>NC_053438.1:41902970-42552470 GCF_007990345.1 Gossypium hirsutum | reverse complement strand
GTGGTTGTGGCGTATGTAGGATTCCGAAAGTGCTACTGTAGGGTCAAAATCGTTAGCAATCAGATGTGTGTTCTAACTTGAAAATTATAAAAAAAAAAAGAATATGAAAACCTGGAAATTTTATGAAAGTTGAAAAAGGTAGACGACGCCACGTGGTCCGTGTGTCTGGGTGTGTGTCACACGAGTGTGTGCTAGGCTATGTGGCTACACGTGCCAGACAGGTAGGGCGTGCTGACCCATTTTGAGTGGTCAGTTGGGCCATGTTCGGGCCGAGTGTAAAATTTTGAACTCTAATTCATAAATATTTTGAATGCATGCTAGAGCATGTAATCTGTAAATTTGTGCGTACGTTTATCATTGTAAGTATGATTCTGATCAGTAAAACTATAAGTAAGTTATTACATATGATTTGTTCTAACAATTTTTATGTATGAATACCATATATCTAATTTGTTATGAGTAGATGTAGCATGTTAATATGGCTATGGATGATCATATAATATGATTTTACATATGCATTTGTGGTGGGATATGGTTATGTGATGGAGGAAGTCTATTTCTGGCAGTTTAACTGTTCTATATAATTGGGGTATATTCATAATATACTACTTGCAACACAACTGTATATTATCTGAGTGGCATACAACCATATTTTGGTGTAATGGATGGGTTCTAGTAGCCCTATTTGGTGCGATTGGATGGTCGAAGCTAATGTGTAGCGGATGAGGCTAGCATTATTCTCTATAATTTTGTCATGCTGAGCATGTTATAATTTATGATTTGTCTATTTCTAACATGTGCATTTATGCATGACTTTGTTATGTCATTTTGCTTGCGGGCCAAGGCACACATTGAGCTTTATAGCTTACCCCGTTTGCTTACTTTTTCAGGTAACCTACAAACTTAGGATTTGGTGACACTCGGGAGCTCGGATTGAATCTTTTGCATAAAACTAATTTATAAATGGTTAATTTTATGAACTTTTGAATTGTTGGACTATTTTGCAGACTTCAATTATGGTTTTGGGATTTACTAAGTTTTTAGTTAGTTATCTTAAAATTTTGGCATGATTTTTTATAATTAAAATTAAATTTTTTTAATTCAAAGTTAAACAAGTCAAAGGATTTTTTCACTGTAAAATAAAATAATAAATCAAGTTTTTTTAAAAATAAACGAGCTAATAATATGTCTTTTATTTTCTTCATTTATGTAGAACAAATGTTTAATGAAACCCCTATTGTATAACAATATGTTTTTGCAACTAATAAACAAAAACAAGTTTTTTTTACAGAAAAATAGGTAGTAGTTTTCAGAATCTAACAATCAATTTTTTGGGGAAAGTTAATGTAACCATCAAGATATGGTCTTAACGTTTAGACCGTGTTTGGGTGTTACATTTTGTGGTATTAGACTCAAGTTTAAAACTCAAGTTGTGGTTTTTGGGTTAAAAGATCATGAAAACTGTTTAATTTTTTTTTCCAAATCTTGGTTATTTATGATATCTGAGTTTATAAAAAAGAGAATCTAAGACTCTAGCATCGATCCAAGTAAGAAAGATTTTACTTTAGTCACTCTAGTAAAATTGTTGGTCTTTAGAGATTGTAGAATAAAAAATTTCTTCTTTTAGATAAGTACTGTTGCAAAAATTTAGACTTAGGATTTGAAAATAACCTAAGTTAAACATTAGACTTTTGAACTGTAGATAAGTAAAATGAGTACATGCGATTCACGTGGTCATGGTATACTAGGATGTGGTAGATGTCGCCGAGTAGCTCGAGTCGTGTTTTCTTCTCTGGGTAGCATACATAATATAAAAACTACTGAGATAGGGAAGATGCCGACCGCTAAGGCCAATAATCAGGGCATAGGGGACGATGCACCATCCCAGACTATACTTAGAGTTTTACAAAGGGTCATTGGGGCCCAATCTAGACCTGTGGGTCTAGGGTCTGTAACTGAACGACTCTAGTCTAATAGTGTTGATGTATTTTAAGATGTCGCTTAGATTACCCCAATTGTCATTGGGTATTGGATAGAGGCCACTGAGAGGATCATGAACGACTTGGACTGCACCCCAAAGCAGAAATTAAAGGGTGTGGTATCTTTGCTTTGTGATGAGGAATACTAGTGGTGGTGCTTTGTGGTGTAGGGCACACAGGCTGTACATGTGACCTGGGCATTTTTCGAAAGTGCCTTCCAAAAGAAATATGTGGGGGGCAACATACACTGAGGCCCGTAAGCTGGAGTTTACCAAGCTTAAGTAGGGAGAGATGTCTGTGGCTGAGTGTGAAGCCAAATTTCTGAGGCTGAATAGGTATGCTCAAAGTATGGTGTCTAGAGATTATGAAAAGAGTGTTTAATTTGAAGATGGACTACGTTATGATCTGACAGTTCTGGTAGCTCCACAGTAGGAGCGGGTTTTCAAAATTTTGGTGGAGAAGACTAAGGTAGTATATGAGATTAAGCGTGTGGAGCGTGAGAGGAGAGAGCAGGGTAAGAATTTGAATAAGAGTAAGAGAGAATCGAGTCTTTTTGGTACAGCTCTGCGTTCTAAGAAAAAGGCTAGAGTAGATAGAACTCATCAGGTTAAGGTGGTTGTGGTGTTGATCGAGCTCTAATCTATGCATACTGTGATAGGCGCCATCCGGGCAAGTGTTGGAAAAAGATAGAGGCATGTTTTAGGTGTGGGTCTACGATGTATCAAATTAGTGAGTGTGCACGTTAGGCTGAGCAGATGTAAGCTCTGGTTTAGGATTGGGTTCAGTCTTAGAGGGTAGTTCAGCAACCTCCGAGGGGTCATGGTGATTTTAAGTCTGGTAATGGTATGGGTCGAAGATAGAGGGAATTGGGTCAGGGTGCTAATAAGACCGAGGCTAGGCAGCATGCACTAGTTTATGTAGTGAGATGTCGCGAAGACAGAGACGCTGTCGATGTTATAGCTGGTACTTCACTATTTATTCTGATAGTATTTTGCTCTACTTGATATCAGTTCCACGTATTAATATATTGTTAGTTGTGTTTCTGGTAATTTGGGGATTTCTATTGAGAATACTGTTAGTGAGGTCTCTATGGTTAATCCATTAGGGCAGTCGATATCGGTTAATAAGGTCTATAGGAGGTGTCCACTTGAGCTTCAGGGTTTTGTGTTAAGTTGATTTGATGGATTTATCGTTTCGGGACTTTAACTTGATTCTGGGCATAGACTGGCTTATAGAACATCAGGTTAGTCTATATTGTGCTTCAAAGAGGGTAGCTCTAAAAACTGTGGATGGTAAGGAAATTGTGATGGTTTGCGAGCGTTGAAATTATCTGTCTAATGTAATCTCAGTTATGGTAGTCGAGAAATTGGTTAGAAAAGAGTGTAAGGCATACTTGGCCTATGTGCAGGATAAAACTGTTGTTGGTTTAGAAGTGGAGAGTATTCAAATGGTGAAGGATTTTTTAGATGTCTCTCCTGAGGAACTACTTAGGTTACTACAGGACCGAAAGGTTGAGCTTGGGATTGAGATTTTGCTAAGGACTGCTCTAATGTCCATTGCTCCCTATCGCATGGCACCAAAAAAGCTTAATGAATTAAAAGTCCAACTCTAGGAGCTTTTGGATAAAGGATATATTAGACCCAGTTTTTACCATTGGGAGCACCGGTGTTATTTGTTAGGAATAAGAATGATACCATAAGGATGTGTATAAAGAGGCGTCAGTGTTTTCTAAGATCGATTTGAGATCTAGGTACCATCAGTTGATGGTGAAAGAAGTTGATGTGCCTAAGACCGCATTTAGGAATATTTATGGTCATTACGAGTTCCTAGATATACTTTTCAGTCTGACTAATGCTCCAGTCACATTCATGGATCTCATAAATAGGGTTTTTCAGCCATATCTGGATCAGTTCATTATGGTGTTCATCGATGATATTTTGGTATATCCTAAGTCTGAGGCTGAGCATGACAAGCGTCTTAAGGTGGTTCTGCAAATCCTCCATGAGAAGGATTTGTATGCTAAGCTCAGTAAGTGTGAGTTCTAGTTGAAAGAGGTTATGGTTTTAAGACATGTGGTATCTGCCGAAGGTACCCGAGTGGACTTAAAAAAGGTAGAGGTTATTCTGGAGTGGAAACAACCTAGGAATGTTTCTGAGATTAGGATTTTTCTCGATTTGGCAGGTTATTATCAGAGATTTGTGGAGGGTTTTTTGTTGATTGCTACACCTTTGAATAAGTTATTGAGTAAGAATGCTCCTTTTAAGTGGGTAGACAAGTAGCAGGTTAGTTTTGAAAAGCTTAAAGCAATGTTGACTCAAGCATTGTTTTGATACAATCTAAGTCTAAAAATAAGTATGTCGTGTATAGTAATGCATCAAATATCAGTTTGGGTTGTATTTTAATACCGAAAGGTAGGGTTGTGGCCTATGCTTCTAAATTTCTTAAGCCATATGAGTGTAACTATCCGACGCATGACTTGGAGCTAGCGGTAGTTGTCTTTGCTTTGAAAATCTAAAGGCGTTGTTTGTATGGTGAGAAATGTATTACATATACGGATCACAAGAGCCTCAAGTATCTCCTTACCTAGAAGGAGTTAAATTTAAGACAACGGAGGTGGATGGAGCTACTTAAGAATTACAACTGCATTATAGACTATCATCCTGGTAAGGCCAATGTAGTGGCTAATGCTTTTAGTCGGAGGTCAATGACTAAGTTAAGAACGAAGTTTTCTCACCTAAGTCTATTTGAGGATAGTGGGTTGTTGAATGAATTGCAAGTTAAGCCAACCTGAATTAATAAGATTAGAGATAAGCAGCTTTTGGATGAGTCTCTGGTTCTTCGGGTTCAGTTGATTAAGAAGGGTAAGATTTCAAATTTTGGGTTTAACGATGAGGGTATTTTTCTTCTCAGGGTTGAGTTTGTGTGTTGAACGATAGAAAGCTTAGACGGTCTATTTTGTAGGAGGCGCATAGTAGCCCTTACGCTATGCATCTAGGAGGAAATAAAATGTACCGTAATATTTGAAAGCTGTACTGGTGGCCCAGTTCGAAGCATGAGATGACTAAATTTGTTGCTCAATGTCTGACATGTCAGTAGATTAAGACTAAGCACTAACTTCCTTTTTAATTGTTACAGCCCGTTAAGGTTTCGTAGTAGAAATAGGAATTAGTAACTATGGAATTCATTAGTGGGTTTCCCTTGACACCAGCAAAAAAATATTTGATCTAGGTTATTGTAGATCGATTAACCAAGTCTACTCATTTTCTTCTGGTTTAAACTGATTACTCATTGTAGAGGTTAACTAAGTTGTACATTTCCAAGATTGTAAGACTCCATGGGGTTCTTGTGTCGGTTATCTCAGATCGAGACCCTCATTTTACGTCTCAGTTTTAGAAAAAAATACATGAGGCTTTAAGTATTTAGTTGGACTTCAGTACAACATTTCATCCGTAGACCACTGGGCAGTTGGAGAGGGTAATTCAAGTATTAGAGGATATGCTACGGAGTTGTGTTGTTGGTTTCTGTGGTAGTTGGGAGGAATTCCTGCCTCTAGCTGAATTCACTTATGATAATAGTTTTCAATCTAGTATTTAGATGGCACCTTAGAAAGCTCTGTATGGTCGTAAGTGTTATACTCCATTGTGTTGGACTGATTTAGGTGAAAGGAAAATTATGGGTCCAAATCTGGTTATCAAGATTTAGGATAAGGTTAGATTGATTTAGGATCGACTTAAGGTGACTTTGGACAGACATAAATTTTACGCAGGTCTTAAGAGGAAGGATATCGAATTTGATGTAGATGATCAAATTTTTCGTAAGCAATCTCTGTGAAAGAAGGTTTTAAGGTTTGGCCGTATTGGCAAGTTGAGCCCTAGGTTTATTCGGTCTTATCAGATTTTGAGGCAAGTAGGGTCGATTGCTTATTAGTTTGAGCTACCTTCAGAGTTAGACCGTATCCATGATGTCTTTTATTTCTCTATGTTGAGACGTTATTGGTCTTACCTGTCTCATGTGGTTCTAGTTGAAGAGATTGAGTTGAGGCCGGATTTATCTTTTGAGGAGGAGTCTGTTCAAATCTTGGATCGAGAGGTAAAATTTCTACGGATGAAGAGTATTACTTTGATTAAGGTCTTGTGGTGGAACCATGGTTTAAAGGAAGCCACTTGGGAACCAAAAGACTCGATTCGTTAGAAGTATCCTCATTTTTTTGAACCAGGTAATTTCAGGGATGAAATTTCTTTAAGGAATGGAGAGTTGTAACACTCCAAATTATATAATTATGGGTAATTAACTGTGTCATGTAAATCGATTTGGTTCAGTGATTAAGTGTTTTGGTTGTGTGCATGAGGTCTTGTGTTCACTTCCCTTTCTTTAAATTTTTATTGTTTTTATTACTACATTTGGCTGGTCATGTAGGTTATCTTTTATTTTTGTTAGCTTGTTGGCAAGAACAAGTCTATAGGTTCAGTGGTAAGACCTTAGCTTACCCTTTGGTCCCAAGTTTGAAACTCGTTGTGCCTAAAAACGAAATTAATTTTTGTTGTCTCTATTGTTGCCGCCTAGGGGGTTAGAGTTTTGGTAAAACTCAATTGCTAAGTAATTTGATAGGTTGATAATTAATTTGGTAGGTTAGGATTTTCTTAGATCTATTTTTTAAAATTATTAAAAAAATCCCAAAATTTTCTCTCTAGTTGTCATCCCTTTCTCCCCTACTCTCCCTATTTTTTATCTTTTTCAATTTGCTACAGTAAGCTCTCTCCGCCGCCCCTCTTCTCTATTTTTTCCTCTTTTTCCTTTAATTTTATTTATCATATTTTCATAATCAACCCTTATTCCTCTATTTTGTTGATCTATTATATTGTTATGTTGTCGCCAAGAAGTTGAACTTTCTTAGTGCCATCACTGGTCCTTCATTCTTAGTTTCCTGGTTGTGTTTTAAAGGTTTTGTATAGTATCATAAGTTTTCATAAATTCATCGTTTGTTTTTGTAGAAAGTCATTTTTATTTTGATTGGAGAGCTTTTATTTGGTTGTTTTTGATAGGATTTTGATGGATTAATTGTTTTGATTCTATTTAAGGGAGGTTCGTGAAACGTACAATCTTCCTCTAGTGAATTAGGTGCCGTGAAACTGTTGTTTTATCTTGGGTAAGTGTCGGAATACCCAAATGTAGGGGTTGATTTTGTTAAGTGAGTATGTACCGAATTCAAGTTTTAGTTTTGGATGTTTCGTGCTAAATGGGTTGGTTGTGGTTGTGGTGTGTGCAAGATCTCGGAAGTGCTATTGTAGCGTCGAAATCGTTAGCAATCAAGTGTGCATTCTAACTCGTAAATTCTAAAAAAGAACACGAAAACCTGGAAATTATATGAAATTCAAAAGAGGCAGACGACACCATGCGCCCGTGTGTCTGGCCGTGTGAGTCACATGGGTGTGTGCTAGGCCGTGTGGGCTACACGGGCCAGACAGGTAGAGCGTGTGGGCATATTTTGAGTAGTCAGTTGTGCCATGTTCGGGCCGAGTGTAAAATTCTGAACTTTGATTCGTAAGTATTCTAAATGCATGCTAGAGCATGTAATCTGTAAATATGTGCATACGTTTATCATTGTAAGTATAATTCTACTTTTCGAGAATAACAATTCTATCGGTTTCTATAAGGGAGAGAGAGATTTACTTTCCTACTAAAAGTAAAGAAAATAATTTATGGTTTTTTGTTTGATTTGAAATTGTTCAGGCCCACACTAAAAGCAGCTCATGGTATGATCATAGCAAAGAAGGTTGTTCGGTTAAAAGCTGGGAACGTCTAGGATCCGTCTAGCCCAAATTCAAGTACTATTTTAGGAAAAAAATATTGCTATAAATATCATAAGCTGTCTTAATTTTCAATTTTTTTATTTTTCTATTGTGCAAAAAAACTGTTTTTGAATTGGATTTTTTCCAACATGGTCACCTTATATCCCACATTATTTTTGTGTATGATCTTATATTTTCCATGGAAACGTCCATGAAGCAATTAAATGTGATTAAGTTGGTATTAGAGGATTTTTGTATGGCGTAAGGGCATCGAATTAATATTCAAAAGACAAAAATATTTTTCTCTAATAATATGTCGTTTCAACCTCGGGATAACATAAGTGTCAAATTTGGGATTAAATTGGTAGACGACTTTGGTAAATTTTAGGCATTCCCTTCCTTCATAAGAGAGTGAAAAAGGCCACATTTGGTTAGGAAACTCTAAGTATGGTTCTAGGGGAAAGAATTGAACCACCTATTTCGACTGGGGAGAACAGCAGGGGATTCTGATTGACAAAATGAAGCAAAGATTATTGAGATGGAAAGCTAAGACCCTATCTTTAGCAGGTCGCATTACTTTTGCCAAATTTGTTTTGGCGACCATTACAATTTATGCCATGCAATTAAATTTCATTCCTAAATGGGTGTATCTTTAAATAGGGAATTGATCTGCAACTTTATATGAGGCAATAGATCTGAAAAGAATGCGGTAAGTCTTATTCGATTGGATTAAGAAATATGAACATGCAAAATCACTTTTTTATGAAAATTAGGTTTAATTTAATCCTTAAAAAAGATCAGATTTGGATTCGAGTTCGACGATCAAGATATAAGTGAAAGGGTGCTATAGATTTCTCTCAGGACCTTAAGAAGGGGATTGTTTTTGTTTGGAGTTCAGTCACATTAGGAATATTTTGGAACTTGGATAATGGTAATTTTGTAGACTTTTTGAAGAATTATTAGATACCTAGATGTGGGCTTTTTATAAACCATTGCCAAGCCCCTGTACGTTCTGGTGAATTACATAGTTATGCTATTGGGAAAATCCGTTTAGAAAACAATTATTTAGTTATAGCGAAAATTTGAATTTTTTTTTTAAATCGAGCCATTGTGATATTTATAGCAATAAATCTAAACAAGAATTAATTTGTGCTTTAAATATGGATGGGGCTTTTAAAAATGATACGGAGAGGGTGTCGAGTGGAGGACTACTTCAAGATCATAATAGCACATGGCTAACAGGATTTACAAGAAACATTTGTATTACCACCAGAAGCTGAATTTTGGGGCTTCTATGATGACCTAAATATGGCATGGTCAATGGGATATCATTGACTAGTTGTGGAGGTGGATAATTTACATGAAGTCCAAATGCTTAGGGAAAGACCCGAGGCTCCACCTACAAAGTCGTTGGCTCGAGCAATTCTTGGTTTGCTTAAGTGAGAGTGGCAAGTCAAAGTTTTTCGTATCTAATGGGAGGGGAATATGGTAGCGCAAAGGTTGGCTAAAATGACCATGGAGCAAGACATTGGTTTGTAAGTACTTCAACAACCACCAATGGAGCTGTTACTTGACACACAAAAGGATAAAAAGGGTCTAGTCACATTTCCAACATGTATACAATAATTTAAATGTTTCAATTTTCACTTTATTACAAAAAGAAAAACATATCACATCAGCTTGTCACTACAACATTAATGATAATTACCGATTCAATGCCATAACATCATAAATCGATAACATTAATTATTATGTAACAATTTTTTAAAATTCAATGACCAATGCATAATTTAAACCATACATGAACGACTAAACTAGTAGTTTGTCCAAAAAATGTTGGGTCATCTAATATTTCTCCTTAAAATTCCAAGATTTTTTCCTAATAATGAGAATTCAATACAAAATTTTGAAAGCCTCTTTACGAAAAAAACCCCTTCCGTGAAATTCTTTATTTTTCCATTTTTAATTTGCTGGTGAGAACCTTCCTACTTTGTCTGAATTTGATCTTCGTTTCTTTCTCTCATGAATGAAATTTCCAAGTTTGCTTTCTCTTGACGTCAGAAGATCACTTTGAATTGAATTAATTATTATGTCTAAAAGAAGGCCAAAAGGAAAACAACAAATAAGAAAGATTTAACATGTAAGAAAAAACAGATGATAACAGTGGAAAATCTTCGTAGAGATTTCTTGAAACCTGCTGTACTTTTCACTCATATTTTCCTATTTTATTGCTATGGCAACCATCTCTGATCTGCCCGCACTACTTGTTTGGATTAGTTAGGCATCTTTTTTTTTTTTTAAAGAAACACACATGATGTACCTACAACAAATGGTTTAGCTTCACAGTTGAAACTTAGTTTTTCTTTTCTTATAAACAAAATATGATTCTAATCTTATCCTTAAATTTTAAAATATTATATTTATATTTTTAAATTATTGAGGTTATATTAATAAGATTCTGTCATTATTAAAATAGTTAATTTATCAGTTAAATGAGAGGTTAAATTTTATATGTGATAATTTAAAATAAAACATTTATAAAAGAGTAAATATTATAAAACTAATGTTGTAAAAATATTGATTTTGAGGTTTTCAAAATTTTTACAGAAATTTTATTGTTCATATTTTTTTCTCGATTTTACTTTATTTTTAGTTTTAAAGTAAATTATTTTCTTATTTTATTTTTCTTAAAAATTTAAAAAGGAGATTATTTAAAATTATATTGTCTTAAAAATAGTATATTATTATTTTTAAATATTAAAAATTCGGAGATCTTTTACTTTTTGAACTTTTTTGCATTATTGAGAAAATACCGATTCTAAAAGTAATTTGTAAATTTTATTTTAAAAACGACAATATAATTTTTTACAAGTACACCTTTTCTATATAAACGGCCAAAAAACAACTTTATATATATATATACTTTTTTTACAAGTAAACGTAAGAATTTTCATATTTAAAAAATATTTTATTTTTTCCTGAGCTCTCTTTTAGATCAACATTCTTATACGTATGGTTTTTGGCCCTAATTCAAATTTTTTGTTCAAATATTGACAAGAATAGCGTAATCTCTTAAATTTTATTGATAGACCTCAAGGGTATATATATATAGGGGTGTACAAAATTCGGGTAAAACAAAAAAAATTCGGTTAGCCGACCGAATTCGGTTAATCGGTCGGTTAACCGAATTTTTTCGGTCGGGGGTCAGTTAATTATTTTTTGATTTTTCGGTTAATGGTTAATTCGGTTCGAAACCGGTCGGTTAACAGAATTTTTTTGATTTAACCGAAAAAATTAATAAATAAAATTATAATATATAAATAGGCCCACTATTCACCTAAACCCAATCCAAACCCAAGTATTCAATCCAACCCAATTACCCAACCCAACTCAATCATAAAAATTACAAATAATTTAATAAATAAAAATAAAACTCTAAAACTAAAACCTAAAACTAAAGTATAAAAGTCTAAAAATAATTTAATTATGTATGATTCAATTAGGTTAATCCGGTTAATTCGGGTAATTCGGGTATTCGGTTAATTCGGGTAATTCGGGTAATTCGGTTAATTTGCTCAATTCGGTTAATTTTTAACCAAAAATAAAAAAACATATAATTTTCGGTAACCGACCGAATTAACCGAAAAAATTTCGGTTCGTTTAATTTTTTAAAAAAAATTTTGGTTCGGTTAACGGTTAAAATTTTTGAAAGGTCGGTTAATTCGGTTAATGCTATTTCGGGTCGGTTAACCGAATGAACACCCCTATATATCTATACAGTAGTAGTTATGTAGGAATCAAATTGTCAAAAGATAACATCTCATAATAATATCCTATAATATCTCATTAGAACTCAAATTGCTAAGAGATAATATCCCATAATAATATCCTATAATAATATTCTAACACTCCACTCAAGTTGGACCATGCAAATCATAAATGTCCAACTTGTTGAGAAGATATTCAAATTGTAATTTACTGAGCGCATTTGTAAAAATGATAGCCAACTGAATCAAGGTGGAAACATAAGAAGGTGCAATAAACCCATCCTGGATTACATCCCTAACAAAGTAATAATCCACTTCAATATGTTTAGTATGCTTGTGAAATATGGGATTCTCACCAATACGCAATGCAAATTAACTATCACAAAATAAAGGAATTGCTTTAGGATTATGAACACCTGAGCTCAATAACAAGGCCTTTCGCCACTTGAGCTCACAAGTGATAGAAGCCATAGAACTATACTCAGCCTCAGCAGAAGAATGAGAAATAGTATGTTGTTTCTTAGCTTTCCAAGAAATAGGAGATTTTCCCAAAACGACAAGTCAAACAGTAAACGAACGTCGAGTTAACGGACATGCAACACAATCCGAATCATACCACCCTTTCAAGGACAAATCACTATCAGATCTCAAAAGAATCCCTTAGCTAGGAGAGACTTTCAAGTACTAGACAACACACAGAGCCATGTCCCAATGCTCCTGCCTCGGCTCATGCATAAACTGAGATAAGACATGAACTGAGTATGTCAAATTAGGTCTGGTCATTGCCAAATAAATCAAACAACCTATTAACTATTTGTACTACTTAAGATCAAACAAAACTTTTCCTGTTGCATGCACTAATTTATTATTTTGCTCTATTAGTGATCATGCGGGTTTTGCTCCCAAAAGACTCACCTCCAAAATAATATCAAGTGCATATTTCCTTTGAAAAAGAAATAACCCCAAAGAAATACAAGCTACCTCTATCCCCAAAAAATATTTCAAAACACCAAGATCATTCATATAGAAGCAAGAGCTAAAATACCCTTTAAAAGTTTTCAAAACAGTTGAATCGTTCCCAAAAATAAGTAAATCATCAATAAAAACTAGCACATTAATGTGTACAAATCCTTTAGTGTATGTAAAGAGAGAATAATCAGAATATGATTGAAGAAATCCATACCCTTTTAATACAGTAACAAGCTTCACAAACAAACACCGAGGAGCCTATTTCAACCCATACAAAAACTTACACAAATGACAAACCATTCCAGGCTTATCAAGAGCAAAACCTAGAGGAAGCTTTATGTAAACATCTTCGTCAAGATCACCATACAGAAAGCAATTATGGACATCCATATGATGTAACTCCTAATTTTTGAAGCTATAATATCTAAGAAAGCTCAAGCAGTCACCTTTCACCACAGGTGCGAAAGTTTCATTATAATCAATATATTCTACTTGGTGATTACCAAAAACAACAAGACGAGCTTTAAGTCTCTCAATACTTCCATCGGAGATATATTTAATCTTGTACACACACTTACTACTCAGTGCTTTCTTTTTAGGAGGAAGTGTTTCCATAGACCAAGTGTCATTATCCTTCAGAGCACAAATCTCCTTTTGCATAGCATCATGCTATCCTTCATCCTTCACAGCCTCTTTAAAAGACTGTGGCTCGACCCTTGCAGTAATAGCTGCAAGAAAATTTCAGTGTTTTAGAGTAAATTTGTCATAATTAACAAAATGCACTATGGGAAATGGAGTACCTCAGGAAGGCTCTAAAGCAGGTGAGGTAAGAGATGAGATTTTCTTTATGACAGTATGAGTGACAAAATCCCGAAGCTTCACACAAGGAAATTTCTCCCTATGCCATTGTCCCAATTCATGCGCATCATTACCTAAAGCCCCTTGTACCACCATGTCATTGGAAGAAGAAGAAGATATCACAGCTGTCGAAGAACTTACAAGTGGAGAACTCACAGGCTACGGAGTAGCAAGTGGAGGAACTTTCGCGGGTTGTAACACCTTTGATTCACCAAAATATGTATAAAAAATTATGTCTGCACATCCATATGGCAAGCTCAATGGTTGCAGCATTCCCATCCAAATATAGAAAAATATCCTAAAAAAAATTCACATCACGGGACACAAAGAACTTCTTAGAATCTAGATCATATAAATATCAACCCTTTTTTCCAAAAGGGTACCCAACAAAAACACACTTTCGACTTCGACTAACAAACTTATCACCCTTAGAACATTGATTATGAGCAAAACATAAGCAACCAAACACACGAAGATCATCAAACAAAAGAGGGCTACCAATCAACATTTCATAGTGTGTTTTATTGTGAACAATAAGGGAATGAGTTTGATTAATGAGATGAGAAGCAACCAATACACATTCTCTCAAAAAAGATATAGGCAGATTTCCCTAGAAATGCAAAGCACGAGCTATATTTAAATATGTTGATGTTTCCTCTCCACTCTCCTATTTTGTTGAGGATTACTAACTCAAGATGTTTGAAAAATAATGTCATTTATAAGAAAATAATCCTAGAGAAAATTAAATTTCGTCCCATTATCACTTCTAACACACTTTATTTGTTGAGAAAATTAACAATCAACCATAACAATGAATGACATGAAAACTTTGAAAACCTCATTTTTGTTAGCAAATAAATATACTCAAACAACACGAGAGAAATCATCAACCAATTGTCAAAAAATAATGAGATCCATAAGATGAAGAAGTGTCATAAAACCCCCATAAATCACAATAAACTAACTCAAAATATAAGTGGCTTTTTGTTCACTAATTGAAAAGTTATTTCTAGTTTTCTTAGCACGATGACAAATTTCACATGTTTTATTTAGATGACCTCTAGAGTTACTAACATAAGAAAGTAAATTTACTACTTTCTTGGAAGGGTGACCAAATCTTTTATGCCAAAGTTCCAAAACGGACGAGGCTTTAACCAAAACTGCTTTAACTGTCGAAACTTGTCAGAAGTAGTAAAGTCTATCTTGTCTCTCACTCGCTCCAATCAGCTCCCTCGAATGAAGGTCTTAAATAGCACATATGTTAGTAGAAATTTGGACAAAACAATTCATATTATCATTCAACTAGGAAACCAAATTATATTGCAGTTAAATTTAGGAACGTAAAAATGTGTTTTAAGTGAATTTTGTCCGTCAATTTAACCATTCCTTTTTGGGTAGCCACTATTGTTTGGCCATTAGGGATTCTTATGGAACATGCTACAACCTCATATTCATCAAACACATAAGATCACCTGTAACAGGATTTGAACACCATGTATCAATAATCAAATTATTCTTAGACTTACCATTCAACTGAGTAGAAATTGGTTGTTTATTACCGACCACCATCAAAAGAGACTATCATTGTTCAGCACTAAAACTAGGAAGTGCCGCCCCCTGGTAGTAGTGAACGAGGAGAAGACTCGTCAACAACCATTTAGAATGATGAAAGAAAAATAATTGTGTCAAAAACCTTATTTAGATGCCATGACAAGAATAGGGTAATCTCTTGAATTTTATTGATAAACCTCAAAGATATATATAATATCACATAATAATATCTTATAATATCCCATTAGGAATCAAATTGCTAAAAGATAATATCCTATAATAATATCCTAACAAATATTCTTATAGTAGCAAATAACAAATACTTTTAAAATATGAAAAGTTTAAAGTTAAAATATGCTATAAGTTCTTGTACTATTTATAAATTTCGAAATTTGTCCCTATATTTTAATTTTATAAATTTAGTCCCTCCACTTTTCATATTTCATAATTCAGATTCAATTGTTAACGCCATTATTTTTTTGTTGCATTTGTTAATGTGACATTTTGAAATAAAAAATACTCACTTGGTGACCATGTAACTAAAAGAATAAAATTGTAACGAGCATGAGTTTAACAAAAGAATTTTAATAATGTTAACAATTGAACTTGCATTTTTGACTTTGAAAAGTAGAGGGACTAAAATCCTTGAAATAGAAGTTGGGGGATTAAATGCCAAAAGTACGAAGAGTATAGGGACTTAAAGCATATTTTAACCAAAATTTAAATGTACTTTAAAAGTAATACTTTTTCAATAATAATAAAAACTGCAAAACTAATACAATTTCCAAATTTTTAATATTTTAAAAATAGAATTTAAAACAAGAATTTAAAACAATCTCTTTTTTAAAATTTTAAGAAAACTAAAAAATAAAAATTGTAATTTAGTATTTTTCTTTCCTTAATTTTAAATATAAATTTGAAATAAAGGGGTCATATCGAGAAAATAAATAAATTTCATTATCCTTTTTTTAATTGTTAGTTCAATTTTGAATGTGGAGGCAAAAAACAAGTCTAGTCTGAAGCATTTTTTTTGCCTTGATATATTGATTTATGCTTATCAACCAATCAACGGTGTGTTGACATTAGTTGGAGTTCAAATTTAAATAACTCCTTCCCCTTATCTTTGATGAAACAAAATTGATTATTAGATTCTTCTTCTTGTTCTTCTTCTTCTTTTAGCATAAAAGGCTCAGAAAGCCATTAAATTTCATTAATCAAACACCATCATCAATAAGAAAGTAAAGCCATTAAATTTCATTAATCAAACACCATCATCAATAAGAAAGTAGTGGTTCTCACAAGTAATCCACATCAAAAGTAAAATGTCTAAGCTATCAAGCTCTAATCGACTTAAGCAATCGACACTTCTATTATCTAAACATGTTAAATAATGAAAATTCAAAGACAAAAATAAAATGTTTAAACAATCGTGCTTCATTTAGGTAGAAGCCCAAAAGAGAAATATCATCCAAATTAGAATAAAGGTTAGAAATAAATAGAGCATAATCAGATTTCGCAATAATGCAATTTGCTCTACTTGGATTTTTAATAAAACTTTTAAGAAGGAAGTTAATTCAAGAATTATGAGTCGAAGAACACTCCTAAGACCAAGAATAAATGTTATATTGTTAAAGAGAAGATTGAGAAAGAGAAGAAGAAGGGAATCTAGTGTCATGAATGCCTTGGCTATGGTCATATTCAACTGAGAGTTCTAACACTCTTAAGAAGAAAAAGAAGTATTTATGTGTTACATGGAGTGATGAAGACACCTCCAGCAATTCTAAATATGAAGATGACCAGGTGAAAAATTATGTTACCTTTGTTTCAAGTGTGGTATATGGCTCAAAGGTTGAAATAGATTATGATGATCCAAATGTTGATAAAGAGGAAGGATTTCTGAAGACCCACAAAACTATGCTGAGAAAATGGAAATAAGTATGTAACTTTGATTCAAAATTGGCTCAAGAGAATTTGCAACTAGAGGAAGAAAACAAAAATTTGATTAAGCAAGTTGAGGCTAATGAAGCTTTGTTGACCAAAGACTTGGACAATCTTGTTAACACCAAAAACGAGTTGGCAAAAAAAATTATGCTTGAAAAATTCAATACATGTAGCAACAAATTAGATTAAATTCTTACTGCTGGTAGAAGAGATCCAGGAAAGAGTGGACTTGGATTTGTTGATAAAGGAAATACAATAATGAAGAGTCCTACTATGTCTGTGAATGGGTCAAGTCAAAGTGAAACAAGAGAATGCTCAACCAAGGTCATTATGATTAAGATAAACAAAAAGGTACCCATTCATTTAAGAATAATTTGTTATTATTGTGGTACAACAGAACACATCAGACCAAGATGTTTTAAAATACTACACATCAAACTATGCTCCCAAGGAAAAGGTTACTTATACCTTGGGTGATGGTTTGAATCCCCACGTGCGCATTTTTCATGATAAATATTCTACTTTTCCTACAGGTACATACTTCCTTCACCAATTAAGGCACTCCCACTTTGCGAACCCATAGGGCTTTTCATGGAACCGAGAGACGAAACCCTAACACAAGATAATACCTTCGATTGTTGAGGGTAGCATTAACTACCCGGCAAACAATACTTTGAAACTTCTCCCAAGGAAGTCGATCCCCCTTAACAAAAACTTGACACATGACACTATATATTTATATGATATTTTTTCCACAAGTTTCTGACGTCCAAATTGGACTTATTTGAATCATATTAAAAGTACAAGGATTAAATTTGCTACTTTTAAAGTATAGTGACTAATTTACATTAATCCTTATAATATAGGGAACTTTAAATACTTCAACCATTTTTTATCAAGTAGGCAACCTTGCAACAACTTTTGTTGTATGATCATTGTTGTAGATGTTTTTTGTCCCATGATTGTAAGATGAAATCTATTTTCTTTTCTATTCAAAGTAAATGAAAATTTATATATATTTTTTATTATTTCAATTTCATCTATTCTATGGTGTTAACAATAAACAACTAAAGATACTAGCAGTCCCTTTAGTTTTCAATCAGTGCAAATTAAAGGTCCTTTGAATAGCTAAAAAATAAAGTTGTAAGGATTGTTGAAAACTGATAGGCTGAGTAGGGTTTTAGGCAGGAAAGTGTTGAGACGGTTGTCAAGGGGACAAGCATGAGATTGGAAACCCTGGTTGAGGTTATTAAGACAAGCGTGGTATTGGTTTCAAGACTAATGGAAATGACACGCCTATCGAAGCCTCCAGATGATAGAAATTTGAGACTGGAAGATCCTTTGGTGGATATGTCACTTGCGATGCAGGAGATTCTACATGGAATAGATCAACATTCAGTCATTGTACCTAAGGACAGTGAGGATTCCATGCTGGTGAAAGGTTTTTACATTGTGGGAAGCCTTGGTGCTGGCGGGTCGTAGTAATCGAGTATGGCTTTACTGTTTTGTAATCTATTTTTGTATGGATACAGAATTATTGTTTTGGAATTGATAGGGACAGGTCATCCCTGTTTTAAAAACTTTGTGAAGGAGTATAAAAGACAATTCTCCCATGATTTAATGGTTCTGTTTGAGACTCGTATCAGTAGTTCGAGAGCTGATGCTATTATCAGGAAATTAGGTTTTCACAACTCTTTCATAATTGAAACAGTGGGCTTTACTGGGGGATTTTGATTTTATGGAACAAAAATATTGAAGTTGATATTTTAGATATACACCCTCAACTGATTCATATAAGGATCCATAGTAAATAGGGACATTCAAGTTTCTTATGCTCAGCTACTTATGCTAGTTCGCAACCAGCCAAAAAATGCTCATTTTGGAGTTTTCTGGAGTCACTTGCAGGGTTTGTTTTTTAACCTTAGATTCTAATAGGTGATTTCAATTCAATTTTGGATAATTCGAAACGGGCTAGTGGATCTGGTAATACTAAAGCTGGGTGAAATCTCTTCAAATCATTCAAGCATGGGATAACTTTGCTCCAAACAATTTTGTCTGTCACCTACACAAATTGAAGTCAGATCACAGGCCACTTCTGGTGTCTTTGAGGCCTAATATTCAAAATTCCCCTAACAATGCGTACTAACATTTCTTTTTCTTAGTAAGATGGTTACTACACCCAGAATTCGGATATTTAATTCGTAATCACCAGAATCAAGGCATTGATATTGTTTTGAATCAGGAGAAACTCCAGTCAGTAGTTCAAGATTGGAACAAGAGAGTTTATGGTAACATTTTTGTTCGAAAGAAGGAGTTAACTGAGGAACTCAAACGTGTTTTGAGGATCCTGAAATTACGTGTTGGAAAAAGTATGGTTTGAAAACGGTTTTCTTGCACAGCGAAAAATTAGAATATTGAAAACTAACCCGATTTTTTATATTTATAACAATAAACCTTAACCGAATTCATACTTGTGTTTTCTACTTAGCAGAAGTTCTTTGTTCTTGGCTTTCAACCAAACAATCTTTCCCGCTATTCTCCTACCACGAACTGCTTCAAGTGTCGGTTTGAACCAATTGAATTAAAACACAGAATTAGAAAAAAGTTTTCTCTCATTTAGGGATAAAAACAAAATTCTCTCTTCTTAATAGAAACTGGTAGAATTGTTATTCTGAAAAAATATATGTAATAGTTGAGAATAAATTCTCTCTATTTTTGGCAGAATAACAATCTCTCAAAGTTGTGTTTATAGCTCTACCGGTGTCATCTATTTATAGGGAGAGAAGGTAGAACTCTTATTGAATTGTAGTGGTTTATTTTAAATAGAAAAACAACATCCTACTGAGAATAGGATTAGGGTGGACAACACTCCCCAATAATACTAGGGTTACCGCCCCTTTCATGTCCATGAGGAGTGTTTCGGCCTCTCTCACATCAAGTCCAATTACGAGTACTTCCTAAGCCTTTTTGACCCAATACTCTGTAATGTGATCCAACCCAATTCGGTTTTTCTATTTCCCAAAATAAACTTTAATATATACATATTAAATAATTTCCTCACTCTAATTTTACCCTCCGTTAAAATTTTGATGATTTTACCCTGGTAAAAATTCGAGAAAATCCATTCAATATGTCACAACTCAACATGTCCACTATGACCGAATGATTTATTTTCATTTCCAGGCTTCAAAACAGTCCAAAAACATAAACTCATTCTTCTATAATTTTTTAAATAATCCTATAGAGGATTGCAAATTTTCATTTTAATTTGCATTTCTATTTTTGGAAACCTACATTCATTTTCAAATGATTCCATTTCTCCATTTCAGAGAAAACCATAATTATTCCTAAATGTTTCCCTTTTTTTTTCTATTCATTCTGTTCATTTTTATTCAAACACGTAATTCATTTTTGGTTTCAACAAGTTAGCGGAGGGACCGATTGAACATATGAAGTTGAGGCTCAAATGATTTATAATTAAATTTTTCTTTTCGTCTATTAATTATAAACTCATTTAGTCACGAAGTCATTCCACTATAGTATTGTGACTGAGCTCTTCCCAACAACATACCATTACGAAAGTAATTACTTAGTGCTTGTCCAATGACCTTGTCAATAGTGTGTTGCCTTCATAGGATATCCTTGATCTCTTTGGGATAATATCAGTTCTCCCAATATGATCCTATTTTATCTCATGGTAACCATTACATCTTCCTTCATGAAAAGTCAATCACTATCAATTAGTGATCAAGCCATCCATCACAAAGACAGATGACTCGTGGCCACATTTACTTTTCATCAACCATGTAATGCCAATGAGAGGATATCATTTACCCATGTTTTGGGTTATGAATTCCACTGTTATGAATGACGCTACATACTAAAGAAGTTGTACACCCAACCCACCAGCTTTTGATTCCTTATTTATTTGAAACTAGGATTTTACTTACATCAAACTGTACAAATCACACATACATAGTCCACCATCCAATTAGGATTTAGGTATGCCACACTATGAACATCACAAGTGAATAAATCCAAAAACGGATTCAAGATATATTCTACTTGGGTCCTGTCCGACGTACTGTCAGTGCAGTCTTTCATATCTATACCTCTATCTTCTGGGATTCATTCACTTTAATGCCCAAGATAGAGTATCTTCCCAATTAGATTTAATAGACGACATATTAGTCTTTCAATCAGTTTACTCATGTTTAGGTTCGTTTACTAATACAAGTTGTCTTTTTATACTAGGATCCGACCACGTAATACTGCTTAGTATTAGTTAAACAATAGACAACCAATGGGCAACATTTACTTCTATTTTGCTTTGCATGCAAAATGCATTTGAGGACAATAATACAAAGTATATTAATTTGATTCATGGATTTATTAATCAATCTGTTCAAAAAATTACAAATGTAGTTAGATGAAAATACTACACTTAAGGCACTAGATCCAACACTTCAATGGAGTCATGTCAAATAGTGCATTCTTAATTTCCTCATCAATAACCGCCTTGCCCAGAAACTCAACATCACAAGAGTTAAGAGTGGAAAGGAGCTAGGAGCTAGGTCCCTCATAAGTTTCGGGAAATCGCCATATAAATTTTGGAAAAAAACTAATCGCGCTAGATTGAAAGATATCCGCATCATAGATTCAAACACCTTCGTTATTTCGTAGAGTAGTGATTCAGTTATATTTCCCCAAGCTAAGCCAGTCACATCTAGCCTTTTGTTTCCATGGAAGTTTTTTATGATGTGAAACACTTTTTAACTCCTTCCTTACCTTTATTCTAACTGAAATAAATGATTAGAGTCAAAATGTTCCATCACCCTTTGAATGCCAGATAGTTGATTTAACAAATGTGTTTTACGAGAATTGATATGACTATAAACGAATTTATTCCATTCCTTAATGCTAGAGGTAAATTCAGAAAGTGAAGCTATCATACGTCCATTAAACTGGCACTTTTCTTTAACAAAATCAGAGAAATTTGTATGTTTAGTTCACCTAGCCAAAAAAACAAAAGGGCGCCTATTATTTGAACTAATCACCGGCCTTGAGGAAAGGAGAAGAGGCTTATGAGTAGAATTAATCATTGGAAGGTGAGTAACCATGCTATTGGGAAAGGCCTTCACCCAGGGATCATTACTGAGAGCTCGATCAAGCTGTTCAAATATTCCACCTCTATGCCAAGTAAAGCAGGGACCTCTAAAAACCAAATCTTACAGTTTAGCCAAATAAACAAAATCACGAAAGAAATGGTATCTCTTCCCACGACATTGTCCATATTTCTTTTCACTTGAGGAAAAGATAGCATTAAAATCACAAATAACAAGCTAAGGGGCTGCCTCCGAAGGAATAGAATATTTCAAATCCTCCTATAAAACCTTCCGTTTTTGCCTATCCAGACTTTTATAAACAAATGTGACAAAATAGACTGAAAAGATATGTTGTTGAGAACCTAAATCAAAATAAATTAAGAAAGGTTTTGGATTACCTCAACCTGGACCAAGTCCTTCTAACCAACCCAAATGCCTCTAGAAAAACCAATAACTTTCACTCGATAAGAATGCTAGAACCCCAACTTAGCAATAATTTTATCTACTTTAGAACCACTAACCCTTATCTCTAGTAAGCTAACTATATTTGGCTTGTGCTCCATGGTATACTATCGGAGAATATGAAGAAACTTGTCATTAGCACAACCCTAACAATTCCAAGAAAAAATGGAAAAATTCATATTCATAATTAAATAAAGAAAATCGAACCTTATTGGTTGGATACCACCATGTCTTCCAACTGCTCTTTAGCAACATCATTCGGATCATCTTCTTTAGTTTTTAGTTCCAATTGGGAGTTTATAAGCTCTATCATAGAGTTTATTGCGTTAGATAGTGAATCAATTACTCTCGGTTGTCTTAAAATGACTACCACAGCCTCGTAGTGCCCTATTTAACTTACTTCCTTTTTTGACATAAGTTGCTTTCATATTAGAACCTTGCCCTTGAGAGCCAGAGTCACCATTTTTCAAAACTACTGAGGGGCCTTCATCAACGGAGCACAAGTTATTTGGTTCCAAATTCTCCTTAAAAGAGATAGTCGAATGTTTTTAGGGTCAAGAATACCTGCATGCATCGAACTTACAACCTCAACTGGTCTTTCAAAAGTTGGGGTAAAATGTGATATAGTATTAGAATGAATTCCAACAGAATTATTTATTTCAACTACAAAGCCAAACGTAGCAAAGGAGGAATTGGGTATAGCTTTAAAAACATTGGTTGGTTTGACTTGTTTAAAGCTTACCTCGGCCACCACAGCTTTGTTATAATATTTAAGCCCGCCATAGCATTATTGGTAATGGATCCAATTTGGAAAGTTGCTGACATCACTTTATTCCCTTGGTTCATGTTACCCTCCTGCATTGGTTGCTTACCTAGGGCCTTTAAGGGTTTCCCACATCCCCTAGGCCCATACTATTATTATTGGTAGGTGAGCTAATTTTATACCAACTGACTCGACTTGTCTCCCTAAATCCATGCTCCTACATTGACCAACTTCCTTCCTTAGTGGGCCAGTGTTCTACGTTGCTTGCCATTAGAATCTTCTAGATTCACAACCTCCATAATATCTTTTCCTTTAATACTGAATCTCAAAATCTTCTTAATTTCTGAACTAGTCTCACTAACCTTTCTATCCAAAGGAACCAAAGCATTAAAACGTGATATCATATTTTCCTCCTCTGGATTTTTAGCTCATTGCTTTTGGGAATCTCTTGTTTTTTTGCCTTGATCTTCTCTCAACCAGCATCCAAGGTTTGTATGCCTCTTCCTATTTCACCATGCTGGATTTCGTCGACGATGTACCAGATGTCGCCATTCTTTTTCCAGTTTAGGACATGACCATGACGACCTTTCGACACAATTCTTTCACATGGCCGTATCATCCACAAAGATTCATACTCAATAAGTTGGGTTGTGCCATTAATCAAAACTTGAGAGGTCAAAGGTTTGTCCAAATTAACATACACCGCCATACAAGCAAATCGACTATTTGTTCTACTATTAGTGTTATAATCTAATTTAACAACCTTCCCCACCATGTCTTCAATTTCCTCAATTATCCTTCACTTGTACATGTATCCTCGAAGACCCGATAGTCGAATCCAGGTAACCACAATATTCGGGTAAAGCTGCGATGAACTGAAATCTACGATCCAGGGTTGCATTGTCAAGTATTGCCCATACATGACCCAAGGTCCATAAGATAACACATTCTCATAATCTTCTTTGTTTTGAAACTTTGCCAAGAAATAGCCATTCTCGATATCCATTAGTTAAAACGACATGGAAGGCCGCCAGAGGCTATATGTCTTATTTTGGAGAGTAGCATACCCGATGTTCCACCCCAATAGTTTAAGAACCAGCATAGTATCCATGTTTTTGACCAAAAGTTGATACACCTTATCCAAGAACTCGATCGAGGGGATTAGCCGACCTTGTGACATCCCTTTCCAAAAATTTGAAATCATCATCATCCTCAAGTCTAGAGGTTCTAGCCGACCTCCTTGATCCAATAAGGCCTTTCCCCATTAACCTATTTTTCCAAGACAGCATCGGTTCATGTGGCAATTCCACAACCATATCCATGTCCGCGTTTGCATTATTATCCTTAAATCGCTCTTTCTTAATGTTTCGATCTTCAATAGAACGCGACTTACTGCCATTACTGTCAGAGAGAGAATTTGCCATTGAAGTTTAGCCTTTTGGTCAAAATGGATTATTCATTGTAATATTTTAATCTAATGATTATATCATTAAAATATTAATTATATAAAATTATTTTAAATTAACTCGGATATATTAACATTATTAAGATTTAGAACGTGGAACACTCCAAAATAGTAATTTAATAATTGCTTGGCCCATTTTGATTGATAGCGAGCTGGTCTGGACTTTCAGGTTTCATGTCAAGTGGTATTTATTAATTAATGAACAATCACCGAAGCCGAGCAAAGCAAAGCAAAGCAAAGCGGAGAAAAAGTGTGTTCTGCAATGGCGGGCGTTATAGGATTCGTGGGGTTGGACCAGTTGAGCTTGGACATGGCTGCTTCGCTTCTTCGCGCTGGCTACAAAGTCCAAGCTTTTGAGGTTCCAAATCTTTCACTTTTTCCTTTTCAAGATATTGCCAGTTGACTATTGCTAAACTTAATTGATTTTTAAGATCTCAGTTTGGTTCTTGATGAAAGCGTATTTGTAATCCAAATCGGAATATTTAGTTAATTCAGTTGCAGTGGCAGCTGTTCCTTAAGACTTCACATTTAAGAACTGGAATGATGTTTTGTTATTTAATCCGTTTTGGAATTTTGATACAGATGGGTACTTGAAAATTTTATTGCATATTCAAGTGCTTAAATTCATGTTATACCAATAGTTTCAATAGGCAGACCTGAAATTTGGCTAACATAAAGCTGCAATGTCTGAATTTTGTATCTTTGACATTCAATTCTAAGCTCCTCGGTACTTTGGGTGAATGTCGTATGCGGAAATGCAACGCCACGGGAAAATTCAATTTTTTCTAGGTTTCTTAACATATATGGAGGGTTAGTCGTCCTAACCATCTAATTTAATGTGTTAGATACCTATACTTAAAGAAAAGTGAAGACTTGGAGCAATAGAATTTGAGTTATTTTGTTTTTTTGCCTTACCGATTATCAAGTCAAATTTTGAGATTCCAAATATCATTGTTCATCTTGACATTTAAGTTTATTTGACTTTAGTGTTTAGTCCAGTGTGGCTTTCCTTTGATGGTGAAGATTCGATTATTCCTCGATCATGGCTGAAAATTCCTTTAATGCTCTTCTATTGTAGTTGTAGGATGATGATACTGAATTGTGAAAAACTACATCTACGAGTTTGCATTTGTAACCCAACCAGCCACATTATAAGCCGGATTTCATGAACTGAAAGTTTCTACTTTCTAGAAATAAGTTATCTACACTTCATCATATTAGCTTCAGTGTTGTTAAATATACATGAGGAACCAAGTGCAATATTATATTTCTATGAAACATTGCTCAAGGTCAATTGTGGAAGAATTTTACCCAACTTTTAACTGTAACATTTCAGCAATTAGCTACTACTTAAAGATATTCCATCTTTATCATGAGTTTCGCAAGTACAGTATCTTTCTTTTCATAATTCTCTGCAGTTCATACATTTTTTAGATTTTTATTGCTCAACATCAGAACAACCTTGCGATTTGAAATTGATTTTGAGAGCTTTTTTAATTTCTGTTGCGCTGCAACATTCTATCTGCAGGTCCAAAATCTTTTGATGAACGAGTTTTTGAAGCTAGGGGGCACTGAATGCTTCAGCCTTAGGGAGGCAGGGAAAGGTAATATAATATTGAGCATTTCTTTTTGCTGTTATTGTTGTTATTATGTTTATTATTAAGGGTTGGGGGGGGGGATCGTATGCAGCTTTTTGTTCAAGGAGCTACTTGCATCTATATTTGAGCCAAACTTACAACTTTACAATAATGTTTGTGTTCAACTGTTTCAACCATGCATTTACAACTTTACAATAAGTTGGTTTTCATTTTTCAATGAGGGAATTTCATGAGCCAAGTAATTGATCTTGATATATTTGAGGTGTAAAAAGAACAAAAATGTGCTTTCTTTTTGAAGAATGATAGACAAATGTATGTTCTCAACTAATTGGGAAATGAAATAATATAAAAAAAAAATATTGTTTCCACTGTAATGACTAAAAACTGAGGGTCTTGGGTAAGTTAAAGTAATATATAAAATTAATGTTTTTTCGACTGTAATGGCTAACAAGTGAGGGTCTTGGTTAGTATGCTACTATAGAAGATGAGTTGTTTTATCTCAGAATATTCTAATACCCAGACAATTCATTTCATAGGGGGTTGGCAATCTTCTAGTGCTAAGATAAGATGATGGCCATTGCCATTTAATTTCTGAGTAGAAAGAGGCCTCTGAATTGTTTATAAATGCAGTGTATTTCTGGCTGATATTCAGCAACTAAATGAAGGGTAAAACTGAAAATTGTACAATTATTATCAGCAAACCCATAGGTGGAAGGTTTATAGTTGCATTGTGTCTTACATGCAAGACAGGAACCTTGATTACCATGTGAGGTTGCAATAATTTATTTACTGACCTTTTCCAACTAAGGCGGTGCCATATCTGTTTCCGGAAATGTTAGGGACTAGAGATCCCGAAACAGTTTTCAGGGAAGACTACTTGGACCTCTTGATCAGAATGAGCCCCGCCTTGGAGCTTGCTCTGATGTGATTGGTACAGGGTGATATCCACTTATTTAGGAGGCATATGCAATTACACAAGGATATTTTGAAAAGACGTATTAGTTTGTGTGTTCGGGTTTTCAATTATTATCAATTTTCTTAAATCTTAAGAAAAAGTATATAATCCCTCCAATTTTATTTAAACACTATATAATAAGTTGGTGGTCAACCCTCTGATCCTTTTTTCTTTCTTTATCTTATGCAGGTGTTGCTGCTTTAATTGTCTTAATATCTCACGTGGATCAAATAAACGATATAATTTTTGGTCATGATAGTGCTTTGAAAGGTCTTTATGTAGCTTCTTTGTTTATGTCAAAAATATTTTTTGCTCACACTGCTGTTAGGTAGATTTTACATCTTTATGAATTTTCAGGATTACAGAAAGATACAGTCATTATTCTTCATTCGACCATATTGTCATCACACATCCAGAATTTGGAGAAGAATCTCAGAGGTAGTTGTGGTTTTAATATTTGTGGATTGGTGTGATAACACATTCATAGGGAATACTATTTTCTGTTCTGCATTTGTTTCTCAAAAACACATGGTTGCCGATACCAGTATGCTGCTTCTTTGCTTGCTTGATCAGAAACCAACGGAAGTATTCCAGCATACATGTTCTAATAACAATGAATCTATGACCTCCAAATGTCTTCTTTTTTTTCCCTTCAATTGTAAAAAAAATCCTAGTTATTTCAAGAGGCATAGGTCACCATTAGCTTGTTTTATTTAGACTAAAATGGCTTGTTTGATCTCTAATTCCTTGAAGGAGAATCACATATGATTTAACTTTGATGAAGCCCTTTCTTTCTCTGACATCATCTACTCTTAGAGTTTAAAGGTACTATGGTGTGAGGACATTTTAGGATGTTTCACAATCAATTTGGTTTTTAGTTTCTTGTTTATTCAGCCTGAAGTAGTTGATCATCAATTTTAAATATTTCTCTGTTTTTTCTCTTAATCTTTCTTATTGGTCTATTTTCCCTTCTACCCTAGCTAATAAGCAGTTCTTTTCTTGTCCTGTCATTTCTGATAGAGGATGGACTGACAACTTCAGTAGTAGATGCATATGTCTTTAAGGCAACATCAGAGCTCTTAAATGGAAAAATTATGGTAATATTATATATAAACCTTTATTTTCTTTCCCTTTTCTGGCTTAGCTCTAAAATTATTGGGCCAATCTCCGGGTTATATTTTGTTTACTTAGTTATCATTTTCTTTTCCCATGTATCTTTTGGGAATTTGGAAGAAGGATATAGGAAAGGGTATACTTCAATCTAGCCTTGGCATCCTATCACATGGGGTATTTTATTCTTGTCCTCTGCTGAAGTTCTAAATAATTTCTTTTAAAATGTTTTTAGGTTATCTCCTCAGGAAGGTCTGATGCCATTTCTAAGGCTTACCCTTTTCTCTCTGGTATTGATCATTTTGCAAAGTAATAAGCTATAGATGAGTTCTACACCTGTATATTTATGCTCTTAAAAGATGTTGATTATACATGTCTCTGAGCTTTTTTTCTTTTTCTTTTTTATTGCAGCAATGTCCGAAAAGCTTTACACTTTTGAAGGCGAAACTGGAGCTGGAAGGTATTCTTTCATCTTGACCTGCTGTCCAAAGTTCTGCAAATTTTTCTATAAGATCAATGACATCAGTGACATGCTAATTAAGTTCCACAATATTTGACTGTTTCATCAATCCGTCACTTAAAAATGAAATTACTTTTAAAAACAGTAAATACTTTCTGTTGGTCTTCAAATTCCTAAATGTGCTTTTGGCTCCTAAGTTTCTTAGTTCCTGACTGTTTCAGCAAAACTAAACTGGTCACTGAGCTGCTTGAGGGCATTCATCTTATTGCTGCCGTAGAAGCTATATCACTTGGTGTTAAAGCTGGGATCCATCCATGGATAATCTATGACATCATTTCAAATGCTGCTGGAAATTCTTGGTGATTTATGCCTCTATTTACTCTTTATAAGTGTTCTAGAATAGTTGATGGCTTGTTATGTTTGCTTTGGGTTCTTGATGACTGCTTTCAGATTGAAAAAAGTTAAACCCCATATGGTGCATACCCTATACTAGCATATATCATACATAATATTAGAAATGAAAGATTTCTTATACTTGATTAATTGAGCTAAAATGGTTCCCTTGTTATGCTCAGAGGATATGTAGTAGGTATGAAACTTTAAGGCATGCATATAAGGCTTGGAAATGGTTATCGGAGCTCTTTGTTTATGTTGCTGGCTTAGTCTTTCCAATGGCATGTAATTTACTCTTTTCTATAACTTAGTTGTACTAGAGCTGAAAGATCCTAAGGGAACCGTGACTTGTTCTATGATCTGTATTGTTGAGATAAGTATAGATTTAGGGTGTGCTTGGTGGGGTGAGAAAGTGAAATGATGGATAGAGGGTGTTAAAGTGGAAAGAAAATGGATTTTGAGAATGATTGGTAGGAAAGATTATCATTTTCCGAACGTATTAACAAAAACTAACCACTGCAAATTGGAGAGAAAGATGAAAGAAAATGGGCATAGTGTGAGTCAAGTATGTATAGTTACAAGATTATCCATAATTTTCTTAACTTTTATTTTATTTTTATCTTAACTTACGAAAAGTAATAGTAAATAAATGTGTTTTTTTTTCTTCTAAATTTCCCCTTCATTTCATTTTTCAATCATACCTAGCAATTGGTGGAAAGAAACTTATTTTTTCTTTCCAATTTTCCATCTTTCCTACTAAAAACACTATATAAGGAAAAATATGTATATCTTTCTTTACATTTTTCTATCTTTCTATTATTCTATCCACTCAACCAAACAAAGCCTTATTTTTGGTTAGTCTAGTATAATAGCATATGAAGTGACTGCTTTAAGTTTTATATATGATGAAATTAGAGATGAATACTCTAACTTATTGAGGAAAAACTCTCTCAAAGTATGTATTTCTTAGAAATATATACAACTATATATATATATGAAAATTGAATAAATTTAAGGAAAGAATATCTCTTAATTAGAATCTCTAAAAATCAGTTGTAATCTCTAAAAATACTAATTAATGCTATCAAATAATCAAAAGATTCTCAACACTCCCTCAAATTGGTGCATAGATGTCTCGCATGTTTAGCTTGCAAAGAAGATTATGATAAGTCTTATAGTTGAGCCATTTAGTAAAAACATGCGCCAACTGTTTTTCGGATGCTAGATAAGATAGACTTAAGGCATCATTGGCTACTTTTTCCTTTATAAATTGACGGTCTATTTCGATGTGCTTGGTTTTATCGTGTTGTACTGGATTTTGAGCTATGCTAATGGCCGTTTTGTTGTCACAGTACAGGTTGATCCATTTTCTTTCAACAACTTTAGCTCTTCCAATACCTTTTGCAGCTATAAAAGCTCACAAACACCTTGAGCCATGGTCCTATATTCAGCCTCTGCACTTGGTTGAGCTTGTTTCTTGCTCCTTCAAGTGACTAAGTTTCCTCCCATAAGAGTACAATAACCCGTGGTAGACCTTTTGTCATCAAGAGAGCCAACCCAATCTGCATTTGTAAATGCTTCTATCTTGAGATGACTATTTTTTTGAGAAAAGAATACCTTTTCCCGGTGCAGACTTCAAATAGCACAAAATTTGCAATACTGCTTGTATATGAGCTTGGTGAGGATCATGCATAAACTGGCTTACTAAACTAAACGCATAGACTATATCAGGTCGAGTATGAGCGAGATAAATCAAACGTCTGACGAGTCTTTGGTATCTCCTTTTATCCACCGTTTCACCGATCCTTGCTTGTAACTTGTGGTTACTCTCAATAGGTGATTCGGCTGATTTGCAACCTAACATGCCAGTCTTTGTCAGAAGATATAAGAAATACTTTCTTTAGGAAATCACAATTCCCTCTTTCAATCTGGTCACTTCTATTCCGAGAAAATATTGTAACTTTTCCAAGTCTTTGATTTCGAATTCTTGAGCCAATTGTTTCTTAAGTTGGAACATTTCTTCATTGTCATCTCCTGTTATAATTATGTCATCAACATAAACTATAAGGAGAGTAGTCTTACCCTTGTGATGCTTTATAAAGAGGGTATGATCAGCATTACTTTGTTGATAGCCAAATGACACCGTGACCTTACTAAATCTGTCAGACCAGGCTCTGGGAGATTGCTTTAGTCCATATAGGACCTTTTTTAGTCTACATATCTTTCATTGAGTATTTTTATCCTCGAATCCTAGAGGAACTTTCATATACACTTCTTCTTCAAGGTCTCCATGTAAAAAGACATTCTTTACATCAAACTGCTGTAAGTCCCAGTTGAGACTTGCCGTTCATTATAAAAGGATCTTAATCGTGTTCAATTTAGCAACTGGAGCAAATGTTTCTTGATTATCCACTCAATATGTTTGAGTCCTTGCGCTACTAATCTGGCTCTGAGTCTTTCAATTGAACCATAAACCTTATACTTGATAGTAAACACCCATTTACAGCCAACTATTTTTTGCCCTTTAGGAGGATTAGCTAGTTCCCACGTCTCATTTTTTGCTAAAGCCCTCATTTCTTCAATTATAGCCTTCTTCCATCTTGGATTAGTGATAACTTCTCTTCAATCCTGTGGAACACACATAGATAACAAAGATAAAGCAAAAGCTATATAGGATATGGATAAGGAATCATAAGAGAAAGTCAGAGATAAGATGTAAAGTGCAAGTTCTAATACTTTTTTGTGGGGCTATTGGTAATTCCAAATAAGTAACAATCGTAGGTAAAGAAGACTCACCTGACAGTGAAGAGTCAGGGTGTAAAGTAGATTGTATGATGGCATCTTCTTTCTTGCCTTTTCTAGTGTATGTCCTTAAATCAGATCTATCCAACAATCGTCCACTAGTCTTCTCTTGAACTAAAGTTTCTACTGGAACTAAATTCTCCCTCGAAAGAGTAACAGAACAAGGTGTCATCTCTTCATTTTCAATAACCCCCTGCTAAAGAGATTGGTGTGATGAAGAAAAGTAGGGTTCATCCTCACGAAATGTTACATCCATACTTACATAATACTTTTTAGATGGCGGATGATAACATTTGTAACCCTTCTATGTAGGAGAGTATCCAACGAAAACACATTTGACTGCTCGAGGATCCGGTTTGCTCCCATTTCGAAATATGACGAAGCAAATACAACCAAAGACCTTCGGTGAAACTGGGTAATTCGTCTTGCCCTGTAAGGTTTCTATGGGACTTATAAAATTAAGGACCTGTAGAGGCATCCGATTAGTAAGATAAGCTGCAACTAAAATCGCATCGCCCCAATAAGGCTTTGGGAGATTAATAGTGATCACAAGTGATCTAGCCATCTCCAAAAGATGCCGATTTTTTCTTTCGGCAACACCATTTTGAGCACTTGTACTTGAACAACTGGTCTGATGTAAAATCACATATGATTCCAAATAATCATTAAAGTTATACTCGGTTTTATTATCAATTCGCAAAATCTTAACCTTAGTATCAAACTGAGTAGTAATCAGTTTATGAAAAGAACGAAAACACGAGAAAACATCAATTTTGGACTTTAATAAAAATACCCATGTCATCCGAGTGCAACCGTCAATAAAAGTAACAAACCAACGAATACTAAATAAAGAAGGCAAGTAGGGCCCCAAACATCCTAATGAATAATCTCAAAAGGAACAATACTTCTATTATTATGCAAAGGATAATTGTTTATTGTATGCTTAGCAAACTCATAGGCATCACAAATTAAAGAGTCTAATTGAGTTCTTGAAAATAAATTAGGAAACATCTTGGCAAGAACAATAAATGATAGATGTCCTAACCACCTACGCCACTGAATAATCTCCCAGTTGACATTTTTATTGTCTCCAAATAATGCTTGAGACATTAGACGATCGGTTCAACAGATATAAATCATCACACAATCTATCACTGCCAATCGTAAGGTTAGCTGGGAATTTAGGGACATAGAGGACAAAAGACAAGGTGATATTTGGAGTACAAACAACAGAACATGTTCTAGATATGGAGGTAAGAGAGTCATCGGCTAGTCATACACTATCTTTATATGGACAAATAGTATAGTTAAATAAGCTTTTGTTTAACCTTTTCATTTGTCTATTTGCATCGGAATCAATAATCCAAGAAGTAGATGGAGCATTTAAAACAGTACCTGAGTTCGCATGATTAGACTTGGCAATCGAGGTAAAGTCCAATTGAGACAAGATGCGTCAAAGATGTTGAATCTCGTCCGAGGTGAAACTTCCAGCAAAAGTGGACTTATCCTCTATTGTCACAGAGTCTGACAAATTTGCCTGAGGCCGAGAATTACCCTCTTGTTTTCCACCACGACCTCGAGTGGGGCGACCATGCAACTTTCAGCACAAATCTTTAGTGTGCTGAGGCTTTCTACAGTCGTCACACATCAAGTGATCCTTGACAGACTTACCACCCAATGGACCATCCTGGTTAGCAATGAGGCTAACTTTCTCTAAAGGTGGATTATAAAGCATACCAACACGACGACTCTCCTCTTGTTGTACATAAGAGAATGTCACATGGAGAGAAGGGAACAGAGTCTTGCCAAGAACTTTAACTTACTAATCATACTTAGTATTCAACCCAACCAAGAAATAAAAAACACGCTCCTTTTCCACTATTTTTTGAAATTTTTCAACATCCTTGGCACAATTCGCTTGTAAATGTTGATAATAATCAAGTTCCTGTCACAACCCACTTAATTCAGCAAAATAATAAGAAATCGTTAGCTCCCCCTGTTTTGTACCATGGACCTTATTATGAATCTCAAAAATTTGCGCATCATTCCCAACACAAGAGTAGGTGAGGGTAGCAGCATTCCAAATCTTTTCCGCAGTATCAAACAACAAATAGGCTTTGAAAATATGAGGCTGCATAGAGTTGATAAGCCATGCCATAACAAGGGAACTCGTTGAATGCCATTGACTTAAAGGTTGAATCAGTTCAGGTTTCGACGATTTACCGGTGATGTATCCTTGCAAGCCACGAGCCTTGATAAACAACAAGCAGGACCTTGACCAAACAAGGTAATTATATCTATCAAGCTTTATACGGCTAATTTACAATGAGGGATTATCGGTTGATATCACGAGCTTCTCGTCTGTAGATGTAATGCTAGAAAAAACAATTAAACCCCAAAAAATTTGCTTGCACAATTAGAATAAAAAATCACAAAAAAAACACCGAATAGATCCCACACAAAAAAAACTTAGCCAAAACACACCACCACTTAGAGGAGAATGACCGGAAGAGAGTAGAGGGCACAGCGACGACGTCGGAAAAAACATGGTGGCGACAAGTGGAGTCCACGCACGGGTCCTTTAGTCACCGGGGTTTGGAGTTTTGCCTACGAGTGGATGCTGACTCCAATGGTAGAGACGGTGAGAGAAAAAAATAGGGCTAGGGTGGAAAGTACCAAATTTGGGTTTCTAGGGTTTTTGGAAAAAAAATTAAAATTAGAAAAAAATCCCAAAAATCGGATAAGAAATCTGATACCATGATGAAATTAGAGATAATACTCTAATATATTGACGAAAAACTCTCTCAAAGTATGTATTTTTTAGAATTATGTACAATTCTATATACATGAAAATTGAATAAATCTAAGGAAAAAATATCTCTTAATTAGAATCTCTAAAAATCAGTTGTAATCTCTAAAGATACTAATTAATGCTATCAAATAATTAAAAGATTCTCAACATTTATATTTCATAACAAGGTCACAATATCTAATGAAAGTTTAAATTACATTTGCTAGACTGTTGTAACTTGACCTCATGCATCCTCAAGAGGAAATGTTCTCCTTTAATTAATGAATGCATGAATGTTAAGTACAAAATGAAAATTCATGCTTCTTATGTACTAGTAAAACTGCTAGGTTCTCCCAATCATTCTAGCCATTCTCTTTGAACTATGAAAGAAAAACTATTCCAGTTTATTAGGGTTTGATTAATAATTGCAGCACCACATGCACAAAGCCAAGAAGTTACTTTTTGTTCTCTGATTAGGGTTGCTTATCATGCTCAGTTGTCCTACTTTAGTTGGAGTAGATGCTTTTATGAAAACAAATGGTCTTTGTAAGAAAAGCAGACCACATGATTGTCCTTTCCTCATGTTACTAGTTCCATTTCGGTTCCCTTTTCCCTTCTCATTAGTTTTCAGAAAACTAGAGCCAGTGCAGCAATGCCATTTATGATGATTCTTCAAATAATGAACTTGGACGGATTGCTGGAAATATCTTTTGGGATAATTCTGCTTCAGGTTTAGTCGAATTTCATGCTTAGACTGAATAAATTATCACGAGTTGGAAAATGACGTTCAAAAAGCTAGACAGGTTTTAAGTTAATGTGTTGGATATGTGGAGTGCACTAAGGTGACGGAACATGTTTGACTACTCCAGATATTTTTCTGATGAAGATTACTCCAGTTGCCAAGTGCTGCTGGCCGGTAAAGTAGAAGTTTAATTTGAATATTGTAATGAAACCCCAAAAACACCTTAGATGCACAATGAATACAGTGGGATACACGTCCCATTTCTTCTGTCAAATGTCACTATACAGAAGAAATTCACTTTCAAGGATGTTTCGTTTATGATTATTACGTTGAAATGAAATTAGATTTTCTTTTATATTTTGTTTTATTCTTTTGGGCTCATTCAAGTAGGAATATATTGATGAAAATTCTTAAACAGAGTCAGCAAAGAAATCACCAAGGTTGGACCTACATAACCGAGAATAAATCCGATTAACCCCGCCTAGAGTAAACAAACATAAAGCTCCATAAAGATTCGCTTAAAAGAATTTATGGTTTTGATGATAGTTATAACCCATATTATTTTAGAGTATCTTTTTAAAAAATATTTTTTAACTTCAGAAAGGCACTTGTAGAAAAAGGGATCAACATTTTTTTAGCCACTCTTTAGCCTATATTAGGTTGTAATACGATTCTACTTAGAAGAGGAAAAAAAAATTAGATTTATCTTCAGCACTTCATGTTATATTATTTCGTAGCCTTTATGTTCTCGTGTGGTTTATGTTCTCGTGTGGTTTATGTTCTCGTGTGGTGCATTTGAAACTGTTTCCAAAGTTCTGGTTCCCTGACTACCTTCCTTAGCTTGTATTTTATTTTTCACTACCTATTTCCTTGAGATGAAGTGAATCTATCAATTATCACGCCCCTTTAATATGGGGACAAAAACTCCACATCAAGTCAGTGTATGTTGGCGAGGACATGGTTCTGTACTTAGGATTTAGTTATTTTCTTTTGGTGGTATATGTAACTTGAAAATGCTAGGTCTACCATACAAGTTTCTAGAACAATGACCAAATGGATGGTAATTTCTTGGAGCCTTGTCTTAGGTGGTTTATTAGCATATATCTTTTTTATGCTTTCCCTGATGAATGAATTCAAATAAACCATATGCTTGGAAGGTTTAATTGAGTTTTAATCTATCTTTGTTTCCTATTCCCCATCCCCCCCCCCTGTTTTTTCCCTGGGGGTGTGTGGGATGTTGTTACCATGTATGCAGGGTTTTCAAGAATTATATCCCACAGCTTCTGAGTGGCAATGTCAAATATAATTTCTTGAATCCTTTTAATCATAAATTGGTAAGTTTAACTACAATGACAAGTATTTCCTTTTTATTGTTTCGTTGAGCTGGCTTATGAAGACTGTACTGCCTTGACTTTTCCAAAGAAGTGTTTTCTGCAGACTTATATTTTTCTGCTAATTTTTTAGAATTTAAACTATAGCCTTAAGGTAATACTTCCTACTTAGAAGTAACTAAAATTTTAACTGTTAGCTATCTGGAAGATGCTACTTTTGTGTGCATCATAATTATAATGGTTAATAACAAGTACCATAATAATCTTTGCTCTGTGTTAGTAAATGTTTAATTTGTAAACTAATATGTTTACTAATATGTTTCCGGATAGGCATATTCCTCTATAGTACATTAGCTTGTTCATGTTTCATTCCAATGTTATTAATCTCTTTTTCCCTCCTAAATTCAAGGGTATTGTTTTGGATATTGCCAAATTGCTTACTTTTCCTCTTCCACTTTTGGCAAGTGCTCATCAACAATTGGCTCTTGGTACTAATCTACTAGATTATTTTCAATCTAAGTCCATTGGTTTTGGTTCAGAGCAACTTTTATTTCTTAGCTTCTTAATATGTTTCCTTTTTCAGGGTCTTTACTTGGTCATGGAGATGATAATACCCCATTGGGTCAGGTTGTTACTTGTAATTCTATTAATGGAACTTTCAGCCACATAGAACCCAACTTTAAATGAAACATTAAGCTTCCTTTGCTTGAAGGGGGAAAGATGGAGATGTTTCTCTAATCTAAAACTTACTTTTATCTATATGATTGATGAACAGGTTTGGGACCAAGTATTTGGAGTGCATACTGTTGATGCTGCCAATGCTGAACGCTACAACCCAGAGGAACTTGCAACTCAAATCACAGCCAAATCAAAAGCTGTGAACCGAGTTGGTTTTATTGGTCTTGGTGCAATGGGATTTGGCATGGCAACTTACCTTGTGAAGTCAAATTTCTGTGTTGTTGGTTATGATGTAAGTGCTAACCACTGCTTGTTTGACAATGTGTTCTTTACTTGATGCCTTGGGTTATTTTCCCACCTTTTCTTCTTAAGCATCCGACCTAAAACCAGTTGGCAATAGGTTAAGGTGTCCAACTTGAATATAAGACCACAAGAAACCAAACTTGATAACACTTAACATGTCTCAATGTGTTAATTTCTGCATTGAGCACTTTACGTGCAATATGAGTTATGACCATGCTTGATTAGTGAACACCAATATTTGGATGTATTCTAGTTGACAATAAGGAACTTTACAAGTTGAGTGAGTGGGGGACGTAAGTCAAATTAGGTTTCACTTTCTTTTGTAGAATAAAGTAGTTTTACACTGAGCCTAAGTTGAGGTTTTACATTTCACTAGTTGCATGTGTTATTCCACATTGGTTAAGTATTAGATCCTGTGGGTTTATATTAAAGTTGGGCCCCTCTTCCTATTACTAGTTGGTTTTAGGTTCGATGCTATGATAGTATTAAAGCCTAGGGTTTGTTATGTTGGTATTCTTGCCTAACCCCATATAAGGTTGACAACTCCTAGTGAGGTTGTCCACGTGTAGGCCTTGTGAACTACAGTGAGGGGGAGTGTTAAGTGGTTTTATCCCACATGTGTTAAGTATTAGGTATTCTATGGTTTATATAAAAGTTGTGCCCATCTACCTATTACCATTTGGTTTTAGGTTGGATGCTTAACAAAGTGCAATTTTAAATTCCTAAAGATAAATGGCTCCAACTGAACTTTTACCTTAAATACCTTTTTATGGCTTTCTTGATGGAGTGAGAGGGTCATAACCATCTAGAGTCAATATGAAATGTTTTTATTAACTTAGGAGAATGAAGTTCAAATTATAGGACATTTTGTTTGTCTTCTAAGCTGCACAGATTTTTGGAAAACTTCATTAGATTTGCTGGTAATTTCATGATTTGACTAGTTGGAAAAGTGATATTCTTCTCATACTGTCTTCTAGATTGCCTGAAAATCTGCATATCACACACTTTCTGTTTTATGCCTACATATTAAATAAATCCATGGTATCCCTCTTGGACTTTTAGTTAGTTGTTATTTGTGATCAAGAGATTTAAGTTTAAAGTTTAACTATGTTCCTGAATTTCAATTGGATGGTAGGTGTACAAACCTACACTAACTCGATTTGAAAGTGCTGGCGGCCTGATTGGAAGCTCTCCGGAAGATGTATCTAAAGGTAATTTCTGAACTGTTCAATGACCTACCAGTCCAAGTTAGTTAAGAAATAACAACTTTTGAAGCTTTTTATATGATTGAAATTTATTTCATGGTTTTGAGAGAAATTAGCAGTTTACATTTTGTGGTCCTCTTAAGATTAGACACTTGGAAACATTGGGGAGTCTAACACATGAGCTTACACAAGCTTGTTTCTTAATAGTGCAAGACATAAAGTTCTCATGTGCCTTTTGTCTTCCATGACATTCACATTAGTTTTGAAATCAACTCTTTCTTTTCATTATTTTAAAAAAAAATAAAATAGGGCCTATTATTTAAATTCATCTTTGATTGTTTTTATCTATTACTCTTTTAACTATCTTGTTTGTTGACCAATGGGAATATAATTCTACTAAAGACTGTTGAATAATGAACTATTTTCAAATACACTACAAAATAATTGAACAACTTTGCACCCTTTTATAAAAAGGATATAAGGACATCGTCAAATGCCTACCTCCGAAGGTGCTCTAGTATTGTAGATGGCTTACTTGCAAGCTAAAATTACCAGTTCCATTATAATCTTGATTTGAGCTGTTCAGATTTAACAATTAATGATACCTATCAGAATAGAAGGCTGAAATTTTGTTTCTATAGCTCTCTAGATTTGCTATAGATGGTCATGTAACTTAAAACAGAAGTAACACTTTGTACAAGCAATGCCGTCGGGAAATGGAACTTTAGCATGACACTCAAACAAGGATCTCTTTTTTCTAACCTGGAAATTCTTTTACTAAAATAGGAAGCAAGCCATTTGTAAATCCTTATGTGTGCTATGGTATGGTCTTTGTGGATGGTAACGCTCAAACTCTTTCAAGTTGGAAGAGTATGCCAACATTTGGATATAAAGGAATCAAGGTAGCAAAAATAAGTCTTTTGGAGGCTTAAGTGACTAACTGGCAATAACATGATCCTTGGAGTGCTTATTAACAAGGTGCTGAAATATAATGCAATACAGGGTTATCTTGAAGGGAAACGAAGACCTTAGCCTTTGAAGAAGTGTTGTAGATATTTCAGGTCTAGTACACTATTAGTTGTATGAATTAATACAAAAACTTACGGTGTCAGAAAATGAAGTAAGATTATATTCAAGGATATAAAGATTAATAAGAGACTGAGAGTAGCAACATTTAGAATTACTTTTTTTGTATTTACACAGTGAGACGAATAGCAGATACCCATATTCATACATAGAGTAATCAAAGTGGGGAGGTCTGATGCCTGATGATTTAAGCAGGGAGGTTAAGTCCAGATTGCTTTAAAAATATGGACCTTCAAGTTGTTGAGAATATTATACTGTCTTTGCATTGATGTGCTTGCATTGTTTTAGTCTAGCATGGGGTGCAGATATTTGATCAAGCAATAAATTTGTTCAAGTCATATTTTTTGATAAATTACTATTTTAAAATCTTCCTTAGTCTGATCTACTGCGCTTCCAGACTTCACCTGATTTTTGCTGGTTTCTTATACTTGGGTGATATTAAAAGCATGACTGTATGCAAGGTCAAACTGCTTCTTCTGTGCGCTCCAGTGTTGAATCTCAGTTCTTTTGTGTAAACCGTCAGTTTTAAATCTTTAATGAAACACAAATGTTCCAGAATTGGAGATTGCCAAATGTTATTTTAAAATTCTCATGATTCATTCACTGCCAAGAACATGTTTGTTCTGACATGTCATCTCTAGCAGGTGTTGATGTGCTTGTAGTCATGGTCACAAATGAAGCTCAAGCTGAGAGTGTTTTATTTGGGGATCTGGGTGCAGTTTCAGGTATATTTCTACTTTGATATCTGCAATTTACGAGCTGGGCTGATTTCACTCTCTATATTTTGTAGCCCTTCCATCTGGAGCATCTATAATTCTTTCTTCCACAGTCTCCCCTGCATATGTGATCCAACTTGAACGGCGTTTAAAGAGTATGTATTTATTTCATTCAGTTATCTATTTGCAGTAACACAAAGCAAAATTTCTCGATTGTTTTATTATTCAAATTCCAGCTTTCCTCCCATTGTTTGTTTTTCTCCATCTCGCTCACTCCAACCCCCCTCTTGCTTGTGATTTATCCTCCTTGAGTACACTTCATGGTTAGGTACTGAGCTTCAGCTCATTGCTCCTGAGCACGAGCTGAGCTTACATGAATCAAATCACTTTGTTCAAAATGTTAAAAGTGCACATCTTTTTCATTTATACTTGTTGTCATGGTTATTCCTATAGTAATTTATCTGTGCATGTGCAGATGAAGGCAAAGATTTGAAATTGGTTGATGCTCCTGTTTCTGGTGGTGTTAAAAGAGCTTCTATGGGAGAACTTACAGTATGCAAACGAGAATTTAACATAAAATTTCGATTGGAAAGCTCTTGATTTGTCCTTCTGAAGTTTGTTCATTTTCTTTTTCTGTTTCTATTTCTAGATAATGGCTGCAGGTTCAGATGATGCTCTCAAAAGTGCAGGTCTTATCCTCTCAGGTAATTTGCATTTAGTAAAGTTTTAGTTCTCAGCTGAAGGAATACCTGAGCTATGTTGTGACTGATCTTGGTTGTTGACACTGAGCAGCATTAAGTGAGAAGCTCTATGTTATCAAAGGGGGTTGTGGAGCAGGAAGGTACTTCTGAGCAATTATTTGTCATGGCATAAAGCATCAGTTTCCCATTTAGTTGTCAAGGAAGCAACTTTTTTATTATTTTTATTTCCTTTCTCAATTTCTAGTGGTGTAAAGATGGTTAATCAATTACTTGCTGGAGTTCATATAGCAGCATCAGCTGAGGCAATGGCTTTTGGGGCCCGATTAGGTCTTAGCACAAGAATGTTGTTTGATATCATCAGCAATAGTGGGGCAACATCCTGGTAGGTTCATATACATTGAAGTGGAAGTACTTTGTTTTCTTAATTGCTTTGTTTTAAACTTTGATTGAAACCTGACTACAGGCCTGAGTTTGATTTCTTCTTAATATTCATTTTTATGAGTTCTTAAACTTAGATGTTGCCTAGACCATTTGGTCTTCTGTAGAAGTCTGTAGTTCCCTAAAGAAAGCAGAATAACTATTAGAAGCTTGTAGCTGTTCGTGAAGGACTATCATATCAATACATGCTGCAGAGTCTTTAGCACTTATGTTTCCATTTTAAATTGGTGAAACAGTCACTGAATTGTATATCAAGGTTATTTATATGCTTTATCCAACCCTAAACTTCATAACAAGGACACAACCATGAATTGAAATGCTAATGGTTACAAGACTACATTGTCTTGAACAATTAACTAATTTCCCAGCTCTACTACTACTAAAACAGCAACAGCAGATAAATGTCATCCTTTTTGTTGGGTCAGCTACATAAGTCATATTTCTTACTCATGCTCTTGTTATGACCATTTCTTGGGAAAGATCATCAAGAGAGAGATCCTCTTAGAGTTTGTTCCAGTCTCTTTACTTTTTTCCTGCCCTCTTTTGACATGAGCATTTTCGATTAAAAGTTATCTACAAACAGTTTCATTTGGAGCTCTTCATCTTACATTTCCATATTTCCTTAAATAGCTTCCCTTATTTTGTCCTTAATTGACATGACCACTGCCACTCTATATTTTTTTCTTTTTTTTTTTTAAAATTTAAAGGAAAAGTTCAAATACTTTTTATTAAGCAGCAATAGAAATAGCATCGTTCAGAATAACTTCATGCAAAACATCTGGAGAATCAAAATTGAAAAACAAAGGATCGAAAGTAGCTAAACCCAAACTGGCTAAATTATGAGCTACTAAATTATGATCACTTCCACTTATTGTTGAATGTAGGGTATGGGGCTAAATATGACTTATAACTTAACTGATATGTTTTTGGGAATTATCCATTGAAGTGTTGTATTGTATGCTCAAATTTTCTTTCAAAGTTGATTGTTGGAATTGATGATCCTAGCAAACATACTTTTGGGAAGTATCCTTGCAGGTCAGGTTCATGCAACTCTTTTACTATAATCTAGTTGTGCTCCATGCTTTCTTTCAAAAAATTGTAATGTGAAATTTGTTCTTTTCATAAGCTCTATTTGATTTTACATAATAATGAATAGTGATTGCCACTCACTTGAGGACAAAAAAAAAAAGGGCAGTTGCCTTTCTCTGGCACTCTTATAGTCTTATGTTCTGCCGTAATAGAATATGGCCTTCATTTTTTTACTTTCATCCTGGAAGTGTAGGTGCAGGTGCTCATCTATTCTTCTCAAGTTTGTCACTTCCCTTCGCATTATCACAAAAGTTTAGTATATCTTTAGTTCTTCTAGGATAAAGAAACATCAATTCTGATTAGGTAAGTGTTTAGTATATGGAAAGGTCATGACCCACACTTCTATAGCTGTGTCTTGTGTCTAAATAATTCAAGTTGCAAGATTTAGGCCATGGTCATGTTCAAACAAGTTGATCCTAGATCCACAGGTTACATGGTTTAGTGTAACATAATCTATGGAAAACTTGATATCTTATTTCTAGAATTGGAAACTGCATCACTATGAAAAACCCTTGTCTTTAGAGGAACCTTTGCATTACCTTTATCTTAAAATAACTGGTCTCTAGCTTGAGAATATTTTTCATTTTTGATGAGTTCTGATTGGATTATGATTGTATTGCAGGATGTTTGAGAATCGCGTTCCACACATGTTAGACAATGACTATACCCCTTACTCTGCTCTAGACATCTTTGTGAAGGATCTGGTCAGATAATGTTGTTCGTTTATCTTTTCAATGGAAACAAATATAGCCATACTTATGATTTTTTTACTTAGCTGTAAGACAAAGTTTAATTGACTACAGGGTATTGTTGCTCGTGAATGCTCAGCACATAAAATTCCACTCCATATTTCAACTATTGCACACCAACTCTTTATCGCAGGTGAAGCATAACCTCTCTTATTCTGTGTAGAAATTGTGACTTATTTTGATCTTTCTCTTTTTACATTTCTGACCTGAGGTGACTTGTTGCATAAATTATACTACCTTTTTACTGCCTGTTCATTTAAAGTTACCTAGTTTACCTGAAGAAGAAGGGGAGACACATTTACTCATGGAAGATAGGGAGTTCCATTTGCATTGATCTTTCTCTTCATGTTCCTTTTTTATTACCCCTGTAATTTGACCAGGATTTGTCTTGTGACTTGAACTGGGTCAATGTCTCATATCTAACTTAATTTGAGATGGTAGCAGCTAAAATTTTTAGCAGCTAAAATTTTTACCATCCAAGGATCTTAGTTTTGAATAAGGAGTTGTATACGAGGTATTATGCATTGAGTGAAATTTCAGAAAAATATTGAGGGATAAACAAAGAAATTTGAAAAAGTTCTAACAGAATAAGAAAAAATTAAAGTTGAAGGTATCATGTAAAGATAAGTGTAAAATCTGCAAAATCTTATATGGACAGTATTGATATTTTTTGAAAATCCATGGGACTCATATTCCACCTTTCATGGTGAAACTACCTTCCATCTTTTGAGAAAAGGGTGTCTATATGTATATACCACTAGACCAACTGCACCATTTGCTGCCTATGATAGTTGCATGAGGTAAGAGCTATTCCACTACCTCAGATTATTGAAACACAAGATTTAAAGATCCAGAGGGGGTGAGAAATGGATGCTTCTTAGCTAGGTCAGCCTTCACTTCATTCAATAAAGTATGGAGGAACTATGATGGAAGACCATAGATGTATTAGAGATTTGAATGTCTAGAATCTAGTCTTTTCTTTGTTTGGCTTTTATTTAAATGAATTCAAATGAAATTCAGATAAAGAATAAGATGACATTGGACGGCTTTTGTGGGTGCTACCTTTTAGAGTTAGAGATGGGTTTGCATGCATTTTGGGACTATTCTTTTATTCGTGAGGTTGCTTCTTGTGAATCAATGAATGAGACACTTAGAGATGAACTTCTTACCCTCTCTTTGAAGAATTGGTTATTTATTAAATGTCTTAGAATCGCCATGGGTGTGGAGAAGTTGACTGGAAGTTGCATTTTATTAAGACCCTTTGGGGTTTATGGAAGAGTAGGAATAAATGACTCTTTCAAATGAAATATGATACTGCTGCAAATGTATGTTCAATGGCGAAGAAGTTTGCTAAGTAGGTTATGGAGGTGGCAGGAGCTGGGATTAATAGTGTGAGAAGAATGCCAAGATGGATCAAGTGGAAACTATTAGAGCAAGGTATGTAATGCTTAATACAGAGAGCGCGATGAAGAGTATTTTCGGTTTAGCTTTGGCGGGGGCTTTGTTATGTGATTGGGAAGGGAATTGGGTTAGGGGTTTGATCTTAATATTGGAATGCCAAACAGCCTATTTGTGGGGACTGAGAAGGTTTGATGCTGCTTGAGTTTTGAATATCCAATCTCTTATAGTTGCATCAAATGCTGCTGTGATGGTTCAAGTTTTAAGGAAGGGGATTAAGGCTGTCATCTTTGTTTCGTATTATTACAAGATTGTATGCAAATCATGTAGGCAGGGTGGATTTAAGAAATTCTAAATATCCTACAATAATGTAATAGGTGTGCAAATGGCTTAGCTAATTCGGCTTAGAAATTTAATCCGAGAACTCATATTTTAGATAAGCCCCCAATTGAAATATGAAAGTTGTTGGAAGAGTGTATGTTTGGTGTAGCAACGCTTGGTTAACTTGTTAATTAGATCTTATATACCAAACATATATGTTATATTGTGATGCAGTTTTCCATGTTTGTCTTTGTGTGTTGCCCTTTCATTTTAGTTCTCTTTTAGAGTTGTCTTCCATACAATTAACACTTATAATGTTACTAATGAGAAGGATCTGCCGCTGGCTGGGGTCGACAAGATGATGCTGGTGTGGTAAAGGTATGCACGTCTAGTATCATTCCATTATTCTCAATTGATAGAAAGCACTATTCAAAGATTACTTAATTCAAAGATATGGTTAATATCTAAAGAATATTGAATGTCTAAAGTTCTTTCTTTCTACTTGCTCAAATAAGTTGAACTTGGAAGAATGATCTATCAAAAAAAACTACTGACCGCTTTGCATATAACCATCAAGCTTAGTCATGTGTCACTAATTTCTTCTTCTTATTTTTGTGAATGGTAAATTACATTTATGTCCCCTATAATTTCATGTTCTCGTACATAGCAACTTGTGATTTATTTTTTTGATAGGTACCTTGTGATTACGTCCTATTGTAGAGGTAGTTACACACACTATTACGAGTTATACACAATCTTTATAATCTTTATAGCTTAATTGAATATGAATTATGGTGTTTAAAGTTATCATGTTCACAAATATAATCTGGTTGCTATAATTAGCACATTGTAGGTGTAACAACTTTTTCTGTAGGTATATGAAACCCTCACAGGTGTTAAAGTTGAAGGAAAACTTCCAGCTCTTAAGAAAGAAGTTGTCTTGCAAAGTCTTCCACCTGAGTGGCCAGTGGATCCTATAAATGATATACACAAGCTAAACCAGAAAAATTCGAGAACACTGGTTGTTCTTGATGATGATCCAACTGGAACACAAACTGTTCATGATGTTGAGGTATTAACTGAATGGTAAGTGTCATTATTTTAATTGTCTTACTGCTTAGCTATGAAGCATGGATATGCCTCGACCCCTGGTGTATCTGTGTCATGTCTGTTTTGGACATATGCATGCATCTAACATGCTGAGATACTTGTGTAACAGTAAACAAACAAAAGTTTCATTATTTTATTTATCTGCGGCTGGATACGGATTAGCTTCTGGATTCTAAATAAAGCAGGCAGAAAGGGGATAACACTGCTGCCAATAAAGTGATGGTGGTGGCGGCCTCACCTTGGACATAGGGCTATGAGAAAATTTGGGTTTAAAAAAAAGAAATATAAGAAAAGAAAGAGAGACAAGGCTGACCTGAACATTACAATGGCCTTGCTTTTATGGGCACAAAATTTAACTGAGCCATTAGAGCAATAAAATGGAGGCAAGGATGGGGGTGGTGGCAGGGGACTGACTGTTTTGAAGTGGTCTATGGTTTGGGAAAGGAGGTACTCGGGTAACGAGTAGCGATAAGTCTAACTTATGGATTGTGGGACATAGAATATGGGTTGCATTGACTTTTAACCTTGTCGTCCATCACATTTGATCATAACATGTTTAAATCCCAAAAAAGTTAAGGTTATGCAGCCAATTTATAAAAATATTTTCCCGGTAGTAATTGAATCATCTTAGTCTGTTGTTATAACATAAAGTCTTTTATACTGATTTTAGTTATATTCTCATTTCAAGAGTTTTTATTGTCTACTTGGTTAATATTAATTAACGTTTACACACATAAATATTCAACCTGTATACTGTTTTTTTTTTTTGTTTTACCTATATACTATTATTGATATATCATATATTGTACCCATATTACAGTTATATATATCTATCTTGTCAGCTGTATTATATAACAGTTTTGCCATCTAGAAGGAATTCCTTACTTCACTTATGTTTGCCATCTGCAGGAGTATAAAATCACTTGTTGAACAGTTCAGGAAAAAACCTATATGCTTCTATATTTTGACTAACTCTAGAGCACTAAGCTCTGAGAAGGTATAGAAGTTTTTGTCAAATGTCAAGTTATTTGATCCCTAGATCTCATTTTGCATTACCATGGAAATATTTTTATTGAAAATTTATTTCAACCAAATCAAATTTCTCTTTACTTTTCTCTTGACCGACTAAAGATTTAACATTTTGCAGGCTACTGTGCTGATCAAAGATATATGCAACAATCTTTGTTCTGCAGCGAAATCAGTTCAGCATATTGATTATACAGTAGTTTTGAGAGGTGATTCAACTCTACGAGGTCACTTTCCAGAGGCAAGTACAATAAATCTGAGAATATATTAAGTAAAAAATATGTTGCACGAACATGTCTAGGTATAATGACCCATGGATTAAACAAGCAGTATTGTAGCAGTGTTGCGGTCACTATTTCACAGTAGTGGCAGTGTCTGCCGCCACTAAACACTTAAATAACAGTGAAAAAAATCACGTAAAAAACGGCCTCTTGTGGTGCTGAAAAAGGCAAAATGGAGAATAATGGTGATAACAACCTGCTATTTCCACTATCCTGTTTCTTGTTCAGTATTCAATCAGATTTTGATGTTCACAAAAACTCACAACTCAACTAATCAAGTAACAGACTCACACAGTTTCTCAGGTAAAAATCAAAGATAAAAATCATCAAATGTAATCAAATAACTTTTTAAATAACCTGCATTTTTTAATTTATGGATAGTGTTTGTTACTCTCTTCTATGTTTTATAGAAGAAAAAGAGAATCTAAAAGTAATTTGGTTTGGTTGGGCATATCGGATTGGAAGTGAAATTGGAGGTTTTTGGGTTGGTGAACTGAGGGAATTAGGAAGGATTGGTGCTAGGAGGGTTTTGACGCTGGGTTGGGTCCGTTTTAGTCCTGAATCCTCTTTTTAAATATTAATACTTTATTGATTCAGTGAAATTAATTTGAGATGAAAATTTTTTATCAGTAAAATTTTATAGATTTTAATAAAGGTGAATTTATGTGAAAATGTAATTATTAAATATTAATAATAAAAAAATTATAGATGAACTTTGATTTAATGTGCAATTGTATATATGAACTCTATTTGGTGTAGTTATACATGTGAACTCTGATTCTGGTTCAAATGTGTACTTGAAACTTTAATTTTGATTTAATCATACATATTTAAAGAAATAAATACATCAATCTATTTTTATATTGGATAAATATAATTATTTTCATACGCAATATATAAATATAAAATGATGATATATCAATAATTGTGTTAATTTACGAGAATTGAATCAAATCAAAATTTCATGTATAAAATTGCACAAAATCAAAGTTCATGTATACAATTGCACATTAAACCAAAGTTCATGTATAGTTTTGGGATTTATGCCATTTAAATATATATATTGATTTGATTATGTATTAATTTATATTTTATATTTGAATTTAGAAAATATTTGTTCATATGATTATTTTTTGGATAAAGGTCACAAAAATGGGTCATTGTGGTTTTCAAAGTGAATTGGATGGATTTGTTTCTCCTCATTTATCTACCATGTGGCAAAAATTGGAGTATGCATCAATATTTATAGTGGATGAAATTTTAAATTATTTTATTTTTAAGTTTGTAATGTACTAAATATGAATGTTTGAATTTAACATGTTCTTAATTTGTTAATTATTAATTTTCCTAGAAATTTATAGATAAGAATGAAAGCATTTTTAGTATGGAAATATTACTATAATGAAAAAAAGAAAGTGAAATTTTTTAATAAAAGCTCATACAACCTCGTACATGACTTGAAAAATCTTTGGCAAATTTGGAAAAAAAAATTCACAATTGCGTAATAGCATATGTTTTGTTTGCAACCATGATAAATGCAACACGACAAAAATGCGAACACAACTGCAATTGAAACCCTTGGTAATGACTTTAGCTGTCTAACATTTCTATCCATGTATTGTAGGAACCAGATGCAGCTGTCTCACTACTAGGTCAGGTGGATGCTTGGATTCTTTGCCCTTTCTTTCTCCAAGGAGGGCGTTATACCATTGATGATATACACTATGTTGCAGATTCTGATCGGTATTGGCTTTAACCCTAATTCAAATTGATTTCTCTTATTGCTTCCTCCCATCTACTCTCACATAAACCTGCCTGAATATGAAGCAAAAGGAATGACCATAAGAAAATTATGTATTCTGATATCTAGCACTTATTGGATTATATTGGCTACAGGCTTGTTCCTGCAGGAGACACTGAGTTTGCTAACGATGCTGCCTTTGGCTATAAATCTTCAAACCTTCGAGAGGTCTGACTTTCTTGAAGTACATGCCAATTCATATTTTTTTGTAAAAAGTTATCTAATTTGAATTTGCTACTTGCTTTACCTAAATGTGTTAGTGGGTGGAGGAGAAAACAGCAGGACGAATTCCAGCTAGCAGTGTTGCATCCATTTCTATCCAACTTTTAAGAAAAGGTGGACCAGATGCTGTTTGTGAGCTTCTTTGCAGTTTGGAGAAGGTACTATATGTGATGTGTTTCTATGCATTTGTGCTGCTCTTTATGTACAAGTACATACCAATGCCAGTATTCATGTAGGGAGAATTTTTTGTTTGTTTGCTTTCTGTCATATATGTTGGACTTGTAAGTTGCTGCAAGGCTATTGTTGACTTATTTACCACTTTTTGTATTTTAAAAGTTAGGCACATTAGTTATTTTATCTTATTTTTTGAAGTAGTAATTGAAATTTTTATGTAACTATCTTTACCTCTATGAATAGAGGTTTTCATAAATAAATCAATGGAACCATTTCATAAGCGTCCCTTTACTTCAGTGGAATAACCTTCAAAACTTTAATGCATCACAGACCTTTTATATGAAAGATATTTTTGTAATGATACTGCTGGCTGGATTTCTATAGAGAACTACATGATTAGATGCAAAGTATTCACTATATTTTCATTTATGGCTGAAGCAGGGATCGACATGCATTGTAAATGCAGTTAGTGAACGAGACATGGCTGTATTTGCTGCTGGAATGATCCAGGCAAGATACTGCAAATCTTATAGTGTTCAGCATATATAAATATATATATTCTTGGGCATGTTGATAAAGATTTTGAGAGGTTTGGTGTATAAGCTTTAACTCCATTGGCAGGCGGAACTGAAGGGGAAGTCTTTCTTATGCCGTTCTGCGGCCAGCTTTGTTTCTGCCCGCATTGGAATTATCCCCAAAGCTCCAATCCGCCCAAAGGATCTAGGAATAAGTAAAGAGAGGAGCGGTGGACTAATAGTTGTGGGTTCGTATGTTCCAAAAACAACAAAACAGGTCCAAGATTGATGAATTTTAAAGTTTATTTTTATTATTAGTTTTAAATTAATTAAAAAAGTTTTTTTTTGTTATTTCTATTTTGGTTAAAATACAAAGACCACTGTATTTAATCGAATTTATTGTATGTGCCCCCATCCTGTTATTGCAATATTTATGATCTGTTGATTCTATAGATGGATGGAAATTTTACACCATCAACTCCTTTTGCCTGGTGGGTGAATTGCATGTGGTATGAATAGTGTAGAATAAATGCATCAACATACTATTTTTATAAGCAGGTGCCATATAGTAAATGGTAGCTTACACATGTGCCTAAATTGAAAAAGAAAACCATCTTTTTATTTTATAACATGCTAAAAAAGATGCCATGTGACTATTTATTCTACATTATCTATGGCTTGTTAACAATTCTGTCTCAGTTGGCAAATGATGGTATAGAAATTTCCGTCCTTACCCCATACAGACTCAATTGACTGTAGATAATGGATTAGGGGCTCAATCGAATGCACTAGAAAGAATAAGGGCTCATTTGATAGATGAATTATTTAGCCTTTAACTTCTAAGTTGATATACTCTTCATTGTATGTCTTTCACAATTCCAGGTTGAAGAGCTTCACTCACAACATGGACATATGTTAAAAAGCCTTGAGGTGACCAGAATTCATATATGCATCTTTGTTTTCTACTTTAGGCTTAAGTGGCCTTTTTGACATCCAATTATGTGAAATGGCCACACAGTTTTGCAATGTGCCCACTGTATTAGTGGTTTGCGTTGGGTACTAAGTTTTCCTTCTTTGTTGTCAACAGGTTTCTGTTCATAAAGTTGCTATGAAGTCATCAGAAGAGAGGGAGGAGGAAATTAATAGAACTGCAGAGATGGCTTCTGTTTTTCTTGCAGCTCGTAAAGATACTCTGATAATGAGCAGCAGAGAACTCATCACTGGAAAAAGTTTGTTTCTTAATTCTCTTTGAAAATCCTCTCCAACCACTCAAAACCCTCATGCATGAATATGAAATAATCCTTCCTGTTTCTGAAAGACAGATATTAGTGCAATTATTTTGTTTGTACTAAAGGTAATTCTTTTTTTTTTCTATTCATTGAAATGGAAACTGTTTTACCTTCCTCTTGATAGCTGCTTCTGAGAGTTTGGAGATCAATTTCAAAGTGAGCTCTGCACTTGTTGAAGTAGTTAGGCGGATAACTACAAGACCTCGTTACATTCTGGCCAAGGTACTTTAGTTTTATTCTGACCAAGCATTACTTGGTTATATTTTTCGCTACTCCATAGCTGATATATTTGTTGCAAGTTATATACGTCCATCTTCCAGAAAAGTTATAAAAGTTTTCAAGAGAGCATTTAATAAAACTGTTCTGTCTTTTATTAACTAAACAATTGAATTTAAATAGAGAAAGGAGTCATAATCTAATTGGGAAAATAATTCCCTTATTCTAATAAACTACTAAAAGATAAGGAAATTCCCTTATTCTAATAAACTACTAAAGGATAAAATAAGATATTCCTAGAATATCTCAAATGATTTATTCTAAGATTTATCTACCTAAATAAGATTTATCTATCTAAATAACCTTAAAATATATCCCAAAATATATGGGTTTCACATATTTCAACACCCTCCTTCAAGTTGGTGCATATATATCAATCATACCAATTTGCTTACAAGAAAATCAAAGCTTGTCTTAGAGAGCCCTTTGGTGAGTATGTCAGCAATCTGTTGTTTTGAAGGAACAAACGGCATGCACACTTGGTCTTCTTCAATCTTCTCCTTGATAAAGTGTCTATCAATTTCAGCATGTTTAGTTCTGTCATACTGGACTGGGTTGTGAGCAATACTAATGGCTGCTTTGCTATCACAGTACAACTTCATTGGTGAAGTTATTGGTTTCCTCAGATCTTCCATAATTCTTTTTAACCACATCATTTCACAAATTCCTTGAGTCTTGATCTAAACTCAGCCTCTGCACTACTTCTTGCTACAACATTTTGTTTTTTGCTTCGCCAAGTCACAAGGTTTTCCCATAAAAATGTACAGTATCCTGATGTAGATCTTTTATCTATTATTAAGCTTTCCTAGTCTGCATCTGTATAAGCTTCAATTCCTCTTTGTTCGGATTTCTTGAAGAATAAGCCCTTTCCAGGTGAGCTTTTCAAGTATCTCAGAATCCGAAACACTGCTTCTTCATGTTCTTCCATTGGGGAGTGCATAAATTGACTCACTAAGCTCACTGCAAAAGCAATGTCTGGCCTTGTATGTGATAAGTAAATTAACTTACCGACTAATCTTTGGTACTGCCCTTTATCAACTAATCGACCTTCTTTACTTCCGAATTTTACATTTTGGTCAATTGGTGTGTCAGTAGGGCGGCAACCACTCATCTCAGCCTCTTTTAAAAGATCAATTACATATTTTTTCTGAGAGATACAAGACCCTTCTTTGATTGAGCAACTTTCATTCCAAGAAAGTATTTCAAAGGACCCAAGTTTTTGATCTCAAACTCCAATGCTAGATGCTCCTTGAGATGCCTTATTTCATCCACATCATCTCTTGTAAGAATGATACCATCGACATAAATTATAATAATTGCTATTCTATCTCTTGATGAGTGTCGATAGAACATTGTGTGATTAGCTTGCCCTTGTGAGTAACCTTATTTTTTAACAACTTGAGTGAACCGTTCAAACCAAGCACGAGGAGACTACTTTAGATCATACAAAGATTTCTTGAGCTTACATACTCGAGTTCCAAATTTTTCTTCAAAACCTGGAAGAGAATCTATATAAACTTCTTCAAGTTTCCTATTTAGGAAAGCATTCTTCACATCTAGCTACTGTAAGGACCAATCAAGATTAACAGCAATTGATAAAAGAACTCTAATAGAATTTAATATGACTACTAGAGCAAATGTTTCAAGATAATGAAAAAACACCTAATAAATGCAAGTATGATCATCAATAAATGTGACAAACCAACGTTTTCCTAAAAAAATTAAGACCCTCGAAGGTCCCCAAACATCACTATGAATTAATGAAAAAGGTTTGGAAGCTTTATATTTTTGAGGTGGGAAGAATGACCGATGATGTTTAGCCAATTCACAAAATTCACAGTGATATGAAGGAATTTTATTTTTAAATAGATCAAGTAACAAATATCTTAAATAGTAAAAATTAGGATGTCCAAGTCTATAATGCCAAATCATAACCTTATCAAAAGTAGAAGCATAATTTAAACATAAAGTAGTTGTTGGTTGACTTAGATGGTCGTCGTCGAGAAAGTAAATTCCACCAAATTCTTTAGCATTGTCAATCATCCTTCCCGAGACTATGTCCTGAAATTTACACATAGAGGAGTCAAATATAACATGACAATTCGAGGACTAGGATAATTTACTGATCGATATGAAAGTACAAGCTAAATTTGGCACATGTAAAACATCATGTAAAACCAAGGAATGCGAAATTTTAACAGTGCCTTTCCTGGCTATTGTCGAGAATGATCCATCTGCTACTTTGATTTTTTTGTTTCCTACACAAAGTGTGTAAGTTGAAAAAAGAAAATGACTACTAGTCATGTGATCACTAGCTCCAGAATCAACGATCTACGTGTTCGTTTTACAAGACCTGGCACTGAAAAAAACAGAAAAATCAATACCTGATTGGGCAAAGGACGAAGAATGATTATTGGATGAGTTAGGAAGACAAGAATTCATCCGAAATTGTGGTGACTGAAAAAGCTTGTGTAGATGCTCTAGCTGTTCCTTAGTGAATGGAGACCCTTTTAGAGAACTTTGGCCTTCATAATTTTCATTAGTTGTTTCAATGAAGGCTATTTTAACCATGATGCTACTAGAGATAACTTAGCTCAGATGCCATGAAAGTTTTCAAGAGAGCATTTAATAAAACTATTCTGTCTTTTATTAACTAAAAAACTGAATTTAAATAGAGAAAAAGATCATAATCTAATTGGGAAAATAATTCTTTTATTTTAGTAAACTACTAAAAGATAAGGAAAATAATTCCCTTATTCTAATAAACTACTAAAAGATAAAATGAAATATTCCTAAAATATCTCAAATGATTTATTTTAAGATTTATCTATCTAAATAACTTTGATTCTGTAATGTTTGCATTTGTTACTCGACATGCAAACAAAGTAGCTCATGATTTGGCTAAGTAAAGATAGTGACAGTGATTTGAGATTGATTACCCCAACATGTTACATGAGCAGATTTTGCATGACAGTATGAATGATGATTAGTAAAAGTTGGTGTGGTATTTTCAAACAAAAAGTATTGAAGGAATATAATAGTCTATGCCTTTCTGTTTCAGGGTGGAATCACTTCATCAGACCTTGCAACAAAAGCTTTGGAAGCAAAACGTGCCAAAGTAGTCGGACAGGCCCTAGCTGGAATACCTTTGTGGGAGCTAGGGCATGAAAGTAGACATCCTGGAGTTCCCTATATTGTTTTCCCCGGTAAATTCTGACGGGTTTTGTTCATGTTTTTTGATGAATTCTGCTAAAAGCAAAAAATTGATCCTTACCCTAGTAAATTACCTTTGTTAGGTAATGTTGGTGACAGTAAAGCACTGGTGGAAGTAGTGAGATCTTGGGCTCACCCGCTTAGACTTTCATCGACTAAAAAGATCCTTATTGTAAGTATAATTTGTAGATTTTATCTTTTATTGTTTTTATTTATTATTATTCTTCCTCGAATATTGACGATGTTTTCTGCTTAAAGAATGCTGAAAAGGGCGGCTATGCTGTTGGAGCCTTCAATGTCTATAACATGGAAGGAGTTAAGGCTGTAGTATCAGCTGCAGAGCAAGAGCGTAGTCCCGCTATTTTACAGGTCAGAAATTGGTTTTTAAAAATTATATAACAAATATTGACATAAAGAAGACATTGTACCATTTTTCTATTGCACCATACATCGAGTTTCAAACTTAGATTAGGCTATTTGTTGTTCAAAAAGTAAACCATGTGACCTAATGCTTCCTAACATACCATTAACAAAATTAACATTTGACAGCCATTTTTTCATATCTGACAAATTGTAAAGATTTGAGTGTAGGCATTGTAAACAGGCAGAAAGAATATTGTTGTATGCTATTCATCTTAGAAGTGAAGAATTTATACATGTTACAGAAGATAGAAAAAGGAAAGAAATAAAAAAAAACTCTGTGAATCAGCATAAGATTATGTACAAATTGTTACTAGATCTAGAAAGACAACTAACACTCACCCTCAAATTGGAGTATAGATGTCTATCATGCAAAGCTTGTCACTCAATATGAAAAAGTCTTCCTTCTTAAGTGCTTTAGTGAACATATCAACAATTTGTTCTCTTGAAAGGGTAAAAAGGAGTGTAAATCTTCTTATTTGTCACACCCCTTACTCATATTCGACACCGGAATAGGGTACGAGGTATTAATAGAACACATACACTTATAAACATGTTAAACCGAGTTATAAAATTTCATTCAAATTTAAACTCTTCAAATTTTTAACATGTTTTTATAAATCTTCACGTTATAACTTCAAAATACTATATTTGTAACAAATAGTGCTTCTGAGACCCAATACATACTCATGCAATTTAATACTTCATTTCCATTTCATTTAATTCACGATTCTCATGTTCACGATTCAATTCAATTTCTCAATCCAATATACATTTCAATACTACAATAATTCATTTAATTCAAATCATATCATTTATAATTTCCATTTAATTCACGTACAGTTCAATTTTATTAAGTTCAATACTAATACATATTTATCATTTAACTTAGCGTCCCCTTTGTGCGTCATTTTACACTTCAAGCATTAACTTAGTATTTCATTTCCTTTCCACTCCCGTTTCCTATGCATATCACGCAAGATATAAACATTACACTCAACCATAGTCGCAAGCTAGTCCTTTTTGAAGACTAACTACATGATAAACCATTTTAATAAATATTACAAACTTTCAACCTTACCACCCTTTTATGATCACAAGCATATTTCCATCTAGGCATTTACTATCTCAATAAATAATTTTATAAATTTAATGTGGCGTAATCCAGCCACAACTTGGCTAAAGCCTAAGCATACACACCAAACATGCTAGCCAAGTAAACATATAGTATAAGCAGTATAAGCATGGATAAACACCACATTTATTTATGTATCAAACTTATCAACATGAGCTAATTTATAAACCATTTCTGACATTGCTACATACCAAATCATATATCAAGTATACCACACCACATACACATATTATGAAACTTTATTTTCTCACATGAACTTTAACCATAACTAATAATGTACAATTATAAACTTCATTTCTTTTTAATCGTTTATCGATTATAATCGAGCATATGCCAATTATACACAAATCATTCATATGTTCTTCCAATTTTCCTCCTCTCCATTTCACATTCTTAATGTACATAACACTCTTAGAAATAACATTTTCTATAGTTTCACTATTCACTTACATGTATACTTAAAACTGTCTCCCCGAGTCAAAGTCACTAAATTATTTTTACCCGGAGCTACAGAGCTCCAAATTAAGAACCGTTAATTTTGTCCAAAACTAGATTCACATATCTTCTTACCATAAAATTTTTAGAATTTTTTGTTTAGCCAAATAGTACAGTTTATTCTTTAAAGTTTCCCCTATTTCACTACTCGAAATTTTTGACTTCTCTTCACTAAAAATTAATTATATCATTTTACAGAATTCAGATATTGTTTCCGTTTGTTTCTCTTGAAAATAGATTCACTGAGGATTCTAAACATATAAATTTTATCTCATAATTATTTTTGTACAATTTTTGACAATTTTCGAAAGTCAGAATAAGGGATTCCGAACTCATTGACTCTGTCTAACTAAACTTCAAATATCTCAAAATATATAACTATTTTGCTTGCTTTGTTTCTTTTATGTGAAAATAGACTCATTTAGCTTCAATTTCATATATTATTCAGCCTCTAATTCAATCTCCACCATTTTTGGTGATTTTTTAAAGTCACACAACTGTTGCTGTCTAAATTGTTTTATTGCTAAATGTACTCTTTTATAATTTCACTTTTTCACTTTCAATCACAATTCAATTCAAAATTCACTTTTTCATTTCTAAGTCGATATTCAATTCAATTCCACACCTATATTCATTATTCAATTACACTTAGTCAATTTCTTGATGAACACTTCGGAATAATAACAGATACTCGGTGGATTCAGCACATAGCAACCACCTTATTAATTAATGATTTCTGGTGGAATCATCACATAGCAACCACCTTACTAATCAATGATGTTCGGTTCGCATAGTAGTCTGCACATAGTACTACACATGTGACCATTATCATCCGATACACGTAGTAGCCTGCACATAGTACTACACATGTGATCGAAACTATTCGGTACGCATAGTAGCCTGCATATAGTACTACACATACGACCTATTATTCCGGTACACGTAGTAGACTGCACATAGTACTACACATGTGACAATCACTTTCACTTTTACATAGTGGCCTACATATAATCTGTGCCACATGTGATTATTTCTGTCACTTCATTCGTATCCTTTTTTATTCCAAAGATTCATTCGAGAATTTTTCACTTTTTCTCACTTTTCTTTTTATTGATCAATTTCAATTTCTTGTCTTTCTTGATTTATAACAATACATTTAACTTATATAACATTCACACTATTCATTCCAGTCCAAAAATCATACTTTGGCAAAATTATGTTTTTGCCCCTAAAGTTTCACAAAATTACGATTTTTCTCCTAGGCTCGTAAAATAATTTTTATTTAATTTCCTTGCATTTTAAGCCTAGCTGAACCATTTTCATAACTATAACAGTCCATAGTACTCACTTATTCACACACTTGTGACATTTTATAACTTTTACAAATTAATTTTTTTAGGCATTTTCATCGAAAAGTACTTAGTACAAATCGTTTATCACACTCCAAATATTTATATTTTTCCATAGAACATCAAAATACATGCATATTCTCCTTGGGTAAATTTTTAAACATCAACTCTAGGTCAAATAAATAGTAGAAATAGGTAAATTATATTACGGTAATCTCAAAAATGTAAAAATCATTAAAAACGGGGAAAGGATGGATTTACTATTGAGCTTGGAAGCTGGAAAACCCTAACCATGGCTTTTAATTTTGTTTTTAATTAATTTAATAACTAAATGACCAAAATGACTTTAATGAAAAACTTTAGAAACATGCCTAACTATACCTATTTTTGTCCACCAACTTAACCAATGGTCTAATTTCTATATAAAGACATTCAATTTAAAATTTTATAACAATTGGACACCTATAACATATAGAACTCAACTTTTGCACTTTTTACAATTTAGTTCTTTTGACTAAATTGAGTGCCTAAACGTCAAAATTTTCGAACGAAATTTTCAAAAAATAATTTTGTGAAATCATAGACCATAAAAATATAATGAAAATAAATTTTTTTCTCGTTGAATTTGTAGTCCCGAAACCACTATTCCAACTAGCCTCAAATTCAGGCTGTTACATTATTAGTAATTGTATTTCTCACAAAATGACGATTGATTTCAATGTGCTTTGTCAGTTCATGAAAAACAGGATTGCTTGCAATATGAATTGTCGCCTGATTATCACAATGCATAGGAATAAGATCTGAATAGAATGTTAACTTTCTATCACTCTTGTCATCAGCATAGTTTGCATCAGAAAAGCTAACTAATTCCACATGATTGTTATTTTTGAATCATAATCCTTTTTTCTGGAGATTCCTTTATATATCTCAAAATGTTGCAGACAACCTCCCAATGACCCTTTTTAAGCTTATTCATAAATTGACTAATTAAGCCCCTAGCATGCATAATGTCCGATCTAGTAAGTGTTAAATAAATAAGCTTCCCAACAAGTTTTCTGTATTGTCCATGGTCTGCAAAGTCATCATCCTCCTTCCACAAGTCTAGATTAGGTTGTATTGGTGTATCTAATGGTTTTGCACCTAGTAAACTTGCTTTTTGTAATGGATCAATTGCATACTTTCTTTGAAATAGAACTACACCTTCTTTACCACAGGCAACTTAAATGCCAAGAAAGTACCTTAACTGACCAAGATCTTTGGTGACAAATTGTTGCTGCTAGTGCTTCGTAGTTGCTTCAATGTCATTTACATCACTGCCCGACAAGAGTATATCATCAACATAAACAATAAGTACTACAATCCCCGATGAACTATGTTTCACAAATACCGAAAGATCAGCTTGACTGAAGTCATCAAACTCTAAAACTCTACTTCAATCCATAAATAGCCTTGTTTAGCTTACATACCAAGTGAGTCTCCCCCTAAGCAACAAAGCCATATGGTTGCTCCATATAAACTTCCTCATTTAAGTCTCCATAAAGAAACACATTCTTGACATCCAGTTTTATAGTGGCCAATCATGATTGACTGCAACAGAGATGAGCACACGAATAGAGTTTAGTCGAGCAACAGGTGAAAAGGTTTCAAAAAAATCGATGCCTGGTGTCTGGGTGTATCCTTTGGCAACCAATTGTACTTTATAACGACCAATAGAGCCATTAGGGTTGTATTTTACAGTAAAGACCCAACGACAGGCAACAAGTGAAACTCCTTTAGGTAAAGGTACCAAGTCCCATGTATGTCTGCTGAGAAGAGTTGACATTTCCTAATTCATGGCCTGTTTCCAATTAGGATCCTGAACTGCCACTATATAATTTTTAGGAATAGATATGGACGATAGGGATAAAGTTAAATGACGGAAACAAAACCAAGGTGATTAAAGGAAATAACATTAGCAATAGAATGTTGGGTACAAAATTGTTTACCTTTTCGGAAAGCTATTGGCAAATCATCAAGATCATTGGCAAAATGCACTAAAGGAGATGGCTGAGAGACAGGAGGAGTTTGCAAATTATTTCGTGTAGTGTAAACTGGTAAAGGTTTCGAAGAAGGAAGAGTCACAGGAGATGTTATTGTGGTAGGAAGGGGAACTGACTCTTTGACTTTAGAGTTTCGAAAAAAATGATTTTGACTCAAAAAAAGGTAACATTTGCTGAAAAAATTGATTCTTTTTTGACACTGAATCATAACATTTGTATCCTTTTTGAGTTTGAGAATACCCTAAAACAACGAACAACTCTAGGAGACAACTTATCCATACCAGTTTCAAATAAATGAACGAAACAAACACAGTTAAAAATTTGAGGAGTTTAAAAATATAGAGGAGAATTTGGGAAAAGATATTTAAAAGGAATATCACCTCCAAGAGTAGAAGATGACACCCAAAGATATTTGGGCGCATTTATTTGAATCATAATAGTACGGCGAATATCGAGAAGATGTTTGTCTTTATGTTCTGCCACATCATTCTGTTGTGGAGTATGAGCACACGATGTTTGGTGAATGATGCCATTAGCAAAACAAAAACGAAAGAATTCAGTTTTCGTATATTCTAAAACATTATCAGACTGTAAAACGGGAATGCTTGTAGAAAATTGAGTCTTTATCTCATTATAAATGATTTGAAATACATAAAAAATAAAAAACCTGTCTTTTAACAAATAAATCCAAGTCATTCGAGAATAACCATACACAAACGTAATAAAATACTTATAACCAGACAATGTAGGATAACGACAAGGCCCCCATACATTAGAGTGAACTATATCAAAAGGACTTAAACATCGACTCTCTTTAGAAGGAAAAGATGCGCTGTGATGTTTTCCTGATTGACATACTTTACAATTTATTAAAGAAATAGACTCAGCAAAAGGTATTATTTTTTTTAGCTTGGAAAAATTAGGATGACCTAAACAACAATGTCAATCATAAGGAGACACGCCACCAGCAACAGCAGCAACAGAAGAATTAAGATAATAAATACCTCCTGATTCAGAGTCGTGTCCAATCGATGTATTCGTTTGGAGATCTTGAAAAATTCAATGAGTAGGAAAGAATGTTACAAAACAGTTTAAAGCTTGTGATTTGATTCACTGAAAGAAGATTAAATGATAATTTGGGAACATGTAAGACTTGATTAAGTGTAAGAGAAGGGGTATGGACTGTACCAAAACCAGAGATAGTGAAAACAGACCCATCAACAACAGTAATAGGTGACAGAGATTGACAAGGAGTAAAATTATCAAATTGGCGCTGGTCACCAGTTATGTGATTTGATGCACCAGAATCTATTAACCAAGAATTATAGAAAGAGTTGCTAATGCAATGGTACATGTTTGAAGAGTATGAGAGGCAATAGAATTAGGTTGTGAGTGAATTAACCGCTCATACTCCACTTTAGAAATTTGAATAACAATCTTAGGTCCAATTTAAGAAACAAATCCATCAAAAGTTAAAGTAACAGCGGCAGCCTTAGAAGTGTTTTGCCTTTTGGTACGTTTGGTAGCCCAATCAGGTTTACCACGTTTGTTCCAAAATGCATCTTCAATATGATTTGTTTTACTACAAAAATCACATTTTCTATTACGTCATTTACTATTGCCATTATTGTGCCCCCGTCCTTGTGCAACCATAGCGGAATGTTCAAGAGTAATATCTTGAGATGACAAAGATAAAAGAAGCTGATTGCAAGCGAGAAAAAGTTGCTTGAAGAGTAGGTATAGTGCTTTCACCAAGTAATTGACTTCTAAGAGTATTAAATTGGTCATTCAAATTCATAAGAAAACCACAAACAAAGAAATTTTCCCATTGATTTTTTTGAGTTTCTAAATCTGTAGAGTGGGGCTGCAATTCATGAAATTCATTGATAATTTCTCTGGAAGGGATTTTTCACCTTATTTATTATCAACAAGTTGTTGAAACAAAGAGAAAATACGAGAATTGTTACCATCATTAGAGAACATTTCTTTGATAGAGTCTCACATCTCCTTAGCAGTTGATATCAATCCAACAGAGGCAGTAATCTCAGGTTCCAAGGAATTCAACAGCCAAGTTTTCACTGCACAATCAGATTGACGCCAAGCTGCATATTTGGGATCCTGATTGTTTTCCATTGTTTGAACTAGATGATGATCACGGCCTTGAGAACCAAGGTACGAAACGCTTGAGACCAAAGGGCATAATTTCTACCATTAAATTTCACGGTAGTTCCATCAGAAGCATGTAAATCAGAGTTAGACATGCTATTACTAGATATAGAAAGACAACTAACGAGCACATTCTTAGCATAATCCTTAGCTTGATTTTAGGGAATTATTCATCACTAGCTTTCCTAACTTTGGCTTTTATAGTGTGTATAAATTCAATGTATTTGTTCTTTACAAAATATATGAGAATAAGTTTCTCTCAAATTCTTCTTGAGTTTGAAATACTCTAATTTCTACATGCTATCATAGCTACAATTCCAAATTTAGAAATCCAATTTTGAAATTTTTTGGAGATTCCTCAAACCCTAAAAATAAAAAATTGGTACTTACCTTTGTGGCCCTATTTTGTTTTCTTCTCACCGCCACTCTCAAGAGAGCCACAGCTTCATTTCCAGCCAAACCCCAGATTTCGATAGCCTACCTCCTTGCACGTGAGCCTCAAGTGCCACCAGAAGCTCTTGCGCCTTCGTTCACACACCAGCACGAGAAGCACACCTCCTTGGAGGTTGTTTCTCCGATCACCACTATCAACTTTGTGGGGTTATTTCTAGCCTCCCTTGTTGTTGGCTCCATTGGTGCTGGCTTGAGTTTTTTATTTAAGCTATTTTTGGGTTTTGTAAATCCTTTTTTTTTTTTTTTGAAGAAATAATTTGGTTTTTAATCTTCTCCTATTATCATTTAAAAGGAGAAAAAAGGAAATGGCATATAACAAGAAAATTATTAGCTTCGACAATCCCTCTTTTCAATTCAGTCCTATAAAGCTCTTTGGAAACAAAAATCCCGTAATATCACGATCGTGTTTGTTGTCCATTGTAACAGAAGTAGAAATTGAGAGAAACACTTACGTTATTTACACACGAGAGTATCGTACATATACAAGTTACAAGAGTTTGGTAAAGGAAAGAAGTAGAGGTTAATAAAAACTCTTAACAAAATATTATGTCTAATATTATATTCACAACACTCCCCCTCAAGTTGGAGTTAAGATATTGATCATGCCCAACTTGTTACAAATGTAATCTACTCAACTTCGTTCAATGCTTTTGTGAAGATATCTCCTAGTTGATCTTCAGTTTTAACATAACTTGTAGAAATTAACTTTTGTTGAAAATTTTCACGAATAAAATGACAATCAACTTCAATATGTTTTGTTCGTTCTTGAAATACTAGATTGGAGGATATATAAAGAGCTGCTTGATTGTCAGATCACAACTTTTCTGGCAATGTAGTTTCTAAGTTGACTTCACTTAATAGTTGATGCACCCATACAATTTCACACACAGATTGTGTCATAGCTTTATACTTTGATTCTACACTAGTTCGAGAGATTATAGTCTGTTTCTTTTCCATGAAACTAAGTTTCCTCCAACAGAAATGCAGTATCCTGTTGTAGATCTCCCAGTCAACATTCGATCCTACCCAATTTGCATATGAGAAACACTCAATATTAGTGTCTATGATTTTTATATAATAAAACTTGTTCTGGAATCCCCTTCAAATAACAAAGAATTTGTTCCAAGGCTGCCTAGTGTTTTTGCCGCCGAACAGTCTGGCGGCACATGAGGGTCATGTGCAGGGATTTTTGCTGCCAAATTTCAAGGGTTGGCAGGAAAAGGGGTTGTGCACCTCCCTAGGCTAGTGGTGAGAACATAAAACCCCCCTTTAGTGGTACATGAGAATACCTTAAAGAGAATACCTTAAAGAATTCGTTTCAAAAAAAAAAGACAGAAGAGAATACCTTAAAGAAGTACTGTTTTTCGATAAATTTGACGAATCTCAAATTATAAAATCAAGCCCTTAACTCTGATACCATGCAACGAAAATAGAAATTGAGAGAAAAACTTATATTATTTGCATATGAGAATATCATATATATATACAAGTTACAAGAGTTTGGTTAAGGAAAGAAGTTAATAAAAACTCTAACAAAATAATGTGTAATATTACAACATTCATCAAAGCTAGAGGAATGTTAGGGGTATGTTACTAGTGATACAAGAAAGCTCACAGTGAACAACCCCATTTACAATCAGTGGGACTCAAGAATTCCTTCTGATGGCAGGGCTCATCAACTCATCAACTCTATGGAATCACAAATTTCCAAGACATATTTGTTGCTTGATATTGCAACAAAAATATGGAAGGTAGCCGCTCTTACATACTCACTAGTTAGAAATGATGGTCAAATCTTTGAAATCCGGAACAAGGTTCATACAACTAAGAACAAGGTTCATACAACTAAGTGGTTGCAGAAAGTAATGGAGGAATTAAAGTTGTCCGGAAAAGGAAAATTATCCTTGTAGTGCAACAACAAGGTTGCCATCAATGTCTTGAGCTTAATTCATGTGGCTTTTGACAAGCAATTGGTTGATGTGTTCACTAAAAGACTTAGCAACAGAATCTATCATATTTTGGTTTGCAAGTTGAGCATGTGTGATATCTAAGAACCACCTTCAGGGGGAGTGTTAACTAAATTAACATTTAACAGCCATTTTTTCATATCTAATAGATTGTTCAGATTTGATAGAGAGTATGCAGATTCTTAGCATAATCCTTAGCTTTGATTTTAGGGATTTATTCATTACTAGTTTCCCTTAGGCATTTACTGTGTATATAAATTCAGTTGCATTTTGTTCTTCACAAAATATATGAGAATCAGTATTTTTTTGTCTCTCAAATTCTTCTTAATTTCAAAATACTCTTAAAAGTACGACCCCCCTAGCCTGACATTAGATGGCTTATATATGTCCAGCAACAAACCGTTGAGGCCATTCTTAAATGGCATACATGTGTCCAACAGCTAAAATTGGGACCCAGTTTTTGCAATATCCTATGGCATTGGTGTAATTAAATTAAGAGATGCAAATTGCGTTATTGTAGCTGATCATAGGTTAGGGGAAGACCTTAATACTATGTAGCAGACACATGTGTCAGGCCCAACCTAACCCAGCCTAGCTTGGTTTGCCTTCATATAGTCCTGATTTTGCATACACAGCAAGGATACAGAAAATAAGAAACTTGAATGCCCTTGTCAGCTTGAGGTTGTAGGGATTTCTTGGTAGGTAGGACAGAAAGGAGGAAGTATGCAAAATTTTAATCTAATGGTCAAGTTTCAACTGCCTTCCAATTTTAGCTTAGTTATCTGTTTAAAATGTTTTCGCCCTTTTTCCTTTCTATCCTCCCTACAAAGAAAAGTTGTAGTGTACTCCTTCACCACCATGTTCCATCAGTCCACCATCTTCAATTTGTTGGAACCTTTTCCATTTTTAATTGTTCTTTTTTTTTTTCTTCAATGTGCATTTGATTTGTTTATGCCAGAAATTAGAGCAAGCCCCTTTTTCCTTGAAAAGGAAAAATCGTCTAAACACAAATCATATAACGTGTTTCTGAATTTTGGAATTCTTTTTCTTTAGTTTCAATTCCAGAAAATTTTCTAATATATTAATTTCTTTTCCAGGTTCATCCTGGTGCATTTAAGCAAGGAGGGGTTACATTAGTTGCATGTTGTATATCTGCCGCAGAAGAGGCCAGCGTAAGTCTCCTTTGTCTATTAAACGTTGTCCTGGTAATAGTAGTGATGAACATCTAGTTTGGGTTTACTAAGATGTCTCCTTTGTTTTCTTTCAATCACTTGTCATGCTAAAACTGAGTTGATAAAAGCTTTAGAGATTCCCAGCAGACACATACAGTACAAGTACAAACTGATGTTTTATTTTTATTTTGAATTTCAACTCTAGCTCTTTGAGCAGGGGGATGCATTGTACCTACCATTGAGTAAAAAGCTCAGGATGAGGATGTTATTTGTTACTTCGTGAAGTAACATACAGTACATCTTCTGGATGTTGTTAGCGCTAATAACGTAATCTTAAGATATTTTTTGTCATCAATAATCCAAGATTGCTGCTCTACTGGTCCTCAATCTTGCGGGGGCGTAAAAACTTAGGACTTCATTAAGCGCCACATAGGACTTAGTACGAAATTATCACCTGGAAGATGAAATTTATTGCAAAAAACATAATTACTCAAGTACTAGTTTTACAAAAACAGGGGGGGAGAGAAATTTGATTTCATGCAGGGTACATGTATTGCAGGTTCCCATCACTGTTCACTTTGACCATGGTACTTCAAAGCAAGAACTATTGGAATCTCTTGAGCTGGTGAGTTGGCTTGTTTTTATATTAAAACCATCGTACAATTTTGTTTGTGGAATGGTAATTATCGATATTCCTTGTGTGTTTAAATGGTACTAGATTTTTTTGAAACGGAATTTCTTTTTATCACTGCAAGGGCTTTGATTCAGTAATGGTGGATGGTTCACATCTTCCCTTTAAAGATAATATCTCATACACGAAGCACATATCAAACTTGGCCCACTTGAGGGATATGCTTGTGGAGGCAGAACTTGGAAAATTGTCAGGAACGGAAGATGATTTGACTGTTGAAGATTATGAAGCAAAGCTGACTGATATTAATCAGGTCACTGTGCTCAATCAAATTAAAAATGCTTAACTACTATCATTTTTCTATTGCTCATATCAAAGTTCACCTCATGAATTTCAGGCTGAAGAATTCATAGTTGAGACTGGCATAGATGCCTTGGCAGTATGCATTGGGAATGTACATGGAAAATACCCAGCAAGTGGCCCGAATCTCAAACTTGATTTGCTTAAGGTCAAGTACACCTAATTATCATTTTATACTGTAGCTTTTTTATTAAAGTTTCGATGCTTGTTGGTTCACATTTAACCATTGTGTTGAATTCTCTCTTAGTAGTGGCAGGCTGCATTTACTTGGGAGTATTTATTTTGACTAAATTACAGTATGTTAAAGAAAACATGATGCGTGCTTACAGTAAAATTCAATTTGATAAAAATTTCATCATATTTCGAGTTTGTGAAAAAGTCAATTAAACCTTCTCTCCTACATAATTTTAAATAAAATTCTCTCTATATTTCTCCCTCTTAGATGAAACTAAAACCATAATTTTCTTTTTATTGACTTTCTTTTTCAACTAACTATGATGACGCGTTATATTGGATTAAGGCTTGCTGTTTGGTTTATAATGCCATATTTTTTAGTTAACCTTTTCAGCTTGGTCATCTTTCTCATTCCATGCCAAAATCATGTTTTGACTTGTTAAATATCTTGTAATGGATATTTTAAAAGGTTCCCGAAGTGTTCAATCTTGACCAAGTGCTCCAAAATTAAAAATATTATTGGCACAACTACACTAGTAAATTGTTAGTGGTAAATTTGGAATATTCACATAAATAGATTGGTAAATTTGGACCTTACCCCTCTGTTTAATGTCTACTTTTATTTCCTACAGAGGTTTGATTGAAATACAATCCCATGTTAATGCCTTGTATTGCAGTTAGATGCTTATAGAATATTATCCATTAATGTTAAGTAAATCTGCCTTTAACATCTTGTTAAACTAACTGTTTTTTGTTTGTTTAATTTCTAGTTCTTGATTTTCCAGTATTTTAGCATAATATCATTTTAATGAACCCATCCTACATAAATCCTTGGTAGCGGAGGTAAACCTTTCCTTGTTGTTCAGGATCTATATGCCCTAAGTTCGAAGAAAGGAGTATTTCTTGTGCTGCATGGTGCCTCTGGTTTGTCTAAGGAACTTGTGAAGGTACCATCTACCATCTCTGTGGGGTTATTAATATATAATGTGATAGTTGGAAGTATGTGCTTATGTTTTGCATTAGATATCATAAAAGCTTAAAGCGAATTGAAATTACCTTGGATAGGGGTGCATAGAGCGCGGTGTGAGGAAGTTCAATGTGAACACGGAAGTACGAAAAGCTTACATGGAATCCTTGAGCAGCCCCAAGGGAGATCTTGTACATGTAATGGCTTCTACTATAGAGGCCATGAAAGCTGTGGTTGCTGAAAAGATGCATCTATTTGGTTCTGCTGGAAAAGCCTGATGGGTTGGGGTGATCATAGATCCTACAAAAATAGAAGCTAAGGTTACTTGCTCTTTTCCCAATTTATAACATATTATGATCCTTTTGTGCATTAAAAACATTATGGTTCATTTCCTTTTGGAAAGGCTTAAACCAATAAGAAAAAACTTGGTTGAATTAGCAAGAATTGGGTTTGTATATCGTCTTGTTTTGTAACCTTGTTGTGTTCTTCACCGATTCGTGTTGGTTTCTAATACAAAATTCCGAAATCCAATTTATAGATGTAATAAGCATTATTACTTCAACTTTATTTCATACATACCCTTTCAAACTAAATAAGCATTATTCAACACATCAATAACTTCCACAGGTGGACTCAAACATTGCTTCCTCCGTGGAACCCTGGTCTCCTTGCTACCTAATTTACCCATGGCTTTAATAGCTATAACCTGATCAAAATGAACCTTCTGATCCTTCTCACTCTTAGCCTTATTATGAAGGGCCTCAAGAAGTGCACGTTTATGCTTAAAAACGCTTCCCTTGGCTTTCATATAAAATTCATGGTACAGGTGCTTATCAATCTTCTTCATTTCCCTGTACTTTCGAAGGAGTCGCCTTAGGACTCGAGCTCTTCTCATCCACGAAAGCTTGGATGGTAGCGTTGCTTCCTTTGTTCCCTTTCTCTTCCCATATCCTTTTCTCCTAGGATTCCCAACATCCTTACCTTTCCTGTACCTCCATCCCGATCGACTTATGTTAGGCTTTTTTATAATAAGATTATCCTTTACAAGCTTTCTTATGTCCATCCCTGCACCAACATTATTCCATGCGCCATTAATAAAAAATTATGGACTGTGGGTGAGTTGTTAAGATTAGCTCCCGAAAACGATCTAGTTAGTAGAATGTATCATAACTGATTTTAGCCTAGAATGTTTATAAAATAGAATACATACACGCACTCATATAAATAGGAAATAAAGTGGGGATAGGGAGACATACTGGAATTTGCCATGGAGATAAGAAGGGCCTCGCAGGGGTCGAGCCATACTTTACCCTTTCCACAGTTAAGAAGGCTAGCAGCCAGCCGCTTCTGTACCTTCAATGACACCATCGCTATTGCTATATCTACACTCAACTTCTATTTCTTCCCATCTATATATATATATATAAGTAACCAAGGCAGAAATATTTGACAATTGACTTTCTCCACTATGCTTATGGTTTTCTTTCGTGGGCTGCAAGTGTACTCCATGTTGCTTGTTTGACTTCTATCACCGCTTCAACATGTCACTTCCTTCCTTTTCTTGGGGACAAAGTTTGTTATCTAAGAAGCGTAACTAAATCACCAGAATAATATTACATTCCACAAATATACTTCTACCATATTACTTGGGATTCATTGGCTTTTCGGAAATAGTTTTAGGTTATACATATGCATATATATATACTCACTAGAATCTAAATTATGTTAAAAGTAATTTTGATATAGTTAATGATTATAATTTTTAAAAGTAAAACATGTATATCGATGACTGTTAGATGTAATGGTAAAATACATTGCACTCTTAAGGAAGAATATATGTTTGAACCTTAGAGATGAGAATAATAGGAAGGGCAATCACAAATCTTGAATATGGATCGTAAAAAAAATATAAGGAATATAAAAATTAAGTAAAAACACATATTCACCTTTATTTTTATATATTTTTTGTAATTATTTCATTTTTTTATAGGTACTTTTTGTTGAGTTGCTATTGATAAAGTGTTTTTACATATATATATATATTCTATGGACATGCTTAATAATACTATTAGATAAATGATAAAATGCTACAATATCATTGGAAATACAAATCATGTTTTGTATATAATTAGTTTTTTTATGCGTGCATGTGTTTATAAAATGTTATTATTCGTTAAGACTTTAAATTATGATATGATAGGGATAAACTTAGGTGTAAGATAAATTGTTAAATTATCATTGTTGGCGCGTGGGGATAAAAATAAACTTATGAAAAATTGATGAAGGCTTTAAGGTGTGTATCAAGACTACTTTCTTTAATGTTCTATTCGCTCCACCTATATTTTGGTGTGCAAAAGAGTTACTGGAAAATGAACCCCGATGATACAATGAAGTCCAATGACTATCTGCATTTTAAACCGACAGAAATAATCTACTGAGCACTGAGAGGAGCATAGCAATGATATCAATTGTTATAAAAAAATTGTAGTATTTGTTTATAGAACAATTTAGGAATATAAAAGATGGTGGGAGAATGGAAAGAAACTTTTAATGTGTTTTTTTGGTGTGTCAGACAAATGAAATTTGGCTCCTATTTATAATAGTTCTCATGTCTTTACCCGTGGAGTCAACTGCTCCGATAGCCAAGATTAGTTATCTTTCTAATTGGAATTGTATTACGGACCTTTTAGATTATCTACGGAAGTAAATTGTCATTCTCACAATATAAATGTTCTTACAGTGCCACTTATAATCAGTTCGAATTTAGACAATCAATGAGCTAATATTTGTTTGTCACAATTTTGCTATGTATGCAAAACATGAAAGAAAAAAATACAAAAGATGTAATAGTGAAATGTGAAATTAATTTTATTCATTTATTCATCATTCAAATACATAGAAAACAGTTACATATTTACTACAATATGGGCACATTTCTCAACACTTTCCTCATATCATTACGGACGCCTAATACTTTTTACGTTGGGATGATATTTAATATATTTATTATTTTATAGTGCTAGTAGTCACATAACGATGATGTACTTTGTCTCATTGAACTGAAAACTTGATGTTATACCAAGCGTTGAGTTGAGATTCTATCATGGGTGACTCAAATATTATAGGTTTGTACCTCATCCCTAAATTTTTAAATTTTCAACATAAATATGTTAATTATCTATATCACATGGTGAAACTTTATATTTATTTGTGTCTTGAAATTTTACAAGATCAACATCCCCACCATGTTCAATTACTCATTCTTTCGTAAAAGAATGCTATTAAGGATATCCTTTCTACTATTGTCAAATTATAGTGATCACTTTATCTTTTCTTATCATGAAAATTTCATATTTAGCTATTTTGTTTATTTCTTGATGTAACACCCCTTACCCGGAATGAACCGATACATTCCAAGCAACAGATGCCACATTTGGACACTAAAGCTAGCTTAACTCAAGCTTCAATTTCAACACTTCACTTCAATATAAATATACTCATTTGAAGTTATTTAAGTCATTTTTAAGCTTACTTTAAAGTTTGAATACAAATAGGGGTCATTCGTGGCTTAAATAGGACATAACAGAGTAAACAAAGTCAATATTGTGACATTGGGAAGTGGGTGTCACAAAATTGAAATGATGTTACGACACTGGGCTTCGGAAGTCGCAACACGAAAACAATTTGCTCTAGTGACTCCAATGTCGCGATACCAAAGATAGGTTACTTGGAACATGTTTGAATAATCTAAAACCAAGTTTAAACTATCAATAATCATCTCATATATTTTCTAGACAATTTTGGTACTAAAAAATATGTCAAATTAACATTCAAAATCTTCATATAACTTATAAGTATATACTAAAGTAAAAACTGTTAAGACATGCAAGACCACAGTTTTAAAACCACTAATTTACTTATAACCAAATTTCATATGATTCAAATTCTATGTACATGCCACTAAGTTACTCATAAGTGTGTGTAAATAATGACACAAGATCTCTTTATATAGGGAGAGTTTAGAGAGTTCAACTATGATTAAACTTAATTAGTTTAATATTAAATTAATATAATATTTATCAAGATAAATATTAGATTAAATTTAACATTAAATCTTATTAATAGAATATTTATCTACAAGATAAACATTAAATTAAACTTAATATTAAATTAATAAAATACTATTAAGATAAGTATTTAATTTAATTTAATATTACATCTATTAAAATAATATTATTTTTGGAATAATTAATTTGAAATCAAATTTCCTAGTAGAGTTCCAGTAGGAGTGTAATTCTTTAATTGCTCAACCATCGAAGACCCACCGCCGTCGACCATTTTTCGGCCACCGGATGCCGCAATCACAGTCGCCAGCACCCTGAGCTGGTTTGATTTCTGTAGGTTCAGTCCAGGCCAATGATAGCCCGATCGGCTTGGTCCAACCACCAGTTGCACCGTCAGCCCAGTTTCACATACCAGATTCGAATCGACCAATTTTTGGATCATGGTCTCGATTTTGGGCTCCCAAGCCTAATTTACGATCTCAGGTCCAATTTTCAAGTTCAATTACCCATTGGGCCAATTGTCTGACTTAAAAATTAATTTTCAAAAATATCATATTACTTTTAATTAATTTGATTAATTTAATTTTACTTGATCAAAATTAATTTTTCCAATAATCACTTAGATTTTTCAAATTAAATTTTCAAGAAATTTTTGTAATCAAATTATCTAGTTGAACAATTCTTACAACTGTCCAATTTAATTCCACATCGAATAAATGAACTCAATTAAATTATTTCCAAAGTCGTAGAATTTTTTTCTAATTCAAAAGTAATCCGATCGAGCTTTTGTTGAGCTAGCAGAGGGACCAATTGGACATATACAATTAGGCTCTAATAATTGCAATTATGTCCATAAGCATCGTTCTGATGATTCGCAATTACTTAATCATGGAGTTAGTTCACAAGAAGTACCATGATTGAAAACTCCTCATTGTTTACTCTTCATGAAAGCAAGTCATTTAACTGCTTTGTCCAATGACTTCATCATGTGTGTGTTATCGTCATTTGATATCCTTGATTCCTGTTAAATCTGTTCACTCAATATAATCCCATTTTACCTCATTGTCACCATTGTGTCTTCTTAATGATTAATATGATCACTGCCAACAAATGGTTGTGATAAATTGCTCGTTCGAGAACAAGCAACTCGTGACCATGTTTCATATTTATCAATCCACACAATGCCAACAAAAGGATATCGTTAACTCTTTAATTGAGTTATGAATTCCACTATTGCTAGTAAAGCCATGTCATACACAAGTCATGTACCCAACATACTAGCTATCAGGTCGATCATCTTTAAAGCATAAGCCTCTACTTATACCAAAGCACATGAGTTACATGTGTATGGTCAGTGACTAACTCAGGATTTAAGTAAATCACACCATGAATGTCACAAGTGAATTAATTCACAAACGGATTCAGAATTAATTCATATTGGGTCTAGTCCAATGTATCATTCTGCCAATGAATACATCTACATCTCTACCATTTGAGTCAACTTCTCTAATAGCCAAGACTAGTCATCTCGTTAATTATAATTGTAGACAACATAATAATCATTCTTAGTATTTAAATCAAATGTTCACTTTGATTCTTTTACGGGATTACAGGCTCATTTAGATTATCTAATGAATTAATTTATCTTTCTCGCAATGTAAACATTCTTATAGTGCCATTTATCATCAGTTTGAACTTAGAAAATCAATGAGCTAATATTTGCTTGTCACAATTTCGCCATGTAAAAAATGAAAGAAAGAAATACAAAAGGTATAATAGTGAAATGTGAAATTTATTTATTCATCGTTCAAATACATAGAAAAAAAATTAAATGTTTACTATAATATGGGCACATTTCCCACCATAGGGTCCCTAATGAAAGAATGTGAAATTAGAGTTTGATCCGATGCTAAATATCGAAAGATATGCTTATCCTGAGTATATGGACTAAATTGAATAAAATACAAAATATGTTTAGCTTTGTAATTAAATATGAAATGTATGGAATTTGATATTTTGTATTTGTTTAATTATCATACGTAGCTAAAGATGACAACGGGTCATCGAAAGGGAAAGAGAAAAGAAAGGTGAAAGTCGCTGATGAGTAACCGCAATATCAGTTTGTACTTTTATGATTCAAGAGTGATTTTATTGTTGCATGTTCATTTTAATTGCATGATTAAGTATCAATGTGAGTATATAATGGTTGTATGAATTGGTTTCTTGTGATTGATATTAGATATCAAGATAGTAGACTAAATTGAATAGAATGAAAAGTAGCATGATTCAATTGAAATATGTTATGTGAAATGAAAATGGTTTGAAATATGCTATGTTGTATTGGTTTTATATGTGAATTGATAATGGTGATATGCAAATTGATTATATAATGTAATCAGAACATTGATTACCCTATTAGTTGTTCAGACAGGGTCGGATATAATTGGCATACCATAGGGTCAAGTATAATGATTTGGAACCATTATTACTGAGTAACCCGAGGTGGTAGAATGTACATATGTTAATAGTCATCGTTGTCGGGCAACCTGAGATGACAGAATAATTGGATTGTGAAAACCATTATTGTCGGGCAACCTAGGGTGGTAGTATGTACATGTTTAAGAGTCATCATTGTCGGGAAACCTGGGGTGACAGAGTATTAGATTCGTGTATTGGTTCTAAGTCAATGTCTGATTAATAGGGTTATAAAAATATGAATTGAAAACATGATAAATGAGAAGAATGTGATTGAATCCATGCTTATTATATATATGTGATATGTGGAAAACAACATGTGAAAAACCATGCAAATCGGTTTAAACAAGCATTAGGGGTCGAATCAAAGTTGAAGAAGGCAGTAGAATAAGAAAGAGAATTGGATATTAAAATAAATGATAAAATAGCATTGAAAAAAATAAGATTAAATATCATATTTGTACATAAATGTTTATGTATGTAATTTATTTAGATATGTTGCATCTTTGTTAATAGAATGGATGATATAGATGTTAGTTTAATTATCAAATGAAATGGTGTGTGAGAATGATATTCTTATATTGAATATGCAAATTGATTTGGTTAAATTGTGGCATATCTGGATTGAATTCTTATATTGAATACGCTCATTCTGTGACTTGAATCATGGAAATACCACTGAGCTTTATTGCTCAGTGTACGATTTGTTTATTTTGTGTGCAAGTTTAGGTCAATCTCGAAGTCCCAAGATGTGATTCAACATCTAGCCAACAATCATCGACTCAACAATGTTTGTATAATCCATTTCACTTTAATATATGGCATGTACCTAGGGTTGAGTCGGTTTTGTATATATATGGATAAGTTGATATTTAAGTAAAAATGGTTAACTTGATATGGTCAAATGGTATTGTAAATATCATGTTTGAGATGGTTGAAATTGAAATGAACTTAATATGAATATGTTATGTTAAATAAAATGAATTGGTATCAAATGGTTAAAAATGTAGTAATTGTTATAGGTATTAAAGCATTGAATGACATTTTGTGTAATGTATATAAATAAGTGTTGATTAACGGTTAGAATTGAGCACATGAATGTGACATTTTTGGTTAAATGGTTGAATGGAAGAATCGGTTATGTATTTAGGTGAATTGAATAGGTAGAAAATGGACCCCCTTTTGGAATTAGGCTGTCAAGTCGCGATGTCGAGCTCTTGACGTCGTGAGAAATTGTCAGTGAGTTGCATCGCAACGAGGAATCTTCGAAGTCGCAACATAAACCCGATAATTTGTAAATTTTACAGTTTGGTCCTATTTTGACCTCAGGTTAGCATAAGAGCTTTCGTAAACTCGTATAAGACCCGAAAATGATAGTTTCATATATTCAAAAGGATTAATATAAATATTAACATGTATTCATGGTTATATTGAATTGTATTTGATCATAGTTTCTTCGGCAACGTATGTGGCATCTTGTAACTCGGACTCGGTGATTAGGTTGGGTATGGGGTATTACATGATTATCACATTATATATTATACTAGAAGATTTCATACCAGAATAGTGATCTTATTATAAGTCAATGCTTTCCACTATTCTACATTGACTAGAAAAATTAACCATGCATATGCATACGACTTATATCATTTCTAGTTAAAACCACTTCTAGTCCAAACTTATAACATAGATTAAAAAATGTGCAATCATATATAAAAACCCATTTAGCTTATGGTTATTTAACAAAAACACCAACCAAAATAATTTATATTATATGATCATCTACAAACTTTTATTTTTAGCAATGAAAATAATGTTTCATCAATATCATCCAAATGCTAGTTACTAATATCATGATTTAAATAAACAAATTAATTCATATCTCAAATTAAATATATATCTTAAAAATGAAAGAATACTTTTGTACTAAAAATTTCACTCACAAATTGGATGGAATGAATTAAATTTCAATTCTCCAAACTTATTGTTTATTTAGAATGCACTGATAGGTTCATAAGTGACTTTTTAAAATGACATCACTTTTCAAGTTGAACTTTTTGGTTTTAAGAGATCATTCCAACCCAACCTGTTGAAAGTAACTGTTGGATTCAATAATACAATTTTTTAGCTTAGGAATGTTTTCTTGAATGGTTATAATGCTTCTATTGGATAGAAGTCTGTTAAACTAATGTTTGAAATGTTGGATCTGGTGCCTGAATGTAGTATATTTATTTGTAAACTTATAATTTTTTTCAAACAAATTGGTTAAAAAAACAATTCATGGATTACATTAATATACTTTTTATAATTGTCCTCGTGTGATTTTTGACTGCAAAGCAAAATAAAAGTAAATATTGGCTCACTAATTGTCTAACGTTTAAACTAATACTAAGCGATATTATGTGGTCGGATCATAATTCAGAAAGAAAAATTATATTATTATACAAACCTAAACAAGTCCTTAACCTAATCGAAAATGAGCAAACCGATTGAAAGACTAATATGTCGTCAATCAAGTTCAATTGAGGAGATACCTTGTCTTGGGAATCGAAGTGGATGACTCCCAGAAGATTGAGATATAGATGTGACTGATTGGACTGACAATACATTGGACTGGATCTAAGAAGAATAGATCTTAGATCTGTTTATGGATTTATTCACTTGTGACAATCAAAGTGTGACATAACTTGATCTTAAGTGGATAATGGACTATGTGCGCGTAACTTGTATACTTTTGATGTAAATAGAAGTCTGAGTTCAAATAGATAATAATCAAAAGTTGGATTGTTGGGTATACGACTTTTGCAGTATGTAGCATCATTCACAACAATAGAGTTCATAGCCCGAGATATAGGTAAATGATATCCTCTCATTGGTATTAGATGGTTGATGACAAGTAAATGTGACCATAGGTTTTTAGTCTTTGTGATGAATGACTTAATTATTATTTGATAGTAATTGACTTTTCATGAAGGAAGATATAATGGTTACTATGAGATAAAATAGGATTATACTGGAGAGAAAATGGAGGTGAGAGAATGAGAAATAAGACAGTGAGCTTAATGATCGCATATGGGGGAAATAAGAACGATACTATGTGTTACAATATTCTTAGTGCTTGAACCATTTTGAGCAAATATTTTCTTTGAATTCATACCATCCTAAACTTAAGAATGTTATAAGCCTAAAATCACTATGCAACCTTAACATCTCTGTTTATAAAACCAAAACTTGCAAAACTTAGTAAGAAATGAATAAGTTAGATTCCTTCTTGTATATATACATTATATCTGCATATCTTATTTTGATGGAATTATATGAAATAAACTGTTTTTCTATGATTGCCTTTATATCTATTTACTCTGTAACTTTTTGAACTAGGTTGATTTGATATCAAAGTTGTGAATTTATGATTCATCATTTTTAGGTTGTATAGTAGAAGAATCGATCACACTGTACATATCCATCAATTGATTCTCAAGTCTCACTAGTGATCAAAAGTCCTCTAAGTCGCATGTGTAGTGTCTTAGTTGTTTGCTTAAGGACAAACAAAGACTTAAGTATGAGAGATTTTGATTTGTCGTAATTTGATACGTCAAATTACACTCACTAGAACACTTAATGAGTTTGCTCTCAAACAATTTACAAGTTTTTTCTATGCCTTTCGTTAATTTTTAGTTTTTAATACTTACGATCGTTTTATTTAGTTTTAGTCCTTTTGAGGTCCAAATTGGAAAAATGGTGTCATTGGAAGTCTAATGGTGTGTTTGAGTTTGTATAGGAGGACGAAAATGGCCAAACCTTGAGGAGAACTACACCTGTCAAGGGTGTCACAACATTGATGCTAGGATGCCGCGAAACAGCCTCTATTACTTTAGGGATGCAAGACTTCAACAAAGAATCAACCTAGAGCAGATTATTGAGAGTGTCACGACACTAAGGGTGATTGTGTCTCAACATTGAGCCTAAAATTACGACACCAAGCCTCCAAGGTCATGATACCACTATTGATTGTTGAAGTGAAGAAGTCACGACCACTACCAAGGATGTCGGGACACTATCCGATCAATATCGCAACATCAAGAACCCCTAGAGTCAAGAGTGTGTCACTGTCGAGGGTGTCACAACATTGAAGCTTGGATGTTGCGACACTACTGCCTGATAGGGTGAAAGATACTGCAGGGGTTGTTTTATGTCCAACACCAACACAAATCAACCCGTCCTATTCTAGGACATTTTTGTCAATTTTAAGGTTGATTTTTGTTGTACAAAAGATACTTTGGCTATCAAACTTAAAAGGGCCACCTTTTTATCATCTTTTTAGCTTAGTATTTATTATTTTCTCCATTTTTTTTAGGTTTTAGTCTTTACCTTTCTCATCTTGGTAGTTTTAGCTGGTAGTTTTCTTAGTTTTTACTCTAGATTTCATTTCTTTGCACTTAGATACAAAAACCTTGCTTTGTATTTTGATTTCCATTTAAATATTTTAATATATTTCATCTTTATCAACTTTTAAAAGTGTAAAAATCCTAACTTTAGTTGTGCTTTCTTCTCCATTATACTTGCTTTCATCTTCCATAAAAGCTTCATCGAGAGTCCCAAAGAATTTCTAACCTTCATTTTTTATGCTTCCTTTAATGAATTTTTTGAGCATATATTTGACTTATGTTTGTGTATTGATGATGAGTAGTAACTAAATTATGATGGTTAGTTGATGAAAGTGTTGCATGTTTAGTTTTTGGGTGAAGGACTAAATCGTAAAAATTGGATCAAGTTGAATAGGCTTCAAAACCTAGAATTGATGCCTTTAAGTGGACAATTAGATAGGTGAGATCGAAAGGAAAGCCTATTGAGAACCAATTCAATCGTCTTAATTTAGTTTAGTGAGATTAAGAGATGAATCAAACTAAATCGTCTAATTTGGTAAAATGGCGACCGAAAGGTAAAATTGAACCAATTAGGAGCTTGAACCCTTTAAATACCTAATCCAATAATTATCTAGCAACATGGAACTCAACCGACAACTTTAGCTCTTTGAATTGATATTTTGCACTTTTGACTATTTTTTAATTTAGTCCCTCTGATTATCAAATAGCTTAATTAATCATTGATGATGAATTGTTGTACTATAATTGATAGAGGGTTGCGCGCGAACCAAGATCGAGTTGTCAAGTCACGGGAAACTCTTACGAAAACTCTGAATGCTTGGATCTGAAACGAAAACAGAAAATTCGGCTTAGAATCAATTAGATCTAAAACGAAAATACCCAAATCAATAAAAGATCAGCCAAGAATTAAAAACACTTAGGAATAGCTAATCTTGGAAGCCAAGAACATGGAATTAAATTCAAGATAGGTTCCAAACAGCCGAATCTGAAAAGAAGAACACAAAACAGCAAGTTAATTTCAAAAAAACTCAGCAGATCACGAAATCAATTAGATCTAGGGTTTGGACGGCAATAAAGAGGGGTTTTGTGAAATCAAAACATTTCTTGTTGTCCAAGGTTGGTACCGAACAGATTCTTGAAGGTTGAACGGGGCTGAAGACACAACAAGAGAGTTTAAACAAGTTAGATAATGAAATCGACACAAGCAGAAAATTAAAAAGATAAAGTTCTAAGAAGCCTTGAAATCAAGAAAGATTTCACAACTCCCTTCAAACGGCTCTAATCTCCCCTCCAATGAAGAATAATAGCAAGAAGAAGGTTGAAGGTGGCTCCCACAATCAAAAAGATTGTTAAAACTCCCTCTAAAGAAAACTCAAGAGAAAATTCTTGGAGAACTCAAAGAGAATTTTCACTCAACAAAACAAATCTGATTTCAATGTATTCTTCAAGTGTTTTCACAAGGTGGCCGACCAAGCCTATTAATAGGCCTTCTAACTATTTTCCTAATCTTATTAGAAAACTAAAAAAAAACCTAATTATTAAATTTAGAGGGAAAAATTTGGACAAGGTATTTAATGGGCTGCTTGGGCTGAATTTTTTTACATAGGCATTAATCATAAAGTTTAAAAATTAAACTAGGTATGTAAAGAATTAAAATTTTACAAATTGGGCCACTTTGACAATTTGGCCTGATTTTCAACTAAGTCTCATTTAACTTTATTGATTGGGCTTGGAACATCTTATTGGGCCTTGCCTTCAAGAACTTGGGCTTGTAGTTCGTTTCCTTCCGAAATTGGTTCGTTGATGCTCGTAATGGAGATCCAATGCGCTTTAGCTGCAAGATTCGGTTTCTTGGACCAAGATTTCCAAGATTTGAAATCTTGATTTTCTTGATTCTTGAAATCGCTCCAAACAGCAAAATTGGACCAAGATTCGGTTTCTTGATTTTCTTGAAAACAAGAAAGTGAATCTTGATTTTCTTTTTCTTTTGTGTACGCATCTAAGGCCTTGCTAATAAATTCTTGAATGGTTCCATTTAGTTTTGAACGCATTTGTCTGGCCTTTGACCTCGTTATTGGGCCTTGTGGTAATTTGAGCCCATCACGTTCTTGAGCTTGAGTTGGGCCTTTGTGACTCGTATCAATAATATTTAGCAAGTAACTAGCTACACTTCATAATTGCATATGCTTTCCTTATTAGTCACCTTATCGCCTAAGCTCCCTTGTGTTTGATCCTCAAAATACTTCGTGTTCCGTTGTAAAACAAAAATTTACAACTGACCTGTCACACTTGCAATCAAACCGCTTTATTCTTGATAGTTTGTGTTGATATTCTTGCCTCATCGTGCACACGCTGAGGAGCAATCAATAATATTTGATCTCACTAAGGTTTAAGGAGGACTAACTGAAAATAGGCATGTTTAGATCACATTGCATGTAATTTTCATGCTATACATCCATACTTGATCTATATCATTTGGTTGTGTTAATATAGGTGATAAAAAATGGATTTAGTTACGATATATGTAACAAAAGTAACATTTGTTCTATGTTAACATAATTAATGGATGAGATTGTTTGGATTACCTTTTGGATATGATAGTTAAGTTTTTAGCTCGTAAGGTTATATAATGACATCTAATTATAAGGTAATTAGTGTGTATGTATATATATGTGTGTGTGTGTGTGTGGTCTAAGTGGAAGATTATTGGATGATATGGACAGCACACACATACACACATAATAAAAAAAATACATATTATTTACTATTATAAAAAGTTAGCCCAAATTAAAGTGATTTAATTTTGTTAAGGTTCATTGGGCTTTTAGTTATTAAATAACATATAGGCCAAATATGTGAGATATTCTAGTAACTAATTTCTAATTAATTATGCTCTGTTTAAAAATTTAAATTAATGTGCAAAAGTTATATATAAGGTTATGGTCTCAAATTGCACCTTCCTAACTTTTCTAATATCTCATCTTCAGAAAAGAGAAATACATATTCTTTACAATACTTGAGATTAAGCCCAAAAGACTTGAAGATTTCAAGATATCGATGAATTCAAGTACGCTTTGCATTTAGTTTTTGTTTTTGATGATTTGACATGACAAATCCTAGTTTATTAAATTTTATATTAGAGTTTTACGATTTTAACAACAAAAGCAACATATTGTCAATCGATAAAATATTAATTTGATGTCAATTTGGAATCCTCACTAAAAAGTTTATACTCATTACAAAGTCTATCTAATGTCTAGAGGTGAATCGTTATGGTGGCCTAGGGGCACCTTGCAAAAAAAATTGAGAAATTTTATAAACTTTTTATTAGGCCCCCAAAATTTTTGAAAAAATTCACTTGAAGTTTTTAGAAAATTTTAACAAAGCCCCCTTAAATTTTTGAAAATTCTCATTATACTTTTTATTTTTAAAATTTTAATTAAGCTCTCTTAAAACTTTAGAAAATTCTCATTAATCTCACAAAAATTTTAATTAAACCCCCAAATTTTTTTTTAAAAAAAATTCTCATTGGAACTTTTAAAATTTTACTAGCCTCCCAAAACTTAATCCCAAAATCTATAATTCCCAGAACTGATGGGAAGGTAAGGAATTGTTTTGAAAAGTATATCTTATTAAAATTTAAAAAAAACATTATAATTTTATTAAAGTCAAGACTAAATTGAGATAATTTGTAAATATTAAATATTTTTTATATAATCATAACCAAATTGATAAAATGACTAATCATTTAAGGCTATAAAACTATCACGACTTCACGTAACAAAAGAAAAACCAAAACACCATAATTAATTGGACTATAGTTGAGTCACCACAACACAGTTTACCCTAACGTGAATTGGTAGTTGTTAGGTATAATGTTTCAATATTTCGGGAAGGTGATAAACGTTCTCATTCCAAGCAAGAGGGAGAAAGTATGGTTTGGTGATCCATAGAATCATACCTCTAAAATTCAGATGTGATCTGGTGCCGACTTTCAATGCATCACCCATCAAAGACAACCATTAATCAGCCCTTAAGAACTGCGCCACAATCACTGCACACCCATAGTTTTTAAGTATTACCCAACAATGTAGACATCATCAAAAGATAATATGACTGCTTTCTTTTGTATAAACCAAGGGCCAATGTACATCCAAAAGGGGAAAAAAAATTATCCTATATGGTCGGTCATTGTTAAGAAAATGTTTCAGGCCTAGCCTAACTCTAAAGCCACAATGAATCAATCAATCTACACGACTGCTAAATCACGGATATAGTCTTCCCACATTTCGGTCGCAATTGAATCCCTTAATTGTGAACTAAGTTCTGGTTGTTCTGCTTCAAATGCAACTTCCAGATCATGGGTATCAACAGGCTTTATTGCTTGTTCCACCTCTTGTAGAGCCAATGATTCTTGTATCTGTAAGGCAGTCTGTGGTTCATATTTTTTAAAAAGCATGTCATCTGGTTTCTCCCTACGGATGTAATTATGCAATGCACATGCGGCTACTACCAATTTCACTTGTGTTTGCAATGGGTAGGGAGGAGCCGACATCAAAATAGGGAACCTTTCCTTCAAGGCCCCAAAAATACGATCAGTAGCATTTCGCAGCAAGAAGTGTCGTTGATTAAATAGCTCCTTGGCATCTTGGTGATGATAACCACTGGGAAATTCATTTGAGTTATAAGGGACACCAAGATACGGGGCAATAAAGCCTGGCATATTTGCATACTTGTTATCCACAAGGTAGTATCTTCCTGCATCAATTAAAATTTTCATCCAACAAGAAGTTTAACGCTACATATGTTGTCCGTATATATGTTAAGATCCCATCCCTTAAAAGTTTAGATTAATTATTCAAACACTATGCAAATATGTCAATCTACTCAGCAACCCAAAAAAACAAAAAAGAATTAGTAAGCGTTTATCTGGTGAATATGTAAATACCTTCAGGGACTTGCAACTTATTGCGCCTAGTAAGTGCTGAATTTAGAACTCTCAAATCTGATGCTGAACCTTCCCAGCCAGCTAGAACATAATGAAATTTAAGATCAAATGAACAAGCTGCCAGAACATTTTGAGAAAGTAAACCATTCTTATTTCGGAAAGGTCCTTGCTCATCTACACCAACCATCACTGGAACGTGTATGCCATCAACTGCTCCAACACAGTCCTAGGAAATGTTGTTGAAAATGAGATAAATGTAACCCAAATATAGATATTAGCAGAACTATATCATTTATGGGTACCTTAAAATATGGATAAAATCGAGGATCCTGTGTAATTTCTGGAGGAACATCAGATCCTGGAGGCTGAAAGAATTCTAATGAAATTGCCATAATTGCATTCAGAACATTATTGAAATGGCGACTGATGGTTTCACCGGAGTATCTAAATAACTCCTGAACAGCCCGAGTCCGTAGGTTATGGCCAATTATGAACAAGAAAATAGCTAATTGCTCCTCAATCTTGATACGATTTGTATGCCGAAGTAAGCCTTTGCCTTGCAGAATATCACATAATTTGTAAAACACTGGCTTATCCATGCGAAAATTTTCCAAACACCGCTCACTCTGTCCATTAAGGACCTCATCTACAAACTTTGTACCATTCAATGCAAAATTATGGCCCAGTTCTTTCGGCACAAAATTTCCATAGATTCCATCCTTTTCATCATCAGAGCTCTCCATGAGAAAACCAGCCACTGCACTTAAGAAGGCAGATCAATCATCACCATACAAAAAGATGTAACAATTTTAATGCAACAAGGAGCTACCCTACCCTACCCAAGCACAAAAGTACACCAGTTAAACGCAACAGGTTAGAAGTTAATCAATGCAAACACCCTCTAAAGCCCTCGTGCTAATATTTTTGGCTGAAAGCACAAACTGATCAAACGATAAAGTTCATGGAACTATAGCTGCAAAAAACTTTAGTAGACAACATGAAGAATCCTCCAGAATCTCTATCCAGGACATACAAAGAATTTATAGACCAGATCACCACCTAAAAAATGAAATATTCTAGTTCCCATTGATTAGTAAACTCCACATTCAATATCATTTGTTAGTTTGGTGCCCTACTAATAAAGAAATAATAAAGCTAAATATTAAGCCTCACAAAATAGTAATAGGAAACTACTCCGGAATCCATCTCACCACAACAGAAATGAAGTAATAAATAGTGTAACTAGAGATATATCCTATAAAATCACCACTAAAATAAAGATCAGAGTAAGAAATTCTAATGAGGTAGTGAACGCAAGAAATAAGTAAAAATAAGAAATTCTAATGAGGTAGTGAACGCAAGAAATAAGTAAAAATATAATGAAATTTGATATTTCGAGGCTTCAGTTGCAGTGATAAAACAATGGGTGCTCTGAAATCCAACGCCATCATAGACTTTGCTATAAGGTCCTTATTTTCTCATTTTTCAATTCATGTCAATCAGGGGAGGTACACAATAACAACAACAAACCAAAGCAAGACATTCTAGCGTAATGCTATATTTGTCTTAAGAAGAAAGTATGGCTATTATTGTGTTCAAAACAGCTGCTTTCTCTTTAAAGCCATCCCTGAAATTGTTCAAAAATGGAATAATCATCCTTTGTTTAGCCACAGCTATTCACCAACTGATATCATAGCACGACTTTTTCCCCAAGACAAAAAACCATAAAAAGAACATAATAAAAGCTGACGAAAAGGATCATAAATAAAAAATGAAGGCTTTTGTTATAATGAAAAAAGAAATTCAAACAAAAAAAATCCAAGAAATGCGATTCAATGTATAGATTAAAACCCTAATATCCAAGAAATGCGATTCAATGTATCCTTTTGAAATCTAATCAGGCACATTGGAGGGCGATTCCCTCCACAACAATCTCAAACTGATAAATAAACAAATATAGCTCCCTGGCAGAGACATAACAACAACAAAACAAACACCAAATATTTCAGATATAACAAACAATGATGTGTGGAGAAGGTGTAGATAGATTATAGTGGAGTAAAAGTTTTTTTCTAAGAATAATAATATCAAAATGTAAGGAAAGAAGGAATAAATGGAGGAACGTTGCGTTTTGGTAGAGAAAGAAGAAAAAGCAATACCGGAGAAAAGCGGGGTTTGAAGGAGACGTGCAAAGGGTAATTTAATTTACATGAAATTGAAGGGAGAAATCGGGAGAGGAGGGTGATAGTAGTAATAGGAGCAGCAGGCCAGCAAGAGAAAAAGGCAGCAATTTTGCAGAGTCTCTCCACTGTCTCCTCCACTACTGGGAGGCTTTTCTTCTCGCTTCACTTCAGGAGCAGGGTTTAATATATATTACTATTCAAACATGTGCGTGCTGTCTTTCGGCTACAATGTTCAGCTCGGCCCATTTTCATTATGCCCCTTCTCTTCTCTTCTCTTCTAAACAACCCAACCCACCCGTATTCCATCCCATCAATCCATATCATCTATACTCTTTTTCTATTCTTTTCTTTTTTCATATAGACAAAGAAATTAGTTAGTGTTAACGTCATAAAAAATATAATATATTCTTCTCCCTGCCAGTCATCGTCTATTGTTATATTTCCTCCATGGATATTTTCCTGCTATTGTCCTGATCAACATTTTGTATTAAATGAAAAAAAGTTTTTAATGTAATTAATTCAACGATTGAACTTTCAATTCCATTGATTATGTTTTTGTTTTTGAAGTATGGCGGCTAAAATTTTGTATTAAATGAAGAAAGTTTTTAAGTCATTAATTCAGCGATTGAACTTCCAATTCCATCAATCATGTTTTATTTTTTAAATATGGGGAACTCCAATTAAATGCATATAAGAGGACGATTTAATTTAACATTATTTCTCAAAAGTATTTTTAAATCCAAAAGTAAAAATAGTATTTTCTAGCTTTTGATTTTGACAAAAAGCTTTTAAGAATAGACATTTCTTCTCAAAAGTACTTTTGAACTCAAAAGTAAAAAAAGTATTTTCTAGCTTTTGATTTTGACAAAAATATTTTTAGAAATAAGGATAATTTTAACTCTTGTAAAATATTTTATATAATATTTATATTGAATATGTAATTATTTGAGAAATTTACCAAAAAAAGCCAAATTTTTTATAAAATTATCGAAATAGGCCGATTTTTTAATTATTTACCGGACTGGGCCGTTTCCCCCAAAATCGCGCCACGTCGGAGCGATGTCAGGGGACGGGGCAGAAGGTCGCGCTGACGTGGACGCGATGTGGACGCGCACGTGAACAGTGCCCAACGGTTAAAAAATTGACTGTTGCCCCCCCCCAACGGTCAAATTTTTTTTTACTATATAAACCCCCCACCCCTTTTATTTTCACAAACAAATTCAATATCAATTTCTTTCAAAAATTCTCTCAATTCCTTTCAAAATTTCTCTCAATTCCCTTCAAAATTTCTATCAATTTCCTTCCAAAATTCTCTCAAACTCTCAAATTCCTTCCAAAATCCTCTCAATTTCCTTCAAAAAATCTCCAAATCCATATTAAATTTCTTTTTCCATTAAATTTCATTTTTTTAAGAAAATTTTAAAATTTTTTATTTTTTTAAAATAATTTTAATATTTTTAATATTTTCAACAATGGCCGGATCATTGATTCGTCTTGATAGGAATCACATATCGGTGGAGCAAATGAACATGGTAAGTATTAAATTTAAATTTTAAATTTTTTTAAGATATTTTTATTTATGTATTTTTAGATATTTATTAATATATTTTTTGTTATAAAAGGCTGAAGATCGGGTATTGGAATGCAATATTCGGAATATGCATGCTCCATCACCGTTAGTAGAGAACTACCTGCGGGAAGCGGGATTTTGGCACGTGGCGACGGTAGGCCGGGGATGCAAGTTGGAGCTGAAACTGATCAGTGCGTTGATCGAGAGGTGGAGACCTGAGACGCACACATTTCATCTTCCATGTGGAGAATGCACTATCACTCTAGAAGATGTCCATCTGCATTTGGGATTGCCGGTGGATGGGCACCCAGTGACCGGGTCTGCCCAATCTAGCAATTGGGAGGCGGTGTGCTACAAGCTTTTGGGCGCCGTTCAGGATAAAATGGAGGAGGTAAGGTGGAGATGGGCTGGTTACGTGCTACCTTCCCCGGTCTGAATGAAAATTCAACCGAGATTGAAAGAATCCGATATGCTCGATCATACATTCTTCAAATAATTGGAGGCTATCTCATGGCCGACACATCACGGTGCCGTGTACATCTAAGGTGGCTGCTAAAACTCGTTGATTTTAGAGCAGCCGGTGAATTTAGTTGGGGGTCTGCCGTCTTGGCAACATTATATCGGGAGATGTGCGGGGCGACCAAACCAAGGAGAGCAAAAATCGGAGGTTGCCTGTCACTACTGCAATTATGGGCACGGTTTCGCTTTCCATTTCTACGTTCTCGAGTGAACCACCCATATACATTCCCACTCGTAACGAGGTAAATTTTATATTACATTTTGAAATTGATATGTAGATTTTGTAAGAATAAAAGAATGCTAAAAATTTATTTAATTAGGTGGAACCATCCGGCAAGTTATCGTGGAATACCGACTGAACTTGAAGATATACGGCTTCTATTGGAGCAACGCTCGGAAGCAGAAGTAAGTATTATTGCCAATAGATATTTCCATACATTCGCTAGTGGATTGATATTTAGTATTTAGTATTATGTATATATGTAATATTTCTATCATGTTCATGTAGTTTCAATGGACACCATACGAGGATCCGGCAGTCCGGGCAGTAATCCCGGAAGAGTTTTTACAAAATCCGAACGCTTGGCACGTGAAAGTGGTGTTGATCAACTATGCAACCGTGGAGCCCCGCCAGACAGATAGAGTCTTACGACAGTTTGGATGTAGACAACCGATCCCTGCGGACCCTGAGGAGTTTGACGAGCACCACAAAATCGACCTTCGGCTATTAGGTACGGATTGGCCGTTGTACTGGTCAGTGTACACAGAAATGTGGGAAAATCGGAATGAATATCTACCTACTCGGGAACCAATCATCGTTCCCGAGTTAGCGTGCGTTCCAGAATACATGCCATGGTTTAGGGCCCATGGGAAGCCGTATTTACTTACGCCGGAGGAGAGGCGGCGGCAAATACGTGTCGGAAGGGAAAGGTGCGGGCCTCAAAATCCAAGGGGACAAAACTACGAGGGCAGCCCCTCAACGAAGCCCAGACATTCACCCGGTTCATCATCAGCGACCATGCAATCACCGTCCCCAACGAGAGCACCAACGCAGTCACCTGGCGCAGCAATTCAACAAATGATACCCACGTATTCACCTTTCCCTATGATGCCAGGTATGTTTCCTAGCCCTTATATGTACCCTAACCCGTACATGTATCCTTTTCCGAATCCTATGGCAGGTTGGAGCCAAATGCCCGGATCAGCTCCATTTCCTGTAATGCCGAGCGGACCACCGATAACTAGGCCATCGGCGCAAGAGGGGTCGCAAGGGGGGCCGTCGGGGAGCTTTCCTTTTTACCAATCGCCAGCAACGCATGGCTTTCAAACTCCGTCGCCGTTCATGATGCAGACACCTCCACATACAATATTCTTTGAAGGTGGATCATCGTCCCAAGTCCGACAACCAGATGCCGAACCGAAAGAACCAGAATCCCCACCGGAGGAACAACAACCGCCGTTGGAAGCTAGAGAAAGAAGGAATCCAGCGCGTAACCGTCGACGACCGCCATGTGGAACTGAATCCCCCGGTCATAGACATTGATTACCGTATTAAAATTAATCATTTGATGTAATGAATTAGAAGTTTATGACGATGTAATACAAATAGAATTTTTTCCGAGTTATTTTGACATTATTTGATTAAAATCCCTAAACCCTACTTAATTAAAAACCCTAATTTAATTAAATTAAAAACCCTAAACCCTACTTAATTAGAAACCCTAACCCTAACATAACCTAATTAAATTAAAAACCCTAACCTTATTTAATTAAATTAAAAACCCTAACCCTAACCTAACCTAATTAAATTAAAAACCCTAACCTAATTTAATTAAAAACCCTAACCCTAACCTAACCTAATTAAATTAAAAACCCTAACCTAATTTAATTAAAAACCCTAACCTACTTAAATTAAAAACCCTAACCTAATTTAATTAAATAAAAAACCCTAACCTTATTTAATTAAATTAAAAACCCTAACCTAATTTAATTAAAAACCCTAACCTAATTTAATTAAATTAAAAACCCTAACCCTAACCTAACCTACTTAAATTAAAAACCCTAACCTTATTTAATTTAATTAAAAACCCTAACCTACTTAAATTAAAAATCCTAACCTTATTTAATTAAATTAAAAACCCTAACCCTAACCCTAACCTAATTAAATTAAAAATCCTAACCTAATTTAATTAAAAACCCTAACCTTATTTAATTAAATTAAAAACCCTAAACCTAATTAATTAAAAACCCTAACCTAACCTAATTAAATTAAAAACCCTAACCCTATTTAATTAAAAACCCTAATTAAATTGTAGTTTTACATAATGTTAGATTTCGTAAAATGTTTTGACTAGTACTAACATTTAAGAAATTGTAGTAATTTGATAATTTAACCAAAATTTAATACAATTATCATTACATAATTGAATAAAAGGTAATTTCTTCTATAATTACATTCAACTATTGCGATTAGGGCATGATCGACTTGTATGGCCTGGGTTCCTACACCATCCGCACAATTTCTGTTGACTGGCTGTTTCTCGGATATCCATATTGTTTCGTATTCTAGTGGAGAAAGGTCGACCCTTCGGCTTGCGACGCAATTCTCTATCCGGTAACAGCTTAAAAGGAGCAAGAGATACGGGCGGCCACTTACGTTCACCTGGGACTGGTGGGAAAACGTGTCTCCATACGTTGTACATGTTTTCTAATTTGTACACTTCGTCCACATAACTCAGCGGATCCAGACGGAGATTCTGACAGGCTGTAATAACATGAGCGCATGGATAACGAAGTGCATCGAACTTCCCACAGTCACAGGTCCTGTTTCGCAAGTGTACACGATATTGGCCGCCAACAACGCCTTGGTGCGGTCTGTCGAACTCCGTCACGCGAAACCATAAATTGTCTCAATCGTGATACACAGCGTGCATGATATTTGCCCTCGCCTTCGCCTTGTTCATTTCTTGAACTACCTTACTGCACCATACATGCCCACCCTGCATCTGGCCTGCATAAGAAGCTGCTCGCTTTGGAAATAGCGCCGCCAAACGGAAATATGTCTCTCGCACAACCGTTGTTATCGGTAGATGGCGCGTTCCTTTAAAAATAGAATTTATGCATTTTGCCAGGTTCGACGTCATATGGCCATATCGTAGGCCTCCGTCGTATGCTTGTGCCCACTGTTCGAACGTATGTTGCAAAGGTAGTCCGCCCCTTCTCTGTTTTGGGATTGCAAGATTGCCAACATCTCGTGGAAACGATCTTTATTCATTTCATACCCTACTAATATAAGAACATAGCGAATATTTTATACCCCTTCTACGAATAAAACTAATTCAATTTGATAAACGAAATAATACAGTTATACAGTAAATACCCATGTTGGTCACTTGTCGTCGTTCCGTCTTAGATGGATATTGCCTGTAGTAGTTCGAAGCAATGTGTCTCAGGCAATATCTATGGTGTGTACGCTGCCACAAGCTTCCCTCTCGATCAAATGCAGCTAGTATACCGGCGCCTCGATCTGAAATAACACAGATATCAGGTTGGGGGCACACATGCCTCCTTAACCTAGAGAGAAAGTAATCCCAGTCATCAGACGACTCCCTCGGTGTTATTGCATATGCAATTGGAAGAATTCTCCCACCGCCGTCCTGTGCCACTGCAACCAGTAACCGATGAGTGTACCTACCGAACATGAAGGTACCGTCAATTTGTACCAACGGCTTGCAGTACGGAAATGCGTCTCGGCATTGCTTAAAGGTCCAAAATAGGCGTTTGAACACTTGGCATCCACGTAGCAATCGACCGTTGTAGTACGCATGTTCCGTTTGAAGGTCTGTGATGGCACCTGGGACGTATCTCTCTAGCACCTGACACCATTGCCATATTTGATTATAAGAGGCGTCCCACCCACTATGCATCTTCTCCAATGCCTTTTGCTTAGCTATCCAAGCCTTGCGGTAAGAGGGCGTGTACCTTATTTGGCTACGGATATTGGCAATTATCACCGGCACTGAAGTCCGAGGATCTGCTTTTATCGTGGGCAGTATCAAGCTAGCCAATATAGCTGAATCCATTTTTGGATGATCTTCTGAAACACCTGCATAGGGAGGGAGTACATTAAGTAATGCAACATTGGAAAATCCAAAAATTATTCATACATATTCAATACTGTACCTGCAGCACATGTATGTGGACCTTTGTACTTTTTGATCTCCCACAACCCTGTCCTTTTCCTTAACGAGGCGACGATTTTCCATGAACATGTGCCGTCTTGCACCGCACACTTCACCTCAAACTTATCAGATTTTGATTTAACGACGTGGTAATTAACGCCGTTTTTGATGCTATGCTGTTTCAAAGCACCAATAAAACTATCCTTATTGGTAAACTGATTACCAACTTCAAGTTCACCAACATCTACTCCCGAACTTGTACGATCGCGCACCCGGTGTGGTAGATCTGGAAACTCTAACGCATCATCTGCTGATAGATCGACATTATGCATGTGGGCTGGAGGTGAATATGCTCTGAATCGTGGATTTTCTTCATCATTTGCACTCATATCACCATCTTCACCTTCTATTGGAATAGGCTCCGGTTCAGAAAATAATCCCACCTCTGCACCATCCGGCCCGGGCTCTCGAGGTGGATCCACATCGGACTCACCTTCTAACCCACAATCATCTGCAGCGTACGACGTCCCCTCACCGGTTGATGTCGTAGGTAGTACGTCATCCTTTCTTCTGGGCATTTGATAACGCCCCCAATTGGATTAGATTGCCATCCAGTAGAACTTGATGCGGTTCTCCAGCTCGTATTTCCAGCGTCAACCGTCGAGCCACCGACGTACATGTCCCATCCACCGACAGAGTGTCTTGGGGGGATGTGCATTCGACACCGCTACCGAACATGGGTTGTTCTGTATTTTGTAACACGCTAACCGAGTGTCGGCCAAGGGTCGTGTATACATCTCGAACACCGGACGGAAGTACATCATTTGGTGACGTAAATTGTACATATAACTCAATATAAGTTGCTCCGCTAGAAAGATGAGTCTGCACCATTGCCTCTAAGCTACGAGCACCTTTTATGTCGAACGAGTCATATGTCACCGGATCAACAGAAGAACAAAATCGATACGTCATTGACTGAACTTTCATTGGCGTGATTCCGAAGATTTTACGCCTAATTTTTTTACGGAGTTCTGTCAAATCTATGTTTTGGCTAAATGATAGTCGCACCGTATTCTCCGACAAAAAAACAACACCATTCTCGGTGTGGCAAACCTCACCATCGTAGTAAATAACAGCACTAATACGTTCACTCATTTTGAAACTCTAAATTTCCTAACCCTAACCTAAAATGTTTCTGCTCTGAGTTATGCATTCTAAGAAAATTCTCTGCCTAATTTATAGCCTCAGCCCAAACTTGCTACTGTAGCGAAATCGCGTCCACAAGGGCGCGATTTGACACTATTTGCTCAGAAACGTCAAAAAAATTATTTCTTACATGACCAACTGTAGCGAAATCGCGTCCACGAGGGCGCGATTTGACACTATTTGCTCAGAAACGTCAAAAAAATTATTTCCTACATGACCAACTGTAGCGAAATCGCGTCCACGAGGGCGCGATTTCACAATTTCTTCTCATATAGCATCCTGGTATTAGCGATTTTATACTATTTCCTCAGAAAACGTCAAAAAAAAATTATTTCTCACATGACCACTGTAGCGAAATCGCGTCCACGAGACCACTATTTCACAATTTCTTCTTAAATAGCATCCTAGTAGAAGCGATTTCCCACTATTTAACCAGAAACGTCAACTCGAAAAAAAATTTTCCTGGACCCCTAACTCCTAAAAAGCCTGCACCCTAAACCCTAAAAGCCATAAAACCCAGGCGTAAAAATTAGGGTCAAAATCGCGTTTCCGATACCGCGCTAAGTGACAGGAGGTCGCGTCCACGTCAGCGCGACCTGCTGACGTGGACGCGACCTTCTGCCCCGTCCCCTGACATCGCTCCGACGTGGCGCGATTTTGGGGGAAATGGCCCAGTCCGGTAAATAATTAAAAAACCGGCCTATTTCGGTAATTTTATAAAAAATTTGGCTTTTTTTGGTAAATCCCTCTAATTATTTTCCTATTGAAATTTATTTTAAATATATAATATTATATATTTAAAATTTTATGGTTATATTTTAATATTTAAAATATAATTTATATATTCGAATTAAATTTTATAAATAATTAATATTAATTGCTTAAAAAAATACTTAAAGTTTATATTTCATATATTAAAACATTATCAACAAATTATAATAAATTATTTTTTATATTCTTACTAAAATATCATAATATTAATTAATTTAAATATTGTTTAAATGTATATTTATTACTTTATAATAACATCCCTAAAATAAATATTTTATTTATCAAAAATATTTTTTAATATAATATTAAACACTTAAATTTTAAATTACTCCTTTCAAAAATATTTCTCAAATAAACTTTTTCAAAAATGTTAAACTTGCTCGACTTCTCGTAAGGCATGCAACTTTGAAGAAGTATGGTCCCAGTAGCTAAGACATTCACTTTTCTATTTTAAAATTACGCCGGTATTAACAATGGTAAAAGCGAAAGTAATCCATAAATTCCTTTTTCCATGGAAGTTGCCGAACACGACTATTGACAAAGTAATGTGAATTGAAAATTTGGGGAGAATTTCCCTTTGTAGCATTATCATCTATACTATTTTAAATTTGTCAAAAAAAAATCTATACTATTGTCAAATTTGGATTTTTAATTTCTACAATAATCTATATATTTATATATTTCTTTTAGTTGATATTATCTATTAATCAGGTCTAAACTCAATTCAGAAATTATTAAAAAATTATTTTATTTATGTCGAAATCAATTTTTATTTTGAGAAATAAAAATTAGTTGTCGATGAAAAGGGAGTCGCCACCAATCTTTTATTAAGGTGTGATTAGATCACCTAAAATGACTTTGGTCTACGAGTTTTAGGAAAACAGTTTCGGGAGTCAGTTACGTACGATGAAGGATTAGCACCCTCGTAACGCCCAAAATTTGGTACCAAGTTGATTAATTAGTGTCTTAATGTCGAGAGTTAATAAATACGATCTTTATTTAAATTAAATTATTTATTACGACTTTCTTATTTTGGAAAAAGAAAATATCACACCCAATGCGTTAGGGCACAATATTTTATTCTTTTCAAGATGAGTTGGTCCAAAAAAAAATTCGTGTAATAAAATTTAAGAAAATATTTAATTGTTTAAAATTTATGAATAAATCGCAGCCCAATACGTTAGGGCACGATTTCTTAAAATCCCAAACATTAAATATTTCCTTTATTTTTTTAAAAAATATAAAAAAAAATTTGTCTCGAGAAATCAATATGTCACATCCAATGCGTTAGGACACAACATATTAAATTCCCAACAACAAGCTTTTTTTTTATCAAAGAGCAATTCTCGATTGTTAGATTTAACGAAGAAAATCGAAACACAATACGTTAGGGCTCAATTTTCTTGAAAATCCTAAATACGAGTATTATCTCTATTTTGAAAAGTTCTATTTTAAATTCGAGTAAAAAGATGACGTAATGTTTTATTGTATGTATGAATGTCACAATAACAAATACAACAATGGCATATAAATAATACAAATAGTAAATAAACGAAATTAATACAAATAAAAAATGACAATGCAAAAATATCAAATAAGTAAGCAACATAAAAATATGAGAACACAAATCAATAAACAAATGAATGAAATATAAAGAAAGAAAAGAAAAGAAAGTGCCTAATATATAAGTTGAAATTATGAAGAATAAGAGGCCTACATATGAATTTACATATAAAACTTTGGATTATAAAATTTAAATAAAATAAATAATGTATTTATGAAAATAAAAAAACAAATATATACATATAAAATATGTGTTAAAAATATAAGTAGGTATTTAGGCATTTTTTAAAAATAAAAAAGATATATACATATTTATATAAATATAAAAAATATTCATTAAATAAATATATATACATGTACATAAATATATATATAGATTAAAAATATTAAATAATAACTACCATATTAAAAATAAAACTAAATATACATATATATAATATGAAAAAAAAAAATTCATTGAAAAAAAAGTGAATATGTACAAAAAAACAACAAATGTACATATATAGATAAAAAATTACATATAAAAATAAAAATAATAATTACATTATGGAAATTAATTAGTTTAAAAATAAAAAAGCTAAATTGAACTGAATATGAAAAATCTGGGGCAAATCCGTAAATAAATGAAGTTACAAGGGCTAAATTGAATGCGCGCATAATCATGGAGGGACTGGAAGGGAAATTTTTCCTTTCCTCTAAACGGCGTCGTTCCATCGGGACCGAATTGAAATTGAAAATAAATTAAAAGCGAATTTTGAAAATAAAAGAAACTTAATTGCAAAAATATTAAAAGGCGGAGGGGCCTAAAGCGCAATTTGCCCCTCCACATAAAAACACGAGGATCGTAGGCCGGATCGGGTCAAACCCGAGCCTTAAACAGCGTCGTTTTGAAGGGCTATTTAAGCCCAAAATCAGTTCAAAAAAACCTCATTTTCATTCTTTTAAAAAAAAACCCAAAAAAACCTTCACAAAAAGCTCTCCCCTTTCTCAGCTCGTCCGGCCAGTGTCCGGTCGTCTGCCAATCATCGGCCACCGCGCCGGCCGCCGGCCTCCGGCAATGGCTCCACCATCTGCGGTGGCAGGAGAGGGAGAAAATCTCATATTCGGTTCCTTTTAAGCCTCTAAGCCCAGATCTGGCCCCGAAATTCCCAAAATCAACGAAAAAACCCTAAAAAACCCTTGAAACTTTTCGGCTTCAGGCTGTTTGTCCTCGGAGATGAACTCCAGTCTTTCCAACGACGTTTCAGATGCAAACGAGGGTAAGTTTTTTTACTCTTTGTTTTATTTCTATTTCAGCATACAAGAAAAAAATGAAAATAAAAAAAATCGATAACGAGAAGAAACAAAACAGATATCAACCTTTTCGATTGAATCTTTGATTTTATTCTATTGCTCTTGCGTACTTCGTTTGCTGTGAAAACAATAACCTTTTTTTTTTGTATTCATTTTTTTCTTTACAATATTTCCAATGGCTTTTTATAGCCGTAATGAAACAATAAGCAAATCTGTTTGTCAGCGATTTGATTCGCAATCTTTAATTCTTCTTTCCATATGTTGTTTGATTTATTTCCTTGTCATGTAGGTGAAGGCGTGCAAAGGGCCTGGTACGCATGAGGACGGCGAGGCGGCCATGCTTACCCTAGAAACCCTAGGGATTTTTTTTTGAAACTGTTTTGGGCCGCGTTTGTAATTGGGCCACCGTTTGAAATCGGGCCATGTGTTTTGTCCTGTAATTGGGTTAGTAAAAACTGGACTTTATTTGTTTATTGTGGGCCGGGTAAAAATTTGGGTATTACAATTGCCCCTCTTTGCTCGTTATCGTGTAATGGGAACGGAGCAAAGACTTTAAAAATGCCAAATTTTGCCTGGTCGTGCTGGCTTTTTGTACTCTTCTTCTTCAAGTAGCCTCATTCCTTCCTACTGCATCTTCAGAGGTATAGGAACTAGTGCTTCAATCTACTCCACTACAATACCAGGGAGATAGGATTCATACGTTGTAGTTTCTCAAGAGAACAAAATTTGCTATCCTTGATTTGCCCCACTGTAACTTCAGGGAAATAAGACTTATAGCTTCAACTTGATTTGCTGCAACTTAAAGATGAATTTGATGCGATCTGCTCTACTGTGATTTCAGCGAGATAAGATCCATGATTTTAATCCGCTCCACTGCAACTTCAGGGAGATAGGATTATTGACCTTAATCTGCTCCACTGCAACTTCAGGGAGATAAGATTCGCCCTTCAGTCTGCCTCACGGAAACCTCAGGGGGATAAGATTATAAGCTTAAATCTGCTCCACTGCAACTTTAGAGAGATAAGTTTCGCCATTTTGGGTCCGCCCCACTGCAACTTCAGGGAGATAAGACTAGATATGATCTGCTCTCTGCAACTTCAGAGAGATAAGATCTGTGATTTTAATTCACTCCACTGCAACTTTAGGGAGATAGGATTATAGGCTTAAATCTGCTCTACTGCAATTCTAGGGAGATAATATTTGCCATTTTAGGTCTGCCCCACTGCAACTTCAGGGGGATAAGACCTGCTTATTCAGTCTGCTCCACTGCAACTTCAGGGAGATAAGACTAGATGTGATCTGCTCTTTGCAACTTCAGAGAGATAAGATCTGTGATTTTAATCCGCTCCACTGCAACTTTAAGGAGATAGGATTATAGGCTTAAATATGTTCCATTGCAACTTTTGGGAGATAAGATTCGCCATTTTGGGTCTGCCCCACTGCAACTTCAGGGGGATAAGACCTGCTTATTCAGTCTGCTCCACTGCAACTTCAGGGAGATAAGACTGGATGTCTTCGATCTGCTTCGCTGTCGGTGTAGGAAGGCAAGATCTGCTATTTTTAGCCTGCTCCGCTACAACCTAGGGAGGCAAGGCTGGTGTCTTCGATTTGTTTCGCTGTTGATGCAGGAAGGCAAGATCTGTTATTTTTAACCTGCTTCGCTGCAACCCAGGGAGGCAAGGCTGGTGTCTTCGATCTGCTTCACTATCAGTGTAGGAAGGCAAGATCTACTCTCTTCACTTATCTGTTCTCTGGGGAACATGACTTGTATAATGAACCTAATTATGCCTAATGATTAGGATAGCATGATCAAAATGAATCGAATGCTCCTAACTAGACATGTGTGAATAGTGTTTGCATGAATGCAGAATTTTATTTTTCTCGAGAATGATCCCGCTTAGGTTGTCATTACTCGAAGTTTATTAAGGCTTTATCATTGACGTGCTACAACGCCTTTTTGCTTGGCTGGCTTTTCTGAAGAAACATTTAGTCAAGTTGCCCACACTGTAAACCTTAAAGTATAATCCATTGGGGCACAAAATCTGTATCATCATTCTCCCATTGTAACCCAAGGGTAGGAATATATGGCTTTTCCTCAATCGTTTCCCATCACAATTCAAAGATATAGGATCTAAATCTTTCTAGTCCTTTACACCATTCCCAAGGTGTCGTACCAAAGTCTCATGCTTAAATGAAGGATTTCTTTTTTAGGAAACCTCTTCTTATTGCCTGGTGATCAATGCTTGCTTGTTTATTAAGCTTTGTTACCCATCTGACATCTTGTCATTTTGTTCAATCAATGTTTTTGACAACAAAATCTAAAGAGAAAGTCCTAATTTAGACTCTTCCTTCTCAAATTTCCAATCTTTAAACTTGGCGCATTCTAAATAATAGTCATGTTTGAGGTTCCCATATTATTTAGAAACTTCTAGAGTAATATGCAAAACTTCTCTTGTGAAAGTTTTATTAGTCCATTAACCATTATTCCAATGCAACATGCTTGCAAAAAGGTCATAACAATGGATAAGAATAAAGTTAGTTCTGAGCATAGCTCGAAAGGAATAAATTATCAAAAATAGTAAAGAAGGATAACAAAGAAATTGATTGGAAATATGTATCTTGGAAAAGGATGAAGTATTCCAAGAATAACTAATTCAATATAAAAAATTGGATGCCCCAGATATCACAACTTGAATTTCTCTATACAAACTTTCTGAGTTTGACATGTGTTTAGGAGATCTACAGTACTCTGTCAATGTCCCAAAACGTCGTCTACCCTTTCCTGTTGATTCAAGTATAGCAAGATCATCATATGCCCCAATCTGATCAAAATTTGAACTGCTCTGATCACCTCATGCCCCATTCTGATCAATATTTGAGCCGCCATTTTCGGGTTTTCAACTCAAATCCCCTTTGGTCTCAAGGCGCCCTTTGCGGGTTTTCACCTTGGCCTCTCCATTTTCTTTCTTCTTTTCTTCCTTTTTTTGTTTTGTTTTGTTTTGTTTTTTTTGAAATATTTCTGATTGAATCTGAACTCATAGGATTAGGCATGTCCTTGTTATCCCGTTTGATCAAAATCGACGCTTTTCCAAATAAGGTCTTCCACATAAGGTCCTTCCCAGCTTGGGATGAAGTTCTTTTTGTATGGGAAGGATCTTTTTCAATACCAGGTCCCTCTCAAGGAATTCTCTAGGACTGACCTTTTTTTGTGAACTTGCATCATTTGCTTCAGGCGCATTTGACCATGATGGACACCTTTGAACATTCCTCTTCAATCGGAATTGGATTCAAAAACTTAGAGAGAAAGAATTTTGTCTTCAATAGGCAAAACCATGATGGGCCCAAGAGAAAGGCATTGCCCCGGCAGAGTTTTTTTTGCGCCATCTTTTTTTTGGCGATCTGGCATTAATCGTGAACAGACTTCAAACTTTTGGTATTGTGCTGTTGTTCAAATTTAGTACATTGTCAGATATGATCCTTTTGGCGTTTCATACTGCCATATGATTTTTCACGAACTTGCTAACTGTCGACTTTGTGACATTGGCATATGAAGCAGCTTCCATTCATTTAGTAAAGTAACTGACGACCACAAAGATGAATCAATGACCGTCAGACTCTTTTGGCAAGATCGACCAAATGACCTTCATGCCCCATATAAGGAGAAGTCATGTATCGCAATGATTCTTTGTAGGGTAAGATCCATTTCTCGACTTGTTCTACCATCCTTAACAAGTCCGAAAATAGGCTACAATCTATGTCATCTTTAAAGTCATGAAATCTCTCTAAACACATGCCTCGCTCAAAAGGAAATTCTGAGCCTGTAGCAGCGTCACTCATGTTATTAATATTTAGGGATCCATAATAAATATAAAAGAATATACAAAATAATATATTTATGAATAACTATTTGTTCAATATAATTATGAATGAAAAAATGATGTGGAAGAAAATCCAAAAGAGTGAAAGAATAATTATTTCAAAAAGAATAAAAATATTGGCTCAAAAATGAATGCAAAGATGTATTTTATTAGAATAATGACGTTCAGATATAAGCCTATTTCACAAAGGAATTTCTATCATTTTTAGGCTAAAAAAACAAAAATGTTCTGAACATTACTCTAAATAAGCTCTAAAAATTACAGGGATTTCTCCCTCAGTTCAATTACTTAGAACACTCCTAGATTTATAAGGGCGGATATCTAACAAGGTCCCGTTTTCATTTGTGTCTCCCTATATGTCATTGATGTGAACACTTCCCAACATCTCTTCATATATTGCATTCACCCCATTGTCAATCATGATTGGGTAGCGAATTCTCTGCATTAAATGAGCCATCCAACTTGACAATACCCATGTTGATGAATTTTTCAACTAGCTTTTTGAAGATAATGCAATTCTATATTGAGTGTCCTGTAATTCCCGCATGATAATCGCATTGTGCACTTGCGTCGTACCATTTGGGATACGGAGGCTTTACATGTAAAGAAGAAACAACATGCGCATCGAATAAGCTTTGATATAGCTCATTGTACGACATTGGAATTGGCGTGAACTGGAGTTTTTCAGTACCTCGCTTCACATATAATTCTTGCCTTGATGAACCCTGCTGATTAGCAATCGATTTGCTGTACGTATTCATGCTGTTCACCTCATTTTCTTTTTCTTTTGAGGCTTGCCTTCTATTATTTCCTCCAACATCAATCTTTCCGCTCCTTATGGCGCTTTCAATCATTTCACCATTCATGATTATGTCAGAAAATATTTTTGTGGCACTCCCTAACATATGTGTGATGAATGGAGCTTTCAATGTATTTATGAATAGCATTGTCATTTCCCTTTCCATGAGCGGTGGCTGAACTTGGGCGGCGACCTCCCTCCACCTCTGTGCGTATTGCCTAAAACTTTCACCGGGCTTCTTTTTCATGTTTTGTAGAGTGATTCTATCAGGTACCATGTCAGTTACATAATTGTACTGCTTTATGAATGCATGTGCTAAATCTTTCCATGAATTAATCTTGGCACGACTCAATTGATTGTACCACTTGGACGCTGCCCCTGTGAGGCTATCCTGGAAACAATGTATCAGCAACTGGTCATTACTAATATACCCAGTCATCTGCCTACAAAACATAGTAATATGGGCTTCGGGACTACTAGTTCCATTATACTTCTCAAACTCGAGCATTTTAAATTTGTAAGGGAGTACTAAATCCGGAACCAAGCTTAATTCTTTAGCATCAATCCCATAGTAGCTCACAGCACTTTCCATTGCTCTAAATTTCCCTTCCAGCCATTTATACTTTTCTTCTAGCTGTTTTGGCAATTCATCCTTCATTTTCTCTTTTTTAGCTGTTTTGTCGAAGTCAGGGATAGCAGGATTAACAAGGTTATCTCCGGGGTTAGAGCCTGATCCTGCTTGAAAATTCATTGGTGTTACAGTACCGGCCTGAAACTGCTGGGGCTTGATGGTGACAGAAGATTTGCGCGGATACACTTCAACATGATGAGGGGTAAAGCCTGGGGGATAAACAAGTCCCTCACTGTTTCCTTCTTCAACATTAAGCACAGAGCTTTTTCCTTTATCAATTCCTCCAGTCAGCAACTGAGTCAACTTAGCCATCATATTCCCTTGAGATTCCATTATTTTTCCCAACATATTTTGCTGAATCTTCTCAAGCTGCTCCTTCATTTGTTGCTGAAGCTGATCTTGCATTTCTTTTTGGAACTGTTCTAGCCTTTCCATCCTTTGGTCCATGTCTTTTGTTTTTGATCGAGTACCGTAGCAGTGTTTGGTAGGTTGGTTGGTTTCCAGGTTAACTGAGGAATAATTTTAATCGATTAGGCTCTTTTAGTGGACTTTAATGCGTATGATGTCATGTGATGCGAATGCATGCAATGAATGCATAAAGAGACGTTGATTCTGATTCAATTCCATTTAGAAAACTTTACTAGAAAACAAATCTCTTTACATAAAATAGATATTTATACGGCCTTGCCTTCATAGGCAGAAACATTCGATCCTCTTCTTCATTCGAGCGCTAAGATAAATCTCACGAACTTTTCAAAAAATGATGTCTTTTCTATCTCCTTTTTGCTCGACCTGGGTTGCAACTCGTTGCTTACTCATCCACATGATGCTCGTTGGCTTCTCTTTAAGAAAGTTCAACGGTTCTCGAACAATCTTTGTCATCTTGAATCCTTGGGCAATGGAACTATAGTCATGTAGTCCTCCATTAAATTATCATCCTTCTCTTATCATGTTTTCTTGGACCATATTCGGACAACCATATTGTCATCCTCTTTATCAAGAAACTCATTTTCTTATGACAAGCTCTCTATTTAGCAACTGAACGCGAATCAACACCTCTTTTTTATGATGAAAATGTAATGCAATCACAACCAAAAGGAAAACAGGTTAGTACAAAGCTAAAGCAAGCAAGAATAAATAGAATACCTATTCGGGTGACCACTAAAGGTTTGGCATAGCTGTACCTAGGGCAAGTTCCTAAGGTTCACTCTATGTGGTTTGGTTTCTAAAGTAAGGGTACCTGAACTGGCCGATTCCTCAATCTTCACCCATTATAGGCTCATACAGACCGAGTTCGATTCAGGGGAATACATTTCCCTATGACTATACGGAGACGTAGATCTCACGGAGGCATAGGTACGGATGTATCCCGAAAGAGATCCACTATCTTATGCGGAGGTCAAAAACCTCACGAAGGAATAGTTTCTCACTCCCATTTAGAAGGGTAAAATTATTCAACTCATGTATAATGCAAAGATCAATTAAGCAGGAAAATAATGAATGCAAAAGGATCTTATGAATTTAAAATCTATTTTCTCGACCTTAAGACAGAAATTAATCAACTTTGTGGCTCGACTCTTTTATTTTAAAAAAAATCCCCAGTGGAGTCGTCAAGCTGTCGAAACCAACTTTTATTTTGAGAAATAAAAATTAGTTGTCGATGAAAAGGGAGTCGCCATCAATATTTTATTAAGGTGTGATTGGATCACCTAAAATGACTTTGGTCTACGAGTTTTAGGAAAACAGGTTCGGGAGTCAGTTACGTACGAGGAAGGATTAGCACCCTCGTAACGCCCAAAATTTGGTACCAAGTTGATTAATTAGTGTCTTAATGTCGAGAGTTAATAAATACGATCCTTATTTAAATTAAATTATTTATTAAGACTTTCTCATTTTGGAAAAAGAAAATATCACACTCAATGCGTTAGGGCACAATATTTTATTCTTTTCAAGATGAGTTGGTCAAAAAAAATTCGTGTAATAAAATTTAAGAAAATATTTAATTGTTTAAAATTTATGAATAAATCGCAGCCCAATACGTTAGGGCACGATTTCTTAAAATCCCAAACATTGAATATTTCCTTTATTTTTTTTAAAATATAAAAAAATCTTTGTCTCGAGAAATCAATACGTCACATCCAATGCGTTAGGACACAACATATTAAATTCCCAACAACAAGCTTTGCTTTTTATCAAAGAGCAATTCTCGATTGTTAGATTTAACGAAGAAAATCGGAACCCAATACGTTAGGGCTCAATTTTCTTGAAAATCCTAAATATGAGTATTATCTCTATTTTGAAAAGTCCTATTTTAAATTCGAGTAAAAAGATGACGTAATGTTTTATTGTACGTATGAATGTCACAATAACAAATACAACAGTGGTATATAAATAATACAAATAGTAAATAAACGAAATTAATACAAATAAAAAATGACAATGCAAAAATATCAAATAAGTGAGCAACATAAAAATATGAAAACACAAATCAATAAACAAATGAATGAAATATAAAGAAAGAAAAGAAAAGAAAGTGCCTAATATATACGTTGAAATTATGAAGAATAAGAGGCCTACATATGAATTTACATATAAAACTTTGGATTATAAAATTTAAATAAAATAAATAATGTATTTATGAAAATAAAAAAATAAATATATACATATAAAATATGTGTTAAAAATATAAGTAGGTATTTAGGCATTTTTTAAAAATAAAAAAAGATATATACATATTTATATAAATATAAAAAAAATATTCTTTAAATAAATATATATACATGTAAATATATATATAGATTAAAAATATTAAATAATAACTACCATATTAAAAATAAAACTAAATATACATATATATAATATGAAAAAAAAATATTCGTTGAAAAAAAAAGTGAATATGTACAAAAAAACAACAAATGTACATATATAGATAAAAAAATTACATATAAAAATAAAAATAATAATTACATTATGGAAATTAATTAGTTTAAAAATAAAAAAGCTAAATTGAATTGAATATGAAAAATCTGGGGTAAATCCGTAAATAAATGAAGTTACAAGGGCTAAATTGAACGCGCGCATAATCATGGAGGGACTGGAAGGGAAATTTTTCGTTTCCTCTAAACGGCGTCGTTCCATGGGGACCAAATTGAAATTGAAAATAAAATAAAGGCGAATTTTAAAAATAAAAGAAACTTAATTGCAAAAATATTAAAAGGCGGAGGGGCCTAAAGTGCAATTTGCCCCTTCGCATAAAAACACGCGGATCCTAGGCCGGATCGGGTCAAACCCGAGCCTTAAACGGTTCCATTTTGAAGTGCTATTTAAGCCCAAAATCAGTTTAAAAAAATCTCATTTTCATTCTTTTTAAAAAAACCAAAAAAACCTTCACAAAAAGCTCTCCCCTTTCTCAGCTCGTTCGACCAGTGTCCAGTCGTCAGCCTATCATTGGCCACCGTGCCGGCCGCCGGCCTCTGGCGATGGCTCCGCAGTCTGCGGTGGCCAGAGAGGGAGAAAATCTCCTATTCGGTTCCTTTTGAGCCTCTAAGCCCAGATCTAGCCCCAAAATTCCCAAAATCAACGAAGAAAACCCTAAAAAACCCTTGAAACTTTTCGGCTTCAGGCCGTTTGTCCTCGGAGACGAACTCCAGTCTTTCCAACGACGTTTCAGATGCAAACGAGGGTAAGTTTTTTTACTCTTTGTTTTATTTCTATTTCAGCATATAAGAAAAAAACGAAAATAAATAAAAAAAATCGATAACGAGAAGAAACAAAACAGATATCAACCTTTTCGATTGAATCTTTGATTTTATTCTATTGCTCTTGCGTACTTCGTTTGCTGTGAAAACAATAACCTTTTTTTTGTATTCATTTTTTTTACAATATTTCCAATGGCTTTTTATAGCCGTAATGAAACAATAAGCAAATCTGTTTTTTAGCGATTTGATTTGCAATCTTTGATTCTTCTTTCCATATGCTGTTTGATTTCTTTCCTTGTCGTGCAGGTGAAGGCGTGCAAAGGGCCTGGTACGCGTGAGGACGGCGAGGCAGCCATGCTTACCGTAGAAACCCTAGGTATTTTTTTTTTGAAACTGTTTTGGGCCGCGTTTGTAATTGGGCCACTGTTTGAAATCGGGCCATGTATTTTGTCCTGTAATTGGGTTTGTAAAAACTGGACTTTATTTGTTTATTGTGGGCCGGGTAAAAATTTGGGTATTACAATTTACATTGTAAATTATATGTTATGTGAATATTTCTGACTTTTTATATTTTTATAAATAAAAGTAAAATTTATTTAAAAAAGGTTTAAACCAAAGACACTATATATATGTATATATATTACAATTTGAACTAAAGCAATTTTTAATTTTTATATGAAACTTTAAAAAGTAGATTTGTAATATAAAATTGTTATATATTTGTATATTTATACTATGCCACTGGTTAATCGGGGATCAACTCAGTTAGGAAATTACAGAAATGTCATTTCATTATTAAAATAAGTCATATTGTTCAAGGGTATTTTAATCTTTTCATTTTAACAAAAATAAAGAAAAATATATACATGATGTTTTTTAAACCCATACCAATTGGAGTAATAAAACTTTAAATTTACTACTTAACCAAAACTTTATTTTGATATTTTTATACATTCTTTTAATATGTACAATTTATTATCTCCATCAGTTGTACATATTAGTAATATTGTTAGTTGAGTTGGTGTCACAAGTTAAATCGATTCTAACTTACAATTGTGACAAAACCACAATAAACAATTGCAATGCATTTATTATTTTTTATCTGATGTATTTATGTATTTAAATTTTGTTTTACTCATAATTTAATCTAACTTTTTTTTTATTTTAACATCGTACATATTTCATGTGCTATTATGAATAATTGGTTTTAAACTATATGTTTTATTGTTTATTGAATGTTATTTTCAAATGCACATCTGTGTTCTAAATCTGTGGTTTATACATGCATACGTGTGTGGCAGGATTTGTAGTATTAATAATATTATTAATTGAGTTGGTGTCACAAATTAAGTTAATACCAACATAGGATTGATGACAATACCATGATAAATAATTGTATTCACTTAGTATTTTTAGTTTGATGTATTTGTGTTTAAATTTCATTTTATTCACAATTTAATTTAATTTTTTTATTTTAATATCATACACATTTCATGTGTTATTATTAATTAATTCTAAATTATACATTTCATTATTTATTTATTTCATTTTTAAACACACCTCTATATTCAAAGTACATGATTTCCACAAGAATACGCGCGTGACAAATTTTTTAGCATATATTAACAACTAATAATAAAATATTAAATGCATTTTCCACGTAAGATTTGGGTGCCCAAAAAAATTATATATAAAAAATAATCAATCTTAAATACTATTACAAATTATTAATTAGAATAAATTAAATTGATTAAATAAAAAAATAAGGTAAATTACACTCATGGTCACTTCAAATTTTTTTTCTCAATTTAGTCACTCTAAATAAGATAATTGTGGGAATTAGTCACTACCATTAAAATTTATGTTTTCTTTTAACGGATTGTTGATATAACACATTAGTACATTGAGTGATTAACACACAACATTTTTTCTTGTTGACTTTTAACTAAAGCTTAGGGACTCCCTAGAATTAGTCTAAAACTTTCCCCCTAAACTTTATAGAAAGGCTCCTAAGCTTTAGTCAAAAGTCAACAAAAAAGGCCATATGTAGGTCATTCAATGGGCTAATGTACTACATTACCAATCCATTAAAAAAAAGGAAAATTTTAACTGTAGTGATTAATTTGCACAATTATCTTATTTAGAGTGATTAAATTGAAGAAAAAATATTTGAAGTGACTAAAATAGGATAGACCCTCTTTTAGAGTGACCATACCAAGTCTACTGGTGAGAAAAATTCGATTCAACTCGAAAAATCCAAAAAAAAAATTCAAATTATTTGAATCGAGTTAATCGAATCAACTCGAATTTTGAGTTCAAATCGAGTTAAATTTTTAAATTCGAATAACTCAAATTATTCGAATAAACCAAAAATCAAACTCTTCTACTTCCCTCCCCCAAACCCTTTTACTTCTTCCCAAACCCTCCAAAACTTTTTTCCTTTTATTTTCCCTCAAAACCTTTACTTTCCCCAAACTTTTTTCCTTTTACTTTCTCTCCAAAACTTTTACTTCCCCCCAAACCCAATTTTTTTTCGAATTTATATATACTATTTATATTATTGAATTAAATTTCACATTTTGTACTATTTATATTATCGAATTGTTTAATCACGCTGAATCTTTATCAATTTCTGTTAAAATTGAATTATTGATGATCCCATAAAATATTCGTGTTAAAATTTTCTGTTGGTATCAATTTCACATTTTATCTTTAAAATAACTTTTATTAAAAATCATATTTTTTAAATTTAATATATTTTTTTAATTTCAAAATACATGGTGACAAGAATCGGAAGATAATTGAAACAACTAAGCAAACAAATAAGCTAATCCGTATATAAAAGATTAATAAATAAATTATGAGGAGTTGAAAGTTAATAACAAAATTTGATTATGGTGGGTGACAATGGTTACAAGGACTTAAAGTTTTTTTTTTTTAAATTTAACTCGAACAAATATGTTTGATTCGATTCTATTTAAAGTCCATCTCACTCGACTCGATTTGAGAATATTTCAAATCGAGTTAGGATCATAGAATAGGATTCATCAACTTGATTAACTTGAACTTTTTTTATTTGATTTGATTTGATTTGACCGAACGCTCACCTCTAACCGAATCTTATATATCTTGTTTAAAACTGATGTTTTTTTGAAAAAAAGTTGGAAACAATCCTACGCGAAGAATTTAATCTTTTAACATGATTGCCTTAGAATTTCACCGCGTATTATTTAATAAATCTAATATATAACGTTTAATGTATTTTTAATTTTAAAATAATAATAAATATTTTATTTTTATTATTTGCATTATATATTTTAATGAAAATTATATTAAATATAATAAAAATATTAATTTTCATTAAAATTTTAAATTATAAATATTTAAATACTAACCCTTTAAGGAATAATATTTGATACATTACCAGCGGAGTTTTTAAACTCCACAAACAAGATTAGGATTTTGACAAGTATTTATAAAAAAAATAAATATTTTTTAAAAAATAGACACATCTTTAGGATTTGAATGCCTAGAACAAACTTAACTTCTCCCAAGTCTTTCATGCTAAACTGTTGGGTTAACCACAGTTTAGCCGATGACAATGTCCCTACATCATTCTCAATGAGTAGAATGTCATCGACATATAGAATGAGAAAGACCACCTTTCCATCCCTTAAACGTTTATAAATACAAGGTTCATCTACGTTTTGATAAAATCCAAAAGTCTTGATTACTTTATCAAATCTTTGATTCCATGAGAGTGATGCTTGCTTATGTCCATATATGGATCTAAGTAGTTTGCAAACTTTATACTCCTTTCCTTTAGCTATATATCCGATGGGTTGCATCATATAGTTGCTTTCTTCAAGATAGCCATTTAAAAATGTTGTATTGACATCCATTTGTCAGATGTCATAATTGAGAGCCATTGCAATGGATAAAAAGATGTGGATTGACTTGAGCATGGCAATCAAAGAAAAGGTTTCTTCATAATCAATACCTTCTTTTCGAGTATAACCTTTTGTTAGAAGTCTGGCATTATAAGTTTCCACTTTTTCATCCACATTTCTTTTCCTTTTGTAGACCCACTTACACCCTATAGGTTTTATCCCTTTCGGTAAGTCTATAAGTTCCCAAACTGAGTTGGAGTTCACCATAATTCATACAGAGTTTTCATTGCTACCTTAGTTGACACATCATTCAAATATAACAAGTCATTTGTACCGCATATCTCGAAAAAGAGATTGATAGCTTCAAATAACTTAACATTGAACGTGTACCATGTCTAACAACATTCAATTCCTTCTCTCTCCCATACCGTTCTGTTGTCAAGTGCCCGGTGCAATTAATTGGGATAGAATCTCATTCTCTATAAGGTATCCTAAGAACTTATCTGATAAATATTCCCCACCTTGATCAGAACAAAGTGCCTTTATAGGTAAACCTAGTTGTTTTTTTTTACTTTCGTATGAAGCTCTTTGAATTTATCAAAGGTTTCATTCTTGCAGTGCATTAGGTACACATACCCATATATGAAATAATCATCAACAAAGGTTACATAATGTTCATAACCACTTCTTTTACTAACGCTCATAGGGCCACATACATTAGTGTACACAAGTTCTAGGTGTAGTGACCCAAATTTAAGGTTATCGGAATAGTGGTTTCATAACCACAAATTCAATTTAAAGAGAAAATTATTATTAATTTTTATGATTTATCGAGTGATTAGTTATAAGTACTAGAGTATTGATAAGAAATTTTATTGATTGCATGCCTAAATTGCCTATTAGGACTTAATTGCAAAAGTGGGTAAATATGAGGTTTAGATGATAAAGGATTTATTTGAACTGCATAATCAAAGTAGAGGTTCTTAAATAGTAATTAGACCATAAAATTTCCATGGACAAAAATAGGCATGCATAGATAAAAATAACTAAATGAAGGGTATTTTAGTCATTGAATAATAAAAAGAATAAAAAGGGAAAAATATGGCAAAAATATCATCTTCTCCAAAAAAGCTTGCTGCCAAAATTTGAAGGACACCATAGCTAGAGTTTTCACACTTTCTCGAGCTCATAATCAAGAAGAACGGAGTTCGAGGTTTGATCGAGGAAAGAATAAGATTGAAGACTAAGTGGTAGATTTGGCTATATTTAGTACCGAGGTAAGTTTATGGTAAATAAATGTAATATTTTAATAATTATTATTAATGCTGCTATTTTCCAGCAATTATGTATTTATTTTATGAATTTATTTGATGTTGACTCAAGTATGAGACGATAGAGAATTGATATTAAAAAGTCCCGTTGAAACATAAGGAAGGTATTAGATACAAATGTCATGACATTTGGGTAAAGAGATCCCATGTAAGACTATGTCTGGGACATGGCATTGGCATCCTTGAGATCATGAGAGGTCCTATGTAAGACCATGTCTGGGACATGGCGTTGGCACCGAGACGAGAGGTCCCATGTAAGGCCATGTCTGGGACATGGCGTTGGCACCGAGATGAGAGGTCCTCTGTAAGACCATGTTTGGGACATGGCATGGGCACCGATATGAGAACTCCCATGTAAGACCATATCTGGGATATGGCATTGGTAGTACATGAAACATCCCATGTAAGACCATGTCTGGGACATGGCTTTGGCATGTTATTATCAGAAAGAGACCCAAGTATCCTTATTATTCCAATGTGGTTCAACGGGCTAGTAAATAACTTATATCCATGAAAGTTTAGTTAAAAGCATAAATCGCAAGTTCAAGTGAGTTATAAGAGTTAAGAGTATATTATGTTACCCATTGAGAATCAACATTTCAGCAAGAGAAAAGTAAGTCCTAATTATGAGTTGTCTAAGTAAACAAGTAAGTGAATGAGTAAGAGATCAAGTAAAGAGGAAATTAAAGATTATGTTACTTGGTTATTATTTTTTGTGTTTAATATTGCTATTTATTTACTTGTAAACTTACTAAGAATTACGCTTACTTTGTTTATTTTCTTTTTATATAGTATTATTAATCAAAGTCGAGGATCCTTAAGACGTCGAAGATCGTCCACACTATCAACCCCAACGACTCGGTATTTTATGATGAACTATGTTTGAACTATGGCATGTATAGGGACTTACTTATTTTGAATGTTGTATTATGATTTTGCTAAAGAATGATGTGTAGATATCTAAAGATGAATGGTTGTCAAAATGGTTAAGTATGAAGGTGTTTGTTGTTATACATGTCTATGTGATAAATTATGCATAGAAATCATGAAGAGTAATAATTTGCAAAGAAACAGATTTCAAAAAGCAGCAGTGACGTGATTTTGAAAATCACTTAGGATAGTATAAAATGAATTAGAGGGTGTATGATATATAGAATGAAAGCTTGCTGAGTCTATTTTCATGGAAAAATAACGTTTTAGCAAAAGGAATTTTATATTTTGAGATATATGAATTTTAGTGAGATAGGGTTAGAAAATTTTTGGAGTCCCCTGTTCTAAGTTTAGAAAATCACGAAAAATTGTAAAAAAATATTTATGGGTTGTAATTTATATGTGTAGATTCCGTATTGAGTCTATTTTCTTTAGAAACAAGTGATAAAACCATATGAAGTTCCTACAATGAGAAAAATTATTTTTAGTGGCAAGAGGTCAGGACAGTTGAGTGGTGAAACAGATGATAATTTAACTAATAAACTGTATTAATTGGCTGAACCAAAAATTCTAAAAAATTTATGGTAAGAAAATACATGAGTCTAGTTTCAAGAAAAATTGACGGATTTAAATTTTGATTCCGTAGCTTGAGTTATAAATGATTTAGTGACTGCTGCGCGAGTGGACAGCTTTATCATAGATAGTGAGATAAATTTTAAAAGCAAACTTTTATGCCCCGAACTAATAAGTTAAATAAAGTAATGCCTAGAGCTCGACTCCGAAAACTGTCTCGAGTAAGGTGTGTTACGCTAGGGTTTTTACGACCTTCGTTCCTTTTGCATTAAAAGATCGCTTGGTCATATTACCTTTCAAGCAAGGTTCACATTGTGCAAGATCGATTTCTTTAAGCAAACTTAAGATGTTGTCTTTCACAAGCTTAGTGATTTTTTCTTGGCTAATATGACCAAGTTTCAAATGCCAAGGATATGCCTCATTGTAGTGAGAAGTTTTAATTTTTTTATTCGATATTTTTGTCTCAAGTAGTGTGTGCATATGTGGTTTGATAAAATAGAGATTTTTTGACATCCGCCCATTACAGATAAGTTATGATTTCTAAATATTGTAATTACATTATTAAAAGTCACGTCAAGCTGTCTTTATTTAAACATGCAACTAAAATTAAGTTTCTTTTGAAACTTGGTACATAGAAAATGTCTTTCAAAATAATCTGCCTAAAATGATCAAAGTAAATATGTACATCTCACACTGCTTCAACTGCCATAGTTGTCCTATTTCTAGTCCATAATGATAGATTCTTATCTTTAAGATCTTTCGTCTGCTCGATCCCCTATGGAGAAACAAAAATATGATTAATGGCTCCCAAATCAATGGCCTAGTGATCCACTAAACAAGATTCTATCATAAAGAGTTCCATGCCTTTGCCTTTGGTGGCTAGGTATTCCTTCCACTCTCTACAATTTGCCTTGAAGTGCCCTTTCTTATCGTAGAAAAAACATTTTAACTTAGATAAGTCTTTAGGCTCTCTGGTTCTCTTCCTTTCCACTTGTGGTGGCCTAAAGACCTTAGTCTTGCCTTTCTTAGCACGTTTTCCCTTCCCTTTTGAGGAAGAAGTGACAACTATATTTACTTCTGCTCTTTGAATCGGCTAATCGTCATTCAACATCATCAACTTATAGGATTATAACTCCTTCATGAGTTGTATCAGCATCAGATTTTTGTTGCCAATATTATATGCGACCTAGAAGCCAGTAAAGTCCTTGGACAAAGTCTTGAACATGATATGAATTTGAGTGTTTTGGTTAAATTGGTCTCATTGTTTGTGACCTTAGAAAAGTACCCCATAAGAGTTATTATATGGTCTTTGACTAGAGTATCGGGATTTTGATGGACATTCATCAAGCTAGCTATAGTAGACTATCGAGTCAAGGTAGTTTGTCCTTCGAACATGTCTTCTAGTTTATCTAGAATCGCTTTGACAGTCTTACAGCTCTCTAGTTGCTCATAAAGGGTGTTGGTCACGCTTGCTAGTATATAACAACAAGCTACCTCATCAAACTCCTCCCAACACTTTCTAGCCTCAACTTGAGCGGCCAGAGGGCACTTATTATCAAGAACTATTTTAAGTTTCTCACAACTCATAAAAATTATCAACTTCCTTTTCCATTCCTTATAGTTATTTCCGTTCAATTTGTTTCCAATGAGTATGTTCAATAAGGGAGTTGGTGTCATTTTTGAACATTCATATATTAATATCTTTGTATTAAGTAAACGTTTGAAAATATTTTCCAACATTATGATATGCATTAAGATGACGCATATGTTTTATTAAACCTTGAAAACATTTGTAAGCCGTTGCAACGATAATTTTTACACCCATTGAATCAAACCTTCATAGGTGATCATGATCAACTAGTAAGAACATGGATTTACATCCAATTAGTACATGAACCTAATTCCTTAGGCATTCATACGTACTAATAATCGTGTAACGTTTGGCCACCATTGTAACTTAAGTAGAGCTCTATGGGGAGTTACTTAACTAGAAACTCTTGAGTGTATAACTATCAACTCAACACCTATTGCATCATGCACCTCAAATTAGTCATCGTTGGACAATCTCACCGAGTAGCATGCTATGACTAGTTGTCCTCTTTGAAGATAGAACTTCTTGAAATACCGTATGATAGTACCTACCATGAAGGTCGGTCCAACTATTATATGATCACAAGAGAGTTCTATTTACTTTCAAGAAATCTCCTCAGTGAGACATGGAAATCCTACCGTGGGGTAGTTAAATTGACATGCCATCGCAAGAGACCATTGATGGAGGCCGTAGGTCTTATTTAGGGACCTTTTCACACTCAATATTTTAAAAAACATGCAAGATTTTTAATGTCCGGTTTCAATGATGAATGATAAATTTATGCATGATAAGTACATGTTGCATTCTCCCCTAATTTATATGGCATGCTTATCTCATATATGGATGAACATACATTCACAGTCATATAATTATCACCATGCTTATCTCATAAAATTAAAAGCATAAAATTAAATGACTCTGAGTAGCCAAAGTTTCCATGATTTCATCCTAGAAAAATAAAAATTGAAAAATAAAAAATCCACCCCAAAACATACTTTAGGTCTATAATTTTTACACTATGGACTTTTGTTGCGGTACTGTTCATGTTTCTGTTGTCACCGTCTTTCTATCGTAGTTTCTGTGTCACTACCGTCGGACCCCGTCGACCACTACTGACCATGCTAGCCACTGTCATCGGACCACCGTTGGCCACCTCTCGATTTGGCTGGGTTGGGTCTACATCATCTCGATCGGTTTGGATATGACTCGATTTTTTTGGTTTTGTCGGGAAAAATTAGGTTTCAAAATTCCTATGTCCATTTTCGGCTCATATATTTTATTTTAAATAAATAAATAAAATAAAACCTTGCGTGGAGATGATAGTCCATGATCTAAATTACACATGCCTGAGATAATAAAAAATTACATTTAAATTTCTAGGAATCATAATTTTGACAAAATTATTTTAGTATCTATAATAATAAAATAGCAACATACATTTGTTTGCATAAATTCTCCTAAACATGCATACGATTACGAGAATGTCACATCTTATCAAATATAATCATACATGAATTAGTGAGAGAGTTTCAGTCTCAGTTAGAATAATCGTAGCTCTGAGACCAATTGTTGGAAAAAGTCCGGGTTGTAAACGGTTTTCTTGCATAGCGAAAAATAAATTTTTTTCAAAACCAACCCGGTTTGTGATATTTATAGCAATAAACTTTAGACCAAAATCATACATGTCTTTTCGGATAGACAGATCTTTGTCATTCTTAACTTTCAACCAAACAATCTTCTCTACTATTCTCATACCACGAATTGTCTTGAGTGTGAGCTCGATCAAATTAAACCAAACATAAAAACTAGAAATAATTTTCTTTTCTTTTTGGTTAAAAAAATTTCTATTCTCAAATAGAAGCCGATAGAATCGTTATTCTGGAAAATATATTTAACTCTTAGAGAAGAAAAGTCTCTCTATCTTTTGGCAGAATAACGATATCTCAAAGCTGTGTAAATAGCCCTACTAGTGCCATCTATTTATAGGGAGAGAAGGTAGAACCCTTGTTGAATTAGAGAAGTTTATTTCAACTAGAAAAATGAAATCCTAGTTCAACTAGGATGTATGGGGCGAAAACCCTAGTTAATTATACTAGGGTTTGTCGTCCCCCTTATTACATAAGGGGCTTTCGGGCTTCTTCCATATTAGGTCCAATTACAAGTACTTACCGGGCTTTTAACCCAATACTTTATAATCTGATCCAACCCAAATTTTTTTTTTCTATTTCCCAAAATAAACTTTAATATTTATATTAAATAATTTTCTCATCCTAATTTTACCAGTAATAAAATTATGACGATTTTACTCCTAATTTTACCCCTATAAACTTGTTTACTATGATTGTATGATTTATTTTAATTTTTGGGCTTTAAAATAGCTTAAAAACATAAGCTTAATCTTCGAATCATTTTGAGAATTCCATGTTCATTTCTAAATGAATTGATTTCTTACTTCCATTTTGAGAAAACCACATTAATTTCCAAATGATTTTATTTTCTCCATTTTTATTTTCATTTTGGAGAAAACCATAATCATTTCTTGAATGTTTTCCATTTTTTCTTTTCTATTCATTCAGTTCATTTTGATTCAACATGCAATTCATTTCTGGTTTTAACAAGCTAGCAAAGGGACTGATTAGACATATGCAATGAAGGCTTTAATGATTTATAATTAAGTTCTAGCTTTTCGCCCATTAATTATAAACTTGTTTAGTCATGAAGTCATTCCCCTATAGTATCATGACCTAGCTCTCCCTAACAACATACCATTACGAAAGCAACTCGATTAGTGCTCATCCAATAACCTTGTCATAAGTGTGTTACCCTTATAGGATATCCACAATCTTTTTGGGATAATTCGTTCTCTCAATATGATTCTATTTTATCTCTTAATAACCATTATATCTTCCTTCATGAAAAGTCAATTACTATAAAATAGTAATCAAGTTAGTCATTACAAAGACGAATGACCGATGGCCACATTTACTTTTCATCAACCATGTAATGCTAATGAAAGGATATCATTTGCCCATGTCTCGGGCTATGAATTCCAATATTGTGAATGATGCTACATACTCTAGAATTTGTACACCCAACGCGCTAGTTTTCAGTTTATTATCTATTCAAACTCAGGCTTTTAGTTACATCAAAGTGTACGAGTCACGCATACATAGTCCGTTATCCCCTCAAGATTTAGGTATGTCACATTATAAACGTCACAAGTGAATAAATCTATAAACAGATTCAGGACCTATTCTTCATGGGTCTTGTCCAATGTATTGTTAGTCCAGTCAGTCACATCTATGTCTCTATCTTCTGGGAGTCGTCCACTCCGATACCTAAGATAAAACATCTCCATATTTGGACTTGATAGATGCCATATTAGTCTTTCAATCAGTTTGCTCATTTTCGATTAGACTAAGAACATGTTTAGGTTTGTCTAATAAAACAAGTTGTCTTTCCGTATTACGATCAGACCACATAATACTGCTTAGTATTAATTTAAACGTTAGACAACCAATGGGAAACATTTGATTTTATTTTACTTTGTATGCAAAAACCATGCTAGGACAATATACAAAGTATTATTGTAATTAATGAATAATTTTATTAACCAATCTATTCGAAAAATTACAAGTGTACTAATACAAAAATACTACACTTAGGGCACCGGATCCAACATTAACTTGTTTTTATTTAGAACATGATAAAGAAAGATTCGATTAAGTATATTATGCATGATATTTGATGATTAAATATTTGATTATCGAATTCTTGATTATTAAATATGCTTAAAACTTGAAATTTGATTAAAATTTTATAAGAATTTATTTATATTACGTCGAAACACTAATTTATAATATTGAATTTGATTGGTAAAGAAATTTGTATAAAGTTTAACATCCATGCAATTTTACTGAGTCGTAATTGACATTACTTTTGATTATTTGAATTTGTTGAGATTTATGTTTTTTATTTTAAAAATAATTTTATTAATCTTTAGCCATATAAAAATCTTATGCAGATCAGAAGTTGAATTCTTTAATTTATTGGTTGATATATATATTGGAATTCTATTATATTTGTAACAACTCATTTTTAGTGGTATCGAAAATGGTGATTTTGGAGCCTCGATTTCTGATGATCGAGTCAGTAAATATTAATTATTAATATTTACGAGTCTATTATAGAATTATATTATATTTTGGTCTGGTAATTTGGTTGATTGATGGGTCAATTAGAGTATAAGACTAAATCGTAAAAATTGTAAACATTTATCGATATCAATTTTTATTTTTTATAAGGGTTAATTTAATTTAAGATAAGGATCAAAGTAGTAATTTGACCTTCTTAAAAAGATGGTGGACGGTTTAAGGTGTTTGGTTAATACAAATTTTATTAATAAGTTAATATTATAATTATATAATATAATAAGTATGGTAATAAAACAAAAGAAAGAAAATAAACATAAGATATTCCTTTCCATCTTCATCTTCATCGGAAAACAAGGGGAAGAAATAGGGTTCTTTAGATCAACTCTAAGTTATTTGATTCTAAGGTAATTTCGAGTCAGTTTCTTGTAATTTTTATGTTTTTAGAATCCCGAAAGCTTGATTTAGATAGCCCAGAGAATATTTTGTGAAATTGTTAAAGTTTTGAAAGGTTACCATTGATTATTTTTGAAGTTTCTAGTGATAAATGGTTGCATGTTAAGCTTAGATGCTAAGTAGGACTAAATTGTAAGTGAATTTTTGTTAGTTTTATGTTTAAGGACTAAATTGAAATTATGATGAATTTAGCATGTGTTACTGAAATTTTCTGTTCTTGAAGGTTATAAAGGATAAAATTGAAAACAATTTGAAAAAAGGGGCTTAAATATAAAAAAAATGTAATTTTTGGTTTTAGGGACTAAATTGAATAAAAGGTAGAAGTTTAGAAAAATGTTGTAAAATTTTATTAAAGGGTCATATGCATATGTTTAGACATTTGCAGGTATTTAGAGTTGATAATTGAATTAATTGATTATATAGGTCAAGAAACGGAACAAACCGGTTGATAAACACGGGAAAGAAAAAACTGCAGAATAGTCATTGGTGTTGTGTTTGTTGTTGTTTTGGTTAGGTAAGTTTGTATAGTAATAGCCCATTTTCAGTTAAATTGGAACAGTGGTTTCGGGACCACAAATTCAAAGTCAAAAAATTTATTTTATTATCATTTTATTTTGCCTATAGCATGATAGTAGTACCGTATGAAAATTTCGTTAAGAAATTTTACCGTTTACATGCTCAATTTGATAAAAAGGACTAAATCGCGTAAAGTGCAAAAGTTGAGTTCTAGTAGCTAAAGGTATTAAATATCTATAGAACCTTAAAGTAAGAGTCCTTTTATGGTAATTAGACCACTAATGAATATAGTGGAATGTGATGGCTTGGCATTTGTGAAATTTATAATGTTTTTAAAGGTTAATTATGTAATTTGGTAATTAAATAATAAGTTAAATAAAATAAAAATAACTCTTCATCTTTAAACTTTGTCTTCAACTAAAAATTAGAGAGAAAAGAAGCCATTGTTGAGCTAGGGTTCGACCATTCTTGTTTCCTTGATTGGTAAGTGATTTTTGTCCCATTTTTATTAATTTTTATGTTTTCGGGATCGTTGTAGCTTAATCTAGCTAGCTTGGGGACTAATTTGTGAAACTGTTAAACTATTATGGTTTTACCATTAATGAATATACATGATTTTTGATGTTTGATGATGGAAAATAGATAGTTTTTGATAGATAAACAACTTTTGCTAAATGATTTTTGATAAAATTATCAAATAGGGATTAAATTGAAAAATGGAAATTTTACATGGTGAAATTGTGAAATAATTGAAATGTAGGGCTTACTAGGGACTTAATTGATATTAGGCTATAGTGGGTTGTGGTGAAATTTCATAAATTTCCATTTTTATGAGCTAGGGATTAAATTGCAAATAAATTAAAAGTAAAAGGGCAAAATGGGAAATTTTCCAAAATATGATTTTGGGTTAAATTGAATAAAACACATATGAAATTGACCTAAATTTATTTGTATAGATCAAGACAGATCTCGTACGGCTTTCGATCCGGGCAAAGAGAAAGTCTTGGATTAATCGTCTCTGTATCTACGTATACTTGTCGAGGTAAGTTCGTGTGATTAAATTGAGATTATATATTTTATTTTGAAATGTACATGAATTGTAAAGTTGCTACATGTATATACGGTCGCATACCCAATGAATTACGATAATTACCGAGTCTTATTTGAACCTTAGGAATTTGTAGGATACAAATGACATGTCATTAGGGTTTACTTGATTCGGGTGCTGGTCCTGAATGTCCTAGCGATGAACGAGGTCCAACATGTGTTGCAGATACTCCACAACTCGTGTGAGCAGTATCGTGTAGCTACATTTTGATCCATAGCTCGTGTGAGCAGGCCTATTTTCACAACTTGTGTGAGTATACATGTACAGGATTTGTCGAATTACAGTTATATGATTTAGCATACTATGTCTGAGCTATCCCAGGTATCCCATGGTTTTCTAAATGATTCAACAGGGATTAATCCGATACAACATGGTGAGAGTTCAATACGAACTAATACAGGGACATGTGAATTACATTGAATTAGTACGGTATGGCATATTGAGAATTGAAATGGATGATACATGTATATGAGATATAATTATATGTTGTGTTCCTTGTTGATTAAATAGCCTATGTTATATGATCAAATGGCTAACATGTTTGGTGTACATGTTTAGGCTTTGGCCAAGTGTAATTGAATTATGCCATGTTATCTTAACTATTATGTATTGAAATGGTAAGTTATGTTTTATGTTATACGAACTTACTAAGCTTATATGCTTACTCTGTGTTATTTTCTATGTCCTATAGTGTATTGAAAACTCGTTTGGGTTGGAAGCTTGTCAAAGCTATATCAAACTATCCATCAGCTCTTTTGGTACTTTCGGTTGTTTTGATTTTGGTTATAATGGCATGTATAGGTATTTTGGCTAATGTTGGCCTATATGTTTGATTGTTGAAATGGTCATTTGGTTTCAAGCCATGGTATTTTGGTGTCTAAATGAATTCAGCCTTGGCCTGTAAATATGGATATTATTATGGTTGATGTTTGACTTGTTTTGTTTTAATGTTGGAAGATGGAATGATAGCCTAAATATGCATATGGTATATGTGCCTTGCAATATATTGATTATATGGTGAATTGCTACCTTATTATATGATTTATATGGTTACTTGTTACTAGTTATAGATTAGCATTTTGGTACCAAATGGTTTGTGTTTTGGTAAGTAAAATTTATGGTATGTATTGATGTAAATCTAGTTGGAAGTTAGTTGATCATTTTGACCAAATTGAGTACATGATCATTTTGACCAAATTGAGTACATGGTTATACATATTTACATGTTGTCATTCGATGTGTCTATGGGCATATTGGTTTTATGTTATTATACCTTGTGTTCATATCTTGATTTTGCATGATTTTGGTGCCTTTTTATGGCTTGTATATATGTGCAAATTTTGGGTGTAGGTACATGCCAAGATGGGTGAGAAAAATGGCTTGTAAAATGGCTTCAAAAGGTTACAAGTCAGGCTGTTACACGGCCTAGCACACAGCTTGGCACACGGGCGTGTATAATTACTTCGAAGGGTACACGGCCAGGCACACGGTCGTGTGACTTGGCCGTGTGACCCAAGTCAATGAGTTACACGAGTAAGGGCACGAACTGGGACATGGTCGTGTGTCCCTACTTCGAATGCCCACATGACCTTGTGACCTCTGCAGTTTTGAAAATTTTCTTTGTTTGTTGAAAAATTCTCTGAGTTCTTGATTTAGTCCCGGCTTATTTCTAACATATTTTTATGGTCTCGAGGGGTCGTATAAAGGATATTATGAATGTTTTGGTTTGGATTTAATATATTTATTGATATGATATAAAATGTCTATAAGTATGTGTTCGTTTGAATTGTAAACTCCGGTAATGCTCTGTAACCCTAGTTTGAAGACGGATACGGGTTAGGGGTGTTACATTTATTGGTATTAGAGCTACAGTTTAGTCGATTCTCAGACTGAATGTAGCGTATATGAGTCTAGCTATACAATCCATTATATAACTTGTGATAGTGTGATATCTCCTGACCGGTTTAAAATGTGTTTTCTTATAGCAATGACATCCAATCGAGCTGACTCCGATGAAGTTGAAAGTAACGCTCAAGCCTCCGTTCACGGAGTAACATCGAGCAGTACAAGGCCTGTATCTAAAAGCCGGGGAGGAGAGGCTAAGGAAGCCTTATTCCAAATAATAAATGAATTGTTTATCGAGTTCGTACGGACAAACCCGACAGCTTAACAACCTCCAACCCCTTCTACTCCCCAACCGGTCCCCATTATTCCTCAAGGTTTGGAATCCATACGAGTTAATAAGTCACTAGTTGATAAGATTTGTAAGTTCGGGGCTGAGAAATTCAAAGCTACTACTGAAGATGATCCCGAGAGAGCAAAATTCTGGTTAGAGAACACAATGGGTTTTCAACAAACTATGTTGTTCATCGGCTGAATGTATTAAATGTGCGGTATCATTGTTGAAAGATTTGGCTTATCAGTGGTGGAATACATTGATTTATATTTTTCCGAGAGAGCAGATCACCTGGGAATTCTTTCAAACTGAGTTCCAAAAGAAATACAATAGTCAGAGGTTTCTGGAAACGTAAAGAATTTCTTGAGCTCAAATCGGGCCGTATGTCTATGTCAGAGTACGAGCAGGAATTTGTTAGACTGAGTAAATATACTCGTGAATGTATTCCAACTGAGACTTCCATGTATAAGAGGTTTGAGGAAGGATTGAATAAAGATATAAAGCTTATAATTAGAATTCTTGAGTTGGAATAATTTGTTGTCATAGTTGATCAAGTGTACAAAGCCGATGAACTGAGTAAAGAGAAAAGGCATGCTAATTTTGAAGCTAGAAACTCAAGAAAGAGATCGACTGGGAAGTCATATCAGTCAGTATCTAAGAGATCAAAAGAACATCACAACAGTTCTACAGCTTCAGTGGGGTACTCCAGTAGAGAAAAAGGCAACTGACGTTTGAGTCCAAAATCTCAGGCTACATCTGTAGCGAGTGTGGGGTGTGTCAGAGATGTAAGACCCGAGTGCAAGCACTATAAAAGACCACATTATGGTGAGTGTCGACTGAAGAACGGAGTGTGCTTTAGGTGTGGTTCCTTCGACCATTATCTTAGAGATTGCCTAGAGAAATCCGGGAAAGAAAAAGCTCAAGCTATGAGACTGAGCAACACAGTTGTGAGAGGTAGACCACTTCATAATCCTGGAAATGTGAGTGGCAGTCACGGTGTTACAAAAGATTGTGCTGTGAGATACCAGCTAGGGCTTATGCTATTCGTGCACGAGAGAATACTTCTGTACTAGATGTCATTGTCGGTACTTTCTCTATTTTTGATACTGATGTTACTGCTTTGATTGATCTAGGTTCAACCCATTTTTATGTTTGCACGAATTTAGTATCTAGTAAGAATTTACCTATTGAGTCCATTGAATTCATGGTTAAAGTGTTGAACCCCCTAGGTCAGTATGTGCTAGTTGATAAAGTTTGAAAGAATTTTCCTTTTGACTCGAGGTTACAGTTTTCTAGCTGACTTAATGCTGTTATCGATTGATGAATTTGATGTAATTTTGGGCATGGATTGGATAACTCTACATGACGCTGTTTTGAATTGTATACTAAAGCTTATTGTTTTGAAATGTCAGAATGGTGAGATGCTTCGTATTGAAGTAGATAGTTCGAGTGGGTTGCCTATTGTTATTTTAGCTATGTCAGCGTCGAAACATGTGAGAAAATGTTACGACGCTTATCTTGCTTAAGTATTGGATTCTAAAGTGTCTGAATCGAAGCTCGAGTCAGTACTAGTGGTTTGTGAGTATCCTGATGTATTTCTAGAGGAGTTACCTTGATTATCACTGATCAGAGAGGTTAAGTTTGCTATTAAACTTATACCAGGGACATCATCGATACTGATAGCACCTTACAAAATGGCTCCTACTGAGTTTAAAGAGTTGAAAGTACAACTACAATAATTGACAAATAAGGGTTTTGCTCGACCCAATTTTTCACCTTGGGGTGCACCAGTTCTGTTCGTTAAGAAAAAGGACATATCGATGATATTGTGTATTGATTACTTTAAGCTCAATAAGGTTGCAGGAAAGAATAAATATCCACTGCCTCGAATTGATGATCTGTATGATCAGTTGAAAGGTGCCACAGTATTTTTGAAGATTGATCTTCGCTCTGGCTACTATCAGCTGTGAGTTAAAGATTCAGATTTATCAAAAATTGTATTCAGAGTTAGGTACGGACACTATGAATTTCTTGTGATGCCATTTGGTTTAACTAATGCACCTACACTATTTATAGATTTGATGAATAGAATCTTTAGACCGTATTTAGACAGATTTGTTGTGGTATGTATTGATGATATTCTAACATATTCACGAGATGAGTCCAAGCATGCTGAACATTTGCGAATTGTGTTGCAAACCCTGCGAGATAAACAAATTTTTGCTAAATTTAGAAAATGTGAGTTTTGGCTCTAAGAAGTCGATTTTTTGGGACATATAGTATCAGCTAAAGGTATCAGAGTTGATCTGAATAACATTTCAGCAATTGTTGACTGGAAACCACCGAGAAATGTAACCAAGGTTAGAAGTTTTCTGGGATTAGCTTGTTATTACCGAAAATTCGTCAAAGGATTCTCGATTATAGCTACACTGATTATGCGACTATTAAAGAAAGGTGTGCAATTTGAATGTTTCGAGAAGTATCAACAAAGTTTTAATCAGTTGCAAGCACTGTTGAGTGAGGCACCAATTTTGGTTCAACCTGAATTGTGTAAAGAATTTGTAATTTTTAGCGATGCATCTTTGAATGGTTTAGGTTATGTTTTGATGCAGGAAGGTAAAGTGATAGCCTATGCTTCTAGACAGTTAAAGACGCTTGAAAAGAATTATCCGACACATGATTAGAGATGGCAACTATTGTGTTTGCATTGAAAATTTGGCGACACCATTTGTTCGGTGAAAAATGTCATATATTTACCGACCACAAGAGTTTGAAATATTTAATGCTACAGAAAGTTTGAATCTGAGATAGTGTAGGTGGCTCGAAGGATTAAAAGATTATGAGTTGATCATTGATTATCATCCAGGAAAAGCGAATGTGGTTGCTGATGCTTTGAGCATAAAGTCTTTATTTGCTTTGCGAGCGATGAATATGCGACTGACATTGTCTGATGATGGCTCGATCTTAGCTGAGTTGAAAGCTAGACCGATGTTTTTACAATAGATCTGCGAAGCTCAAAAATGCGATGTTGAGTTGCTAGCTAAACGGGCACAGTGTGAGTCAACTTTTGATTCAGAATTTCAGATAGGACCCAATGATTGCTTATTGTTCAGAGGTAGAATTTGTGTACCGAAGAATCCAGAGCTCATTCAGAGAATCTTACACAAAGCTTGTAGTTGTAGCTTGTCTATTAATTTAGGAAGTAATAAGATGTACAGTGATATAAAACAGATGTACTGTTGGCCAGGAATGAAACGCGAGATTTTTGACTTTGTATCTAGATGTTTAGTACGTCAGCAAGTTAAAGCTGAACACTGGGTACCTTCTGGATTATTACAGCCAGTGATGATACCAGAGTGGAAATGAGATCGAGTTACTATGGATTTCGTATTGGGTTTACCCCTATCTTCGAGAAAGAAATATGCCATTTAGGTTGTCATTGATTATTTGACGAAGTCAGCACATTTTATTACGATATGCACAGATTACTCCCTTGTGAAATTAGCTAAGTTATACGTATATAAGATTGTTAGATTACACAGAGTGCCAGTTTCCATCATCTCGGATAGAGATCCGTGGTTTAGATCACAATTTTGGGGAAAGTTACAGGAAGCTTTAGGCATGCGATTGCATTTTAGCACGACATTTCATCCTCAGACAGATGGTCAGTCCGAGCGAGTAATTCAGATACTCTAGGATATGCTTCGTTGTTGCGTATTAGAGTTTGAAGGCAACTGAGAAAAATATTTTCCATTGGTTGAATTTGCATATAATAGTAGCTATCACTCGAGCATAAATATGGCACCATATGAAGCTTTGTATGGTTGTAAATGCCGAACACCGTTATATTGGACTGAGCTCAGTGAGAGAAAGGTATACGGGGTTGATTTGATTCGTGAGACTGAAGAAAAAGTAAAAGTGATCCGAGATAGTATGAAAGTAGCTTCAGATCGTCAGAAATCATATGCAGATCTTAAGTATAAAGACGTAGAGTTTCAAATCAATGATAGAGTGTTTTTGAAAGTATTACCTTGGAAGAAAGTTTTTCGGTTTGATCGCAAAGGAAAGCTAAGTCCGTGATTTATTAGGCCGTATAAGATTACTGAAAGAATTGGACCTGTTGTGTATCGATTAGCTTTATCGTCAGAATTAGAAAAGATTCATAATGTTTTTCACGTGTCTATGTTACGACGGTTGTAACACCCCTAAGCCGTATCCGTCACCGAAAAAGGTTACGAGGCACTACCGAACACAACCCAATCTAACACAGTTCTTTATTACAACTCATGCTTTAAAATCTAATCAAATCATAACCATTTAATTATTCAAATTTCGAGACAACCAACATCCATTGGAACATATTACATATGCTTTAAATTTATATAGATTCAATAGCAGAAACATATGATCAACAATCAAATCATTTGAATAACCAATTATTCATTTATAGATCATACCAATTTCAAACCAAAACTCAACTAGGTACCATTACATAACTAAACAACAATTTTAAACCCAACACATTTTACTTGCTCAAGTGACTGATTAAACTTTTACAAAACATAGTCATCTTTTACCATCACCAACCGTACCTAACAATCAACATATAAAACAATCTCTTATACATATCTTAGCTTACGAGATCTTATATATTATAGTAATAACACATCATCAACTAATTTGTTACTTAACCTAAACATATAACCAAAACACCATACATTTATATACCATGGCTGAAAATACTCAATCATTTGTATAATTATCAAGCCATTTTCGCATGGCTATATATATAAAAATCAAAATGAATCTTATCAATACTAGCCTATACATGGCATAAGTTGAAAATACAAACTTTTAAAGTACTGAAATAGTGATCAATTGTGTGACGATGATCTTGAATGATCCCCGAACTTGAGCTAGCTTTCAAAATCTATAAAATAATAATAAAGCATACAAAGTAAGCTTTAAAAAGCTCAGATTGTCATAAGCAATTATTTCAACACAAGAACATATTTAATTTAATCCAAAATAGGCCAAAATTTAACTAATAACATTCATATATAAAATCATTTATCTCTTATATTCCAAATTACCATAGTAAATCACTTCACTTACCTTATTTTCAAATGAACATGTAAACCTCATACGTACCTAAGTCATTCAGCTCAAATTCACATTCGGATTTGTTAAGTGCACACAAAAATCATATAAAATTCGTATAATGTCATATCCCGGGTATGGTCTTACATGTTAACGCATATCGATGCGACTGTCCCATATAGGGTCTTATACGAATCATATATGATGCCAATGTCCCAGATATTGTCTTACACAAAATCACACCTTTGAAGTACTAATATCATGTAATCTATATCGAATACATTTTCTAAGGTTCATCCTGAGTTATCGACTTCATAATTAAATCATTCCATACATGAAACCAATCATCTAATGCTCTAATCAATTCAGCAATATATATTCATATACGAATCAAATTCAACAATGAATATTGATATACCAAGCAATTCGGCAATATATAACCATATAAGAATCAAATTTGGCAATGTATAATCATATACAAATCAAATTCGGCATCCTATATTCATAAACAATTTAATTTCAACAATGTATAACCATATAAAAATTATTTTCAGCAATGTTCAACCATATACGAATCATTTCAGCAACTTATATACCTATATAATTCAATTTCAGCAATGAATAACCATATAAAAATTATTTTCAGCAATGTTCAGCCATATATGAATCATTTCGGCAACTTATGTAATATACAATATATCAGCAATGTATAACCAAAAAAAATTCGAATTCGGCAAAATATAAAACATTCAAATTCGGAAATTTATATCTATAATTAATCAAATTCGAAAATGTATAAAACATTTATATTTAATTTCAAAACATTTATTTACTTATGAACTTACCTCGTATTCAAAATTGACGAATCGGATCGATTACTCGATAACTTTCGACTTTCCTCGATCTAATTCCGATTTCTTTCTTTTTTGATCTAAATCAATTAAAATTTAATTTATTTAAAAGCATATTCATTCAATTTCATCCAAAAACACATAAATGAGCATTTTGCACTTTAGCCCCTTAAGTTCCACATTTATTCAATTTAGTCCCTATTTCACAAAATCACAAATTACACAAAATTTCAATACACCCATGCTTAGCTGAATTAATTAAGGGTTCCTAGCAGCCCACAACTTGCATTTATTTCACATTTCAACCACTCAATTTACACATTTCACAATTTAATCCCTAATTTGCATTTTCATCAAAAATCACTTTATAAAACATGATAATCTAACATCAAATATTTATTTTTCATCATCAAAAAAAAATCAAGCTATCATCAATGGAAACTCACAAATTCATCAACCAATCCAAAAAATTAAAGCATGGGCTAGCTAGAATATGAAGCAACGATCTTAGAAACGTAAAAAATCATCAAAAACTGAGCTTAAAACATACCTAAATCAATAATGCAAAGGGCCGAACCCTAAAATGCTTCAAATGGTCTTTCTTCTTTTGATGTTCAGTGAGAAAGATGAATAATATCACTAATTTTTATGTTTTTTATTAAATACACATTAACACATAATTTACTATTTTACCCTTAGTTATTAAACTATTTAATCATCAAATATAAGGCCATTAATGTCCATTAACCTTATCAATGGCATAATAACATCATAAGGACCTTTGGTCTACTTTAAACAAATAGTATGCAACTTTTGTATTTTACACGATTAAGTCCTTTTTATCAAATTAACTAACCAATCGGTAAAATTAAATCACAAAATTTTTACACCTATTAAATAACATACCATAATTACTAAAAATAATATTAAAATAATTTTACTACCTCAGATTTGTGGTTCCGAAACCACTGTTCTGATTTAACTAAAAGCGGGCTGTTACAACGGTATTGATCTGACCCTTCACATGTTGTCTCCCCGAATGATGTTAAGATTCAACCTGATATGTTGTACAGTGAAGAACTAATCAGAATTCTGGCACGAGAGGTGAAAGAATTAAGAAACAAGAACATAGCTTTAGTAAAAGTTCTCTGGCAACTGCATGGAATAAAAAAAGCTACCTGGGAACTCAAAGAAGCTATGAGAAAAAAATATTCAAACCTTTTTTTGGTAAGATTTTTAGGGACAAAAATCCATTTAGGGGGAGAGCTGTAATAACCCGTTTTCAGTGAAATGGAAACAGTAGTTTCGGGACTACAAATCTGAAGTCAAAAAATTTATTTTATTATTATTATATTTTGCCTACAACATGATAGTTGTACCGTATAAAAATTTCATTAAGAAATTTTGCTATTTACATGCTCAAATTGATAAAAAGGACTAAATAGCGTAAACTGCAAAAGTTTAGTTCTAGTAGCTAAAGGTATTAAATAGCTATAGAATCTTAAATTAAGAGTTCTTATATGGTAATTAGACCACTAATGAAGTTAGTATAATGTGATGGCTTGGCATTTGTGAAATTTATAATGTTCTTAAAGGTTAATTATGTAATTTGGTAATTAAATGATAAGTAAAATAAAATAAAAATAAGTCTTCCTGTTTAAAATTTGTCTTCACTAGAAAATTAGAGAGAAAATAAGCCATTGTTGTGCTAGGGTTTGACCATTCTTGTTTCCTTGATTGGTAAGTGATTTTTGTCTCGTTTTTATTGATTTATATGTTTTCGGGATCGTTGTAGCTTAATCTACCTAGCCCGGGGACTAACTTACGAAACTGTTAAACTACTAGGGTTTTAACATTAATTGAAAAATGGAAATTTTACATGGTGAAATTATGAAATAATTGAAATGCAGGGCTTGCTGGGGACCTAATTGATATTCGGCTATAGTGGGTTATGGTGAAATTTCATAAATTTTCATTTTTATAAGCTAGGGATTAAATTGCAAAGAAATTAAAAGTATAGGGGTAAATGGTAATTTTCCAAAATATGATTTTGGGTTAAATTGAATAAAAACACATATTAAATTGAGCTAAATTTATCCGTATAAATCAAGACAGACCTCGTACGACTTTAGATCGAGGTAAAAAGAAAGCCTTAGATTAATTGCCTCCGTATCTATTTATACTTGTCGAGGTAAGTTCATGTGATTAAATTGTGATTATATGTTTTATTTTGAAGTATGCATGAATTGGAAAGTTGCTACATGTATATATGGTTGCATATCCAATGAAGTACGATAATTTTCGAGCCCCGTTTGAACTGTAGGAATTTTTAGGATACAAATGGCATGTCATTAGGGTTTACACGACTCGGGTGCTGATCCTAAACGTCCTAGCGATGGCTGAGGTCTAGCATGTGCTGTGAATAGTCCACAGCTCGTGTGAGCAGCATCGTGTAGTTAAGTTCCGACCCATAGCTTGTGTGAGCAAGCCCATTTGCACAGCTCGTATGAGCATACATGTACTAGATTTGAGGAATTACTGTTATATGATTTAGCACACTATGTGTGAGCTATCCCGAGTATCCCACAGTATTCTAAACGGTTCAACGGGTACTTCTCTGATACAACATGGTGAGATTTCAATATGAACTAATACAGGGACATATGTGAATTACATTGAATTAGTATAGTATGGCATTATGAGAATTGAAATGGATGATACATGTGTATGAGATATAATTATATGTTGTGTTCCTTCTTGATTACATAGCCTATGTTATATGATCAAATGGCTAACATGTTTGGTGTACATGTTTATGCTTTGGCCAAGTGTAGTTGGATTATGCCATGTTATCTTACCTATTATGTATTGAAATGGTAAGTTATATTTTATGTTATACTAACTTACTAAGCTTATATGCTTACTCTTTCTTATTTTTCGTGTCTTATAGTGTATCGGAAGCTTGTTTAGGTTGGAAGCTTGTCAGAGCTATATCACACTATCCATTTTCTCTTTTAGGCCCTACTTCGAATGCCCACATGGCCTGGCCACAAGGCCATGTGACCCTTGCAATTTTGAAAATTTGCTTTGTTTCTGGAAAAATTCCTTGAGTTATTTAGTCCAGACTTGTTTCTAACATGTTTTTAGGGTCTCAAGGGCTCGTATAAAGGATAATATAAATGTTTTGGTTTGGATTGAATATGTTTAGTGATATTATACGAAATTTTTATAAGTATGTGTTCGTTTGAATTGTAAACTCCGGTAATGCTTTGTAACCCTAGTCCAGCGACGGAGACAGGTTAGGTGTGTTACACGTATAATGCTTATTTCGTTTACATAATTGATATGTTTGTATTGTACTTATGTATGAGTGTATTATTTGTGATGGAATTACCAAAACTATTGAATTTGGTATTGAAGGATGAAACTATAAATTGAAGTTTAAATTGATAAGTGCAAGTGATATGTATATGCAAATGGTTGTAGTATATGTATACGATGATGTTAAAAGAATGAAATAAATCAAATATGGAATTAAGGCCCAAGTGAACTTAGTGAATGGTTAGGATACAAATGACGTGTCATTAGGGTATAAGTATAGTAGGCACTATGTGCTGATGTTTATATTTTAGCAGGTACTATGTACTGATGTTTTTATTGTATCAGGCACAATGTGTTGGTGTTTATATTTTATTAGGTACTATTTACCGGTGTTGGATACCTTACCGATGGCTGAGATCCTACATTTGTTGTGGATTCTCCACAACTTGTGTGAGCAACATCAAATAAAGGTTAATGTCCTTACTTATGGCTCGTGTGAGCAAATCTATCCCTAGTATCCAAGGTTAATTTATTATAGTTCTCCGGGCGAAACTAAGTTATGAAATTGAATTGAGATGAGAGAGTATTTGTATGGAGATGTAACAAAAACATAATATTTATAAGTTATCAGAACTTAGTGAGTTTGAAATACACTCTACCTTTAATAATTTATATGCTAATCTCTTCATCTTGTTTTATTTGGATTTCCCAATCTACTTTAGGCTGATACCATTATAACAACAAACAAGCATATACACATACCTATCTGCCACTTACCATACCTTTCGAATGAACCTTAACTTAACTCATTGGCTAACTTCAGATCATACTAGACCATACTACTTCTTCTTCTCTATTCAAACATCCTACTTTACATCTCATAGATGAAATTAAACCAATGAATACTTGTATAACTCTTCTTATTGAGAATATGCCCATATTTCATACCAACAAATGATTATAGTTGATAACTTCTTTGAACACCCAAATTTATTCGATTATAACACGAAATCATTCAAAGAAAAACAACAAACATTCCATATCCTTGACATAACTTATCAGAATACACCACAAAGGCTACCAGAATGCCACAAAGGCCAAATCAGAATATGCCACAAAGGCTATATACATAGTGCACCAGAAAGGCTAGCAAAATGCCACTCAGGCATCTTAAAAACTGTCGTGTTTACGATATGGATTTGCCTAAACTCACTTCACATGATTTTTGCCCATCATCACACGCAGAGGACCCTAGTCAATCAATGTGGATCATCTCCCCTTTCCAAAATATGCCATGGCCATAGACTTGTCTTCAAAATGGTCGTATCACTTGTCTTCAGAATGGTCGTATCATAATTTATTTTACTGTTCTGACGAACTTCATCAAATATCACTGTTGTTACCAAACATGCATTACAACCTTACTACACTCAGATACACCTCATTCTCAAACATTTCAAATCATACGTCACACAATAACACACCCTCAGGTAGGCTGACTCATTTTCCTAATAAAGTCATACATCAACAAATGTTTCATGCACATCAACACAATCACATCTCACATTATACATTCCGGACACACACATAGTTACTTCATAGAATCACATATACTCATACACACAATACATTATATTTTAAACTCATTAGGACTTATATCAAGAATACATGCATATTTTTGGCAATCATTCATGTACTCGTTCTTCGCTTCTGGAACATCGATCAGAAAAAACTTATCTAGAAAGACTTGTAAAAGTCGATATCAAGGACTCACTTAAGACTCACCTACTGCAACTCAAAGCTAGTGGTGTTGATCATTATGTGATAATATACTAACCAAGTTAGCTATTGTAACCAAGTTAGTTATTGTAACGACCTGGAAGTCAGTGGTGTTGAAAATGGTGATTTCAAAATTCTATTTTCTGATGATAAAGTCAGTAATATTACGAGGTTATTACAATATTAGACTGAAGCTTGGTCTAATAATTTTGGTTATTTGGAAAGTTACACAAGGTACAAGTGTATTTGTTCTAAAGTCAATGGTTTTGGAAATTGAGGTATCGAGACCTCATTTTCGTAAACCAAACCTGTAATTATTATTATTTAATGTTTTCAGAATTATAGTGGAAGTGACTTGAATTTCGATCGAGTAATTTTATTGAATTAGGGCTTAATTAGCGTACAAAGACTAAATCGCATAAGTGATAAAAGTGTGAATTACTACAGATTTATAATTAAAATTTAATACAAGGGACTTAAATGGAAAATAAACCTTAATTATAAGATATATGGTCAGTTAACTAAGTGTGATACATGTGTATGTTATATAAACATTAATTAATTAAAATATAAAATAAAACAAAATTTAATTAAATGAAAAATATGATAAACTAGTGGATGGAAAGAGAAAAAAAATTATTTTTATCTTTTCATCCCAAACAATTCAAAGCAAAGAAGCAAGGGAGATAGACGAACAACCTTAGGTTTTCAAATTTCAAGCCCTAATTTGGTTAGTTTAATTTAGTCCTTTTCTTATAGTTTTTATATATTCAGAATCTTGGTAGTTCAAACTACCCGACCTATGTTGAATTTTTCGGTATTGTTAAAGAATTAGGAAGTTGCCATTTTTAGATAGTTGAAGCTTTTGGTAATATTCTAATAGATTTTAAGTTTAGTATTGAAAAAATGACTAAATTGTAAATCCAATTGACGGTTTTGTGCAATAGGGATTAAATTGCATAAGATTTGAAATTTTTGATAGAAATAAAAATAGAAAGTTGAATTAGCTCAATAGTGAAATCAAAATAAAAATTTGAGGCTTAAACATAAAGTTATGTTAGTCCTAGTTTTAGGGACTAAATTGAATAAAATGAAAAAGTCACATAAATGAGCAATTGCTTGTGAAAATGATTGTGCATTGATGATTTGGTGTATTTATGTTAATCCGTAGCTAACATTGACCCAAATTTCTCAAAACAGAAAGGAAAAGATAAAGTCATCGACAAATAGCTCTGAGTTTACAGTCTGTATTTCTATAACCCTATCCCTTTTCAATTACTTCATTACGAATTGCGTTACATGGTAATAACATAAGGTAAGTTGCAAATGATAGAACAAGTTGAATTAAATTCGATTTAAATTAGTTTTTGTGATAAGGACTAAATTGAATAAATTTAAAAATATGATATATTGTTATAATCGTGCAATTTAATTTGATTTGTGATGCTTTGTGCTGGAACATATGTGAATTGATGATTAGTTGGTGAGATTATGTTGTGGAATTATGAAATTTATTATTATAAACTAAAATGAGGATGGATAGTGAATATTGAATTATAGATTCAGAAATGTATAATTTGACTGTATAAATGAGTTATATATTTTGACATGTAGATAGTCATATTAATTTACATTTGAACTCTCATTTGTTGATTCATGCCTTGCATGACATATATTATGATTTAAAGTTTTGATATAGAAATACCACTAAGTTATACTCAGCGTACAATTTTGTTTCTCGAGCGCAAATTAGGTACTTTTTGATTCAATCATCAATTTCAAGCATCTAGAAATAATCTCAAACTCAAGTGTTGGTGATATTTTTATTTTGGTCAAGGCGGGTAACTAAGGTTTTATTGGTTAAATAATGTTTATCTTGGATTTGTTGGCATTTTGAGGATCAAGTATACAAATGTATATGTATGTGTTGAAAGTGGTTATGTTAATATTATCTTGTTGAAGTAGTTTGGCATATATGCATAATGACTTAATGGTTGAGAAGGTAATATGCTAGGTGTGTATTTGGTTGATGTATAGATGTGAAAATGATGATTGATACATTTGTTTTGGTATTGCAATGAATGGCATGTTTTGTGCATGTTTTAATAGTTGAATTTGAATGTTTCATTATGTCTTTAAAAAGGTTTGAAAATGCATGCTTAGTTGAACATGTTGAGGTGCCTTAATGACATATTGGTATATTTTGGTTGAATTGTATATAAAGGTGTCAATTGTGGCATAGTTAGGCACTTAGGATGATTGTTGTAAATGATGTTTTGGCATAATTATAATGTTTTTGGAATTGATTATGATATGGTATATTTGGTTGCTTGTGACATAAGTGAAATAGGGTTACAAAGCTTGTTTTGAAGGTAATTTTTTAGGCACACACGGCCTGGCACACAGTTGTGTGCCTTACACGGCTTAAGACACGACATTGTGGCTTATAGGTTTTAGATAATTTTTGGTGCATGACCCAGTGACACGGCCGTGTGACCCACCTCAAACGAGCTTAGCTCTCGCACACGATTAGGGGACACGACCGTGTGACCCACCTCACACGGGCTTATCTCTCGCATAAGATTAGGGGACTGGTCGTGTGGCCCCTATTTTTTAGGTTTTTCCCAACTTTTTGTTTATGTTCCAATTTGACCCTTATTCGTAAACTTTCGTAAGCTCGATATTAATTCGAAATCTATTGAAATACATGTTAAATTAATTGTTTATGAATTGTGTGATAATTAATTCAAAATTTTCAATTATAATTTGTATGTAAATGGTTTATAATTGTTTTTAACATTCTATTACTAGGGTTTGGCAACCAGACCGGGTATAAGGTGTAACAGTTATGGCATGAATTGTGTAAGGTGAAAAAGAATACCATGTTTGTATGTCATTTTGAATGATTGAGAAATGAAATTTCAGGTATGTTATGTTTAATTTCATACAAATTTACTAAGCTTTAAGTAAGCTTACCATTGTTTTGCTTTGTTTGGTTTTCTGTTTTGTAGATTGTCAGAAATCATGTTGTCGATTGGATCATTTTATCGAAGCTTACACTATCTATGAAACCCTTCGGTAGACTTTTGAACATTTTGGCCTTGTTATAAGTGGCATGTAAATAGGTGATAATGATTATGTATATATGTGTGGTTGGACCTTATAAATCGGTTCTTTTGATGTGAATATAAATGTAATGTATCAATGTGTTGTTCTTATGTTGGTTTGTTGTCATCAATATGTATTTGATAGTTTTGCTTGCTCTATTTGATGAGTTTAGCACTTTAGCATAATTTTGATATGGTGAGTGAATAAGTATCAATATTATGGCATGTTTATAAGTGAATGGTTTGATTTAGTGTTGTTAAAATGTGTTACAAATTGTGGCATATTGGTTAGGCATTTAGGGTGATGTTATAAGTTGTATTTTTTGTATTAAAAGTGGTTGTTTTGAACATGCATGGATTGATTGAAATGTGTATCATAGGTTCCTTTGATGGTTGGTTTGAATTATGCATTTAAAGACTCATTTATGCTTTACATGGTATGCCACACGACCGTGTGTCACATACAGGCTTGTGACACGGCCGTGTGCTCCATAGGAATTATATATCATGTGCACCACATGTTTACAGTATTTCACATGGGCTGGCCACACACCCATGTGGAATTGTTCATATAGTCATTAGTTTACACGGTCTTAGTTTGTTACACGATCTAGGTACACAGCTGTGTGATTATAAGTTGAAATTTTGTATCTAAGTCTACATGAATTCAGTTAGTTACATGGCTTGGCTACACGGCCTTGCGAATCCCTTCTACACAATTTTAGTTTTTCACACAGTCTAAGCATACGACTGTGTGACCCTTTTTTACTGAAATTTCCAAACTTTTTCTTAAGATTCCAATTAAGTCCTTATTTGATTCTGGGTTGGTTTGAGAGCTTTCGTAAGCTTTTTTAAGACTTGTTTTTGTTTATAAATCATGCTACATTCAGATTATGGAATGTTTTATTGATTAATTGAATGTTTAAAGTCAAAATTGCACGTAATATGCTTTGTTAACGGTTGTAGTATCCTATAGCTAAGGTTCAGCAACTGAACCGAGTGATGGGTGTTACATTTTGTGGTTTCAGAGCTACGATTTAGTCCATTATGGACTAAACATAACATACATCGAGTCTAGAAATACATGTCATTTTATAATCTGTGATAGTGGTGGGATGTCTCCTGATCCATTTTGACCTTTTTCTTCTTATAGATAAAAGATGTTTGTTGAATCCAATTGAGTTGTTTCTGACAAGGTTGATAGTAATGTCCCAGCCTCAGAGCATGGGGGTTTTTAGAGTATGCCCGAGTCTCAAGGGATAGGATTTGAGGTGCGAGGTGCTTTCTTCTCAATGATGAGTAATTGGTTTATGGAATTCGTATGAGTCAACTCTGTGGCTCAACAACCTCCACCACCACCTGTGCCTCCCCTAACACCCCTTCGTCCTTAAATGTCAACCCTAATAAATTTTCATTGGCCTCATTTCGAAAAAATTCAAAATTGTGGGCTCAAAGAGTTCCATGATAAAGTGGGTGATGATATTGCCAGAGTTAAGTATTGCTTGGAAAACACACAAAGGGTTTTTGATTAAATGATACGTCCTTTCGAAGATTACTTGAGATATGCAATATCTCTATTAAAAGATGAATCCTTTCACTAGTGGTCAACTTTAACAGTTATAGTACTAAAGGATCTAGGTAATCGGGATTTTTTTCGAACAGAATTTTCGAAGAAATATGTTAGTAAATTTTGGAAGAAATAATTCCTTGAGCTGAAGCAAGGAAATAGATCGGTTGTTAAATATGAGTGAGAGTTTGTACAACTCAGTAAATATGCTCATGAGATTGTGCCAACCGAAGAGGAGATGTGCATTCATTTCGAGGATGGATTGAATGATGAAATCAAGATGTTAGTGGGTGCAGTAGAATTGCGAGAATTCATTATTTTGTCTGGTTGAGCACAAAAGATGGAAGAAATCTGTAATAATAAGAAATAAAATGGGAAAAGGGTTCAAGATTTTGAAAAATAGAATACATCTAGACCTTTTTATGCTCCCCCACCAAAGAACATGAAAGAAGTTCATAGTCGTTTCACAGTAATGTCTGGATGTCCTGGGAGAGACCGATTGAGACAAAGTAATTTGAAACCATAGACGACTTCGATAGGCAACGCTGGTAGTGTACAAAATATAAATAGGCCAAAATGTAATCATTGTGGAAGAAATCATTTAAGTGTGTGCATATTAAAAGACAGGTCTTGCTTAAAATGTGGACCGTTCAACCACTTTTAAAAGGACAATCCAAACTGACCTGATCGAAACAGAGATCAGAATGTTAAACCTATAGTTACTCCTATGAGAGGAAGACGACCTAGAAATATTGATAATGTTGGAGCTAGCCAAGGTGGAACAAAAGTCACAACTTTACGATCTGAAGCTTGAGCTCATGCTAGGGATTGTGCTATTTATGCTTGTTAGGAAGTTTCAGCTCCCGATGTTATTGGTGGGACCTTCTATCTCATTGTTGTTACTATACATGCATTGATTGACCTTAAGTCAATACATTCATATATATGCACTACTTTAGTAAAAAAATAGAATATACCAGTAGAGTCACTTGATTAAGTTGTCAAAGAAACAAATCTGTTAGGCCAGAATGTCATCGTTGATTTGATATGTCCGCATTGGAATAAGCTCATTTTGCTCATTTGCTACACTTTTAAACCACCTTTTTCAAGAGCACATTATGTTGGGCTTACCCACTCACTGTTAGATATAGCATACACAATTCTTGCTTCCAACCATTTTCGTAACCTTTTTTTACCACTTCTTTCATTTCTAGATTAAGATGCCTTTATGCATCCACTATCAGCTTCTTTCCTTCTTCCAGACACATTTTATGTTGGCATAGAACAAGGTTGATTCCTTTTAAATAAGCAACAGTCCATCTAATTGCCTTTCTATGTGCTTTCAATACTTCTAACAATGCTTGTTCATGTTCAGAAGATAAACGGGTTGCTATAATAATAGGCAAAGTATTGTTTTTACTGAGATACCTATATTTTAAATGTGTTAAAAGTGGTTTCAGTTCCAATTTTGGTGGTTTAATTATTGATGGAACCATATCATCCGGTGAGTGTCCTTTCAGACCCAACAGTTCCTTACATTACTTCCACCAATCTATTTGATAAATTCGTTCCAGATATTTTCTCATTGCTTCTTCATCAACCTCTTCTTCCATTACTCTTTCCATATATGATATATCATATTGATCATCAAATGACTCATTATCCTTTGCAAAACTCTCATTATCTGAATTATCCTTATCGGCTTCTAAGTTGACCAATTCAGTCATTTTCATTAAATCATCTACTGGTTCAGGATTTTTGACTTTCTTTCAAGTACGATCGTTACCACTCACTTTTTCCAATAACACAATTATCTCATGAGTTATTTTAGTCCAAATACTTCTTCTTGCAATAATGTCAAATTGGCATCTGTTATATTGATCTAAACCTCCATATATATGTTGTAGTTGGTCTGAAGAATCGTTTTGAATCAATCCCATGCTTCTCCCATTGTTTTTGTTGGGTTTTGTTTGAATTTTAACAAGTCATCATATGTGCTCAGAATGGTGGGCATTGGTATAGTTCTGCGCAAAAGTAGTTGTACAAACTCTTCCCACGAAGTGATTGTACTAGGTACTAGTGCTTTCAACCATTCTCTAACTTGACCTCCAAGTGAAAAAGGGAGCACCAGTAACTTAATTTCTTCATTGGAAACTCCGAAATACCCAATTGTGTTGCATATCTGTTCAAATCGCTGAAGAAACACCACTGGGTCCATATCCACATTGTCATCATACTGAAGATTCATTGACACCCAAGTTAAGAATTTTAGAGTAATCTCAAGTTTTGTTTCATGAATAAATGTTTTTTCTATACTTGGTTGAATCCAATTTGTGTCAAATATCGTTCCTCCCAAAATAGTTGTCATTGTTTAATCTAAATTTGGATTAATTTCGATTGTTAATTTGTTTTAGTTAATTTTAGTAATTTATGTTACTCGATTAATTAATTTTAATTCAGTTTTTCATATGATAGTTTTAGATTATTACTATTTAGCTCTATTAGCGTGGGAGATTAATTTTAGTTTAATTTAAAACCCTTTGGGTACGATCTTCGAAATACTTTGCGGAGTGTTTCGTTGTAACACTTTACTATATTATAATTTGACCTATATACTTGCGGATACAGCTATTTTATTTATTACCGAACGTCTGGATTGGAAATATTGCAGCAAAAAGATAATAAATAATGTAGTGGTGTCCGCAAGTATACAGGTCAAATTGTAATATAGAAAGTGTTACAACAAAACACTCTGGAAAGTATTTCAAGAATCATACCCAAAGGAGTTTGAATTAAACTAATATTAATCTTCTACACTAACAGGGTAAACAGTAATGGTCTAAAACTATACTGCAAAAAACTAAATTAAAATTAATTAATCGAGTTCACATAAATTACTCAAATTAACTAAAACAAATTAACAATCGAAATTCATCCAATTAAGCAAGCAGAAGATTAACTCACGTTAGTGTTCCTAATTAACTTCAGAACTCGAGTTTTGTCGAGTTAGCTAAATTAATTAGTTATTACCTATCGACCTCTAATTAATTAACTAATCAACCACTACACGTTTATCTTTCGACCTCACTTTCTTGACCAAGATAAACTATGATTTACTCGGTAAACTTATCTTTCGATCTCATTTATCCTAAATTACTTCTTAGGGTCATCAATCCTAGGGTTTAATCGCATATAATTTAAGCCAACCAAATCGAACTCAAACCCTAATTCCTTTATTCTAATTCCTCTTCTAATTATTCTCACATTCAATCTTTAATCTCTTTAAGGAAATTAGCCACTCATAGATCTAGATGCAATTATCTCTAATTTCATATTCAACATGCAAAATAGGAAATTAAATAGAAAAATGGAGTAAAGAAATTAATCTGTTTCGATATCGATTTATGCGCGAAATCTGGGTTTCCTTTGACAGTTTCAAATATAATCCTTACTGCAATTGAAAAGAAAAAAGAAATAAATGAAAAATACTTAAATAAAGGCTTGAATCGAAATTGAATCCAAGTTAAACAAGAGAAAAATTCTAGTTTATAACATAAATGGACTAAATTGAAATAAAATAAAAACTAGTATAAAAACCTAAAACTAGACTAAGTGACTCAATCCGCCAAGCCCCCCAAAGTTAGGCTAAACATACCTATTTATAGCCAAAGTTATCTGACCTAATTAGGCTAATTGCAACCCTAGAAACTGATTAATTTCCATTGTGCAAAGAAAAACACGCCGACACAATAGGCATTGCAATGCGAAGAGCTTTGCTTGGAGAACTAGAAGGAACATGCATTACACGTGCAAAATTTGAGAAAATACCCCACGAATATTCTACCATAGTAGGTATTCAAGAATCAATCCATGAAATTTTAATGAATTTGACAGAAATTGTATTGAGAGGGAATTTGTATGGAACTCGTAACACCTTTATTTGTGCCAAGGGTCCCGGATATATAACTGCTCGCCTGACAATAATTTTTGTTCGTAGTCCGGTGTCGCAACACTGCAAGACCGGTGTTACGACACTACCTTTCGAGGCTAAAGTCCTTGGCTTTGAAGTCTAGCATTGCGACACCACATCTCGATGTTGCAACGCTGCTGTCTTCCTTTATGTTCTCAGCCTAAAAAAAAAGCCATGCACACTCGATTGACTAGTTAGTTCATCCCTAGGACCATATTGGCCTATTAGGTTGCCACATGGCTAAAAATTGCATAAAAATGCTTATTTTGCTGAAATTAAACTTAAACTAATAAAAATGGAAAATTTAATAAAAACATATAAAAGAGTTAGAAAACAAGCTCATTAAGTGCCTAAAAGAATCTTATTTTCGACAACGAATTGTGGCAAATCAAACTCCCCCACACTTAACTAATTACTTGTCCTCAAGCAACAAAACAAAAACAACAAGAAAATGAAATAACTAAACAGTGCTTGAGCATGCTTAATACATGAGATTGATTCAGAACAATATAAACAAGACAATATGGCTAAACAAATAATTCTAGCATGATATATGATTGACTTCTGATTTTCGACATCAAACACGTTAGTTCAATAGGTTATAAAGTAAAAAAATTTAAGAATGCTAAGCATATTATTCCATCTAAACAAGTACACAAGTTTACATTTATGTTAGAAGAATACAAGGGGTCAGAAATGTCAATATTCAGTTCAATTTTCATCTGTGAGTCGTATCACTTAAGTCACATAAGACTTTTCAGCTTGTAGTGTTATGCGACTTAGGTTGGTTTGGAATTGAAGAACTGACTCTACAAAATGGTTTAAGCACGCAAATAGTTTGACACATTATATCGACTTTGATGCTACCCCAATTATATCCCTTAGCTCACCACCTTATATCAACTTCGCTCGCCTTCTTTTTCTATCTTTTTCCTAAGGTACAGTATAGTATTTATGAGTACAATCATCTTGGTGAGTCTTTTGTGAAAAACTGAGTATTTTATTTCTTTTTTAATTCTACCGGTTTCTATTTAAGAGATATTTACTTTCCCATTGAAAGTAAAGAAAATATTTTTGGTTTTGTATTTTGATTCGAATAGTTTGAGCCCACACTTGAAGTAGTTTGTGGTAAGAGAATAAATAAGAAGATCGTTTGGTTGAAAGCGGGGAATGACAAGTATCCACCTATCTGAAAACATAGGTATGAATTCGGTCCAATGTTTATTGCTATAAATATCACAAATCGAGTCAGTTTTCAAAATTTGTATTTTCCATTATGCAAGAAAAATCGTTTTCAAACCAATTTTTTTCTAACAAGTATCTCTAACCTTACTTAAATTTTTGAAGTAAAGTTTTCCTATAGTTCTTATTTTTACCAAGAAAGCTTTGTTTTGGAGCTTGTGCACCATTGAATAATCATAGAAAAAAAATTTTCATCAAATCCCTTAGCCTCTATCGACATCACATGTAACACCCCTTACTCGGCCCGATCGCCGAACTTGAGTAACAAAGTGCTACAGACAATTACGAAATATTTACATACAAGTCAAAACTCAAAATTTCAGTTCAATATCAATTTGTCACATATGATCGAGTATAACATGCAATACAACCAAATTTCGGTTTAATTTGAGCTTACAAAAGTTTTAGATTAACCCGGTATCAATCATGGATCAATTTAAAGCAAATACAAAAAGATGGAAAAATTTTGTAAATAGAGGTCACACGGCCATGTGGAGCTGGAATCAGATGGCTGTCTGAACAAACCGTGTAACTCACTGTGGCCTTGTAGGTCAAAAGTGTAATAAATCAAAATTTTTCACATGGTCATGTCACCGGGCTGTGTAATAGGTTGTGACAGTGTGCAATTTATACATGCATAATTTCAACAGGTCACACAGACGTGTGCCAGCCCATGTAATAGCCTGATGCCATGCCTTGGAACCATGTGTGGTACACGACCGTGTGGCACCAACAGTGACCTACAAGCCTCAGACAAATATGCGTAAGTCCATTTAGCAACCTATTCAAAGGCACCTAAAAACATGCTAAAATACCACTGATAAAAATTCTCCTAAGTGTCTAACCAATATGCCACAAATGACACTTCAATTTAACAATTCAAAAATCATGCATCAATTAAGCTTCAAGTTGCTAAACCTTATAAAGGACAACCTAATGACTCAAATGGTGCACATTTGATCATTTAAACCTGAACAAAATCAAACCAAAAGCAAGCCCAAACAACCTATTTAACCATTCCAACCATTCAATGCAACAATTCCACAATTTGGCATCCAACATATTGATCCAACTTATACCAATTCAACTTACTCAACTTTGTCAATTAGCTATTCAATAATATCATTAACCAAGCCATTTCATGCTCAATCATTCTATTAAGAATCATTCAACTTAACAAAGTCTCAACCAAAATTTTCATTCAAAACACAAATCACATTCAAGATTAACCAAAAACAAACCACCTATATACATGCCACAAAACTAATTTTTAAATGATAAAGAGAGTACTGAATCAATACTGGGACAGTGTGAGTTTCTCGACGATCCGCCTAACATGTTTCGCAAGTTGGAAATCTACAGGAAAAAAGGGAAACAAGGGAGTAAGCATCATAAATGCTTAGTAAGTTGAAACTAATTAAAATGACTTACCTCATTTTATGAATTTATATAATAAGTTATTCAACTTAACGGTTTTGCCTAAATCTGACAACCCTATATCAACAAAGTGAGTTCATTACGTAACCAATTCATATAATAATCTAGGAATTGAGAATTTTAAATAATTTTAATACCAATCAAATGAAAATCAACAACTCAATATCATTCATATCAACATTCAATTCACAAATACAATATAAAGTCTTAATGGTACACTTGTATCAATATATACAAACTTCAATTAATCAATTTAAAGATTATATCGTATATTTTCATTTTGTAGTCAACAGTACATCCAATTTCAATATAATGGAAGTCATTGTTTCATTTTATTTTTCAAATTTTGCATCAATTTCATAAATTTATCACATTTCTATATTGACCCTTTAGCTCGTATATCCGATACGTATTAACATTCAATATTATTGATATTCATATATATATCGTTAATCAACTTTGTGTTACCATAACACCATTATCAATCCAGTATATATCTTACAAATCAAATATCACATTACTTTCCATTTCCTATCTGTTTGCAATCTCAATCATCAATTAACATTTATCCCATTTTTCAGATTTTCAACATCATGATTTTGTCATCATCATTTCAAGTATACTTATCCCATTTTTATCATTTATTCCCCCTATTAACTCGACTTAGACTCAGACGGATGCATGGATCCAACCAACACACCAGTTTGGCACCCAATGTGTAATCAGATAAATCCGAAGTAAATAGTTTGCGCCCAATGCTCATAAATAAGTTTGACACCCAGTGTCTCACTAGTATAATCGAAGCAATTTGGCAATTAGTGCCTCATCGACTCGTAGTCGAAGTAACCCTAAACTCTTCCTATCTTATACCATATCAACTATATCCGACTCTGCCTGAATAGTTAATAGGGTAATCATTTCTCAGTTTACATTACAAGCTTATTTATCAATTCAATGTTATTTGTACAATAACCAATCATCAATACATATTAATACATCAACCTATTTCTTCTCAATACAAAATCAAATTTTCATTTACATCAATATACAATAATTTCAAATCAATTCAATTTAGTCTTTACATATACAATCAGTCAATTTCATACCATTACAATTCAATCAGTTACAATCAACTATAAATTCATTTTTATCTCAGATTCTAATTCGTCATATAAAATTTTATTCATCATTTCATCATTTCACTACGATTTAATCCATAACTTACTTGTTGTACTAAATTATGAACAATTTAAACTATTATCAAATAAATATAAATTCACACATTACATTTAAAACAATTTAATTGTAATCATTCTATGTGAACTTACTTGGAAAAACAACAAACAATCAATTTCTCTAAGGACAAATCGATAAATTTTCATTTTTCCTTGATTAATTCTGATTTGGTCCAATTCCCGATCTATACAATTATTCAATTAAATTTATCCATTTCAACCTCTTATTTCATCCAATTATAAACATATATCAGATCAATTTCATTATTCGACTACCTATAAAGTTTTTCATTTTATTCAATTCAGAACCTAATACCGAATTTATCATATCTTCCTAATTTGAACTCCAAATTTTAAACCCACTTAAATTATGTCCATATATAGCCCTCCTATTATTACAATTTACAAAAATTGCATACCAATTTCAAGCCATTCACAATTTAGTCCCTAAACTCATAACTAACAAATTTCCCTTTACAAATTAGTTTTGTTACATTTCTAAGCTTCAAATCCTACCATTGAACATAAAATATCTTAAAAACAATCAATGGAAACAATTTAAAACCTTAACAATTTTGAAAACAGAGCTACACGTTAACTAGACCTAGTTACAATGATCTCAAAAACATAAAAATTACAAGAAAAAGAATTAATTGTCATACCTAATTAGTGGTCGAAACTTTGAAACTTTAATAAGGGTTTTCTTTCTTCTGTTCTTCGGTGGCGAAGAACAATTATTTGTTTTATTTTAACTTATATATTTAATTTAAAGTTAATTGATCATAATCATATTATTTAAATTTTATTAATTAAACCTTAAGCTTAATTAGCAAAACTTAGTGGATTCTAACTCACCCTGTAACACCCCAAACCCGGCCTAGACGTTATGGCCGAATCTGAAAATCTTACATAAAAATGTTATAAATATGAATTTCTCTTATTGAAAAGCTTCGTGTATTTTTGCTAATTAAAAACCCGTTTTATATGAAAACATTTGTCATACTTATCATTAAAAATCATCAATTGTTTACTTTTTCTAAATAAATTGAATAATTTTGCAGCGAAAGTTCTTAAGACGTTACATTGTGGAAAATCGAGCTTGTTTTGTTAGAAATAGTTAACCGCAGAAACATAGTAATTTTTTGAAAAACCGTTTTATCGAATATCATGCCAAAACCCATAATAAAAGTCCAAATCAAAAAATAAACCCAAATGTCTAGAGAGTCCAAAGATTACAAAACTCTCAAACTGAATTTTAAATAGACCAAATTTATGTAAATAGAGTTTTACCAAGTTGTAGACATATCCGAGCTCCCATCCCACTGACCCACCTAAGCTTGAGGGTTACCTGAAAATGACAGACAAACAGAGACTAAGTTTTATAACTCAGTGTGTAACTTAACAGAAACAGAACCACAGATTTAATACAAAACAGAACAGATACTGACGAATGTCTCATGCAGAATCAGAGTCATATACAAATTACAATCCTACCCCTATATGCTACACACCATCTTCGACCATCCAAACACACCATGTGGGGTATTAAACACCCACCTAGTGTCCTTATGACACTTTTCAGAAAAATCACAACAGTGCTGCCAATATAATGGCGAGTAACGCCTCACACGGAACACTTTCTTCACATAATACATAACTCGCCCCATAGCTAGATACAAATAGAATACTAGATACCAGAATGTATATACCATGCATGCTCGTATAATAAATATTAAACACACTTATACATAACAAATCAAACATATCGCATCTCATTACATGCATTTAGGCGTTATTTACGTCAAATTCATACTAACAGATTAGCAGATTTCATGCCTAAAGGCTTATATAAAAACATACTAACCCCACGGAAGGCCCACAGTCGATCGGGATAACATGTACGACCCTAGGGAAAAATTTTGAAATTTGGGCCCACACGCTCGTGAGGCCCACATGGCCCAAAATGGAATAGACTGTGTGTCACACATGACCTCATACATGGCCTACCACACAGCCTGGCACACTGCCGTGTGGCGTCGACAGGCCCCAATTTTGGCTTTCTTCGTTCGCTATTTTTCTGGTTTCTTGTTACACACTTGGCTCGATTTTTATGCGAAAGCAACCACATGATATCCCAAACCTAAAAACAACAATTAACACCTACAAATTCAACAATGTCTTGTAAAATTTAATTAAACAAAATGACCACAATCGACATGCTCAACCCTTCCTAAAAGAACATTCATACGCTTACCTTTAGCGAGCAGCCACCACATGAGCCCTACGTGGCTGGAGGCATACCAACTGCACCTTGGACCTCTCTTAAAAATACCGAACTAATTAGATAACATAACCAAAATAGAAGGGACACACGAATTCGCCGCCACATTAACGAAATCCCAAAATCCCCACAAACCCAAAGAACAATTTCGCAAGAGAACAAAGTAGAAACCAATGGGGCCTTACTGCTAAGGATTGAAACCAGCCCAACGAAAATCACACAACCCGAGAGAAACAAAAAAATTGAATTAAGAATATGGGGGAAGCAAACAAAAGAAAGTGAAAGTGAAAGAACTTTCGAAGGAAAAAAATAATAAAGAAAGCAAGGAAAGAGAAAGCAAAACTAAAAACAAAAAAAAATCGTGAAACAATATGGTGGCAGACGTGGGAACCAATTTTTGGTTTAACCTCAGACTGTGGACCATCTCTGATACAGTTCTCCATCGACCCACATCACATGCACACTCCAAACCTTCTCTAACACACACTCGGATGGCATCTACCACAATCCTTGCATGGCTGAGCCATAATAGGAGCAACTAGGACCCAAATTCCCAACGGCTCATTAGATCTGGCCCATTTCTTGGGCCTTTAAATAGAATCAGAGGGCTCTAAATCCTTTTTATTCTTACCCTTTTCTCGGTCCCTATTCTCACGCTCAACGCACTTAACCTCCTCAGAGATCTTCGCCTTGTCCAGCAAGACGACGAATTCCCACTCCCTCTGCGGAGCTATAAAAACTCTTAGATTATCCCTAAAACCATCCTCCAAAAGGACACATTTCTCATACTCAGTCGATACCATCCCACGAGTAGAATGACTCAGTCTAAAAAATTCGGCCTCATACTCAGCCACAGTTCTATCCCTCTGAGTGAAATTCATAAACTCGTGTCTACGAGCATCCACATAACTTGCCCTCACATATTTACTCTAGAAGGTGGTCTTAAAATAATCTCAAGTAATCCAATTTAGTTGAGTACCCTATTCAACCATTATCCACCACTGGTACGCCTAATCACAAAGCAGGGATACTGCACCCTTCAATTTTAGCTCAGAGGTGCAATCGATATCATTCATTATTCTCTCGGTGGCCTCCAACCAATATTCGGCCACAGTTAGGGTGACTTCAGTGACGCCCCTAAACAACTCAGCACCATTAGATTAGAGTCGTTCAATTATCGATCCATAGCTCCCAGAACCAAAATGGGGCCCAACGACCCTCTCTAACACTCTAAGATAGCTTGGGACAATGCGTCATCTCCAGCCGAGCGACTTTGAGACCCAGTCTCAGCAGTAGGTGTAGTCAATGTTTCACTCGTATCCAAGTTAGGCATACTACACATCGAGGACAATCAGCTCGAGTCCCTCTACAGCGCCCGTCGTGCCCACGAGTACTACAACTATGCATTCCACGAGCACTTATCGTAGTCACAATTTTATCTACATTAAAAAGTTTTATGTATTAGTTTCAGTGTTTATTAGCAAGTATTTTATGCTTCAAATAACTATCAGAAGGAATTTTTAGGAATTTCAGAAATTTTCAATCTCTAACTAACTCAGTACAGTTTTAATCATTTCAGAATTTTCTAACTAAAGTATGTATAAGTTAGAAGTACTTACAGGATCAATTCCGAAGACTCAGTATTCCACAACTTTCTTTTTAGATTCAAAACTAAACTTTATTTGGAATTTTTTTTTTACAAATACAGTTTTGAACCCAAAATTTCACAGCCTGGGTTTTGAAATTGTACCTTTGACACAACTAAATGTAACACCCATTTTATAGGAAAACGTTTGTCATACTTAATCATTAAAAATCGTCAATTGTTTAAATTTTCTAAATAAATCGAATAACTTTGCAACGGAAGTTCTTAAGACGTTACATTTTGGAAAACCAAGCTTCTTTTCTTAAAAACAGTTAACCGCAGAAACATAGTCATTTTTAGAAAAATCGTTTTATTGAATGTCATGCCAAAACCCAAAATAAAAGTCCAAATCCAAAAATAAACCCAAATGTCCAGAGTCCAAAGATTACAGAACTCTCAAATGAACTTTTAAATAGGCCAAATTTATGTAAATAGAGTTTTAAAAAGTTGTAGACATATCCGAGCTCTCGTCGCACCGACCTACCTAAGTCTAAGAGTTACTTAAAAGTAACAGACAAACAGAGAGTGAGTTTTAAAACTCAGTGTGTAATTTAACATAAGTAGAATCGCAGATTTAATACAAAATAGAACAGATACTGACGAATGTCTCATGCAGAATCAAAGCCATAAGCAAATTACAATCCAACCCTCATGCGCTACACACCATCTCCGACCATCCCAACACACCCTATGGGGTATTCAACACCCACCCAGCCCTACACACCACTTAATGTCCTTACGACACATTTCAGAAAAATCGCAATAGTACTGCCAGTATAATGCGAGTAACGCTTCACATAGAACACTTCCTCCACATAATACATAACCCGCCCCATAGCCAGATACAAATAGAATACCAGATATAATAGAATAACAGATAACAAAATGTATGTACCATGCATGCTCATATAACGGATATTAAACATGCTTATACATAACATATCAAACATATTGCATCTCATTACATGCATTTAGGTGTTATTTACGTCAAATTCATGCTAACAGGTTAGCAGATTTCATGCTTTTAGGCTTATATAAATACATACCAACCCTACGGAAGGCTTATAGTCGATCGGGAAGACATGTACGACCCTAGGGAAAAATTTTGAAATTTGGACCCACAAGCCCATGTGGCCCACTCGGCCTAAAATAGCTTGCCCGTGTGTCATACACGGCCGTGTGGTGTCGACAGACCCCAATTTTTGCTTTCACCGTTCGCTATTTTATGAGTTTCTCGTTACACATCTTGCTCAATTTTTATGCGAAAGCAACCACGTGATATCCCAAACCTAAAAACAAAAATTAAAACCCACAAATTCAATAACGGCTCGTAAAATCTAATCAAACAAAATGACCACAATTGACATGCTAAGCCCTTCTTAAACAACATTCACATGCTTACCTTTAATGAATAGCCACCACACGAGCCCTACGTCGCTGGAGGCACACCAACCGCGCCTTGGACCTCTCCTAAAATACCAAACTAATTAGATAACACAACCAAAATAGAAGGAACACACAAATTCCCTACCACATTAATGAAATTCTAAAATCCCCACAAACCCAAAGAATAATTTCGCTGAAAACAAACTAGAAACCAATAGAGCCTTACTGCCAAGGATTGAAACCAGCCCAATGGAAATGACACAACCTAAGAGAAAAAAACAAAATTGAATTAAGAATATTGGAGAACCAAACAAAAGAAATTGAAAGTAAAAGAACTTTCGAAGGAAAGAAAAAAGAATAGAGAAAGAAAGGAAAGATAGGGCAAAACTAAAAACAAAAAAAATTGTGAAATAATATGGTGGTAGACGTGGGAAACATTTTTTGGTTGAACCACCTGATTTTTTTTTAAATAAAAATAATAGTAACATAAGATTAAGATAAACTCTATATGTAATGGCCTAAATTCAAGGTTATCGGAACAGTAGTTTCGTAACCACAAATCTGATTTAAAGAGAGATTTATTTTAATATTTTGCATGAATATTGATATGATAGGAAAATCGTATGAAAATATCGATAGAAAAATTTTACCGATTTAGTGGTTAGTTAGAAAAAGAAATTATTGAAGAAATTGGGAAAAACAAGGTATTGAGACCTCGATCTCGTAAAACCAAGTCGGAAATATTTTTATACATAGTTATGAAGTGTTAGTAATATGGTATTAAAATTTCGTTAGAAAATTTCTACGTTTGGGTAGTTAATTAAGTGAAAAGAACTGAATTGAAAAAGGTGTAAAAGTTACTAGAAGGATTAAATAGCTTAATTATTAAATGAGGAGGGACATAAATTGCAAATAAGCCCAAAAAGAGATCATTTGGGTGGCATAAGCTTAGAAAAATCAAGAGAATTGGTGAAATAAGGGCAAAATAGGAAAATAACAAAATTTACTAAAATAAAAATGGGACCAACTTGTAATATCTAGAATTCTCTTCATATTTTCTTCATTATCATCAGCAAAAAATGTCCTAAGGGTTTATTCAAGCTGGTATTTCATAATTTTTGCACCAAGTGAGTTAATCCTTACATTTTTCCTGTAATTTTTGTTGTTTCTAAGACTTTTACAACTAGATCCTATTACTAAATTCATTAGTTTTTGATTTTATGAATGAAATTGAAAGTTGCTATGAATATGTGATGGAATTTTATGATGAAATAGCATGAAATTGAAGCTTTAATTTGTTTATGAGATGATTTTATTAGGTTATTTCAATAGAAATTGATTTGTAGGACCTAATTGTGAAAAATTTTGGAATCAAAGTCTAGTACTAAAATTCTGATTTCCAAAGGTTATAAAGTAGTTTAAAGTGATATAATAAAGTGTTAATTGAGAAAAATCATCTCAATTGAGAGGTTAATTGAGCAGGTATGAAATTATCATTTATTGAAAGCTTAGGGGAAAAATAGTAATTAACATCATGCACTAAAACAGTTTTGGACAGCAGCAGTTAGACCTGTCCATGGGCCGGGCGGCCCGGCCTGGCCCGACGGCCCGCTCGAAATATGGGAGGGTTCGGGTAAAAATATAGGCCCGAAATATGTGCTTGGGCAAAAAAACGAGGCCCGTTCAAAAAATGGGTCGGGCTCGGGCTCAACTTTTTTGGCCCGAGCCCGGCTCGGCCTGGCCCGAATATAATAAATATATATATTTTATTTTTAATTTTTAATTTTAAAATACTTTAAAAATATTTTTTTATTTTAAAATTTTTTTTGTGTGTTTATTAAAAATCGGGCCGGGCCGGGCTCGGGCTTATTATTTTTTTCCTGGGCCGGGTCTGGGAAAAATTTCAGGCCCATATTTCGGGCCGGGCCGGGCTCGAGCCTAAGAGTCGGGCCAAAAAAAATTTTCGGGCCCGGCCCGGCCCATGGACAGGCTAGCAGCAGTAGGTTAACTTTGAAAAATCACCATAAATTACGTAAATAGAATTAGAGGATGAATAAAATATGAAATTAAATTTTATTGAGTCTAGTTTCTTATAAAAGAAACAGTGTAAGCAATGGAATTGTAAATCATGAGATATAATAGGTTTTGTGAGACAAGGTCAGAATGATTTCGGGTTCCCACTTTGGAAAATCATCAAAAATTGGAGAAAAATAATAGGGGCTTAAATTTATATGTTTAAAATCCTTAATGAGTTTTTTTTTCAAAATAAACAAACGATAACATCATCCGAATCCTGTACGAGGAAATAATTAATTTTTAGTGAAGAAGGGTCAAAACTGTCAGACAGCAAAATAGGGATGACTTTAAAGAATAAACTGTACTTATTGGCTAAACCAAAAATTCTGAAAATTTTATGGTAAGAAAATATGTGATTCTAGTTTCGGTTAAAATTAGCAGATCTTAATTTGGAGTTTCGTAGCTCAAGATATAAATAATTTAGTGACTATGACTCAAGGATACAGCTCTGAATGAACTATAAATAATAATGGGATTATAGAGAATGTTACATATGAACATGAAATGTATAAAATTAATGATTAAATTTATTTATTTAAATTCAAAAAATTCAAATACGAAGCTACATTGAGGAAAAGAACAAGTTCGGGATTAGTAGATTTTTGCATACGAACAAGAATCGAGGTAAGTCCGTGTAACTTGAATTATATTCTTAAATACTTGAAATGTTTGTTATTGATGTAAATATAATTTGAATGTTCATTATATGAAAACTGATGAAACATTGATATATTTGATAAAAAGGGGAAGAAATCTCGGTTGAATGGAAGGAAAATTCGATGGATCTCTGAAAAGGAATTGACGGTAAAAAGGATCTAGCCCGGACGGGTGATTCTATCCTGATATAGCCCTCCCGAAGAATATGTGGAAAATGGATTTAGCTCGGACGGGTAATCTGAATTAGGGTCTAAATTTAGTCTAGACTGGTAATTCAGATCCAAGCTCATTAGAATAATTGTCATTGCAGGGGATTTAGCTTGGACTGGTAATCCCGACAGTACTCTATGAGTTTAAATTACAGGGGATTTAGCCTGGACTGGTAATCCCATTGTAAGGATGAGGTTTGCGAGAGTGTGCTCTCTGAAATGGAAATGTGCGCACATGAATATGAATTGATGGACCTGGAATTGTACACTAAAGTGTACCTCTAAAAATCCATCAAAATTCTGAGAAATTCAATGGGATAAATATGGAAAAATAACAAGGAAATGGAAATCATGGTATTGATGAGCTCGTCAATCATGGCATATATATTATTGATACATAGAAATTATTGAACTAACTTGAATGTTGAGTTTGTGCATGTTAAAGGAATAATGCATTGAATGGATGTATGAATGTTTATTGCATTGTATTGAAAATATTAGGTAAGTATAATTCTTGTTACATGAGCTTACTAAGCACAAAGTGCTTACCCTGTTTCCTTTTCTCCTGTGTTGTCGTGTTAAGAGCTCGGAGGTTGGATTTGGTCGGAGACACATCACACTGTCAACCTCAAGATCTCTGTATATAAAGAAACTTTATTTTGGAAATCAATGGCATGTATAAGCTAGTAAAGTAAATGTTAATGTGAAATGAATGTATGGTTAGCCATTGGTATGGCTAACAAATTTTGGTTTTGGTATGTGATGAGGTTATCTTATAAATATGTTAAATCTATCTTGAAAATATGTTGAAATAAATTGGTTGTGTTGGATTGGTCTCGGTTTAAAATTGTAGGGAAGATTAGATATTTATAAAGGGGTTATATTGAGTTCATAAAAAAAAGACTTTGGTATTTTACGAAAAATTTCTTATGGTTTTGATTTAATCCCGGTTTGGTCCCGATGTATGTTTTGGCCTTCAGAGGCCCATCCAAGGGATGTCATGACATGTTTCGATAAATGAATAGTATTTAAATCATAATAACGAAAAATTTATCCGGTAAAATCTAGTAATGTCTCATACCCTATTTCAGCGACGAATACGGGTAGGGGTATTACAATATGTATATATATTTTAAAAGAATTTAAGTCCCAATCCAACACCTCTCTTGAACACTTAATCCAAGCCCAACAAAAATAATTAATTGCCCATGTCAATACACGAACCCAAGACCTCCAAGACATAACTCCAACCCTTAACCACCGATACAAATACATATTTGTGGCAAATTTTAACAAATAACAACTCATATTTTTGGGACATTACACACCCACAACCGTTTCACCATTTAGAAATGGTTTTATTGTTCATTTGGTCCTTAAGTTCCTTAAAAATTCATAGCAATTAACTTTTATCACTTTTACAATTTAGTCATTTTTCCTTAATTAACTATCAAATCATTGAAATTACCAGACCAAACTTCAATCCATTTCTACAACAACTCTGTAAATATTTAATAAAAATATTTATGAGATTGGTTTATGAAAACGAGGTCCAGATTGCATATTTTTCAAAAACTACTAACTTTCAGTATGCACCACATGTACCTTGCCTAATTAACCAATTAATAAAATCTATAAAATTGAGACCCATAATAACACCATATTTAACTCGTAAATATTAAATAATAATATTTATAAACTCACTGTCAGAATTGTAACACCCCAAACTCAGCCTAGACCTTCTGGTCGAATTATGAAGGTTACAACGTATGAGTGTATTTTGATATATTTTCTTATAAAATTAGCTTATTGAAACCATTTTGCCTTAGTTCCTTAATTCGTAAAACACAATGTTCCGGTTATATATTCACAGCGGAAAAGTCCCTTAGAATTATTATTTTTGGAAAATCTTTTAATTTCATAAATTCTTCGACTGGTTTTGTTTATCATAAATCATATCGACTATCAAAAATACCAACTAGATGTATATTTTGAAAAAGCCAAAAACCAAAGTAAATGTCCCAAAATTAAACAATTTAAAAGTTCGTAATAAAAATCCAAAACAAGATTAAAGTTCAAATAACCGAACTGAACTCCAGGATCACCACCAAACCTTAAGTCTGAGGATTTGATAAAATATGGTAAATTAACAGAGTAAGCTAAAAAGCCTAGTGTGTGCCTTGGCTCGCATACAAAAATCATACTAGAACATACTTATATGCAAGTATCAAAATAATAGACTAGAACATGATAACCCTACCCCCATTTGCTACACACCATCTCTATCCAACCTATCACACCAAATAGGAATACGAGAGCCCTTCCATCCATCACACCATGTTGTGGTTGTATGCCACTCAGAAATTGTGCAGCTGCCAGACAGATATTGCATATATACAACCAAAAATGCAGTATTACCACTAGAATCACACTTCCTCTGACAAATATCATATCCCACCCCAATGCACACACATTATCATACTAATATCTCATGCAACATATAATCTTATCGAAACAGAAACATGACATGTTCATCAGTGTCATTAATACAGATTTATCACAAAACTTAAACGAAGTTACTAGTCATAATCATGTTTACTAATATACAAATACATAACATTACAGTCTTATATGCTTACAGAGTATCCAAAGATCAAATTTCAAAATCTTATTCTCGACCAAAAATGGGCCCACATGCCTATATGTCCCACACAGCCCAACAAGCCAGAACATGTGGTCCACACACCCTACCTGATTTGCATGTGTGATGCACACAACCAGCCACACGACTGTGTGATGCAAACTACAGTTTGAAAAAAGCTTAATTTTCTAGATTTTTCCAAGTTTTGAATTGGTGTTTTCTGGTTAGAACACACGCCTAATGGTTACTGATTAACAACACTACAACGCACTCCCGAATCCTACATACAACATCCAGAACAAGCTTATTAAACCACACATAAAAACTGAGTTAAAGTATTCCACACAAAACAACTTAATGAACATCCCCCAAACACGTTGTTTGGTCACTTACCGCGGAAAAATCAGCAGCTAAACGACAATTAGACTTTTGGAGGATCACGTAACTCGCAATTATCACCTAACAAAACAAAAAATTTTCAACTATACCAACATTTCGAGCACACACAACCAACAGCGATTCCAAAGGGACCAATGCACGAAACCTCTAAAGTTAGACTACAATAAAACAAAACAAAGTACGAAAAATAGAATCGATTGAGGAAAAATGAAGTGTTGATAAAGGTAGAGTAGAGCAAAAAGTAAAAGAGAAGAAAAAGAAAAAGAAAGAAACATAAAACAAAGAGAAGTAAAGAACATGCCAAAAAGATAAGAAGTTTGGATGGTAAGTGGGGGAGGAAAAATAGGGAGGTTTTGATATAGTATTTTTTTTCAAAAAAATAAAATAGGTTAATCTAACAATATTTTAACCCACAATATTATTTAGAGTTCAAATTTAACTCAAATACTACCATATGGATAGAGACACCAAAAGAATTCTACCTTTGCGAACAACAAGATTCGAACTCGAGACCATTGGGTAAATTGAAGCCTTATCATTGAACCAGCAAGCTTATTCTTGTCAGCAACTAACTAAATTTAAAGATAAGCCCTAAGACCCAAGTTTGAAACAACTCAAAGTAATAGGAAAATTCTAAAATAAGGGAATCAAGCTCAGGACCTACGTAGACACCCAAAACACTTAACCATCGAAAAAGATCAAATTATTTGACATAATTTAACAATTCAAACTTTAGAAATTTAGGGCGTTACAACTCTCCCTTTAAAAAAATTTCGATCTCAAAATTTACCTGATTCAAACAAATGAGGATACTATTGACGGATCAAATTTTCTGGTTTCCACATAGCTTCTTCAGTGCCATGATTCCACCAGAGAACCTTAACCAATGAAATCTTTTTCCTCCGTAGAACATTTACTTCATGATCCAAAATCTGAACCAGCTCCTCCTCAAAATATAATATTGGCCTCAAGTCAACCTCCTCAACCGAAATCGTATGAGATGGATAACAAAGATAACGCCTTAACATCGAGACATGAAAGACATAATGAATACGGTCTAACTTCGGAGGTAGCTCTAACTGATACCCAACCTGCCCTCTACACCCCAGAATCTAATAGGGGCCAATAAACCTAGGGCTTAACTTGCCCTTACGGTCGAATTTCAAAACCTTCTTCCATAGAGAAACCTTAAGGAAAACATGATTCCCCACCTCAAACTTGATATCCTTCCTCTTAAGATCTGCATAAGATTTTTGTCTATCAAAAGTAGCCTTCAATCGTCTCGAATTAATCTGAACTTATCCTCAATCTTAGCAACCATATCTATGACACCCCAAACCTGACCGAGACGGGCCAGCCTAAATTCGAAGCGTTACATTAGTCACTAAAGCAACTCTCCAGTTAACGACCACCTGACACACACCCCAACCTTATAACACCTTATTTATGACAAATTAACTATCATTTATTAATGCGGAAGCACTTTATGAACCATTTTAAACATTTTTATGTATTTAAACCTAAAGATATTTTGGTTATTTTACCACCTAAGGTTAAACTATCTCAATTTTATTTCTAAATAGTTACCGAACTTTTTTTAGTCAAATTATGCAAGCCCTAAAATTGTCAGCTTAATTCGAGTTCATTTACTATGTCTAATTCAAGTTTTATTATTAAGGACTAAATCGTAACTTTTATAAACTTTTAGTACATTTTCCAAATTAAAAATTAAGAGTGTTTCCACCAAATATTAACAGTTACAAGTCTAATCCTAAAATATTACCAAGTTTCCCTATCATTAAAGGCTTCAATTAATCTAATCAAGTTTTAGGACTAAATTATAAATTAAGAAAATTAGAATACTAGATTACAAAAACTAAAAGTCAAACCCCCCAAAAACCCACAAGCCAATGTGAAAAAAAAACACACGCCCATGTGCAAACCGCTGCACCTATTTTGTCAAAAATTCGCTTTAATGACCTGATTTTACATATTTTATTTACTCATTAAACTTAAAATAACTACAGTTAATTACCATAAACAACCACACATCTCCAATTTAATTTCTTTACAACAAATATGTAATAATTAACCAAAATTTAACACCTAATTACATGCTTAGCAAACACTAATTAATTCACACAAGCTACATACCTTAGTCGCAAGCAATCCACTTCATGGTAAGCCTCAATTAAACATTGTTTGTATAAAATACATGCTTCATACATTGTGTTATCAACCATCATATGAACACACATCAACATACCATAAATCAAACATCAATTAGACATAAAATCATGTACTAAAGCAATTATAAAATCACCAAAATTAAAGTCCAAAATTTAATGTCCAATGTTCATTACAAGTAAAATAACACTAGTCTTAGAAGCATCACAATGCCCCTATATAGTCTCTAAAGTAAATTTTTGAAGCCACTACTGAGCCTTATTCTTGGATCGCCCTTGCACTCGCTTCTCGACTCCTTACACCCGAAAATTCTCTGCACAAAATGTGAGGGTGTGAGCTTAAAAAGCTCAGTGAATGATAGTAAAAACATCAAGTAATTTGCACCCAATCATGCATAAATCAAAGCAATCAAGCATTAAATTTTCAGTTACAACATGTTAACATTTCACCATAACATCACATGTTATTTCAAGAATTAAGAATCAATTTTTCCATGGCAAGTAAAATCATCTTACATAAATTATATTGGCACAATCAATCAATTATATTGGCATAATACATCAATGGCAATAAGTAAATGTGTGATCATACATTGGATAAGTGGATCTTTAAACTCCCACAAATCAAATACAGTCCTCCAAATTAAGTGGGTCAAAGCCACACACTCCCTTATAGCACCTCAAATAACTTGATGAGTGGAGACTCAAGCTCAACACTCCCTTATCTACTCCAAACAAATCAGTTCACCAAGAGCCATATGCTCACAATATCACAAATAATGGTGAATACTCACAAATTCTATGGCATGCCAACTATATCCAATGGATCCACCATGCAATGCTGCCAGTATAATCATACATACAAGGCATAAAATCTGTTGTTTAATCACTTAATTTAGAATGTTAAAATGCAAGTAAAAGCATGTTGCTAAGCAATTTTAACCAATAAAATTAAGCATAGCAAATATCATTTTCCTAATATTCATATACCAATTAGAACACCTTTATTAAATTTTCAATAAATCAGCAATTCATGCTCCCAATATCAATTTATTTTATACAATTTAATCATGTTAAAAGCATAATACACAACTTACCAAACCTATTTCCATTTTGCTCGTTTATAAAAATAAAATTTTTTTTGCAAATCCAACCATCCAATATGCAATTAAGTCATTAATAACACCAATTAAACATATAATTTAACACATAATCAGGCCAATTTACCAAATTACCTTTAATATCTATCACCTCTACACTTAGCTCTTTAAGCAAAAATGTGTTCAAACAAGCAAGTTTGAGCTTCAATTCTAATTTACATGTTTCTCCTCTTAATGTGGAGCTTTAACAGAGAAAAAGTATGCATTACAAACTAAGAATAGCAAAAAGAAACATGAAATTTCATAAAGTATATGAATCTAAATCATTGCTCCAAACTACCTTACCGATGTTGCACAACTAAGACGAAATATGGAATTCCTCAACTAAACTCCCTTTTTAGCACCTCAAACCACTTCTAATCTTTATTCCTAGTCCAATAACATATATTATAAGTATTAATTTTGTCATTTAATCCGTTTCATAATTTTCCAGAAAAATCACCCATGTTCTTGATCAAATTCGAATTTCTCAAAATTGATCCATAAAACGTATTTGATCTTTTGGTTTAAAATTAAAAACATCTTATTAGACCTTTTTTGAGCTTAGACATCCATTAATATTTGGATTTCAACTCAAAATTAAAGATCCACTATTGTTGATCCTCAAATTTAAGAAAGAAGAAATTAAAGTTGAAAATCCATTATAATCACTTTAATTAACAAATAATGATTGAAATCAACTTAAAAACAAGTTTAGAGATGAGGATTACCTTCAATTGAACTCAAATCATTGATTTGGAAGTTTGAATCAAAATTCTTGAAGAAATTCAGATGACTTTTTGCCCAACTTTGAAAATTATTTTGAGAGATTATAAAGAGAATTTTGGGAGAGAAAATGTTTAGATATATTCTCTAATATTTGGTTTAAGAAAAAAAAGAGAAAAAATCAGAGAAAAAGCTTTCAATTCGGGTGAAAAATGAGTGAAAAGTGAGGTAGTTGCAGAGTTTTTAAAACCTAAAACCCCACCTGATTTTCAAAATTTGGGGAATTTGCCATTAGGCCACTCCCCCTTTTCCTTTGTTTTACAATTTGCTCATTTCCCTCAAAAATTCCGACAATAAGGTTTATTTGCTATAAAACCTCTTACACATTTCCCCTGTTTTTAAAATTAGTCTCATTTAATTAATATTTTAAATCACCTAATTAAAACCCATTTTAAATTATTTTTAAATTCCATTTTAACCCAAAATATTTATTTTTACGCAAAAATTATTTAAAACCATAAAATTATTTTTTCTAAAAATATTTTTATTTTTCGGAATATTATTTACCAATTTTTTTAGATGAAATTACACTAACTAATTAAGAATATAAATCGCTAATTAACTCGATTAATTTCCAATTTTCACTCGGAACCTGATAAACTTACCCGAAACTACTAGACCTATTTTTCGAGCCTTACAATATCCAAACCCAAAACCTTTCTCTCTCCCAACTCGGTCCAACAAAGTGGAGTGCAACACTTACGATAATACAAAGCTTCATAAGGTGTAATCTAAATACTAGACTGAAAGCGGTTATTATAAGCAAATTCAACCAGTGGCAGAAACTCCTCTAAATTACCACGGAAATCAATAACTCAACTCTGCAGCATATCCCCTAAAATTTGAACCATTAGTCTATGGATGAAATGTTGTACTAAAGTCCAACTGAGTATCCAAAGCCTCATGCAGCTTCTTTCAAAATCAAGAAGTAAATTAGGGATATCGATCTGAGATAATCGATACCGGAACCCCATGAATTCTATCCACCTCAGAAATGTAAAGCTTCACTAACTTCTAAAATAATAATCTATCCAAATGGGAAGAAAATGGATGGACTTGGTCAATCTTAGTAGGTGTTAAGGGCAACCCACTAACAAAGTCCATAGTTACCCGTTCCCAATTCCGCACGGAATCTTAACGGGTTAAAGCAAACCAGAAGGAAGTTGGTGCTCAGCCTTAACCTACTGGCACGTCAGACAATGAGACATAAAATCAGTTACTTCACGTTTCAAATAGGGTCACCAGTACAACTCTCGAAGATCATGGTATATTTTATTACAGTCAGGATGCATAGCGTAAAGGCTACTATGCGCTTCCCGTAGAATGGATTGTCTCAAATCCACATCTCTTGGTACACAAATTTGACCTCGGAAACATCGAATACCATCACTGTTAAACTCGAAATCTGAAGTCTTAACCTCATCAATCTACTAAACCCTATTAATTAGAAAATCATCCAAAAGCTGTTTATCTTTAATCTCATCAATTAAAGTCAACTTAACTTGAAACTCGGCTAAAAATCCACCATCCTCAAACAAACTTAGGCGAGCAAACATCGCCCTCAATTTAGACATAGATCTTCGACTAAAATTATTAGCCACCACATTGGCCTTAACAGAATGATACACTATCATGCAATCATAGTATTTAAGGAACTCAATCCATCTAGTTGCCTAAGATTCAACTCCTTTTAAGTAAAGAGATACTTAAGGCTCTTATGATCAGTGTAGATGATACACCTCTCACCATATAGATAGTGCCTTCAGATTTTCACGGCGAAGAAAATCGCAACTAACTTAAGATTGTGCATAGGATAATTGCTTTCATGCAGCTTAAGCTGTCTAGATGCATAAGCCACCAGCTTACCTTCTTACATCAAAACTCAACCCAAAATAGTGTGAAATACATCACTATACACAACAAACTCCTTACCAAATTCAGACTGTATCAGAACAGGTGTTTGAGTCAAAATGGATTTGAGCTTCTCAAATCTTGCTTGTTGTTTATTTTTCCACACAAATGACGTATTCTTACACAAAAGCTTAGTTAAGGGAGTGGCGATCAATAAAAACCCCTCAACAAATCTTAAATAGAAACCCGCCAAACCGAGAAAGCTCCGAATCTCAAACACATTCCTAGGTAGTTTCCACTCAAGAACAACCTTAATCTTTTTAGGGTCCACACGAATACATTCGGTAGAAACCACATGCCCTAGAAACATAACTTCGCTCAACCAGAATTCACACTTGCTCAATTTAACATAGAGCTCTTTCTCTTGAAGAATCTACAGATCCACTCTAAGATGCTCATCATGCTCAGCCTCGGTCTTACAGTATACCAAAATATTAGCAATAAACACTACGAAAAACTAATTCATATACGACTAAAAAACCCGATTCATAAGACCCATAAATGTGGTCGGAGCATTAGTCAAACTGAATGGCATGATAAGGAACTTGTAGTGACCATAACGAGTTCTAAAGGCAGTGTAACACCCCGAACCCGAGACCGTCACCGGAGTCGAACACGAGGTGTTGACAGACTTTTAAAAATTTTCCAGACGCTGCCAATCTGCATAATAGTCGCTTTAAAAATCATATCTTAAGTTTCACAACTTGAAAATAAGTTTCGTGATTTTTCCCTAAAACTAGACTCACATACCCATCTACAAAATTTTTTTCTAGAATTTTTGGTCGGGCCAATTAGTACAGTTTATTAGTCAAAGTCTCCCATGTTACAGGGATTGACTACCCTGACCTTTGCGCATTACGACTTGGATATCTCCTTATAAAGGGCTCCAATACTGATGCTGTTTGTTTCTATAGAAACTAGACTCAGAGAGGAATCTACACATATATGGTATGACTCCTAATTATCTCTGGTTAATTTATGGTGAATTTTCAAAGTCGAAACAGGAGATCCAGAAACCGTTCTGGCCCTGTTTCACGAGAACTTTAATATCTCTTAGTATACTGTTCATATGATTGTTTCGTTACTTTCATATGAAAATAGATTCATCAAGGTTCGATTACATAATTTATTCACTATTTAATTCCATTCCTACAAATTTTTGTGATTTTTCAAATCTACACCACTGCTGCTGTCAGCATCTGTTTTCAAGGTAAACTTTACCTATTTTGTGGTTACCATGGACCAACTAGGGTTTTGCCATACATAGGTCCACATGTGATCATATTTAGCCATTCCAATGGCTGATCATTAGCCCAACACTTCCATTCCAAACCATAGTCACATCGTGAAACCATATATACATACATAAACACAAATGGTCTAATGCCATACTCCACTTCTACGAGCCATTTTCGCATGGCTTTACACACATACATCACAAAAAGTACTTAAACAACAGGGGGTAGTCCTATACATGCCATATCCAGAGTTCAACTAAAAGAGTACCAAAAGAGCTTTGATAGTGTAGATGACTTCGACTTCGCTGATCCCGAATCCGATAGCTAACGAACAAAATCTATAAAACAGAGAGCCAAAGCAACCGGGTAAGCATTTTAAGCTTAGTAAGTCTCAAGTAATGAAATCGGCTTTGACTACAGTATTACATTCACATAGCTAACTAAGTCACTTTATTAACACACATTCTCATAATCATACTTACTTCACACTTCATCAACATATATACACAAGGTATCAACCTTTCTAAAAGCCGAAAGTTCGTTAGCCGATCGCACGAATACTATTTAAAACGAATCGACTTTTCCAAAGCACATGCAAACATACCTTATCGTTCGGGTTGGTCGAGCATATTTATTGAATTAGTTACAGCACAAAACGCTCACATTCAAACCCAAGTTTCTTCAGTATTTAACCGGATATAGCCGCAAACACATTTGCCTTCGGGTCTTAACCCGGACATATCAACTTGCATAATTGCCTTCGGGTCTTAGCCCGGATATATCAACTTGCATAATTGCCTTCGGGTCTTAGCCCGGATATATCATCTCGCATAATTGCCTTCGGGTCATAGCCCGGATATATCAACTCGCATAATTGCCTTCGGGTCTTAGCCCGGATATATCAACTCGCATAATTGCCTTCGGGTCTTAGCCCGGATATATTCCAATGCTCATGCACACATATATCAATAATCATAACACATCCATATCATTTCTTCGTTACTAAGGCTCAAACACAAAACATTTATTAAACCTTTCAAATTTCGGCTCAGTAGCCACACACAAAGAGCATGATTTCAATTGCCTTTATAACATAGTCTCTAAGCACATTCGACTATCCGTCATAGTATGACTATTCATTTCAATATAATTCAAGTAGGGTCATTACTCGAAGACTTACCTCAAATGTCGTCGAACGACTTCAACGGCTATTCAATTACTTTTTCCTTCCCTTTATCGGATCTAGTTCCCCTTTGCTCTTGAGCTTAAGTTCAACAAAATTTAAAATAGTCATTAATCGACTATTCAAGTATTACTTTCAGAATAATATATATATTGATCCGACTTTCACACACATAGATTATAGTAAGCTTTATAATAATCAATAAATAATTCATTGGCAAACTTTCATTAATATTTACAACAAAATCACATATTCACTACGAGCTGTTTTCCTGAGCAGTAGTTACTAAATTATTTATAACTGGAGCTACTAAACTCCAATTCACTTGCCATTAATTTTCCCTGAATATAGACTCGTATATCTTCCATCCATAAAATTTTCAGAATTTTAGGCTTGGCCAATCAATACCAGATTTTTCTTAAAGTTTCCCCTGTTTCACTGTTTGACTATTCTGACCACTCTTTGCTACGAATCCAATTTCTCATTTTAAAGAATTCAAAATGTGTTGTATTTGATCTCATTTGAAACTAGACTCATTAAGGAGTCTAAGCATATAAATTTTATCTTATAATCATTTTTGTACAATTTATAATGATTTTCTAAAAACAGAACAGGGAATCCAGCAGTCATTTTGACTCAGCCCCACAATACTTCAAATATCTCTAGATCGGTAACTCTTTTGTTTTTATAGTTTCTTTTGTAAGAAAATAGACTCTTCAAGCTTTAATGACATAATTTACTCAGCTTCTAATTCAACTCCTACAAATTATGGCGATTTTCCAAAATCACCTTACTGCTGCTGTCCCCAAACAGATTATTACCAAATCAAATACTAACATTAGCATTTCACCTTAATAGCTAGCTTACCAAGCCTTAATTTAACATATAATTCACACATATCACATTTAGCTATATATACATTTATCATATTTATCATTAACAAAATATGCTCATGTCAAATTTACTCCCAATCACATCTCAAAATTCAGCAAGCTTAGAACACATTTAATAATTAAATTCGGTAGTTTAATCACTTTGCTAACTACTTATACATATAATTCAATTCAACATTATAAACCATTATCACTCATTTAGCCGATTATAGAGAATTAAACATAATATCTCTAGGATATACTCTACATGGCCGAATATACTACATTAATTTTCAACATTACCTATGTAATTACCTATAGGTTCTTATACCTTAAATTCACACATTTAGCCTTTTAATGCCTATCGATCATTCCTTTGGTCTTATCAAGAACCATTTAACATGCAAGGAAAATAATCATAGAGGAAGAAATTTACATTCTAAATAGACTCAATCTTTGACCGAATGTACAAGGCGCCTCTAAGCCACTCATCCAAAAATCTTTACCCCATTGTAGTCATTCCCCCATTGTTCCATACAACATGAAATAACCCCTAATTCCAACACTTAATCATTCGGCATATTGCTCAAATCACCATAAGAAATATCAACTTTCTTGACATTACCAAGAGTGCATCCACAATTTAACTTAGCATATTATAAAGCCAAATCAACAAATTCAAAGCTTACCTCCTAATAGCTAAAGATGAATGCCGAATTGCTCTAGGTAGGTTTTCCCTTCTTTTTCATCCTTGTTTCGGCTTGAGGGAGGTATGAGAAGAAGATGAACACCATCCTCCTTCTTCTCTTTTATTTAATTCCTTTTATTACAATTATTAAATCATTTGTTAATACAAAATTATTTTAATTTTGAATTAGTGGAGCATATTCTTTCCTTGGCCGGCCACTATGTTTATCATGGGTAAATTGACATGCAAAACCACTCTTTTCAATGCATGTACTATTAGACCATTGTAAGATTAACCTCTCACTTTCCAACAAAGTTTCATATAAGTCCATATTAATAAATTCACATAAAGATGATCAAATTAATGCATGAAACTTTCACACATGCATTTACTCACATCATAAACACAGAATATAACTTTTAATTATTTATAAGACTCGGTTTCGTGGTCCCGAAACCACTTTTCGACTAGGGTCAACTTTGGGCTGTCACAGGCAGTCTTATGCACATCAGCTTCATTCACCTTTAACTGATGGTATCCAGATCTCAAGTCGATCTTAGAAAATATAGATGCTCATCGAAACTAATCGAACAAGTTATTGATCCTTGGTAGTGGATACTTATTCTTTATCGTTAACTTGTTTAGATTTCGGTAATCCACACACATCCTTATGGTACCATCTTTTTTCTTGACAAAAAGAACTGGTGCTCCCCATGGGGACACACTAAGTCTAATGAACCCCCTATCGAGAAGTTCCTACAGCTATACCTTCAATTCTTTTAACTCCTTCGGTGCCATTCAGTAAGGTGCAATAGACATTGGAGTTGTCCCAAGCAAAACCTCAATTCCAAACTTAACTTCTCTATCCGACAGTAACCCAAGCAACTCCTCAAGAAAGACATTCAAAAAATCCCTAAATGTTTGAATTCCATCCACAGCTGAACCTATAACACTCATGTCAAGCACATAGGCCAAATATGCATCACAAACTTTTCGGACCAACTTCTAGGCTACCATAGTGGAGATCAAATTAGAAAAGCAATCTTAACGCTCGCCGACCATCACAACTTCTTCACCATCCCTAACTTTTAGATTTACCCTTTTAGTAACATAATCCAAATCGACTCGATGCTCCTCCAACCAATCCAAACCCAATATCAAGTCAAACTCTTTGAACGACAATTCCATCAAATCAGCTGGAAACACATGCCCCTGAATCTCTAACGGACATCTCTTGTACACCTTACTAACTTGCACTGACTGACCCGACAAACTAATAATAGAAATCTCTTCACTATTTCCCTCAGCCAAAATCCCCAAATTACCAGACACACTAATAGTAATATATGAATGCGTGGAACCACTATCAATTAAAGCAAACTAAGACCGTGAATGCATAGTAAATGTACCAGCTATCACGTCGGTCACATCTCTATCCTTGAGGCATCTTACCGCATATCCCAAAGTAGGCTACCTTGCCTCAGTCTAGATTGCACCTCTGCCCCGTGCCCTCTGTCCACGACCACCCCTATTACCACCCCTGAACTGACTACGGCCCCTAGCAGACTATTGAACTGCCCTCTGAGGCTCAACTTGATACTGAACTGGAGCTCGCACCGATTAAACTGAAGCAGAACACTCACTAATTCGATGCTCAGTAGACCCACGTTTGAAGCAAGCTCCAATCTTCCTCTAACACTTGCTCAGATGACGTCTATCACAATACTAACAAACCGAAACTAGCTCAACCCTGACAGCCGCCTCAACCTGTTGAGGTCTATCAAATCTAGCCTTTTTCTTAGGTCGTGGAGCTAAACTAGAGGGACCCAAATCCCTCTTACCCTTACTTAGATTCTTCTCCTCCTCCCTCCTCTTACGCTCCACGCGCTTAATCTCTTCAACCACTTTGGTCTTCTCCACCAAAGCTTCAAAGACCCGCTACTATTGAGAAGCAACAAGAACCTTCAAATCATAGCAAAGATTATCCTCAAATCAAACACTCTTGTTGTAATCAGTCACTACTAAACTCTGAGCATACCTATTCAGTCTCAAAAACTCGGCCTCATACTCGACCACAGACCTCTCACCCTGCTTAAGCCTAGTAACCTCCAACCTATGGGCCTCAATATACCTCACCTTCACATACTTTCTCTGGAATGCACTTTGGAAGAAAGCCCAAGTCATACGCTTGTCCTGCTCAATTGATTGTCACCACTAATATGCTTCATCGTGAAGCAAAGATATCGCACCCTTCAATTTCTGCTAAAAAGTGCAGCCTAAATCATTCATAATCCTCTATGTAGCCTCTACCCAATACTCGATTACAGTCGGGGTGACCCCAGCGACACCACAAAACAACTCAGCACCATTAGCCCTGGGTTGCTCAATTACCGACCCTTGGCCCCCTAATCCGGATTAGGCCTCAACAATCCTCTCTAAAATCCTTAACATAGCCTGGGATAGTGTACCGTCCCCTACGCTCTGATTCTCAATCTCAGCAGTAGATCTCTCTATCGTCCCACTCGTCTCTAAATTGTGCATGTTGCCCAAAGATGAAGACTCAACTTGAGCCCCCTACGACGTCCGCCATGCCAACAAGTACCACGACCTCATGCACCTCACGTACTCATTATCTTATCTACAATTCCAAATTTTTATAAATTAGCTTAAGTTAAAAATCCTTAGTTTAGAATTTTATTAGATTTTAAAGAATGTTTAATTTGTTATAGTCACTATAGGCAAACAGTTTTACTAAAGTAACTAATGTAAAAGTATCTAAAATGTATCAAAGTTCAAAGTTTCTTCCTTGGATTGGCACTGGAGTCTCAGTTTCAATTTATGAATATCAAAATATCAAATTTAATCAAAATTTTGAATAATTCATTTTTTTATAAAATATTTTGAACCCAAAATTTCATAGCCTAAGTTTTGAACATTGCTCTGATACCACTAAATGTAACACCCTAAACCAGACCTAGATGTTATGGTCAAATTATGAAGGTTACAATGAAACCCAAAAACTTAAATCACTTCGATTTTAATAAAAAAGTGTTTGTAACAATAACGTATAAGTGTATTTTGAAATATTTGCTTATAAAATTAGGTTACTGAAACCATTTTGCCTTAATTCCTTATTTCATAAAACATTATGGTCCGATTATATATTCATAGCAGAAAAGTCCCTTAGAATTATTATTTTTGGAAATTTATTTAATTTCATAAATCATTCGACTGGTTTAGTTTATCATAAATCATACTGAGTTATCAAAAATACCAACTAGAAGTATATTTTGTAAAACCTAAAAACCAAAGTAAATGACTTGAAATTAAACAATTTAAAAGTCCGTAATAAAAATTCAAAAAAAATAAAGTTTAAATAATCAAACAGAGCTCCAAGATCGCCGCCGAACCCTAATTTTGAGGATTACCTTTAATATGGTAAATTAATATAGTGAACTAAAAAGCCCAATGTGTGCCTTGGCCCACATACAGAAATCATACTAGAACATACTTATATCAAAGTATCAGAATAACAGATTAGAACATGATAATCATATTCCCATTTGCTACACACCATTCCGTCTAACCTATCACACCAAATAGGACTATAAGAGCCCATCCATCCATCACACCATGTCGTGGTTGTATGTCACTATGAAATTATGCAGCTGAGCTGTCAACCAGATATTGTGGATATACCGCTAGAAATGCAGTATTACTGCTAGAATCACACATTATCATACTAATATCTCATGCAACATATAATCTTATCGACACAGAAATATGACATGTTCATCAGTGTCATTAATACAAATTTATCACAAAACTTAAATGGAGTTACTAGTCATAAACATGCTTACTAACATACAAATACATAAAATTACAATCTTATATGCTTACAGAGTATCCAATGATCTGATTTCAAAATCTTATTCCTGGCCTAAAATGAGCTCGCACACCCGTGTGGCCCTCATGGTTGTATGACGCAAACTGCAGTTCCAAAACATCTTAATTTTCTAGATGTTTTCGAGTTTTGAATCACTATTTTCAGGTTAGAACACACACCTGATGTTTCTTGATTAACAACACTACAACGCACTCCCGGATCTTACATAGAACATCCAGAACAAACCGATTAAACCACACATCAAAACTAAGTTAAAGTATTCCACACAAAATTACTTAACGAATAGCCCCCAAACATGATGTTTGGTCACTTACCCTGAAAAAGTCAGTGGCTAAATGATAATTAGACTACTAGAGGATCACGTAACTCACGATTATGATAGAGAGTTAACAAAACAAAACTTGTTTAACTATACCAACATTCTGAGCACACACAACCAGTAGTGATTTTGAAAAGAATAATGCACGAAACCCTAAAACTTAGAAGGCAATAAAACAAAACAAAGTATGGAAAAAGAGAATAGATTAAGGATAAGCGAACTGTTGATAATGGTAATCAAAAATAAAAAGAAAGAAATGTAAAAGAAATAGAAGCAAATAACGTGTCAAAAAGAGGGGAAGTTTGGAAAGTAAGTGGGGGAGGAAAAATAGGGAGGTTTTGAGTTAACTTTTAAAAGAACAAAAAAAAAACAGGTTAATCTGACAATACCTTAACCCACCAGATTATTTAGAGTTCAAATTTAATTCAACTACTAGCACATGGGAAGAGACACAAAAAGAATTCCACCTTTACGAACAATAAGATTCAAACTTAAAACCACTGGGTAAACTGAAGCCTTACCACTAAACTAACAAGCTCATTCTTATTAGCAACTAACAAAATTTAAAGATAAGCCCTAAGACCCAAGTCTGACATTACTCAAAATAATAGGAAAATTCCAAAAACAAGGGAATCGAATTCATGACCTAATGTAGACACCCAAAGCATTTAACCACCAAAATAAATCAAATTATTTTTCTTAATTTAACAATTTAAAATTTAGAAAATTAGGGTATTGTAAGAATTATGGTCCCGAAACCACTGTTTTCGTCACCACTGAAAAACGAGTTGTTACATCACATGTCCATAAAGATATGATGTTTTATCCTCAATGAATTAGGCATTAGCAATTTCATTAAGTTACTCTAATGTACGTTGGATGTTATCATCATTAGCTTATCCTTGAATAATTTTCTTTTATGTTTTGATGTACTAGTAGATAATGATGCTTCTGTTCCAACTTTCTTTGTTATCTTTATTTTCAAAGTTTACAAGCATTGAACCCTCATTAGTATCCTCCAACTCTATATAATCAATAAATGTTCTGGCAAAACTTACTGTTGCCATATATTTGCTAACAACTAAAGGTATTTTATTATAAAACTCAATTTTGTTTTTGTTAAAAAATTATGCATTTTTCGTGTATGCTTATTTGAAATTAGACATAATCAAAATAAGAAGTAAATGTAATTTTAATATATTAAAAGAAGAGTATAAATAGATTATTTCCACCACTTCATTTTGTGTTCTATTATCACATGTTATCATCTTCAAGTTATCATCCCATCCAAGTATACTATCTCTTTGAATCCAACATATAATTTGCCATGTGTTTCTTATTATCCTCAAATGATTTTGCAAATGTTTAGTGTCACGTTGATATGGGAATTTTTCATAAATAACAGTAGAAACTCAATTTACAAAATTTACTATGAAAGTAGTAAATGGCTTAATTCTCTTTTAAACCTCACTTGTAAGTATCTCAAGAAAAGGCATTTCATCAGCTTTGTCCATCTAAATTATTTGTTGTGCTCAGTTCTTTATTTGACTTCCCTTAACCATTGTTACTAAAATGATTATACAAAAAAAAAAGTAACCATATAAGCAAAAACAAAGTAAGTAGTAAAAGCCTTTGAACATTACTCAAATATCCAAGAAACTTAACATAGAAATGCTCAACCTAAGTTCTAAACCAAATTGATGTTTCTAACCATATAATCACTCCACATAGTTTTGTTCAATTGCATCTCTTTGGGTAGCTAAATTTTTAAGTTGTTCTCTCTTTTCTTACTATATAAGAGTTGATATTATCAAATTAGAATATGGTTCCCCATATACAACAAGATAATATTAAATGTACTTGTGTTTGAAATTCCAAAATAGTTCTACATCTTGGTTTGGTTTGACTAATTAAGAGTTTCGACAATTTGAGTAGCCCCGACCTGTTGCAGATTTCTTTATCCTATGAGTTGCACAATCGCGAGAGGATCAATACACACTTACATATTTCTCTTTTGACGACTTAAATCAATTTGTCTAGCTGAAAAAAGATGTTGTCTTGGCTAATATATATTGTTAACCTAGGGTCTTAAACTAATTGTAATAATGCACGAATGATGAAAATTTTCATCCACAATCAATGTATCCTAACTGATATGCTAAAGACTACTGACCTAATTCATGATAATCTTGCCATGAACAATCACCTAATTGTGCTTGATCCCAAATTGCTAATCAAAATTATGAACAGTATTTAGTTTCATCGAATCTGATAAAATGTCTTGGATTATCCTAGATTACTGTAAAACTCAACAACTAAGATAACACTCAATGATGAAGAAATATATAAGTGGTATGCACACTTTAAAACAATCGGTGTTGTGCATGCATCTATCGATATTATGATAGTAATATCATTATTTAGATATAACATCTACACAAACTATAGAATATTATATTAATTAAATGCTAATAAATAATAAATTACCTTTTCTGTTATCACATCAATTTAATACCATTCTTCTAATAAGTTGTATGGTCTAAATTACTAGTCTATCTATTAAAAGAAATTACATAATCCTTCCAATAAGAGGTAAAGTGTGTTGAAAGCAAGGGATAAACAATATAAACAACAATTACTACCACCTCAAGCTAGTAGAATTATAAGATAGTCGTATATAGGCATACCAAAATTGCTAACTGTTTGTTGTACTTTTTAGTTCCATCAAAATTATCTAACAATAGGAAATACATACAATGAACTTTGTTGCCCTACTTTTTTTTTAGCATTAACACACTTTTAATTAGCAAGAGTACGTAAACTCTAACATGTTGATGAATCTCATCTACAGTTGCATTTTATGAGAGCTTGTCGAATCAATTCTCTAACCATATAGTACTAATTTTATTCTTTTCGTAATCTTTCTTTTCGAAGAATGCACCCAATGAATAAAAAAGTAAGCTTGGTGGATCAAATTGACTATTCCTTGTTACTAGTAAATAGTCTGCTAGAACAGGTGACTATCTATAAGTTTTTGTTAGAATTTAAGTTTAGAGTTTTGAAGGGTATAAGTCTGTAAGGTAGCTAAGTCTAAGGATTTTTGAGTTTTTTGTGAAAAATAAACAAGTGATATAGGTTATTTGTAGAGTTTAGGCTTTGGGTAGAGGTGTTCATGGGTCAAGTTTGGGTCGAGCCTATATATGATATTACCGCACTTTATACTTGCCTAAGCTAGGCCCGACCCAAAATATAGGCCTTAAATTTTGCCCAAAACTGTCCATATTTGTAAATGGCTGATTAAAACCATTTTAAGCTCACCTATATTATTATTTTTAAATTCTTTTAAAAATTATATTATTTTTAATTTAATGTTTAAATTTTTTTATATGTTTTTTTGTTTTATGAAAATTTTAACCATAAACAATTTAACGCAATTTTTTTATATCTATATTGCACTATTATATATTTAATTTAATTTTATATAAATTATATAATACATAAAATAAAATATATATTCTTTTTTAATTCTTTAAAAAAGTATATTATTTTTAATTTAATGTTAAAAATTTTTATATTCCTTTTATGAAAATTTTAACCATAGATAACACATCTTTTTTATATATAAATTGCAATATTATATATTTAATTTAATTTTATATAAATTATTTAATATATGATAATAATAATAATAAAATATATATTACAAAGTAGAAAGTAAGCTTAGCAAGGTCGGGCTTGTGCCTTCAATGTTAAAGCTCAAGCTTGATCAATATTTTAAATGAGCATTCCCAAAGCCCATATTTTGGTCCTCTTTCTTTTTTTCAAATCCTCCTATATTTTTGACAAGCCTTTAAGCTTGGACAAGTAGTCACGCTGTTGAATAAGTCTAAGTTAGAGTTCCATAAGAGTTTATAAATGAACCTGGAAACCTATAGATTTTGAGGTTTATTTTAATTTTCTATTTTTTAAATAAAAAAATTATTTAAGATTAAGAATCAATTAAGATTTTTTTCCTAATTTTTCATGAATGTCTAAGGTCTATTTAAATTTTAATAAATATGTTATTTTGATCGCTAAAGATTAAAAAAGAGATTATGTGAAAAATTTAGGCACAAATTTTAATACATATGAATATCAAGGTATCCCTATGGGTGTAATAGAATCGAGCGGAGCTTAAATATTAGGAAGCTTGAGATTAACTTAAAATTTGTGGCTCGATACTTGGCTCAAACTTAACTCAAACATTAATTTCTAAGCTTGAGGTCAGTTCAAGGCATAATTGAACTACTTAAGTTCAAGTTCATTTATTAATTTTAGTACTCAAGATCAAATTAGAGCTCGTCTCGAGACATAATCAAAATACTTAAGCTTGAGCTTGATTAAGATTGTTTTTCGATTTTTATACTCAAGCTTATATTTAAAGCTTTTTCCATAAGAGAATAATTTCATAACATAAAAAGAAATTAAAAAGGAAAATTTTGAGCATTAGTATGCTCATTAAAAAGGTTACGAATTGATTAAGCCAAATATTATCAAAAATTATCCAATCAAAATGCAAATAACTTTGAGCATTAGTATGCTCATTGATACCCTAATAACCAAGCCCTATAAAAATCATATTATAGGAAATAATCCTCTAAAAAAAGGGTCATTTACCAATAAAAGCTTAATTTTTTCTAAATTTACCGAAATGGGCCCGGTATTTTATTATTTACCGGAATGAACCATTTTTTGGAAAACCGCGTCCACGTCAGCGCGATGTCAGGGGACGTGCCAGGAAATCGCGGCCACGTCAGCAAAGCGCGCTGACGTGGCCGTGATTTCCTGACTTGTAGGTTTTTGGATTTTAAGGTTTTAGGGTTTTTAGGATTTTTAGGGTTTTGGAGAAAAAAGTAAACAGATAAGTCGCGCCCACGTGTACGTGCTTCTTTATGGAAACATCTGCCCTTGAATCTACAAATGTTGAGCATGCATTCACCGAAATACTAACTCAAATACATCATGTGATCAGTCGAAAAGCACTCGAAGGAGGGAATGATCAAACAACATTGCCCAATGGACAAACTGTAATAGCCCGATTTTCAAAAATGTCGAAAACAGTGGTACAAGATTATCAAATTCAGAAAATAAGCTCGTAAATTTCATTATTAATAATTACGAGCCAAATATGATTTTTAAGAGATTTTTGAATTAGTAATTTGTGTTTTATAAAAATTTATTAAGTCAAGAAATTGAGGAAAAGAGGTATCGAGACCTCAATTTTATAAACCGAGCCGTAAATATTTTTATAAATATTTACAAAGTTTCAATATAGTGGTGTTAAAGTTTCGTCCGAAAATTTTAATGTTTCGACAGTTAATTAATTAAAAAGAACTGAATTGAAAAGCTGCAAAACTTGCTAAAGTGAGTAAATAGTTTAACAATTAAATAAGGAAGGGCTAAAAGAGCAAATGGACAAATTTAAGTGGCTGAGATGGCATACCGTTAAAAAAATCTAGGATTTTTATGTATTTAAGGACAAAATTGGAATTACAAAAAAGTTTATGTGGCCAAATTTTATTTTAAGGATTTCAAGACCATTTCTTCTTGAAATTTTGGTGGGAAACAGCCATGGAAGAGGTTTGGAGCTGGTATTCCATATTTTGGCTTCAAGTAAGTTTAATTCTTTCTTTTTCCTTGAAATTTTTATATTTTTGGACTTTTACAATTAGGTCCAACTTAGTATTCTACTAGTTTCTCATTTAGTTGAAAGTTTTGGAAGATACCAATGATAAGTTCATATTATTTTTGTTATTTTATGATGAAATTGAGATGTTAATGGATGTTTAAAGGTGTTTTATTAAAGAATTTTGGATGAAAACATGTTTTAGGGATTAAATTGAAAAGTATTGAAATTGTGGATAACTTCTAAAATTTCATGGAATCCATGGGCTGTTATTGATATGTATGAGAATTATTAGTCTTGAATAAAGGATTATATTGCAAGAATTTCATTTTCCGAGCCTAGGGACAAAGTTGTCATGTATTAAAAGTTTAGGGTCAAATTGGTAATCAATATTTTACACTAAAACAGTTTTGGGCAGCAGCAATGGTCTAAATTTGAAAAATCACCAAAAATTATGGGAATTTAATTAGAGGATGAATAAAATATTAAATTAAATCTTATTGAGCCTAGTTTCTCATAGAAGAAACGGTGTAAGTAATGGAATTGTAAATTTTTAGATATTTGAAGTTTAGTTAGACCGAGTCAGAATGAGTTCGAAATCCCCTGTTCTAATTTTGGGAAATTGTTAAAAATTGTAAAAAAATAATTATGAGTTATAATTTATATGCTTAGAATCCTTAACGAGTCTATTTTCAAAGTAAACAAACATAAACATCATCTTAATTTTGTACAATGAGATAATTAACTTTTAGTGAAGAGAGGTCAGAACTGTCGAGCAGTGAAATAAGGTAAACTTTGAAGAATAAAATGTACTATTTCGCTAAACTAAAAATTTTGAAATTTCTATGGTAAGAATATATGTGAATCTAGTTTCGGGGAAAATTTACGGATCTTAATTTGGAGTCCTGTAGCTCCGGGAAAAAATAATTTAGTGACTCTGACTTGGATAAACAACTTTGATTATACATGTGAGTGAATAGTAAAATTATAGTTAATGTTGTTTAAGTGTGTTATACACATTAAGGATGTGGAATGGAGAGGAGGAGGAGGAAAATTGGGAAATATATGAATGATTTGTGTATAATTGGTCATATGCTTGATTATAATTGATAAACGATGAAATAGAAATGATGCTTATACTTGTACATTATTAGTCATGGTTTAAGCCCATGTGTGAAAATAAAGTTTCATAGTATGTGTGTATGGTATATTCGATATATGATTTGGCATGAAATAATGTCATGAATGATTTATGAATTAACACATGTTGGTAAGCCTGATACATGAATAAATGTTGTGCTCATCCATGCTTATAATGCTTATGCTATATGTGTACTTGGCTAACGTATTTGGTTTACATGCTTAGGCTTTGGCCAAGTAGTGGCTGGATTATGCCACGTTAAATTTATAAGTTATGCATTGAAATGGTTTATCATATGGTTAGCCCCAAAAAAGAATTATGTTTAAATACACTAGCTTGCGACTATGGTTGAATGATATGTTTATATCTTGTGTGATGTACATAGAAAACGAGTGTGGAAAGATAATGAAATAATAAGTTCATATGACTGAAATTTAATGATTAATGTTAATTTCATGAATTATATAATGTATGATGAAAGGAGAATAAAATAAAAATGCGAAAACTAAATAAATGATCAAATTGAGCGGAACGTCGGATTTGAGTACTTCTGATAAGTGATAAGTGATAGCTTTAGCTACACTTATCTGATCAAGTGACAAAGTGATAAGTGGTAGCTTTAGCTACACTTATCTGATCAAGTGACAAAGTGATAAGTGGTAGCCTAGCTACACTTATCTGATCAAGTGACAAAGTGATAAGTGGTAGCTTTAGCTACACTTATCTGATCAAGTGACAAAGTGATAAGTGGTAACCTAGGACAAGTGATAAGTGATCATACGTAAGACCATAGTTATACTATGGCAAAGTGAAAGTGAAGTACTCAATTTTCCGTAACCGTTCCCTAATTTGATTAAGGATGGGACAAATGAGCCAAAAGAATTAAAGTAAATGGATAAGTGATAGTGTATTTATACCAGGATGATGTTGTTCTTTAAGCTAAAGTGATATTTTCATTGCAAAATTGAGAATTTCATAAATGTGTTAAGGAATGGTATAATCGATAAACGTTGAGTTAAATGGTAAATACGTATTAGTGTTGAACTTAATGACATTGAATTGTACGTGAATTAAATGAAAATTGCTAGTGATATGATTTAAATTGTGAGCATGAGAAATTGCAAATTGAATGAAATGGAAATGAAGCATTAAATAGCATGAGTATGTATCGGGTCTCGTAGGCCCTATTTATTATGATTATAATATTTTGAGGATATATTGTGAAGAGTTATAAAAGTATGTTAATAATTTTAAAAGTTTTAATTTAGATGAAAATTTTATAACTCAGTTAAATACGTTTACAAGTGTATGTGTTCTAGTAATGCCTCGTACCTATTCTAGTGTCGGATACGGGTAAGGGGTGTTACACAAACCATCAATGTCGGCTCTCGGGATGATGTTTCAGCTGTGAAGAAAGACGGCTGCTGTTCTGCATAATTGTTAGATGATTCCGAGTGTCCAAATTTGCTTCCTCATTAAGCACAAGCTTTCCTCACCGTGATCTTTCTCGAGATCTTTCGTTGAAGACGAAGAAATCACATCATTCCAGGGATTTCCTTATAGTTTGTTCAGACAGATCTAGTTTTAGCATTTTAAATGATTTTTATTAGTTATGGAGAATAAATTTTAAATTAGCTATCATAATGTTTTGTATTTTCAAAGGAGTATTTTATGTAATATAACAAATAAATAGGGATAATTTAGGTATTATAAATAATTTAAATAATTTAGGGTAACTATATACATGAAATTTCATTAGATGGGCAAGTCGCGGCCACGTTGACGTGGACACGATTTACCGGAAAAGAACTCATTCCAATAAATAATAAAATACAGAATCCATTTCAATAATTTAAAAAAAAATCTTTTTTTAATAAATTGCCTCTAAGAAGAATAGGGAAAAAACTCAAAGAAAGAGGAAGAAATATGAATACGTGGCATGCAGTCAGGGATAAAGATAAGATAAGTGACGTAAGACCTTCCAACAATGAAATTGGTTTTCTTTATACTCTCCACACTAAACCAAACTACAGGAAGTACTGAATCTCTGAAACACAAATCTCGCTTTCGGAAAAGCCTCAAATGGCAGACCAACCGCAGATTTATGAACTCAACAATGGAACCGTGGTTGTTAAGATTACCAACTATGGCTGCACTATCACCTCATTGTCTGTTCCTGACAAAAACGGTATCTCTATTCATATCTTCTTTTTTTCAGAAGAAAATTCCTGAATGCTAAATTATTAATGATCAGTGGGTTTTTCTTGACTTTAAAGGTAAATTAGCCGATGTCGTCCTGGGATTCGACACTGTCGAACCGTACGTGGTAATTCCTGTCTCTCTTTGTTGAATTTGAAAGCTTTTAACTTTGATCTGAATCTTGTCTATTGACTTGGAATATTTTGGACGAAGAAGAGAGAACCCATTTCAGCCTTCGTCTTGTCTCTTCAATATCACGTTTGGAATTTTACATAGACAATGATACGTTTCTGGCAAGTCGGAAGTAATTTGTGTGACAAATTGATGGCTTTTTGAGTTGAAACCTCTCTTTTTAGTCTCCTTCAGTTTAGAGAATGGGATTTTGGTTCATATTTTGGGGTTAATTTTTGTGATGTTTGATCAGAAAGGTGCTTCACCTTATTTTGGATGCATTGTGGGAAGGGTTGCAAACAGGATAAAAAATGGCAAGTTTACTCTTAATGGAACGGGGTACTCTTTGCCAATCAACAAGCCTCCAAACAGTCTCCACGGTATACATCTAATATTTCCCATATCTTGAATAATTAAACATTTTTCTCATAATTTTGGATGACCAGAATGAGACTGCAATTAGTGGATCAAAACTGATTATCTGCATGCTTGAATTGGTTCTTGAAATTTTGCAGCAGACGATTATTATGCTTCTTTTATTTTCTGTTACATTTCCTTATCTGTATGAGATCAAAAATTGAGAACAATCTTTGAAGTATGCTCTATCTATTAATTTGGGCTGGCTTGGTTCTGTATGTTTTCTTTCTTAAAATAAAAGTTACTTTTTTTCCCGATTTGGTATAAATATTTCCATTGTGACTTTTGAGGGCTTAGATTAGTTGGAAGAGTTCATGAACGTCATGTTTATACAATCATTTGCTGCAGACATTCATCTTCTTTAAGTATTGCATGTGACAAATGCAAATTAGTGAGAACAAATATAGAAGAGCCTAGCCTTGTCAATGGCACAAGGCACACTCTAGGAACTAAATCCCTTTTATTACCTCAGGCGCAAGGCACAAGATAAGTGCACTTCTAAGTGAAGCAAAGCATAAACTGCATTAGTGTCTGTTTTTAAATTTAATAATTTTTGCGTATGCTGGTAATGAATAGTTTTGCTGTGGATTGTCCGATTCTGACACCCGTTCCCTAAACTAATTTCCCTATTTTTAGTTTTCCGGCTTAGACATCTTTTCTGTGAATATTTAAAGCATTCAAATTAGACATCTGTTCTATAAATATATAAAGCATTCGTATTTCATTCCTTTGTATTTATTCTTTGCTTCTTTCCATTAGGTGGATTCAAGGGTTTTGACAAGAGAATATGGGAGGTAGCAGAATATAAGAAAGGCGACAAACCCTCCATTACTTTTAAATATCGCAGCAGCGATGGTGAGGAGGGTAAGTTCCCACTCTGTCTCTCTTATGGGCACACATATTTCTATTCGTCCCTAATATTGCTGTTTTCTTGTTCAAAGGTTACCCGGGTGATGTTTCTGTGACTGCAACCTACACTCTAACTTCAAGCATGACAATGAAGCTTGACATGGAAGCAGTGCCCGAGAATAAGGCCACTCCAATTAACTTGGCTCAACATACTTACTGGAACTTAGCAGGCCACAACTCAGGGAACATACTTGACCATACAATTCAGATATGGGCATCAGAAATGACTCCAGTGGACGAGAACACAGTTCCAACTGGAGAAATCAAGCCAGTTAAAGGGACTCCTTTTGACTTCACTGCTGAGAAGAAGGTTGGTCTTCAAGTCCATGAGGTAGGTTTGGGTTATGACCATAACTATGTTCTTGGCGGTGGGGAAGAAAAATTGGGTTTGAAACGTGCTGCCAAATTGAAGGACCCATCCAGCTCGAGGGTCCTTAACTTATGGACCAATGCACCTGGGATGCAATTTTACACTGGTAATTACGTGAATGGAGTAGTCGGGAAAGGAGGTGCTGTTTATAATAAGCATGCAGGGTTATGCTTGGAAACGCAGGGATTTCCAAATGCCATAAACCAATCAAACTTCCCATCAGTCGTTGTTCAACCTGGTAGCAAGTACCAGCACACTATGTTGTTTGAGTTTTCAGTTGAGTAAGTTTCTGAAGTCTTTTGAATTTAGATATGGGAATAAGTTTACTGTTGGTTTGCCTAGCTTCAATTTCTGGAAGACCATGGGTTCCTTTTAGTTCCTCTTAATAATATGATGATGAGTTCCGAGTATTGAAGTGAACTTTTGTAGAGATGAACTATTTATAGTGGTAGATGTTTTGTAATGTTCTTGCCCCATTGGAAAGTGTGGAAATAAATGAGGATATTTTGGGCCATAAAAGGTTCCTACTTTATATCAAGGATATACTACATCGGATGCCATTGAATTTAATTGATTGTTTTGGCTTAAGAGCGTAAAAAGTTTTCTAATTTTTTTTCAAAAAAGTAATTAAGTTGTTACTTTTTTTTCCCACTCAAATAGATACTGTCAAACTTATAATAATAAAAAAAATTTCAAAATTTATCACAAAAAACAATTAAGTCATTTTTTTTGGCACTCAATTGTCAAAGTTCATTAAAAAGATTCATTTGCATTAAATTTTAATAGTTGATCATTAAAGTTAACTGCCTCTAATATTTTTCAGTTAAAGTCACCTCGTGTTACAATCACTATGTCACATGTAAAAAAAAATTAAAAAAGGCCCTTTAATCATTAACTTTAACCATTGACCGTTATGATTAATGATCTCCAGTTTTTTTTTTCAATTAAAGTCATCACATTTCGCAACAAAACTTGATATGTTTTAAAAAATGATAAAAATAAAAATTAATAAAAGTTATAGAAAAATTATAATATACTTCTTTTGATATGATAATTTTATAATTCTTTTACGAATTTTATATTTTTTTATTATTTTCTTACGACTTTATAAATTTTTTTATATTTTTGTATTTTTTATGATTTTTATAAAATTTTACAATTTTTATTTTCTTTTATGATTTTTATAAATTTTTTCTAATTTTTAATAAAAATTAAATTTTTATTAATTTTTTTATTAAAATTTAATATGTTTTTATAACTTTTATTGATTTTTACTTTTTTATCATTTTTTTCACGTATCACACTGTGGTTGTGACACGTAATGACTTTAACTGAAAAAAATTAGAAGCAATTAGCTTTAACGATCAAAGGGCTTCTTTGATGCATTTTGTCAATTGAGTGGAAAAAAAAAAGCAGGGACTATTAGGGGTGTTCATTCGGTTAACCGACCCGAAATAACATTAACCGAATTAGCCGACCTTTCAAAATTTTAACCGTTAACCGAACCGAAATTTTTTTCAAAAAAATTAACCGAACTGAAATTTTTTCGGTTAATTCGATCGGTTAACCGAATTAACCGAAAATTATATGTTTTTTATTTTTGGTTAAAAATTAACCAAATTAACCGAATTACCAGAATTTTCCGAATTAACCGAATTACCCGAATTAACCAAATTGAATCACTACATAATTAAATTATTTTTAGACTTTTAGACTTTAGTTTTAGTCTTAGTTTTAAAATTTTATTTTTATTTATTAAATTATTTGTAATTTAATTTTATGATTGGGTTGGGTTGGGTTGAATACTTGAGTTTAGATTGGGTTTAGGTGAATAGTGGGCCTATTTATATATTATAATTTTATTTATTAATTTTTTCGGTTAACCAAAAAAATTCGGTTAACCGACCGGTTTCGAACCGAATTAACCGTTAATTGAAAAATCAAAAAATAATTAACCGACCCTCGACCGAAAAAAATCAGTTAACCGACCGATTAACCAAATTCGGTCGGTTAACCGAATTTTTTCGGTTTTACCCGAATTTTGCACACCCCTAGGGACTATTGTTTCTTTGAAAATTTTGAAGGTTTCTTTTTTTTATGCATATTGACAATTCAAGGTTCAAATTGAGTGCAAAAAAAAAAGTAAGGGTTTAATTATTTTTCAAAAAACTTTTTTAATACATTTTAAAAATTCAAGTATCTAATTCAGTGAAAAAAAAAAGTAAGTACTTAATTAACTTTTTTGAAAAAATTTGAAGGTTTTTTATACAGTTAAACCAATTGTTTTCGTCACCAGGATTAGCTGGCTTTTAAGGTTTTTGTTGTTTTATTGAGCTTAGTAGGAGTAGTTCATTTGATTTTTGTTATTTTAAGGAAAGTTAGGTTTTGCTTTCAAGTGGCAGTATGAACACTTAGGCAGGCCTGACTATTAATGGAAGTCCTAGATTATTCCAAAAAAATAAAGTCACTATTATCGTGATTCCACAAAGAGATTATCTGTTGTTATTTTGGTAATGGTCACATTATGTGGCACATTAATTTGGATTTCCACGTAATAAAAAATATGAACCAAAGTTTTTTTTACTTTTTTTCCTGAAAAAAGACTTCCATTTATTGAATGCTGAAACACATATAAAAAGACATAGGCCACGACTCAATAGCCAAAACAAAAGCAGCAAGAGTCAATAGAACCCTCAAATGCAGCCCAAAGAAAAACAAAATAGAAACCCGAGAGTGCAACCAGAAAGATAGCTTGTGGAAGCCAAGATTTCCAATGTCCAAGAGATGACAACGATGAGCAAGACAATGGAGAAGTCAAGGGCGAAGCAGGACGAATCAATAGCAAGGATCTACTTCGGCAAAGCACACCGAAGAAACCTAAAAAGGAGGGTCGCCCCACACAGTGTCTGCAGCAACCGCTGGTTCAACTTGGAAAGGGACCTCCTCTACCCAGAACCGATCTGATGGCCATCAAAACCCTAAATACGTAAGCAGGTGAGCTACAAAATTTTGCTCCCTATAACAGTGTTAGATTTCAACCGCAGCGAAACTGTTAAGTAGTCTTTGTTGACCCTCCTTGATAAGAGCCCTGATCTTTGATCTGTCCTCATCTGTATTTCAGAGTTTACGAACGACATACAGCAAATCCCCCTAAAAAACAACCCAAGAGAGACCCAGATCGCGAGCAAAGTCCACGACCATGATAAAAGCCAACGTCTCCGTCGCAAAAGCTGAAGAGACATGTTGATGAAGACGAGTGCAAGCCTTGAGCACCTGGCCGTGGCTATCACGAACAACTACACCTGAGCAAGAAAAGCTAGTACCCCCTGTACGCAACATCAAAATTGGCCTTCACCAGAGGTGCAGCCAAGGGTAGCCAGCGTATAGTACACGAGCCCAGGGAACCCACAACCGGCATGCCCAAAGCAGACAGACCACCTAGATATGAACGAATGAAAGAGAGCAATTTCAGAGGTATTTAGGAGAGGTTTTCGTGGTATTGACGATTCCTCTCCAACCAAAGAGCCCATATCGTTATAAGTACGAACTCAGTTCCACCCCCAGAAAAAGCATTACACAAGAAACCCAGCCAACTCACCTAATCGGAATCATTGTAGGACACTGGCCAGTAAATGCGCAAACGGTCCCACATCAAAGCAGCAAAAGGGCAATCCCGAACAACATGGGTAGTCGTCTCAGGTACAGTTAAACATTTAGGACAAAATTGGGTTTGAGAGACGTGTCTGTTGTAGAGATTGTATAGAGTAGGAACATAGTCCTTGAGAAACCTCCAAACTGTAATGTGAACTTTAGGAGGGACACAAGCCTTCCACGGGTAAAGAGATCTCAGGAACTCATAGGGTAGATGTGGTTAGATTGCAATAGGGTAGATGTGGACAGACAATCGAAGCATTTTATACCGTTGCGAACAGAATAACAACTCGTCGGGTCCCCTTTCCAAACTACCATGTCATCCCTAGCAAAATGAGACAGAGGAATACCCAAGATGCGAGTAGCTTCATCATCGGAGAACACCTTTCATATCAAGGTAACATTTCATTGGGCCAAATCTTGTAGAATCAAATCGCTCACCCAAGTAACCGCAGTATTAACAGGTGTGTTTTCCATTCGACAGCTACCAGTCCCTGGAAGCCAACAATCATTCCAAATGGAGATGGAATGCCTAATACCCAAATGCCATCCAAGGCCCTTCTCTAACAGACCTCAAGAGCACCAGATGCTACGCTAGGTATAAAACAGGCAAGATCACAGTTCCACCCGCATAAAATCCACATTAGGAAACTATCGTACTTTAAAAACCCAACTCATAAGCAACCCGAATCCATTAAAATACGCCAACATTACTTTGTAAGAAGTGCAATATTAAATTTTTTCAAATCACGAAAGCCCATACCCCTTCAAACCTCAAGGCACACAACGATGCCTAAGAGCACCAAGGAATTCCCCTACCGCCCCCTGATTTTTGCCACCAGAACTTACTCATAATAGCCTCGAGGTTACGACATAGAGATATAGGAAACAAAAAACATTACATTGTGAACGTAGGAATTGCCTACAAAATCGATTTAATAAAAACACCCCGACCTCCCTTAGATAAGTAGTGCAAATTCCAACCATTAATGCTACACTAAAAATGATCCTTGAAGTGCTGAAAAGTCTCCCTCTTGCGCCTCTCAACCATGGAAGGGAAACCCAAATACTTAGTCGGATGAGTGATAACTCGTACTCCTAAAACAGATTCAACAAGAGAGGCATTCGATGGAACAACGTTGGAGCTAAAATAAATCGCGGACGTATCAAAATTAACCAATTGTCCAAAGCACCTCCCATATGTAAGATAGATTGAACCGTGTCTGCACTCTCTGTAGTAACATGCCCAAAAATCATATAGTCATCCGTATAATGGAGATGAGTGAGACGTGGACCAGACCGACCAATACGAATACCACTAAAAACTTCCTCTTGCTGGGCCAATCGGAACAAAGTAGAGAGACCCTCCCCACACAAAAGGAAAAGAAAAGGGCTCAAAGGATCACCCTGGCGGAGGCTTCGCGACGGTTGGAAATATACACTCAAACATCTACTAAATACCACAAAATAAGAAACTATACGGACACAAAGCATGATTAAAGACACCCAAGAAAAGCAAAAAACCATCCGAAGCATAACCACTAGAAAACTCCACTCAACCCAATCGTAAACTTTTATCATATCAAGCTTAAGCGTAAAATAACCTTTCTGACCACTTCGTTTTTTTCCAAAGGAGTGAATCACTTCATAGGCAACAAGTTAATAGTGATAAAGCGATTAGGAAAAAAATGCACTTTAGGATTCATCAATACAGACAGAACACCTACCTAAATTGGTTCACAAGTATTGTTGAAATAATATTGTACAGCACATTACAGAGGCTGATTGGGCAAAACTGTGACATATGGGTCGAATTCGCGCCCTCTGACACTAAAGCAACTCCTCCTTATCAGCTTCCATATTAAGAGCCAACTTAACATCAGTGATCTTTGCCAAAATGTCATCGGAAGGTTCTACCTGATTCAAACGCTCCAACCAAGCCATAGCATCCCAAGCAAACCTACTGTGTGCCTAGTGAGCGCCATGTTCCAAGTTGACAAAGCACCACTCAAAGTTCGAAGGCGATAAGGAACCGACCCACCACTTGTTGTCCAGACATGTCAAATCTCATCCTCACAAGTATGCTCAGAAACCCATCAAGTTTCGAAATGAAATGGCTCACCGAAGATCGAGAAGAAACCCTAGACAACACACACACTGATGGTAACAAGTGGACAATGATCAGATACCGAATGAGGGGCATGTAGAACCCAAAAAGTAGAAAAATGATCCTTCCTTGGAGCAGTAGCAACACAGCGATTAAATCGCTCTCGTATATTAGTACCAAAAATTGACCCTGTTCCCAAGTAAACCATTTCCCAGAGAAACCCAGATCATGCAACTCACAATTCGCCAAGGCAGAGAAAAAATCCTCCATTTGTCTCTCCCAGCGAACACGACCCTCTTTCTTCTCAAAAGCGTAAGCAATCTCATTAAAGTCACCAACGACCATCCACAGCAAACCATGGTCACGCCCCAACTGCTTAAGTAAGCGAGACGACTCCACTCGGTCATGCTCAATTGGGGACCCATAGAACTCAGTGAGTCCTTATCTCGTCCCATCAATATCATCAACGACAACCACATCGATATGGTGACTTGAAAAGCTCTGTAAATGAACCTGGCACCCCAGTTTCCATCCCAACGAAAGGCCACCCTGAGTACCAACAGCCAAAACATCCAAACCACAAAGAAAACTGAATCAATGACGAATCATCTCCGTCCACCTAGCGTCTTGTTTCATTTTTAAGAGAAAGATCACATGGAGAGTGTATCTCTGCAACGTATGCTGCACACGATGATTTTTTTGTAGATTCCCCAAACCACAAACGTTCCAACAGACCAGGTTCATAGTGGTCAGTTGCTCTGGTTAGTAGGGTCGGCTACTCTGGTTAGCAGAGTCAGCTGCATTAGTAGTTGGAGAAGTCTGTGTCGAATTCGAACTTACAAAAATAATAGACTGTAGAATTGAACCGTGCCCGCTTCTTCCCACTCAAAACAATCATGGTCGCACCCACAAGAGCCTGTGCAAAATCAGCTATGATAGTAGATCTTTCATCAATGCTGAATCATCATCCTGAACTCCGATAGGTCAGTTCTCGCCCAAGTGGAGACTAAAATTATGGCTGATCTCTTACACAAAATATGAAGTACAAGTCAACAAAAGAGGAACGCTGACCGGACTCGTTAGGCCGTCAGAGCATGATACCCTTTCCCTCGACACAGTGTGCAACCAAACACTGGACTGGAACTGTCGAAAGCGTGGCAATGTCCTGAAGGAGACGTCCCATCCCAAAAGAACATCTTTCGTGCCAAGGGTTAATCTAAGGGGACAGAAACTCTCATTGTGGCCCAGTTTTCCACAAAGGAAACAAAAAAACGTTAGGCGTTCATTCTAGAATCATTCATAGACACACTGTTGGGAGACAAAGCAAGAAGTTTCTTTCGCTTCAACGAAAGCTAGATATCCACCCGAACTCGTAGGTGTAAGAATTATTGTAGACCAAAGCAAATAGTAATGGAATCAAAGTCCAAAAAAGTGCCAAGAAAATTACCAAACTACTTGGCTAGATGTTTAGTGCAGTACCCAACAGGGAGGTCATAGACTTGCACCCAAAAATCAACAAAACACATAGAGACTTGGAGAGGGTCCTCCTCCGCCAGCATGCGATGAAACACCAACAAGTGGTTATTAAAGGTTTATGGATTGCCCTGAATAGCCTGTTTGATGTCCACTTCAGCATTAAACTAAAAGAGGAAACGCTTCTCCCCCAAATCAGATATAGAAATGCCCCTAATTGGGTGCCACAGATTTGCCATTGTTGACCGTATTGCTTCAAAACGGACTACACTGGCCCTCAAAAAACAACCTATCAGAAAAAATAAACCCGACCACATTTTTTAAAGCACCAAGAAGAACCGACCAAGCATCATCCTCATCATCACGAAGAGTCAGTCCCGTAGTTTCATATTCCATGATCAAACCAATGACGCAAGATCACCGTCAAATCACAAAAACACAGTCTTCAGACAAAGAAATCTGACAACACGTGCTAAGAGACAGATAAAGAAATCTAATAAACCTTCAATTAGGTTTCTTATAAGAAACCTTTTACAGCATACAAGAAAATCAATTTCGTGGAAAACATTTTTCTTTCAGTTTTTTTTTTTTTTTACTTTTTGGAAAAATGAAATGGGCTGTCAAATTACTTTTAGTTTTTATTATTAGAAAAAAAAAGTACTAGAAATGTGGAAATGGAACATCAATTCCTTAAACCTAAAGCATAATCTAAAAACAATGAAAAATCAAAGAGATTTCTAAGCCTTGCTTCCAAAAACACAGTCAATAGGGGTTGTTTTCAGAATTTGGGTGTATTCATCAAACCGTGGTGGCTGCTAAAAATGGTTTAGGTTAGGCTTCGTTTGAGAGATGAGGCAAGCATTAAATATGATTAGATTTAATTGGGGTTTTTAAAAAAAAATTAAATTTTTGTTGAGGTTTTATATTGATTCAAACCCGATTTGTTATCCTTTTTATGAAGGGTTTTTTATTATCTTCTTTATGAAGGGTTCTCGATTATCTATTTTTTTCAATTTTTATTATCATTTTTATAAAAGGTTTGTTATTTTTCAATTTTTCACATTATGTAGTGAAAGCCCCTAACATCCTAGAAAATGAAGATTAGGAAGCCAATGAAGAGAGTTCTGAGCATACTGGCAGTGCTACAGAAGTAGTTGTAAAAAGTGAAAATGAAAATGAAATAGTTTTTTATTAGGAAGTTGTTTTTAGTGATAGTTTTGAGGCTTGGTTTAGGGAAAGAGGCTATGAAGTTAGTAATGATGAAGAGGAAACATCAAATGTAAAGTCTACTGTATATAGGAATTTGGATGGGTTGAACATGGATGATGTCAAGGTTGAGGATGAGTATGAGAGTGAAAACTCTTGATGCTTTTCAACATTGAATTTAGCATGGTGAACCTAAAGTTCGAGAAGGGTCTAATCTTCCCTAATAGTGAAATTTTCAAAGAGGCTTTAAAGCAATATGGTAGAGTCAACATGTATTATATTAAGTTCAAAAAAAGCGATCCTATAAGGTTGAAGGTAGTTTGTAAGCCAGACTGCAGAAGGATCATATGGGCTTCCTAACGCGCAGCACAACAGACGAATACCGAATAGAGAATCAACACAGAAATATAAAAAATTAAAATGGCTTAATTGCAAGTACGACTTGTCAGTTGTAATATTTTTGTGTTACAACGAAACATAGAGATTCCAATGATCGAACCCAAGAGAGATCGGGTGATAAAGTGACTAATAATGAAAATGCATACAAATACGAAGTCTAGTTAGCTACTTACTAAGTATTTTAGTACGACAAACCATTATCATAGATTAATTACAGTAACTTACACCTAGAAGGACTAAATTGAAAAATACACAAAAATACACAAATATCAATTCAATGGACAAAATTGGTCAGTTGACTTCCATGTTGCTAGTTAACTCTTGGGATAAGGATTTAAATTGTTTAAATTTCTAATTGGTCCAATTTTATCTTTCGGTCACCATTTTACTCTATTAGACGATTTAATTTGGTTTATCTCTTGATCTTACCAAACTAAATCTGGACAATCAAATTGGTCCCTAATAGGCTCTCCTCTCGGTCTCACCTATCTAAGTGTTCGCCTAGAGGTGTAAATTCTACGTTTTGAAGTCTATTCGATTTAGTCCAATTTTTATGATTTAGTCCCTAAACCAAAAACTAACCATATAGCGTTTCCATCAACCAACCACAATAAGATTTAGTAACTACCCATTATCATCATACAAACATCAGTAAAATTCATGCTTAAATGATTCATTAAAAAAAGCATAAAAAATAAGGTTGAGAAAATCTTACTGACTCTTAATGGAGTCTTTGTGAAAGATGAGAGCAACACTGATGGTGATAAAAGCACAACCAAAGGTGAGGTTTTCACAATTTTGCAAATTCACAAAGCTAAAATCTATTAGAAGCTTTAAAGAGAAACCAAAATACAAGGATGATTTTTTGTATCTAATTTTAAAAAACTTAATGCTATAGTAGAACTAAAGCAACTAACAACTATCAACTAACTAAGCTAAGAAAGAAAAAAATCTAAACCTAAAATGGTGAAGAGAATAAAAGAGACGCTAAAAAGATGATAAAAGTTGGCTCTTTTATGTTTTGCATCAAAAGTGTCTTTAATATAGCCAAATTACAACATTAAAGTTAGACAAAAATGCCCTCAAAGTGTATGAGCTTATTTAAGTTGGTGTTGGACACAAAACTATCCCTCTAGTATTTTTCCCCGTCAGACTTCAGTGTCGTGACACCTTTGACAGTGGCACAATATTCACTTTGGGGGTTCTTGATGTCGTGACACCAGCTAGTGACTTTCTTGACAGTGGTCCTGGCTCCTTCACTTCAACCGTCAACAATGGAGTTGTGACCTCGAAGGCTTAGAGTGTTGGAAAATCGGGTTTGGAAAATGTAGTGAAAAATAGATTTGAGGAAAAATTAGAGTTTTAAATTTTTTTTTCAAAAACTAGAACTTGGTTGTGTTATCTAAAGTAATAAACAATTAATCAAAATTATAGTTTTTTGATTCGTCTAGGATGAACGCTTTGACTGAGTAGTCTTCTCTGCTATCCTCAAGCTCACGTCTACCAAGATGGGCTCGCTTTGAATCAAAAAGTTTTCCACAAAATTACCAGTGGGACAATTTCATAATTTCTCTAAACTTCTGGGTCAAGTTGTAAATAAGAAAAATATCTCTAGAAATCTTCTAAAATAATTTCTTCAGAGAATTTTTGCTCTACAACTTTCTCTTGAATTCAAGTGTGTGAAAAATAATGACCCAAAGCTCCCTTTATATAGAGAGAGTTTAAATATGATTAAACTTAATCACTTTAGTATTAAATTAATATAATACATATCAATATAAATATTACATTAAATTTAATATTAAATCTATTAAATTAATAAAATATTTATCTATAAGATAAATATTAAATTAAATTTAATATTAAGATAATCACTTTAATATTAAATTAATAAAATACTATTTAGATACGTACTAAATTAAATTTAATATTCAATCTATTGAAATAATATTATTTGTGGAATAGTTAATCTAAAATCAAATTATATGGTATAGTCCCAGTAGTAGTGTACTTCTTCCACTGCTCAACCATCGAAGAACTACCGTTGCCGACCATCCGTCGACCACTAGAATGTCATTCGCTGGCACCACTGTGCCTAGTGGTGCCATTGTAGGTGTGACACCCTCACCGCACCCCGAGCCAATTCAATTGTTGTCAGTTCGTTCTAGATCAGTGATGGCCCGACTTCACATATTAGGCCCAGTTTGACCAGTTTTTAGGTTTCAATCTTAGTTTTGGGTTCTTGGGCTCAATTTTCGATGTCAGGTCCAATTTTCAAGTTTGATTACTCATTTTGCCAATTGTCTGACTTGAAAATTAATTTTTAAAAATATTATATTAATTTTAATTAGTTTGATTAATTTAATTTTACTTAAGCAAAATTAATTTTCCCAAAAATCACTTAGATTTTCCAAATTAATTTTTTAAGAAAATTCATTAATAAAATTCTCTAGTTGAACAATTCTCATGATTGCCTAATTTAATTTCACATCGAATAAATTGAATCAATTAAATTATTTCCAAAGTTGTAGAATTTTCTTCTGATTCAAATGCAGTCCAATTGAGCTTTTGTTAAGCTAGCAGAGGGACTAATCGGACATATACGGTTAGACTCTAGTAATTGTAATTATGTTTAGAAGCATCATTCCGATAATTCATAATTTACTTAATTATGAAGTTAGTCCACACACTACAGCAAACCTGGCTTTTAGCGGCTTTTTTTGGGCCTATAACTGCGCTTTCTAGCGCTGCTAAAAGTATTTGAAAGCACCGCAAAAAATGTCGCTATAAACTATGTCGCTATTTTTTGTGATGTTTTTTCACATAAACGCCACTAAAGAACATGACATTTAGCGTCGCTTTTACCACAAACGCCACTAAAGAACATGTAAATGTGCTTTTACCACAAACGCCGCTAAAAGTACCATTCTTTAGCGGCGTTTTACATAAAAACGCCACTAACTTTTAAAAACATTTAAATATATTAAATATTAAAATCAAACATTATTAATATCAAAAATTAAATAGTATTAAATATATTAATATAAAAGATCTTTTAAACATTATTAATATTAAACTAATTCAATCTTACATCAATGAGAACAAGAGCATAAATAAGCACATGAAAACAATGCAAAATCAGCGTATCTTAGAAAAAAAGGGTAAAAGTAGATCAGTATGGGGGAAATCTAACTAAATTAATTGCACATGTGCAATTATGTCAAATCATTATAAGGGCTGGAAGTATACATTACCTCTAGGGGTAGACAAATCTAAATGTTTATTTGATTTAGGACTTGATATACCATATCAAGGGTTGAAAGCATATAGTACCTATCAGGATATCTCCCATTAATCCTAATTGAAAGCTCCAACTCAAGAATAAGTTGCTCTAACATGTCTGCTTGTATAAGTGCAAACAGGGCAGGAAATCAGTCCTAATTAAATCAAGCTCTGAACCAGTTGCAAGCAATTAAGGAGAATTCACGTTTAGAAACTTGATTCTATGTTCAGAATAAATGCATGCAAGCAAACATACCTTGCCAGGGTGATCATACAAAGGAGAAAGATCAGAGAATAAAGATGGAACCCCCTGGGAGCACAGAGAAAATATATCATTATTTCACCCCAGAAAATATAACCAGTAAAACTAGCACCATAAAAATTTATACATCATTTGCATATATACCTTCGTTAGAAGAGGCTTAATATAACTAATTGCAGCTTCACAGAACTTGTCTCCTTGCAGAAAATCAAGTGGTATCCTCTATATTTTGAGAAAACAAAATTCCAATATAAGCCTTGGAAAATTCATCATACATCATAAAGAAAATAGGCATTCATTGACAATGATGCACACAGTAACAGCAATAAGTACAATTCTCATGAGTGAGTATATAACAAAATCCCTACAGCTAGAAACTTTATTTCAACTATGCTGTAACCTGGTCTCTTTTCAACTCATGGTCAAGTACCCTCCCCAAAAGGTTGATTTAGGATAATATTTTGCAGCTTAACAGAAAGAATGAGGCAAAGATAGTCGTTGGTAAAAGTTGGAGCATATGAAAGTAGAACTTTAACCACCTAAAGTTCTTACTGTTTGTCACATCAAAACATTAATTAAATATTTCAGTATTACACCACAACCATCTTTTTTTTTCAGATAATTTAAGAATATTACAGGTCATTTATGAATTAGATTCTTCTCATCATATCAGTTCTTATTCAAGCTTTCAAGGTTAAAAAATACATACAAGTAAATATAGCTGCCGCTCCTCTCTAAGAAAGAGGTGAAAAGCTCCTCAGAAAAGCAAGGTTTTTGTTCAAATTCATAGTGTCATTCTATATATATGCAAAGAGAAAGCACGAGAGAGAGAGCAGCAACCTAGAGCACTATATCAGGAACAGAAAATCCAAAGGTACAATTTGGAACTGTAAAATAAAAAGATGTAAAAATTTAATTGAATGAATATGATTAACAGCTAGGACACAATATAGCATCTAATATTAGCATATTCGCCACTAGAAAAATTTTGCAATACAAGTATATCATAACCATCCATATCATTGAAAATAGGAACATGACATAAGTGCACCACCTTAACTGCAGATGACCAAGTGTACTGTTCTGCAAGCGATTTGTGTAATGCATCCAATTGATCAATTTCATCTAAGGAATATTTTCCATTTTCAGAAAACAGGACAAAACATTTGAAACAACATCTTGTATAAGCCAAAATTTATATTGGTGTTGATTGCCTTAGTGTAAATCTGCTGGCTCGAATAGGCAGACACAAAACGAATCGATCCTCTTGCCATCAATTCACTTATAGCCTTCCTAGCAAGGTATCCATTAATCTGCAAATGCGTATGAAAAAACATATTAGACGTAATAACAGAATGCTGGCTTTCACAAGCTGACGTATATAAAAACAACAATCTAGCTGAGGACCAACATCCTGACTAAATGAAATAATCTTTTATTTTGTCTGCTAAAAATTATTAGTTAAGTAATTTTATAAAACATTTATTATTACTATTTTGTATGAATTGGATTTTTATAATAAAAAAAACCAAGTACTCTCAAAATAAATATCGTATATTTTTTAACCTTAGTATAACTGAACTTAGCCTGTTTTACCATTTAAAATAATAAAAATATAAAAAGGTTATATTGACATTATTTTTAATAATTAAATTTAAATATAAAATAATTTTTATTGTTTTTAAACAATAAAATGGGTGATTCGGGTAAAACGAGCTTGAAGTTAGAAAAATTTTTAAAATTGGGCATTGACACAGCCTGGTCTGGCTTGGCCCACTAATATTTTTAACAGTAATAAAACATTTGCAAAGTTTAAGCTATTCAATCAATTCTTATTTGATCATGACGGGGGCAAGGCAAAATAGAAAAACTCACATTGGGTTTAAGGATAATCAGGCTCGAACTGATACTTCCGCCACGTCAAGGTGACGCTTTATCGCTAAGTTATATCCCTTCCCTGCCCCCATCAAGAAATGGAACTGACTACTCCTAAGCCAAAGGATTGGGAAACTCAAGAATGCAAATTCTTATTAAAAAAAAGATATCCCTGGAGCAGAATAAGAATGAAAATTAACACTGTACTTATTAAAACGTTGTGAAACTATTTAATGTCAAATTCTTTGAAAATATTTAGAAACTCAGTATTACTGTTTTCTTATTCCCTCAACAAATATAATGCAACTTTAACAGTTTTAAATACACCGAAACAATTTTGAACCAAATCTTCACACAATTTTGAAGAACCAAATTAATATTATCTATTTTACAATTATATAAGAAATTAATTAATATATAAATTAGAAAACACTAGTTAATTTAAACCCTAAACCATAAACCTAACCCTAAACCCTTAACACACAACCTCTAAACCTTAAACCCTAGCCTTTAAACCATAAACCATAAACCATAATCCCTAAACCCATATTCCATAAACCTTAAAATAGTAACTCCTAAACCTTAAACTGTAAACCATATACCCTAAACCAAAAACCTTAAACTATAGTGATAATTAATTAAATATTTTAAAATTAATACTATCTCTTTTACGATTATATAAGAAATTATTTAATATATAAATTAAAAAACAATCAGTAATGTACCCAAAAAACTTTAAAATTATTTTAAATAAAAGTATTTTAATTTTTCCATTTTTAACAAATATTTTTCTATGTTTTTTATTTCAAATTATTTCTGCGTGTCATTTTTTTTCTGAAGATTTTAAATATTCAATTAAAAATAAATTAAATTTTAATTAATATAAATAAACCAATTAAATAATAAATAGACAGATAAAATTTTTTTGTGTTGCTTTTTTAAAAACGCCGCTAAAGATCGAGCATTAGCGGCGCTTTTTCAAAAATGCCGTTAAAGCCCCGAGCATTAGTGGTGTTTTTTCAAAAACGCCGCTAAAGCCCCGAGCATTAGTGGCGCTTTTCAAAAATGCCGCTAAAGCCCCAATCATTAGCAGCGCTTTTTCAAAACCGCCGCTAAAGCCCCAAGCATTAGCGATGCTTTTTGAAAAACGCCGCTAAAATCCCGAAAGCTCAGAAAACGGCATCATTGGGCTTAGGTTTTTTGCGGCACTTTTTGGAAATCGCCGCTAATGCTCATTTTTAGCAGCATTTTTCAAAAAGCGCCGCTACTGCTTGATTTTTAGCGGCGTTTTTTATCCAAACGCCGTTAAAATTGCCGCTAAAAACCTGTTTTACTGTAGTGACAAGAAGTACCATGATTGAAAACTCATTATTATATACTCTTTATGGAAACAATTCATCCAACTACTTTGTTCAATGACCTTGTCATGTGTGTGTTACCCTCATATGATATCCTTGATTCTTTTGAGTTAAATCCATCCACTCAATACAATTCTATTTTATCTCATTGCCGTAATAATGTCTTCTTAATGATTAATATGATCACTGTCAACAAATGACTATGATAAATTACTCGTTCGAGAACAAGAAACCCATGGCCACGTTCCCTATTTATCAATCCACATAATGCCAATGAGAGGATATCATTAAATCTTTAATCGAGTTATGAATTCCATTGTTGCTAGTAAAGCCATGTCATACACAAGTCATGTACCCAACATACCGGCTATGGGCTCGATCATCTTTACAGCATAAGCCTCCACTTATACCAAAGCACATGAGTTACATACGCATGGTTAGTGACTAACTCAAGATTTAGGTAAATCACACCATGAACATCATAAATGAATTAATTCACAAACAGATTTAAAATTAATTCATCTTGGGTCCAATCTAATGTATCATTCTTCCAATGAGTACATTTATGTCTCTACCCGTAGAGTTAATTGCTTCGATGGCCAAGACTAGCCATCTCCCTGATTGGAATTGTAGAGGACAAAATAATCATTCTAAGTATTTGAATCAAATCCTCACTTTGATTCTTTTACAGGATTATTGACTCGTTTAGATTATCTACTGAAGTAAGTTGGCTTTCTCGCAATGTAAACATTTTTATAGTGCCACTAATCATCAGTTTGAACTTAGACAATCAATGAGCTAATATTTGTTTGTCACAATTCTGCTATTTATACAAAACACAAAAAACATAAACACAAAAGATACAATAATGAAATGTGAAATTAACTTTATTTATTATTCATTCAAATACATAGAAAACATTTATATGTATACTGTAATATAGGCACATTTCCCAACAATCTCCCACTTGCCCTAGTGAAGTAAATGTGTCTTGTTTCGCATTCTCATATCCTCGATGTGTTTGTTAAAAGTCCTAGTTACAAGAGTCTTAGTAAACGGATCCGCAAGGTTATATTCAAAAGCTACTTTCACCACATCTATTATTCCTTCGGCTAAACAGATATTTGGACGTGTGCAAAGCATAACATACATAAGGTTTTCAATTTCCAAAGCATATGGAACCTTACTTATATTACTCTCTTTCTTCTGCTATCTTAGGACAGTCATCCAAAGAAATATGAAAACTCGATGCAGTCAGCTAAGCGCTTGGCTTCACATTGGTCATTGCAAACTGTTTTAAGACCTTATCGATGTATGAAGCTTGTGATAGAGCTATCGTTTTATTCTTTAAATCTCTAAGCATTTGAATTCCAAGAATATAACTAGCTTCAACCAAGTCCTTCATGCTAAACTATAGATTTAACCATACTTTAATCGATGATAATTCTCTTATATCATTTTCGATAAGTAAAATATCCTCGACATACAAAATGAGGAAGACCATTTTTTTCTTATTTTATACGCTTATAAACACGAGGTTCATCAGTATTTTTGCTCAAATCCAAAAGTTTTGATCATTTGATCAAATCTTTTATTCTATGAGCGGGACGACTGCTTAAGTCTATAAATGGATCTCAGTAGTTTGCAAACTTTCTGCTATTTTCCTTTGACAATATAACCAGTGGGTTGAGCCATATAAATGATCTCATCAAGATAGTCATTCAAGAATGTTGTCTTGATATCCATTTGCCAGAAATCGTAATTGAGAACAGTAAAAAAGGATAAGAGTATGCAGATAGACTTGAGAATGACTATCAGAGAGAAGGTCATATCGAAATCGATGCCTTATTTCTGTACGTAGCCTTTCCCTACAAGTTTAGCTTTATGTGTTTCCACTTTTCTTTCTACAATTCTCTTCTTATTGTAGATCCATTTACACCTTATGGGTTTAATCTCAACCAGTAAGTCTACAAGCTCCTACACCATATTGGATTCCATAGAATCCATCTCGGCATCCATGGTTTGTTTTTAGGGCTTGGAATCAATGTTTTGCATAGCCTCATCGTAAGTGAGTGGATCATCATTCTCATGATTGGCTTCCGTATTATAAATACTACCATCATAGATGAAGAAGTCTGGTTTCTTAAAATCTTTCCCACTACGAGGGATTCCCCTATGCTGTTGATCACTTGCAAGTCTTTACACAACTTTATCGAGAATTAAACTTGGTGATTGTTCTACAACTCATGAAAGTTCCTCGAGTACCAGTTTACTTCGAGGCTTAAATTTACCCATACAACTTTTCTCAAGGAAAGTAGCATGAGTAGAAACTTTAATCGTATTATCTTTCAGATTGTAGAATAATCCACCCTTTGTTCCTTTCGGATATCCTACAAACAAGCACAATTCTGTTCGTTCATCCAACTTCTTTGCATTTTTATCCAGAACGTGTGTTGGACAACCCTATATTCTAAAGAGATTTAGAGAGGGTTTCTTTCCATGCCACAGTTCATGAGTGGGTTGGCACATCATTCAGAATATAACAAGCCATTTGTATCGCATATCCCTGGAAAGAAGTAGAAAGTTGTGAATAGCTTAACATTGAACGAACCATGTCAAGTAAGGTTCTATTCCTTCTCCCAGCTACGCCATTCTACTATGGAGTGCCCGACGTAGTCAATAGGGACAAAATCTCATTCTCTATGAGGTATCCTAAGAACTCGTCGAACAAGTATTCCCCACCTTGGTCAGACCGAAGATTCTTTATGGATAAACCTAATTGCTTTTTCACTTCTACACGAAAGTCTCAAAATTTATCAAAGGTTTTGCTTTTACAGTGCATTAGATACAGATATCCATATCGAGAATAGTCATCGATGAAAGTCACGTAATAATCATAACCTCCTTAGGCACTAATGCTCATGGGGCCACATACATCAATGTGCACAAGTTTTAAAAGTTGGTTGGCCCTTGTACCTTTCTCATTAAAAGACCTCTTAGTCATTTTACCTTCCAAGTAAGATTCACATTGTGAAAGACTAACTTTCTTAAGCATACTTAAGAGACCATCTTTTACAAGTCTAATGATTCTTTCTTGGTTAATATGACCAAGTCTTAAGTGCCATTTGTACCTCTCATTAGAGTGAGAAGTTTTAAGCTTCAACCACAAAGAGTTCCATACCTTTGCCCTTTTCACCTAGGATTAGGCGAGATAACAATATATGTCTATACTATTACAAATTTAATTACTAGAAGAATTAAACATGCACCTTTCGAGTTGTATGTTTACTAATTACCATCTTCTCAATTGTAATAATTAACTCAATTGCTTACTAATAACAGCTACACCTTAACAAGTGTTAAACGTGAAACCTACTTGAATGAATAAACAACCAATTACACAAAAGCTTAACAAAGCATAAATAATTTCATGCTAAGGATCCATAAATATTCTAGCATAAAAAATTTAAGTCATAATCATTAAAGTGAAAACCAACAACCAAGTTGCAGCCATGATTTAAAAACAAAAGAGAAAGAAATGGATAAGAGAAATAAAGGATATCAGTTGAATGTCAGTGGTTCTCCGCAAATATCTCTCGTTGCTTCCTAAAAAAATCTTCTTGTCGTTCTCAGACTCAATGCTCTCACCCTTGTGTTTTGATTTTTCTACTTTCAAATTTTTTGTGTTGTGTTCTACTCTATTCTGTCATGTTCTTCACTGTGTTTTTTATGCTATATTTACTTCCTATTTATAGTACTAAGTTCCCTTCATCTTTTTTTATTTTTAGGTGTAGTGGTTCCTTGATTTACTGTACCATTATGGTGGTTCTGTGATTTCTACTTCCCATAATCTAATAGTAGACTAAGTCATTTGTGTATACGTTGGAGATTGACTACCATGCCACAGCTCGCATATCTGCAAACTAGCAAAGTGCGAGATGAGAAATGTGATGTGTGATCTCTATACATGCGATGTGTGAACTGCAAGCTACAATGTATAAGAGTTGTGTTCTGCGAGCTCCCATGCATACGAGCTATGAACTGTGAGCTCCATGTAGACGAGCAATGCATGTGAGCATAGGGTTGTGGACTGCGTGCTACGAGCTGCAATATATGTGATTTGTTGTATACTGCGAGCTCCCCGCCAACAAGCACTACTTGTCAGCTGAGAACAGAGAGCTTGCGAACTAAGATACTCGAACTGAGAGCTGTAAACTGGTGATGTGCGAGCTATCTCCAAGCACTGCATACAGTGAGCTTGTAAATTGAGATAGAGCTACGAACAGAGAGCTCACAAATTGAGATGGAGTTGCGAGCTTTCTCATACAAGTTGCAAACTGAGATGGAGTAATTAGGATGGAGTTGCGAACTACTGAAGTGTGAGTGGTACTTTAACTACAAGATATCCAAGAGCAATGTATGTGAGCTGAACTCTCATCAGCGAAGTGATAACTACTAGCTATCAACGAGCAATGTGTGCTCTCTGCTGCTGAATTTTTGATGCGGTGCTAACTTTATTTTCTCTATTGTCGTTTTACTTTCTTTTACCCAGTAGTTGTCATGGTGCTCCCTGAGTGTGAGCTACCTTGTTTCTATCGGTCTTGAGGCTTGAGACATTGTTTCACCATTACTGTGATTATTGAGTAAACTTTAATAACCACCTTTAAGGATAAAAATGTGTATTTTAGCATGGAAATTTACCAAAAATGCAATATTTAGGTAAAACCTTTCAATATCGAATATTTAATAGAAATATAACATAAATGGCTAATAAATAGCTATCAATCCCTCTTAACTCGCCCGAAATATAAGCTTAAAAGCACTTTAATACTCTATATATTAGAGTTATCAACTAGTTGTCCTCGATAAAAAAGAAAACTTTTTTACTGAATTCCACATGATAATAGCTACCTCAGGGCTAACAAACTATCATATGCTATCACAAGAAAGTTATCTCTTTTAAGGAAATCTCCTCAGTGAAATCCACATGATAGTACCTACCTTAGGGTCAAAAAATTGTCATGTCATCACAAGAGACCATTGATGGAGGCCGTAGGTCTTGTTTAGGGACCTTCTTCCATTCAATCTTTTAAAACTTGTAAGGTTTTGATGTCCAATTTAAATCATTAATGATTAAAAATGTCGTGAAAAATACATATGTCATTCTTTTCCTAAACTATATGGCATGTTTATCATACATATGCATGAACATAGTCAATTTAAATATCATCATGCTATCACAGAAACACATAAAATTATATGAATCTAACCGACCAAAGTTTCCATGATTTCATCCTAGAAAAATAAAAAAATTACAATTATTACCTCAAAGCATAATTTGGGTATTTTGAGTGAAAGTCAATTATCCTAGTTTTGGGTTTCCTAAAACCGCATATGACTTGAAAAACACTTGAAGGATCCACTCCTGAACTGCTATTGCCACCATAGACTTCCATTGCTACCACCATTAATGTCACCATTACCGCGATTTAGCCACTGCTAACCACCGTAGGCAACCGCCAACCACTGTTGTTACTATCACCAGCCATTGCTAGCCACCACTGTCAGAGCACTAGCAACCATCATTTTCAGACCACCATCAATCGATCCTTAGTTGATCCTTTCCCAATTAGCTGGGTCAATTTTGCTTTATCTCGATCAGTCATGGGTGCATATCGATTTTTCAAAATTCGCCAAAAAATTCAGTTACACAAAAATTATGTCTATTTCTGGTCCACATTAAATTTTTAAGAAAAAAATAAAACTTGTCACATCCTAAATTTGGCAAATCCGAGAAAAAGGCATATAGATGTGAAGGGAACCTATTTTAGCGCACTACGATAGTTAGTCCACCAATTTTCAGGCTTTTGGTGAACTAAAATTGGCATAAAGTATCTACCATAGAAATATCTTAGGATTTATTCTCGTAATATTCTTCAATTGAAGAAAGAGTACGACAAGTGAAAAGTACACCTCAGAATATTGGTTGAGCATGACGCACCTACTAAGTATATGTTAAAGTTGTTAGGGGTTAAAGTGTCTTTAAGGCCACACCATATACGAGTTATCGCTATTGGTATGGTACGCCAAGTGCACTTAAAAGATGTGCAAGATGGATTTTGTAATGTGATTGATTGAGAGTCAACTGAATGGATGATCAGTCAAATAGCATCGAGATCTGATTTTCTTTTATATTTCTCTGATTTTTTAGGACATTTAAGGGAAAAATTTTGTATGCATTTGACACTTATCAAGATCTACTATGAGGTATTGAGCATATATATGGTAAGAGGGGAACATTTAGATGGTTTTTCTTCATTCTATTCTACACTTTAGTTTTCTTAAGATTAAATATTCTCTTCTTCCTTATTAAACTAGAAGCTAAGATTTCTAGGATTATTGATGGATGTTTTAACCTCCTGGTAAGTTTGGTATCTCTGCATGTTAGGATTTTGAAAGAGTAAAGTTGTTATGAAGCATAAATGGTAAGATATGAAAAGGCCATACATAGTGGTCGTTTCTAAATGAGATGGTAACAAATTATCTTTAAATGGGTTTTTAATGGTATGTTCTTTTAAGCGGTTTTTGCGGTTGGTTCGTGAGGGACGAATGGGTTTGGAATTCTGAGCTACAGAAGGTGAGTTACAGGTGAGTCTTTATCTTGACTCATGAGTAGTATAATATAATGGAAAGTCGTATGTAGATGTTGCCACGAAAAATTGGTAAAAGTATATATGTGTAAAGCATCGTAAAAAGCTTTGCTTTTTTATAAATGATTTATATGATTTGTTGCATAAAAAATATGAGTTTTGATATGTAATCATTTAAAAGAGGTATGGATAAGGATAAATTAGTCAGGTGAGTGAATGAATCTCGGTAAGTGTAATTGATGTTAAGTGAGTAAATCATTCAATTGTGATGCCTCCGGTAAGGCAGGTACATTGCTAATTTGACAAGCAGATCATATTGACAACAAGTATACTCCTGGTGTAGCCTTCAGTGAAATGTAAACCAGATTGGCAGAACAAGACATGAGGTTGTATAAGTCCATGTGAATGAGACCCGTGGAATAGTATGACAATGAAAATATTCATGGCGTTGCCTTCAGTGAGATGAAAATTAAACTGGTAGATCACGACTTGAAGATATGTATAAGACCATGAAGGAGAAAACCATGGAACCTTTTTCGAGAAAGTTCATCGAGACAGTAAACACGTAACTCTTTGTGATGCTTGTGTGGCGTGATCTGCTACGCCTTAGTGGCGTATTCTGTATTGCCTTTATGGTGAATCATGTAACGTTTATGTGGCGTATTCGATGATGCCTATGTTGTAGAATCTGGTTAACCGCCATTGTGGCAAGATCTGGGTAAGTTCTGTGATTTCTTTGTTAACTAACTCTATGATAAAGATTTGATAAGTCTGAAGATAAATTGGTTTGGTTAATCTTGTGATGAAATTGAATGAGTTTTAAGGGGAGTTTCTTGAAAAAGAGTATGCATCTGTATTTCTAAAGAGGGAATCCGTCATAGTAGTCTGTCAGTACAGGAAATTAGCATATTTGTAATTATGAAAAGTTTAAGTGTTCGCTAGATCTGAGTTTTTCTATGCTATTTAGGGAAGTAATTTGAGTTATCTGGTAATCGCTAAATCTAAATGGTTTTGAAGTCTTGTACAGAGGCCATTTGGAATCTAAGCAGCCTGTTAAGATGGGTGTTCTCATGTTATGTAACTTAGTCATCTGGAATTCTTGTAGATGATCTGGAATGTTTCATTATCAATATAAGTTATAATCTTGGGTTGATTCAATATATGATCTAATCGGTAATCTATTAGCTACCAGAATTAGTATGAGAATTTGCCACAGTTAATATCAATATGAAGTTCAACTTAAGAGATCCGTTGGTTTTACTATCCGCTAGGAGCAGTATTTGTGAGTACCCATCCTGGGGGAAAAAGTATTCTATGTTTATTTGAAGGAGAATTTGTCGTAGGTAGGCTCTGTATGGATATTCTTTTGAGAAGAATAGTTGTTTTTCAGGATAGGAAATAAAATTTGTATTAACTAGTAAGCTTCGGAATCAGCCAAAGAGTGAAGGGTGAGTAGATACATTAAGTATGGATGTTGGTGTATATGTATACGTCTAGCATTAGGAAAGTATCCGCCAGCAATAGAGACGAATTCCAAAATCTTCATGAAAAGAGTTCACCTAGAAAGACTTCGAGGTAATCTAGGTTAAAACTCATTAAGTTGCGTGAACTTACAAGTGTTTGTTCATGTTTAACGTTCTGCTGTAAGAGTGAGTACGCCAAGAAGGACCAAGCCAAGAATTTTCCAGGGTAGCAGCAAGTTGGGATATTATGCATACATAGGACATCTTAGGAGTGTGACGTATAGTACACTGCACCATAAGAGTCTGTTTTTAATAAAATTTTACATTGTAACATTGTACACTATTTAATACTGGAATGTAATTATTTAATATCCTCTTTTATATTAAAGAATAGTTCAAAAGAAATAATATATGCGTTTAAATATAGTTACGATAGTAGTTTAAATTTTTATTAAGTGTTTATGTTGTAACATCTGATATCCGAATCCGGCAATTCGGTTGGGTAAAGGATTATACAGAACTTACGTGGGGATGATAGTCCATGATCTAATTACATATCCTAAGAAATATTAAAAAATATAAATACAACCACTTTAATTTCTAGAAATCACAATTTTGACAAAAAAAAATTATCATATAAATTATAAAATAATAAAATACAATCATTCACATACAAAACCCAAAACATGCTAATAATTATAAGAATGTCACATCATATAAAAAATTAACCAAACATGAAGAAGAGAGAAAATGCAAAATTAGTTTATACCAAAAACATAAAAAAAAACCTAGCTTTGATACCGATTGTTGGAAAATCTAGTTTAAAAATGGTTTCTTGTCACAATAGAAAATTAAGATTTTTTAAAATTGAGCCAGCTTTTTATATTTATAAAAATAAAATTTTCCCAAAAAGTACATGTGCCCTGAGTAAGACGAATCCTAGATGTTTCCAACTTTCAACAGAACGACTTTCTCCGCTATTCTCGTACGAATAATCGCTTTGAGTGTGGGCTCGAACAACCATAAATCAAACATAGAACCATAAACAATTTCTTACTTTCGGTAGAAAAGTAATTCTCTTTCAATAGAAACCGATAGAGTTGTTATTCCCAAAAAATAGAATTTATACTTAGAAAATAAGTTTCTCACTATTTTCGGACAGAATAATAATATCTCAAAGTTGTGTTTTTTTAGCCCTACAAGTAGAGGTGATCATGGGTTAGGCGGCCTGGCCCGGCCCGATGGCCCGCCCGAAATATGTGAGGGTTCGGGTAAAAATATATGCCCGAAATATGGGTTTGGGCAAAAAATGGGCCCGTTTAAAAAACGGGCCGAGCCTCAGGCAAAATTTTTTTGACCTGGGACCGGCTCGGCCCGGCCCGTATATAATTAATATATTTTTTTATTTTTAAAATTTATTATTACATTAATACAATTCCCATTTCCCTTCCCCTCCCCATTTCCCATTTCCCCGACCCCGTGCATCTGATAAATCCCTAACCTCTTCCCTCCATTTTTTCCCCCAAATCGAAAATCCACCTCCACCTCCACCTCCACCTCCACCTCCACCAATCCACCATTCCACCTCCGGTCCACCACGACTCCACCTCTGCTCTAACGGTGCTTCTAGCCATCTACGTCTTCTACCTTTGAATTTCAAAAGTGAGTTTGCTGTTAACCCTATTTCCTGTTAACCAAATTCAAATTAGTTTTTGCTTTTTGCTTTTTGATTTTGATTTTTACTGTTATCAGTTTTCTAATTTTGATTTTGAGACGCTGAATCTTTGGGGGGATTTAATTTCTGCTATTTGACTACTACCTTGGTAGTCACAGCAATGGTGGAAAGATGAACTTCTTAGGCAATTAGTCACTCGCTTCTTTAAGCCATGCCCTTAGCACCAAGACTACTGGCCCTTCTTGCAAGAGCAGAAAGATCCATTCTTTGCCCCTCCTTCAAGGACAAGAGATGGGGATGAACGCTCGCTTATTCGATTCGTCCTCTATCTAAGTTCATTTATGATGAAATCTTTTCCTACCTGAGGTCAGGCTTAAGCTTATTCCCGTCAGTTCCCTCACTCTCTTTCAATGGCATCTGCTTTCAATTCATTAAGAAAGAGATTGCCCGTTGGATCAGAAAAAAGAAAAAAAAAGTAGTTTTAGCAAATAGGAAATCACTCAAAAAAGAGGAAAAAATACTTTGTGATACGAGTCACAAAGGCCCAATTCAAGCTCAGGAACGTGATAGGCTCAAATTACCACAAGGCCCAATAATGAGGTCAAAGGCCAGACAAATGCGTTCAAAACTAAATGGAACCATTCAAGAATTTATTAGCAAGGCCTTAGATGCGTACATGAAGGAAAAAGAAAATCAAGATTCACTTTCTTGTTTTCAAGAAATCAAGAAACCAAATCTTGGTCCAATTTTTCTATTTGGAGCGATTTCAAGAAACAAGAAAATCAAGATTTCAAATCTTGGAAGTCTTGGTCCAAGAAACCAAATCTTGCAGCTAAGGCGCATTGGATCTCCGTTATGAGCATCAACGAACCAATTTCGGTAGGAAACGAACTACAAGCCCAAGTTCTTGAAGGCAAGGCCCAATAAGAAGTTCCAAGCCCAATCCAGAAAGTTAAATGAGACTTAGGGTCCGTTTGATTGCCAGTAAAATGTTTTCCGTAAAATGATTTCTGGAAAATGTTTTACTTTTCTGTAAAATGATTTACTGGAAAATATTTTCTGGTGTTTGATTGAATCTGTGTAAAATATTTTCTACTGTTTGGCAGGTTTCCTGAAAATATTTCCGGAAAAGTTGTTTTTACCTATATTTTAAATTGTTTTTACATATATTGCAATGATTTATTTATAAATAAATAAATCAAATTAAATATATAATAATACTCAATTATTAAAATATAAAAGCATTGCAAACTACTTCCGAAATTTACTAATTAGTAGTGAATCAATTGTAGTAATCTCCTGATGAAATTATGCTCAGCATAAAAGCAATTTTTTTGTTGTCTTACAAACAACACAAATAGCATCATTATCAAATTTTAGCCACTCTCAAGTATAACCAATTCTTTAGCCAACCAATCTACATTATAACACAAAGCTAACTCCTATAAAATTTATCCCAATGCACATATTTACAGACATAAATATGTATATATGTATGCATTCAACAAATACATAACCATATGCATGCAATCAGCTATGTTCTTTGAAAGCTACTACTAGATCAAGCATTGCCCCAATATTATAGGCTGCCATCCAATAGAGAGGAAAAAATACAAGCGAAGAACCCAGCTTTTTACCTAGACATATGGCGAAACGTACTCACGCAACTGTTAAGAAAAAATCACTCATGGCCCAAAAAAGAATTTCATAGAACTAATAGTAAAATCAAAATGAATGATACATACAATCAAAATTTTCAACTGACATCTATTGATTTAATACAACCAGGTAAAGAGGCAGACAACCATCTGATATCTATGAAGCAAATGAACTAGCAATATGCTAGAAATATCAGCAATTGCAATCAAGAAAGGCAATAGGCTCCATTGAAGTCCCCAATTTAAATAGAAAAGAGCAGTATTCCAGAGAGTCTATTATGTTGCCATGATTTCCAATTATAACAGCAGTATTCCAGAGAGTCCCTCCATGATTTATATCCCTCTCAAGAATTGAGCTTATAATGACCATGTTATACTTGAGTGCAAATTCCTGAAGAAATTGTGTAGACTCCCCGTTAACAGGTTCTGCAAATTCACACCACCTCTTTTCTCATGTACAGAAGGCAAATGGCATCATCTATGCTTCCTGAACTTGCATCATAGACTCATTAATTTGCATTTTCAGAATATTATGCATCGATCAATAAAATTGACCATACCTGCAGCATAGTATGTTGACTCCTGAAGCACCAGCAGCATCAATTATTGGTCCTAATTTCAACTGATTATTGTGCATCAATTATCCCGAAAACTGATTATTGTTTTAGGCAGATAGAAAGATTAAAAGCACGAGGAAAAGAAAGACACCGCTATGTACCATATTCACTAACCATCTCAACTGTGCTACACTGATTTTTAAGGGAATATAAAATCAGAGTTGGGAGTAATCAGATGCAGTTTATGGTTAGTCACAGAAATCAAAGAAAGATAGAAGAAATGCTCAACTATCCATTCAAATTATGGTACTGCATAAGAGTCTTGAATAAATGGCAAAAAAAAACATAACTCAAACATCTTCTCATGCATGTCCTTGTGGTAATAAATAGAAATCATTTTATCAAAGAAAATACGTGGGGTGCTTTCTAAATTATCAGAAAATAGTTTGACCCACAGCTCTTCAGCCTCTTCAAGTCTCTCATCCTCCGCTAAGGCATTCAATAAGGTGAAATACGTTCCCATTGTTCTTCTTTGACCTTTGCTTAACATCCACTTTATCACCTGCAAACCAAGTGCACTTTCCTAGACTTAACTCTTTTTAGTGTAGAAAGCCAAAAGAAAGGATAAAACTGAAGAGAAATGATTACCTGAATTATTCTCTTCCATTCTTGTTCGTTCTGTAGGATCTTCAATGCTTTCTTAACTGTAATTAGAGGGAACTCTAGTTCCCATGTAATAAATGAGTCGAGAGCCCCGTAAACTTCCTCCTTGACATTTGACAGTTGCTTAACCTACATAAGGATGGCCGATAATAGATGACTATTATCCCAAGATTGCTATAAAAAGAATCAAATCCGTGTCTATAATTACTTCGCAACGAGCTCACTCAGCTTAAGTCACTCATTCCAGAATCAGCAACCATTAACGATATTTGTTTTGCTAATATTTAACTTATAAAAGTTAAGATAGTAAAGCAAACAAGAACTTACACAAGTAACAAGCTTTGCTGATTTTGAGACAGTCCCAATTCTATTCCTTGATTCCTATACCCGAGGATACCGAGGTCTTGGACCTTTAGCAGCGCATACCTGAAAATTATTTCAGATTTACTAATTCACCAATAACACCATTAAAATTTCAAACTTCATACAGCATTCCCTTCTCTCTTTAGGGTTTAGGAGGAGACAATATATCTATACATGCGAAAATTTCAATTGAAAGCCTACCACGGTATTCCTAGGCCTCTGGTTAATTTTAACTGATTCCAATCTTTTAGTAACGAGTGGCAGAGCATATCTACAACAAAGCATCCTGATATAATGCAAAACCAAAAGGAAAAAAAGAAAGAAATTTTGATTAATTGTGGTAGCATTAGTTGCCATCCACTAAACAATTTTATTGCTTCAAGAAAATCTTAAAAGAAAAGGTTAAACTTATATATTCCAGCATTTTCTCAGCAACCAAACGCAATTGCTTAAACGAGACAGAACTGAAAGAGGAATACCGGTTATATCTTGAGGGTTTAAGAACCAGCAAATTTCAAGGTTGAGACTTGAGAGTTTGCTTCAGCGTTGTAGATGGAAGATTTTTTCTTTCCTTTTTTCAATGGTTTGATCAAAAAATGTAAACAATTGGTGGGCTCCGATTGTGCATAATATTAGCATTATGCTACACTTGAAAACATAAATAAAATCTTAATCAACAAAGTGAAGACAGATAAATTACAACCCGGAAAGCGGGAAAAAAGAATAAGAAAAGACCTGGTAGAGTTGAGGCTTGAGATTTGCGCTCAAGAGGTGGTGAAGCGAAGTATACCCACAAATTGATCCATCTTTGAAACTTTGCTTTTCTTCTGTGCTTCCATTTTCTTTCCCAATTCCATCAGTTTTCTCAATTTTCGGATTCCCTCAATTATTGCTCCGAAATCAAAACATAGAAAAAAGGTTGATGAAAGCCGGTGTCTGGTGTTAAGAATCGGTGTTGGCTGATGGCAAGCAGAAGATCAGGTGTCAAGCGAAGGGGAAGGGGAAGGGGAAGGGAAAGGGAAGATCGGTGTCTAAAATTTTCCTGAAAATGTCTTACCGAATTAGAAACGGTAAGTCATTTTCCAAAATTTAACACTTCTTTTTCCCGTGTTTGTAATTAATTTTACATGGGGAAAATATTTTCAGCCAAACAAACACGGGAAAAGGCTGAAAACTTTTTCCGGAAAATGTTTTACTACAATCAAACACACCCTTAGTTGAAAATCAGACCAAATTTTCAAAGTGGCCCAATTTGTAAAATTTTAATTCTTTAAATACTTAGTTTCAATTTTAGACTTTATAAATTAATTACTATATAAATATTCAGTCCAAGAGCCCCAATTAAAATCCCTTGGCCGAATTTCCCTTTAAATCAAATAATTAGGAGTTTTTTTAGTTTTAGTGTTCTAATAGGGTTAGGAAAATAATAGAGGCCTATATATATGTAAGGCTTGGCCGGCCATACACACAACAATACACTTGAAATCAGATTTTGATTGCTTGCAAATTCTTTTGAGTTTTTCTCCAAGAATTTTCTCTTGAGTTTTCTTTAGAAGTAGTTTTAACAATCTTTTAGATTGTGGGAGCCATCTTCAGCCTTCTTCTTGCAATTGTTCTTCATTGGAGGGAGATCAGAGCCGTTTGAAGGGAGTTGTGAAATCTTTATCGATTTCAAGGCTTCTTAGGACTTTATCTTTATTTTCTTGTTGTTCAATCTCTTTTTTAATTTCTGCTTGTGTCGATTTCATTATCTAACTTGTTTAAGTTCTCTTATTGCGTTTCCAGCCCCGTTCAACCTTCAAGAATCTGATCGGCACCACCCTTGGACATCAAGCAACATTTTGATTTTCCAAACCCATCTTTCTTGCCGTCCAAACCCCTCTTTTATTGTTTTGATTATTTTAATCTCAGATCTAATTGATTCTACATTGGTCTTGCTGTTTCATTTCAGATTTTATTGTTCTTATTCGTTTCGACCATTCCCAAAGTTCAAGATCTATCTTTGCACCACATTTGACATCAAGAACCGTTCGTTAATCATACTTTTTTTCAGATTTCTTGCCGCCCAAGTACTCTATTTCCTATTCTGATTTGGTTTCTTAATCACTTGAGTTTAACTTGCTGTTTCGTTTTCTCCAGGTCATATTCGGCTTGGAGAGTCATTCTTGCTATTTAGATCTTGTTTCTTGGCCTCCAAGGAACCATATTAATTCATGTTCTGATTATTAGCTAATTATCCATGGTTTTAGGGTTTTCATTTCAGATCTGATACTGATAAGTTTGATTTCTTTGTTTCGTTTCAGATCCGATTGTCTAAAGCTTTCCTAGAAATTTTCTCGTGACTTGGCAACTCGATCTTGGTCCGCACGCAACCCTATATCATTTGGTATCAGATTTTGAGCGTTTTGGTGTTCTTGGGTGATTTCTAAACTGATGTTCTTTTAAAAAAATTAAACAACAGATTTTACCCAGAAAAAATTTTGGAAAAAAATTCATTTGAGTGGGTAAATGTTTACCGATTGGTCTGAAATTTTACATGCATATTTGTGGCACTGTGATAGAATATTAAAAAATATTTCCCGCAAAAAAAATCAGTAGAAAAAGTCAAAAAAAATTGAAAAATATTAAATCAAGTAAAAATTTAAAAAAAATATTCAGTGGGTTGAGTTTAGTGTCGAAACTTTCCAGATCAAAAATAAAATATTTAAGGACATTCCAGTTTAAATTTTGTGATTTTTGGAGATTAGGAACACCTCGAACGAAGTTGTCAAGTTACTCCACAGTTTTTCGGGTTTTCAGGTTTCAGCAATTTTTATTGATTCTTAGCTGTAGGTTTTCATTTGTTTTCTTTTTATTCTCCCTTTGCAATATCTAACACCTTCTTGTTTCTTGTGTTAGTAGGATTTAAACGTGTGCACAATTTTTCCTCGGTGCAACACGAATCAATTGGTGTCTCGTCATTTTTTGGACTCCTAGTGCAAATTAGGATTCTTTGGTAGTTTCGGTTCATACACTTTCTAATTGATTGATATAGACTCTACTAAAGAACTCACAAGACTGAATTCTACCTCTTTGAGAATTTGATTTTTCTTTTTGAGTGATTAACGGTGAGGTTTGCTAATTTTCCTTTTTGAGTGTTGAGTGTTTGTTTTGCAGGTTTTTGGAAAAAAAATGTCTAGGATTGGTCAAGTTGATAATGACCATAATGATGACCATGATGCATTCACAAAGTTCCAACAACAATTAGACGAACAGGCGGCCTTACTTCGAAGATTGAATGCTACTATCAATGAGATGCGATTGGATCAAGAGCCTCAGTATCGGGGTCCAATTAAAGAAGATGTGGATAATCAGCCTCCTGCTCATAGGCGTGCTCCTAGACGTGTCTCTAGAACTGACTATGATTTTCATGATCGTGGGCAACCCCCTTTGGCAAAACCAAAGTTCACAATTCCTCAATTTCGTGGTAAGAATGATCCAGAAGCTTATTGTGAATGGGAATCTAAAATTGGGCTTATGTTCCGCTATTATAAATGTCTGGATGATGAAAAGGTAGCGTTAGCAACACTGGAGTTTTCAGATTATGCATTAAGTTGGTGGACTCAACTTGGGGTAAATCGTCATAGGAATTATGAAGGTGAGATTACGACGTGGGAGGAATTGAAACAAATTATGCATAAAAGATTTATTCTGCCTCATTACTATAGAGAGATTAAAACAAAGCTTAGACGACTTATTCAAGGTAGTAGGACAGTGGATGAATACTTTAAGGAGATGGAGATGCTCATTCAGAGAGCTAATGTGGAGGAGAATGATGAAACAACTATGGTTCGATTTATTGATGGTTTGAATAGGCCAATACATTGAGGCTACAAACTTAAATTGATTTAGAAGAAGCAGTTCATAAAGCCATTGAGATCGAGCAACAATTAAAGGAACAAAGGTTTGGTTCCTTCTCTACTTCGCAATATTACAGAGGTAACACTTCCAATTCTGATTTTAAAAGTTTGAAATCACCTTTTGCTACTAATAAGTCTTCTTTGAGTAATGGAAGTAAGTAATCAGAATAGAAAAAAGGGGGTCTTGTTAAAACGCAACCACCTTCTAAGCAGCCCAATTTAGGCAATTCGAATGTGAAGAGGACTCGTGAGATTGAATGTTTCAAGTGCAAAGGGCGTGGTCATTATAGTAGGGAATGCCCTAACACGAGATTACTTCTTATGAAAGATAATGGTGAGTACACTTCCGATTCCGATAAAACAGATCAAGATATGCCTGAACTTGTGGATGACAGTGATAATGGAGAAGAGTTGGTTGAACCACCAAAAGAAGGGGACTTTACTGATTTTCAATGCCTTGTAGTTCGCCGCACCCTTAACATCCAGATGAGAGATGATGTTGATAACCAAAGGACCAATATTTTCCATTCTCGGTGTTTTATAAAAGGCAACTTATGTTCACTTGTTATTGATAGTGGGAGTTGTTCGAATATAGTGAGTAGTTATTTGGTGGATTCTTTAAAGTTACCTTGTACCAAACACCCTAACCCATATCACCTTCAATGGCTTAATGAATGTTTGGAAGTTAAAGTTACAAAATAGTCTTTGGTCACTTTTAAGCTCGGGAATTATGAGGATGAGGTATGGTGTGATGTGGTCCCAATGCATGCGGCACACTTGCTCCTTGGACGGCCTTGGCAATTTGATCGTGATGTTACACACCAAGGTAAGCTCAATAGATACTCACTTGTGTTTAAAGGTCGAAAATTCACTTTTGCTCCTTTAAATCCCAATGATGTATACAGAGATCAATTAAAGATGATGAAATTTTGTGAGGGGGTAAGGGAGAAAGGATAAATACAAAAGACAGAGAGAAAAGAGGCTAGTAGTGAAAAAAGTCAAAATTTAAATGGCCTAAAGGTGAGTGAATCCGCAAGTGATAAAACTAGAGTGAAAAATTTGATGGCAACAAAAAAAGATGTACGGAGAGCCCTACCCAATAAATCGCCTTGTATCATTGTGAGGTTTAGGCAAAACTATTTATCTTTATCTAACATTAATGAAAATTTGCCTAGTGTGTTTCAGTGTCTTTTGCAGGATTATGAGGATGTTTTTAGTGAGGCCTCTAAAGGTTTACCACCTTTACATGGGATAGAGCATCAAATTGACTTAGTACCCAGAGCTTCAATACCAAATCGACCAGCCTATGAAGCAATCTCGAGGAGACAAAGGAATTGCAAAGGCAAGTTGAGAAATTACTAGACAAAGGGTACATTTTGAGAGAGCCTAAGCCCTTGTGCCGTTCCTGTCTTATTGGTACCGAAGAAAGGTGGTACGTATAGAATGTGTGTTGATTACCGCCCAATCAAAAAAATAATGGTAAAGTATAGACATCCAATTCCTAGACTTGACGATATGCTTGATGAATTACATGGTTCAATTATATTTACTAAAATTGATTTAAAAAGCGGTTATCATCAAATTCGAATGAGGGAAGTGGATTAATGGAAAACGACCTTTAAAACAAAATTTGGATTGTATGAATGGTTAGTTATGCCTTTCGGCCTTACTAATGCACCAAGTACGTTTATGAGATTAATGAATCACGTTTTAAGGCTTCACTTGGGTAAATTTGTAATAGTTTACTTTGATGATATTTTAATTTACTCAAAGACATTAGATGATCATGTTTTCCCTGTTAGAACCGTTTTAGATATTCTACGAGCTGAAAAATTGTTTGCCAACCTTGATAAATGCATATTTTGTTGTGATAAGCTAATATTTTTAGGTTTCATAGTCAATGCTCAAGGTATTCATGTCGATGAGGACAAAGTCAAGGCAATCAAGGAGCGACCGACTCCTAAATCGGTGAATGAGGTGAGATCTTTCCATGGTTTAGCTATTTTTTATAGATGATTTGTGAAAGATTTCTCCATTATTGCTGCCCCATTAACAGAGGTTATAAAAAAATCTGAGGGTTTCAAATGGGGTGAAACTCAAGAAAAGGCTTTTCAGACCCTAAAAACTAAGTTATGCTCTGCTCCTCTTCTTAAATTACCTGATTTTACTAATACTTTTGAACTTGAGTGTGATGCTTCAGGAATTGGCATTGGCGCCGTTTTAATGCAAGATAAGCAACCAACTGCTTATTTTTGTGAAAAATTGAATGGTGCACAATTAAACTACTCAACTTATGATAAAGAACTTTTGGCATTGGTTCGTGCACTTCAAGTATGGCAACATTATTTGTTGCCCAAGGAATTTTTCATACATACAGATCATGAATCCCTCAAGTGGTTAATGGGACAAGGTAAGTTGAGTAAACGGCATGCCCGATGGGTAGAATTCATTGAAACATTCCCTTATGTGATAAAATATAAAACAGGTAAAGATAATGTAGTTGCGGATGCTTTGTCTAGACGATATGCTTTAATAACTACATTGAATGCTAAGGTATTAGGGTTTGAGCATATTAAGGAATTATATAATGATGATGCTGATTTCGGCCATATCTATAGAAATTATGGACATACTACTTTTGAGAAGTTTTATCTCGTAAATGGCTTTCTTTTTCGTATAAACAGGTTATGCATACCAAAGTGTTCCATGCGAGACTTATTGATGCATGAGGCCCATAGTGGGGGTTTAATGAGACATTTTGAAGTGGCCAAAACACTAGACATCTTGCAAGAACACTTCCATTGGCCACATATGAAGAAGGATGTCGAAAAGGTATGTTCTAAGTGCATTACATGTAAACAAGCAAAATCTAAGGTAATGCCTCATGGCCTTTACACTGATTTACCAATTCCTACTTCACCATGGGTAGACTTATCCATTGATTTTATTCTAGGTTTGCCTCGAACTAAGAAAGGAAGAGATAGTATATTTGTTGTTGTTGACAGGTTTTCAAATATGGCACATTTTATTCCTTGTCACAAAACAGATGATGCTACACATGTGGTAAACTTATTTTTAAAGAGGTGGTAAGACTTCATGGCATCCCTAAAACAATTATTTCTGACAGAGATGTCAAATTCCTTAGCCACTTTTGGAAGGTATTGTGGGGTAAGCTTGGTACAAAATTACTTTATTCAACTACATGTCACCCCCAAACCGATGGCCAAACTGAGGTAGTTAATCGCATCCTAGGAGCCTTATTACGATCTGTTGTGGGAAAGAACATTAAAAATTGGGAAGACTGTCTACCATTTTTTGAATTTGCATATAATAGGTCTATTCATTCTACAACTGGTTATTCTCCATTTGAACTTGTTTATGGTTTTAACCCACTAACAATACTTGATCTTGCGCCATTACCACTTGAACATATTGTTAATTTAGATAGCGAACAGAAAGCTGAGTTGGTGAAATCCTTACACGAGAAGGCTAGGCAACGAATAGCCAAAACAAATGACGTCAACACCAACAAAGCAAACAAGGGGCACAAACGGGTTGTCCTTGAACCCAAAGATTGGGTTTAGGTCCATATGAGGAAAGAATGATTTCCTACAAAAAGAAAGACCAAGTTAGACCCAAGGGGCGATGGGCCTTTCCAAGTACTCGAGCAGATCAACGATAATGCCTACAAAATTGATCTACCCAGTGCGTACAATGTAAGTTCTACTTTCAATGTGGCTGACTTATCTCCATTTGATTTTTCAGATTCGAGGATGAATCTTTTTGAGGAAGGGGGAATGATACGAGTCACAAAGGCCCAATTCAAGCTCAGGAACGTGATGGGCTCAAATTACCACAAGGCCCAATAACGAGGTCAAAGGCCAGACAAATGCGTTCAAAACTAAATGAAACCATTCAAGAATTTATTAGCAACGCCTTAGATGCGTACACGAAGGAAAAAGAAAATCAAGATTCACTTTCTTGTTTTCAAGAAAATCAAGAAACCGAATCTTGATCCAATTTTACTGTTTGGAGCGATTTCAAGAATCAAGAAAATCAAGATTTCAAATCTTGGAAGTCTTGGTCCAAGAAACCAAATCTTGCAGCTAAGGCACATTGTATCTCTGTTACGAGCATCAATGAACCAATTTCAGTAAGAAACGGACTACAAGCCCAAGTTCTTGAAGGCAAGGCCTAATAAGATGATCCAAGCCCAATCCAGAAAGTTAAATGAGACTTAGTTGAAAATCAGGCCAAATTGTCAAACTGGCCCAATTTGTAAAATTTAATTCTTTAAATACTTAGTTTCAATTTTAGACTTTATAAATTAATTACTATGTAAATATTCAGTCCAAGAGGCCCAATTAAAATCCCTTGGCCGAATTTCCCTTTAAATCAAATAATTAGGAGTTTTTTTAGTTTTAGTGTTCTAATAGGGTTAGGAAAATAATAGAGGCCTATATATATGTAAGGCTTGGCCGGCCATACACACAACAATACACTTGAAATCAGATTTTGATTGCTTGCAAATTCTCTTGAGTTTTTCTCCAAGAATTTTCTCTTGAGTTTTCTTTAGAAGTAGTTTTAACAATCTTTTAGATTGTGGGAGCCATCTTCAGCCTTCTTCTTGCCATTGTTCTTTATTGGAGGGGAGATTAGAGCCGTTTGAAGGGAGTTGTGAAATCTTTATCGATTTCAAGGCTTCTTAGGACTTTATCTTTATTTTCTTGCCGTTCAATCTCTTTTTTAATTTCTACTTATGTCAATCTCATTATCTAACTTGTTTAAGTTCTCTTATTGCGTTTCCAGCCTCGTTCAACCTTCAAGAATCTGATCGGCACCACCCTTGGACATCAAGAAACGTTTTGATTCTCTAAACCCATCTTTCTTGCCGTCCAAACCCCTTTTTTATTGTTTTGATTATTTTAATTTCAGATCTAATTGATTCTACATTGGTCTTGCTGTTTCATTTCAGATTTTATTGTTCTTGTTCGTTTCGACCATTCCCATGTTCAAGATCTATCTTTGCACCACATTTGACATCAAGAACCGTTCATTAATTTTTTTTTTCAGATTTCTTGCCGCCCAAGTACTCTATTTCCTATTTTGATTTGGTTTCTTAATCACTTGAGTTTAACTTGCTGTTTTGTTTTCTCCAAGTCATATTCGGCTTGGAGAGTCATTCTTGCTATTTAGATCTCGTTTCTTGGCCTACAAGGAACCATATTAATTCGTGTTCTGATTATTAGCTAATTATCCATGGTTTTAGGGTTTTCGTTTCAGATCTGATACTGATAAGTTTGATTTCTTTGTTTTGTTTCAAATCCGATTGTCTAAAGCTTTCCTAGGAATTTTCTTGTGACTTGGCAACTTGATCTTGGTCCGCGCGCAACCCTCTATCACTTTGCCTCTTTAGCTCTATGTTCTTGGCTGCACTATAGATAGGTATGTTCAGTAAAATATTTTAACCTGCCCTGCTGCATATTTATTCTGTTTATGAATCGCAAATTATATTTTACAATCTTCATATTCTTTAAATATTATTTTTGCATAATGGAAGAGTTATATGCTCATTTCGTACTAGTGTCAAAAGTTTGATACATTTTTACAAACTATACTTCAACACATTCGGTACGGTGTATACATATTATTCTTTGCAATAAAAAGAGTGATTGAGTCCGACTAAAGCGAGTGAGTGAAAGGCGTGGCAAGAGAGTGAGTTCGACTCGCGAACAATCAGCAAGTGAAGGACCAAACCTTTAACGCGTTGCAAGACTGGTACTTGGCGGCTCACAAGCAACATATAGACTAAGGTTGCCCATCACTCACTCATTCTTTTTTGAAGGCTCTTTCTAGTATGGTTCCCCCATAAGAACATTGAACGCCCAGTTTCGCAGAGCAGCTCCCTCCCCAGCCCACAGCATAGTGTGGAATTTGGATCGTTTCATCGAGCACCATTCCTTTTAGATAGAAAGGTGTTCTGACTCTATTGGATCAAGTCATAACCTACGGCTTCTACTAGTATAGTATTCTTTGCAACATCTTTATTCTTTGTAACATTTTTATTTACGTAAAAACTATACCATTAAGGTTCAATCAAGCTAAAAAAATATTGTTCTGTATCTTGATAGAATAATTCATGAGCAATTAGGTTGGAAATCCTCATGTTGCTTTTAACCTTTGCAGCTCATCAGATGGTAATGTTCAGTGCTACATGGCCTGCAGCGGTTCATTGGTTAGCTCAGGAGTACATGGACCCTAATCCTGTTAAGGTAATTATCTGAATGCTTGATGGTGTTGTCATAGTTTCTTATATATTTGAGAAAGTAATAAATTTGTTTTCAAGTTGTGATTGGCTCAGAAGATTTAGCTGCCAACCATGATGTTATGTAGATAGTTGAGGTTTGATTTTATTTAACCGGTTAAATTGTCTTTCATATTAACTTATTTTGTATATATATAAATGCTTTTATTAACAGTTTGTTTTCTTATGTAGGTTTTAGATGATCGTGCACGTTATGAGCGATTGACTGCATTTAAAATTTCTCTTCATTGGCTAAATAGAATGGGCAGCATTTAAAATTTGCACTCTGTATGTGTGTGTTCTCTAACATTTTAATTGGGCTTCATTTAAATAAATAAGGTTTGCAGATCCTTTCATTCCTTAAATTTAAAATGGTTCTTGAATTTTGATGCTATTATAAGTTTCACTTAGTTGTTGACTTTGAATTAAGCACATGAGCTATTTAAAACATGTGATAGTGTTAATCAATCTAATTTGATGATGTTAGTTTAACATGGCATTGAGATGGTCACTTGATATTCATGTGATTGCGAGTTATGAAACTAAATATATCATCTAGAATTGCTTGATGGCTCAAGTTGTTTGAGTTTAAAAGTTCAAAATCAGTTGTGGATACTTAATTGCATTAGAATTTAAGTACTTTTTATTGGTTCAATTTTAAGCTTTTTTTATGTTCTTTCTTTCATTTAATTTTAGGAGTCAAAACTGTTGTTTAATTGAGTTGATTTTGTTTTGCATGAGTTAATTTACTAAAAAAGGGCCGGGCTGGGCCGGGCTCGGGCTTAGGGATTTTTTCTCGGGCTGAGCTTGGACAAAATTTCAGGCCCATATTTCAGGCAGGGCCGGGCCTAGAAAGTGGGCTGAAAATTTTTGTTGGGCCCGGCCCGGCCCATGATCACCTCTACCTACAAGTGACATCTATTAATAGGGAGATATAGGAAAACTACGAGAGGGGGCCAGCAGACCCTAGTTTAACTAGGAGAGGGGGCTAGCAAACCCTAGTGTCTCAGAATTATTCTATTGATGTGCAAGTGTACATAGTTGTTGATAAGTAATAGAGTAGTGAATAAGAGTTATCGTTTCCACATAGACTATTTATGCAAATCAAATATTGCAAAATTAATACTTAGCAAATTGGTTTGTGATAAAATAAACTAAAATGTGATGGATTTCTAATTATACTAAAACTAAACTAAGTATTCTTAAAATTAAAATAAACATGGAAAGAATAAGTATGCAACTTTTTAAGAGTTAATCACAATTGCATGCATGTGTTAGAATAATTTTTGTTCCTAGTTTAGAATTATTTAAATAATGTTAAAAGATATTATGGAGATTCCGTGGCATATTGATAATTTACTAGCCTTGATTTTATGAGTGTTCAGCTTCTCTCAAAGACTTAAGCTTAATCTTTTGGTCTCTTTGCATACTTCTATGCCAAGTCCAACTTCAAGATTACCTTTCCAGGCATCGTCTAATAAATCACACTTATTAAATTATTAAGGTTTCTAGCATATGTCTATGTTCAATCAACTTAGTGTTTTAATAAGCAAAAATCAAATTATGTGAGGTAACAATAATATTTCTATGCTAAAACAGTTTAATCACATTAATCCTAGGGTTATGCAAGGTAATAAAGTTCTTTAGATATTATTACTAATTTGACATAATTTCATCATAAAAAGATCAGACATGCACCATTCATATATTGTGTCAATTAATTACAATCTGGTTCTAATTTAATAATTAATTCAACTGCATCCCTACATTGTAATGCACTAATAACATGATCATGGTTTTATCTAAATGAAATAGATCAAATGCACAAAAAATCTTTAACAAAAATAAATAATCTAAGATACAGAATTCAAATAATTCTAGAACCAACAAAATTAAGCAATCATGATTATATTAAAAGCACAAAACTTAGTTGCAATCATGTTTCTAGAATTGAACAAAAAAAATTGAAGGGAAAAGAAATGCCAAGTAGTTTCCAGTAGTTCTCCGGGGCACAACTCACTTTGCTGCTCCTTCGTTATTTACTTCTTCTCGTGACAACCAAGCTCAAAAAATCTTAATATGGCTGAATGGGGTTACTCTCAAAGCCTTGCAAACACTCTTTGAAGAATAGAAAATAGGAAGTGAAAAAAGAGAAAAGAGATGGTGAGTGAGGGATGAATGAATGAAATGGAGAGTAAATGCCATTTTATTTATACTAGTGAGGAGCCGCTTGAGTTTTCTATTTTTAGCATGATAATCTCCTTTTTTTTTCTCTCATGCATGGTTGGCCCCTTGTGTTAAGGAAGGAAGGTGGATGGCTTTGTTAAATTTAGCTAACTCATGCTTGATTCATGGGAAGGAGTTGAACGGTCACATGGGAAAATTTTTGTCGCTAATTTACAGCATTTTACCAAGTCTTAGGTACCTAAATTAGTTATTTTTATGGATGCTTGGACTTCCTATAGTCGAATTGGGTTTTTTCCTTCCTTATTGGACGGCTTGGGCTTAAAATTTGACTATAGACTTGTCCACTTCAATGATCCAATTGTGAGTTGGGTCAAAATTAATTTGAGAGTCCAAGATATGAATTTAGGATACCCCATGCTGATCAGCCATCAACCTACATCTGCATGGCCTCTGTTGCAAGAAAGCTACGGCATCGAGCATCGAATAGGTGAGCTTTAAGACTAACTTTTCTCCTATTGCACCAAATTGCATCAAATCGGAAAAAAAATATGTCAAATTAACATGTAAATAAGTAAGATTACAAATTTATCTTTAATTTTGTCTTGCTTTACAAATTTGTAATAAAACTAAAAAAATTGCTATTAAAATACTCAAAATTTGCATGAATTATTAGTCAGAAGATGTTCTAAATGTCTATATAATTTTGAGTTATCACCTAGTAAATATACTAGAGTTGTTGCCGCTCATATGTATTATGAGAGATTTTTGGTCCTCTCCTGTAGTTGGTCCAATTATATATGATTCCTGGACTTTTAACCTAACACTTTATAATTTAATACAAACCAACACATGTTTTTCTAGTTCCAAAAAATATTATTTATTAAATTAATTTACTTAGATTTATTAATTTTCAAATTAAATAATTTTCTTAACCCAAATTTAATTTTGTTAAAATCGCGGCAAATTTACTGTAAAAGAATCTATGAGAAAATATATTTAATTTTCATATTCAACATATTCACAATGACCAATTAAGTTAATTTCATTTTTGAACTTCAATTATTTGATTAAACAATAATTCATAAAACTAAAATTAATTCTCAAGTCATTTCCATAGTAAGAAAAAACATTCATTTCTGAATGCGACTCATTTCTTTAACTTTATCATTTCTATCTATTTATGTTCATTTGATTCTATAAGTAATTCATTTTTGGTTTCAACGAGCTAGCTGAGGGACCGATTGGAAATATGTAATTAAGGTTGAAATGATTTATAATTAAGTTTTAGCTTTTCACCTATTAATTGTAAACTCATTTAGTCATGAAGTCATTCCATTATAGTATCGTGACTGAGCTCTCCCTAATTACACATCATTACAAGAGCTACTCAACCAATGCTCATTCAATGACCTTTTTCATAAGTGTGTTACCCACATAGAATATCCTTAATCTCTTTACGATAAATTCGTTCTCCCAATATGATCCTATTTTATCTCATGGTAGCAATTACATCTTTCTTCATGAAAAGTCAATTATTATCAAATAGTAATCAAGTTGTTTATCACAAAGACAAATGACCCATGGTCACGTTTACTTTTCATCTATCATGTAATACCATTGAGAGGATAGCATTTATTCATTTCTTGGGCTATGAGTTCCATTATTGTGAATGATGCTACATACTGCAGAAGTTATATGCCCAACGCAGAAGTTTTCGATTCCTTATCTGTTTGAACTCAGGCTTTTACTTACATCAAAATATACGAGTCACGCACACATAACACATCATCCATTCAGGATTGATGCATGTCAAACTATGAATGTCACAAGTGAATAAATACAAAAACAAATTTAGGATCTATTTTACTTGGATCATGTTTGATGTACTGTCATTCAATCAGTCACATTTATGTTTCTACCTTCTAGGAATCATCTACTCCGATGTTCAAGACAAAACATCTCCCCAATTGGACTTGATAGACGACGTATTAGTCTTTCAATTGGTTTGCTCATTTTCGATTAGACTAAGGACATGTTTAGGTTCATTTATTAATACAAGTTGTCTTTTCATATTACGATCCGACCACGTAATGTCACTTAGTATTAGTTAAACTTTAAATAACTAATGAACCAATACTGACTTCTATTCTGCTTTGTGTGTAAAAACCATTGAGGATACTATAGAAAAGATATTAATGTAATTAATGAATATTTTTATTTAACCAATTTTTTTGAAAAATACAAGTGTATATAAATGAAAACACTACGGACACCAAATCCAACATCCCACCTGTAACACCCTAAACCCGACCTAAACGTCCAGACCAAGTCCAGAGAGTTACATCAACGATATTAAAACACCACATTTATAGCATAGTTAAAATGAACCATTTAACACAAAATAACCAACACAGCAACCAACTAAGTGTATAATCTCCCAAAACATCATAATATCTTAGAATATGTGAATTCCTAATAGTAGTATTTAGAATAAAGATAAAAGCTTGACCGAGCTCCAGCGGCGCCCCCATTCAAGTCTGAGAACCACCTGAAATCCAATTAATAACAAAGTGAGTTGTGAACTCAGTGCGTAAAAGAAGTTTATTCAATTAAAATACATTTATCAAATAGTTTCCAGATTCAAAGATTTTATTTGGTAACAGAAGCATTTCTAGTTCATATTCAAGATATATCCCTAAACCCCATCCACTACACACTATCTTTGGCCATCCCAACACACCGTTAAAGGCATTCACTGGCGTTTACTGCCCATCCAACCCTACACACCATAAAGTGTCTGTCTAACACGTTTACTGAAACGTAGTTTAGCTGCTAGATCGTAATGTAAGAAAGCTCCAGAATCGAAATTATGCACATGGTGGCTTGCCACTAGTTTAAAGCAGATTACTTCTTTATTCACAATATCCGAACCCATGCAGATGTAGAGTGCAGATATCCATGGTATGTATTCATTTATTCTAAATTGTTTCACAAGTAGATAACACAGTTTAATATTAGATTAAGTATCACAGTACACATAAAGTTATGGTATTCATATGTCTGTCACAGAGTATTAGAGAGTTCTCATTCAGTCAAATCCAGATCATTCCTACAGTGGGAAAATCAATATCAGTCTTAGACAACATTTACAACCTCAAAAACGGGTTTCGGACCCTTTTTATATGCCACACGGCCAAGACACACGCCCATGTCCTTACCCGTGTGGCTCACATGACCTAGGCACACGTCCATGTCCTCTACCTGTGTGGTTATAAAACATAAACAGAGAGTTACATGGCCTGGACACACAGCTGTGTCCTTATTCGTGTAACTCACACGGCCTGGGCACACACCCGTGTGCTTTCCCATGTGGTCCTAAGAAACAAACAGTGAGTTACATGGCCTAGACATATGCTCGTGTCCTTTTCCCGTGTGAAATCTACACTAATATGGCCACACACGGCCTGAACACACGCTCGTGTGGCTCCAAATCGATGAACAGTGAGTTACACGGCTTGGCACACGGATGTGTGGCTCACACAGCCTGGACACACACCCATGTGGTGTCGACAGCCACATTTTTTGACGACCGAAACTCGTGAAATTTAAGGTTTTCGACACGCATCTGAAGTTGTTTTGATGCCAAAACGATGTAAGAGTATCCCCGAAACTAATATGACCATCCACTAATCAATTTCACTATCATTCTCAATTCAACGCTAAAATCGACATAATGCCAAAGGTCATGTCGAAGGTTTCGATAAAAACCCCAACTCAATTTCGCACACCTACCTTGCACGCAACAGCAAAAATGGAACTAACGTGACGGAGAAGCGTCTCTCGTGAGATCCCCACCTAAAATGTAGCCAATTGAGAGCTTAAACATCACATTCAAGTAAAACGAGTTACAACCCCATTTTGACAGAAATAACGATAACAAGATGAACTTGCAATAATAGAAAGAAATAACGACTAAACTTACATAGCACTCGTACAATCGACTTGACAAGCAACGTAAATGTACCCAATTAGCGTAGAATCAAGTATCAAAGCAAACAAAAAGGTAAAAATATAAAAAGAAAAACAAAGGAAATAAAGAACAAGGAAAGAACAAAAAGAAAAGAAAAGAAATGGTAGAATTAGTCAGAAGGATTTAAATTAACTACCAACCAACCTCCCGACGTTTAACAAAAATATTTCTCTATCACATATAATGGGTTTTGAACTTGGAACCAGATAGAATACAAATATATGCTTAACCAGTGAACCAGCAGGTTCATTCTTAACATAGATTTACACAGAATTGCACTTAACTATATAACACGGATAGGGGTTTTTTTAAAAAACAAAAAACAAAACTTCTAACAATGCGACTCGAACTCCCAATTTTTAACACAATAGCAGAACACAGAATCACAGATACAAAAATTTAATTACTGTAGATTCTCACAATTAAATTCTCAAATTTTAGGGCGTTACACCACCACCCTAAACTCTCAACGATGGACATGTTCACTCTCATCCAGCACTCAACTGTATGATTATTCAATCACAAAGCAATATTTATAAACCAAGAAAAATTAGTCATTTTACTAGTACTCTTTTCCAATTACTTTAAGGCACAATGTGTGTTTTTCCGTAATAAAACACATTTCCATAGAAAATTATGTCTCTTTATCTTGATACTTTTCCATAAAATTTATTATTTATATTATTTATATTATGTATCTCTTTGTAATGTGGGAACATTAACATTGGAAACTATTAATAGATTTTATTAACAAATTGAAGCACCAACTGAAGTTGTAAATGATTCAATCATTAAGTCAAAAGAGATGGTCAATAGAAAGAAAATGGTAATGATTAAAATAAAATAAAAGAGTTTATATATCATTAAAATAATTATTAAGTATATTTAAAATTATCATTATAAATATTTATATATGTGGAGTGTTTCTCGCATTTTTTGTTTAAATTAGAGTCAAAGTAGAGGCGACGTTGCAATGAGGAATCACGCGACATCGCAACGACTCGACGACATTCGAAACAGAGGCAATGTCGTGACGATACGACGAGTTCCAAACTTAAAGTAGTTACGTATTAGACTGTTAACAGGGTTACTTTTCTCAGTTAAACTCTTATTACATTAAAGATATTATAGTCATATTAGAACTCTAATCTTAGCCTATTTAAAGGGCCATAACAATCCTAAAATCGGAAGAACATAACACAGCATTAGAGAGAAAATCAAGAGAGAGTTTTAGAGAGCTTTAAGGGAATTTTGTGTTTTTAGCCACTGAGAGCTTTGTATTCTGGGTTAAGGTTTGTTTTGAATTTCTCCATCTTTAATTCTTTGTTTGTTTGCTCATTAGTGAAGTCTCCTTTGCCTATGGTTTTTTATTCTCTTGATTGGAGGGATTTTTCCACGTAAATTTGTGTGCTTAGTTTTCTCTATTCCTTCTTTCTTGTTGTTTATACGGGTTGATCCCCAACAATATTTAGTATTTTATTATTTTATGTATTTTTATAATTTTTCATTGAAAAAAATATAAATGTTTTAATTTTTTTTTCAATTTTTGAATTTTTTAGAATTAAGATTAAATTGATAGAATGTGTAAATATTAATACCTAAACTTGTTAAGTTTTTAGAATTAAGATCAAATTGATAAAATGTGTAAACATTGGAGAGATAAATTCATTATTATGCCAATAAAAAATACATCAAACTTCCCAACTATTTAAAGACAGAGTGACAAAAAAATCAAACTTAAAAAATGTTAGTGACTAAATTAAAAAATTTTATAGTTGACATTTTCTTTATTTCTATTCATATTCATTTTACGATACATATAGGATTGTGGGTACCTCCCAACAATGTTGTTTTCAATGTTTAAACTTGTGTTCTTCTCTTATGAATACAATGTGTCTTACCACTCCACCAAAAACATGTATATAATAGTAATAAACTTTTTTTTCTCTCCATGCGATGCACGAGTTGCTTGTGTGTATTAATTAAAATATATGTAAAAAATAGAATGTCGGTAATGACAATATATCACAAAGAAAAGAGAAATAAAAATAAAGAACACGTGGAAACCCTTTTGGGAAAAAATCACAGGTAGAGGAGAAGAAAATTCACTATGTCGAATTCGAATGATTACAAGAGGAGTAGACTATGTCTATTTGTAGGCTTGTAAAACCATATTCTAATAGGAGTGTAGTAAGATTGAAACACCTTATTCTAATCAATATCAAATAGATGGAGTTTAATAAGGTTTAAAAAACCTTATTCTAAAATAAAATAAAAGAAGTATAATTCTATAGGGATTTTACTTTTATTTTATTTTACCACTGTATTCTATTTAAATAAGGATTCGGGTCACTTAATTCTAACAGTATATTATATTAAATTTTAAAATTTATACATAACATATTATAAATATTATTATTAAAAAAGTAAAAATAATATAAATATTTAATTTTATAATGATGATAATTTAAAATATAATCAATATAATTAAAACAAAAAATTTAATAAAATAAAATAGTTAATATTACTCTCAATTATGATTTCCGCATTACTTAAAAAAAATGCACAACTAATGGAAATATTTGAGTACAAAAATCTGAATATTAGGATAATGAAATTGTTCAGCAAAAGTCAACAATGATTAAGCATTGACACCCATAAACTTAAAGCATAATGAATGGGGTGTTTAAATTTAATTTTTTTAACATTTACTTGTGGAAAAAAGTATTAACCAATTAGGTAAATATTCAATTTTTAGCGTATTTATTTATTTAATGTAATGCTTTGTAATTTTTTTACTACAAACCATAGTCATAGGGAATACTAACATCTTCTTATTCAAATGAAAATTTAATGCTTCATTAACATAATTTTAAGCATTTAAATGTTAAATTAAATTATTATTCAGTTTACAACTTTTAATAATACGTACACATTAATGTGATAAATGTCAAGTTTTAAATATGCTACATTGAATTAGCTGCTTAAATTGTAATTGTATATATATGATGTCATCTCCTACCGACTTAAGAAAAACTCTCAAATCCAAAATAAATTGAAATCTAAATCTAAATACAAATATGCTGAAACCTGCTTGTTTGCACTTTAATGGATCTTACAAACTAGTTGTGGGCCTGTATGTATCAAACCTCCTTATCCAAATGCAAAATAAACCCTAATTCATTTAGAAATAAGTACAGAGAGATCTGGTTATAAGCTTCTTAAGGTGGAGGACGCCACATATGCCCCAGAAAAAAGTCCAAAGGCATCGCTTGGTACTTGGTACTCCCATTTCATTCTTTTGGTGGTTTGTTTCACTGAGTTTAATCTTAAATGGTTCCTTATTCACTGTTAATTTCGAATCGTCTATTTGGTTTCAACAATCAGTGATTGGCCGTGATGACACAAAGGCCGGACTTACGGCTGCTACTGCTCTTCCCTTGTGTGGTAGTAGTATGATGTTTGTTGCGATAAGGTGTTTGTGCTGAGCCACTTTTCTCTCTACGCTTTTTCTATTTTACTTGAGATATTTATACTGTGGATTTCTAGTTTGAATACAATTTTTTTGGTTATAGTAAACATGGGTTTGTTTTTGGTGAGCCTGCCCTGAATTTGTGTGGGATTCCCTTTTCTCTATTTACTTGAAATTTTGATGCTCTTTCCCATCTTTCGTCTATTGTCCATGATATTCCCAACTTATATTTCTTAGTTTTATAATTATTCAACCTAAAATCTACTTCAAACTCTCATCAAGACTTTGTAGTTCTAGGAATTAGTTTACCGATTCTACAACTGACCCTTGAAGAATTAAGTATTCCTTCATTTTCTTCATCTTATGCGGCTGATCAGCAATGATTCCGTTTAGGCTTGTTCTCTTCTGAACTTCAAATTACATCCTTTATAAGAGATTTGGTCAAGCTATTGTGTAGGGTTTGTAAGATTTTGCATTTTATTGCCTTTTGCATTGCATCATTGACACATGGTTCCATGTAAATTCTGATATATCAACTTCTAACAAAGCATTTTTGGCTATGCCTCAATGCTATGTATGGAACACTACTGGTGTTGTTTTGCCTGCTTTTTTGTTTTTACTAATTATGTTTAAAAGCCTTGTTTTGCTCTCAGTCCAGGATCAGCAGTTAGACATTTAGATCACATCGATGAATGTAGGTCTTGATAGTTGTTGATTCTTTACATGCATAGAAGCTAAAGAAAAAAGGTTCCAATTGAATTGCCATGTATCTTTGTCACAAAGACATGATTTTTCCTACATTTGTAGAGTGTATGAGTTGCAATTAACTACTATCATAAGGGCAAACCATGCGACTATTACCCGCAAAAGAAAATGTAAGAGCATTTGAAGTGATGACTGCATTCTATAGCTAGAGAATGCAACAAGGCCATAAGAAACAGTTTGTTCAACTTGATAAACATCATAACTTCTCTTGTTCCTATATGATGATTGTCTGTGGAAGATTAGACCTTTAGAGTTGGCAATACTTAGAAGGTTGTTGTTCCATTTAATATTACTCTCAAAGTTAGGCACCTCTGTTGATTTCAATCCTTCATGAAGTTTAACGGACGATCCGAATATCCCTCAAGTCCTGGATCTTCAGAAAAGGACCGACCAAAGTCTCCATGCATTAGAATTGAGATGGATATCAAAGAGGGTCAAACAATAACTAGATGTTAACTTTGCAAGCAACCTGGTCATGTTGGAAAAGAATACACCGAAATGTACTGCAATTTAATGCACAAAGGTAAATTTTATTTTAATGCTTAAGCCATGATCATTTTAGTTATTTTATAGTCTCTGGTCTTATATGTCAATATGCATAATTTTTGTTAAACGAAAAATATGTACAATACCAAAAAAAAAAGATTATTAGATGTAACTTTTCGCTATTCATAATTCTTCTTTTCGTTCATTTATCAATTGGCTTACAAGTTATCCTACAAAATTAGCTGGGGTGGTTATTTTTTCTGGTTCCAGAAAAATTCAAGATTATCCTTTGAATAGATTTATTTTTATTTTTTATTATCTTATATCAACCTGTTTATATAAAATGTAAACTGACAAGAATTGTTATTGTTTTATTTTGGGATAATGTCACTTTTGATACTTGTACTTTCACAAAATATTTAATGTGATATTTGTACTTTTAAAGATGTATATGTGGTACTTAAACTATCAATATATGTTTTATTATAGTACTTGTACTTTCGTAAAATGTCCAATGTGTTACATGTACTTTGAAGATGTCTAATGTGGTACATTAATTATCAATATATGTTTCATTATGGTACTTATTAACAACGATAGTAAATTGCTAAATTAACCAATAAAAATGCGACACAAAATCTTTTTTCCAAATCATAAAGACTACATGAATAATTTAACATTATGTAAAAAATTAAATAAAAAATTAAAATTTAAAAACAAGTAACCATATGGTTGATAAAGAAATAAGTAAATAGTAAACTTACATAAAAGTACATGTATTTTCATGGTAAAAAAATTATTTCAAAAAGGAAAATTTTATATAGAAGATGATGTTTTTGTTTATGTAAGTTTAATGTTTATTTCTTTTTTTATTAACTGTATGATTAGTTATTTGTTTTTTAATATAATTTGATGTGTTTTCTTTATTTACTTTCTCACATAATGATATATTATTCGTTTGGACTTGATGATTTGATAAAAAAATTACGTGTTGAATTTTCATTGGTTGGTTTAGAAATTTTCTAAGAGTGCTATTAGTAGGTACCATAATAAAACACATTTATAATTTGAGTACCACATTGAATATTTTATGAAGGTACAAGTATCATAATAAAAATGCGTATTAATAGTTTAGGTATCATATTGAATTTTTTAAAGTATAGATACTATATTTTTGAAAGTACAAGTACCAAATGTAGCATTATTCTTTTTATTTTTTATTTATAAAAAGCTTACCCCACACGGATTTGTTTTTGTCTTGGTACATTTTCAACTATTTAAAATATTATTTTCGATAGTATTTTTTTTTCTCCGACATCAAACTATTTTTTTTGTGACTTCGAAGATAAAAAACAAACACAAATTACAAATACTAGCCCAATTCCCCAAGTGAAGATACTTTAAAAATTCACAACTCATGGCTTTCCCTATGTACCAGCTTGACCAGTTTGTCAGTCTCTTGATTGTCTTCTCTAGAAATATGTGAAACACTCCAATGATTAAACTGTGTCAGCAATTTGAAAAATCCTCTTTATCAAGGTCGAGTTAAATCTTCCTGTCGGACTCTTTTGAATAATCTTAATTGCTTCAAGACTATCAGTATGAATAATCATGTGATCATAACCCCGATCAATTAAAGTACCTAAATCATCCAAGATTCTCCATAGCTCAGCCTCAAACACTGAGTAGCTCCCCAAGAATCTATTAAAGTTAAAAATTCACTCCCCATTTCGGTTTCTCACAATTCCCCCTGCAGCAGCAGAACCACTTTCATATATGATAAAGCCGTCATTATACAAACACGCCTAGTTCCCAACCAAATGTATAGAAGAAGTCAGAATTTGAGTCGAATAATTTAAAGTCATACCAGATGAGGAAAAATGTTTGGCCCAACAATGAAAAACTTTGATGGACTCAACATTACTCCAAGAAACATCTTGGAATATGAAGATATTACGATTCTTCTATATACACCAAATAATAATCTCAAAAAAGCATTGCCAAATTATGATGATTTTGTAAGTTTGAGGTGAGCCAGTCCTGCAGATTGTTAGAATAAAATGTCTTGTCAATCAGTGGGAATTAATAGATTCTAAATGTTACACACTGCATTACAGTCCCTGATAGCATGTAGTACATCTTCTGAGATATGTCCACAAACCCTACACAATGAACTGTGCTCGAGACCTCGACGAACTCTTTCCACATTTCTCATCAACCTCTACTTGATCGCAAGCCAAATGAAGAATCTAACCTTCTGGGGTCCTTGAAACTTAAAAGGAAAAGTGCTACACATCCTACTTTGGTTTCCAAGATGATTCCCCAAGTTTGCCATATGCTTTTAACAGAAAAGGAGCCTGTCGAGGTACTTTCCCATATAATTCTATCAGTACCTACTGCCAAATGCGATGGGGGAATCCCTATAATCTTACAAATTATCATCTTAGGCAACCAAAGTTGAAACAAATCTAGATTCCAAGTGCCATTACCAAGAACCATATCACTCAAAACATAGTCCAAATCAAGGTTCATGTGACTAGGAATCATTCAAACAAGAGGCCCCACACCTAGTACCCACGAATCCTGCCAGCATCTAACACTTTTCCCATCTCTCACTAACCAAAGCAGATTCTCCGAGTAAGTGGCCAAACCTTTATAAGGGCTCTCCACACAAACAAACATCTGTTGCGCAGTAATGAGTCGGGCAAACTTTTGCAACCTCATATTTAGCTCGGAGAATCTAGACCCAAAGAGTTTTAGAATCTGTCACAAGTTTGTACCTTAAATTCATTATAAAAGACGTGTTATAATCTTGAAGCTTCCGAAAACCAATACCTCCATGATCTTTAGGCTGATAGGTATCTTCCTAGCTAATCAAAGCCATTTTCTTGCCACTACTCGAAGATCCCCAAACAAATTGATACACCATATGTTCAATTTCCTCACACTAACCTTTGGGTATCATCATTGATTGCATAAAATAACTAGGGATCACCAGTAAGACTGATTGAGCCAGAGTAGCCTTACTAGCTAGAGATAACGAGCTTGCATCCCAACATTACAATTTGCTCTGAACCTTGTCAACAACAAACCACAAAGTGTTATTTGTTACTTTTTCATGGAACAAGGGCACATCCAAATATTTCCCAAGATTTTGGACTTTTCGAAAGCCAAGAAGATTGTAAAATCTATCCCCCATATCCTCACACCATCTGAAAAAAATATTAGTTTTATTAGCATTAATCTTATGTCCAGAAAAAAACATAGAAACTATCTAGGATTCTCTTCAGGACTGTGGCTTGATCCTCTTCTGCTTGGCCAAACAAAATCAGACCATCTGCAAAAAAATAGGTGAGACAGGGGAGGACCTGATTGAGACAAGTGAATAGGCATCCAACACCTAGAATTGACACTCGAATGGATATTGTGGTCGAGCCATTCTATACATAGAATGAACAGGTACGGTGAAAGTGGACACCCTTGACGTACCCTTTAGTTGGACGGAACTTCTGTGTTGTTGTGTCATTCCACAAAATTTGCATGGTGGAAGTTTTGATAGCTAACATAATAACATTAATTAAAAAATTTGGAATACCTGCAGCTTGGAGAGATGCTTCAATAAACTCTCATCGCACATGATCATAGGCATTCTCAAGATCAATCTTAACTGCAAACCAGTTAATAGACTTTTTCTTAATCCTTATAGAATGAAACACTTCCTGAGTAATAATAATATTATCTGTAGTGCTCCTTCCTGCAATAAAACCAATCTACTCTTGGCCGATAATTTTTGAAAAAACCAACTTAAACGGATTGTCAATGATCTTCATCACCAACTTATAGAGAACCGAGCACAAACTGATAGGTCAAAACTGAGAAAAACATTTTGGAGTTTGAAACCTTTGGAATGAGAACAATTAAAGTATTGTTGAGCTCCGGGTCCATTTTTCCCCTAGCAAAGATATTTTTGACCCATGCACAATATAACACCCCGAAAGTTGCTACAGTAAGAAAGTGAGATATTATCTTTGATACAGTAAAATAAGGAAATAAAATGGAAAAAAAAGGGAAAAGTTTGAGTTAGGTAAACAAAATTTGTTTAGGAAGTATATTATGATGTATTAATTCAAGAAAAGACTAAATAGCAAAAGTGAGAAAAGTTTTGTGACCTAAGAGTAAATACTCAAAATTTGATGGGTTAAAGTATAAATTTGAAAAAGTTGAAGGACCAATAGTGCAAATATTTTAAGGGTAGAAGGATCTAGAAAATAAGGAAAATAGATGAATTAGGACCAAATTGAATAAGTGGAAAAAATATAAGGGGTTAAATTACAATTTTTCTAGAATGAGTAATGACTCAATGGAGGAATTTTGAAAGATCATAAAGGGTAAAATAGTTATCTAGCAAGAAAGATATTTGAAGAGTAATGATGATGTTGATGATATTTTAGATTAAATAAATAAATAAATATTAGTTTATTAATATTTTGATTTGACATTTAATTATATTTAATTATTATATTTAGTATATAAGGAAAGAAAGATGAAGAATTCTCTTCATCTTTCCATGGTTCCAACTTGAGAAGAAGAAAAGAAAGAAAGAAAAATTTTCTTTCCTTTACAATTTGGTCATTTCACCAAAAATCCACCATTTTCATTTTGAAATCAAAAGAATTTCCATAGCCACCAAGAGAGAAAAATAATAAGGAGACTATGGGGAGCTAGAATATCAATTTAGATTCGAGAAAATAGAAGTTGGAGGAGAGAGAAAGTTAAGTTAAAGTTTGGTTTCAAGAGAATAAGGTATGGATGTTAAGGTTTTATGTTATTGTTAAGTTTAGTAGTGATAGAAAAACATAAAAATTGTGTTAAAGTAAAGATCTCTCATGAGGAAATATTGTGTTTTTGCCATGTTGATGAAGAGAGAAGTTGGGAAAGTGAATTAAGTGGTAAGAGAAGAGAAAAACAAGAGATTTTGATAGAAAAGAGGTAAGTACCCATGAACTTTCTTGTTATTTAAGGTTTAAAATGTGATTTTTGTAAAGTCAGTGGTAATTAAGTAAATACAAATAAAAATAGTATGAAATAATTTACTATGTGAAGTAGGAAATTATAATAAAAGTATAATAGTTGAGTTATGTGTTAGTGAAAAATATACAAAGTATTAGATAAGTGAAATCATGGGAAAATGTGAATTTTATAGAAACAAGGACTAAATTGAAAGATTTGAGAAATATATGTGCTGGAAATAATACAAGTGAAATACATAGAAATTTGAAGTGAAAAAAGAGATAGTGGAATTAATTATGTGAATTAAGTGAGATGTCAAAGAAAAATTATGTAATAATGAATAGAGAACTTTTATGAAAAAAGGTGATTAAATTGGAAAGTTATAAAAGTTTACAAGAAAATATTGATAATAAAGCAAATAGTGAAAAATAAAAGAATATATGAATTTTGTAATCCAAACTAAAATTATTTCCTAAGTTGTGGAAATTAATGGTTAAATCGTAAATTTGGGAAAATTTATATTAGAAATAGAAAAGTGAAGTGCATAACAATTAGAATGAGAAAAATTGATGCTATAGTGAATTTTGGAATATTAATAAGTATTGAATTATGTTATATGTGTTATTAAAAGTAAAATATATTGCTATACGAAATATTGTGCTAATAACTAAATTACAAAATATTAAAAGTGATATGTGAAATACATGATAAGGATTATGAGAGAATTATGGATGAATATTGAATTTAGTAATATATTACATGTATTAAAGATAGTGAAGATATAAGTATATGGATTATTGTTATAAGGATTAAATTGTAAAGTATGTAAAAGCATTATGCGAAAAGTGTAAAAGTGATATGTGTGTATGATATAAATTGCCCAAGTAGACGAGATTAGAACTACTAGGATATTAGTGGCATGCCATTAAGGGATCCTAGCGCGCTCTTCGATTATTAGTACGTCAGTGTTATCTGATTAGCACATTTGTGCTCTTTGTATAGCACTTTAGTGCTCTCTGTTCAATAGTGCATAATAATGCACCTCTGTATCAGTTTCATATATATTAAGTGTTCTGTTTAGTCTACTGGGCCTTTGCTAAAAAGGTAAACAATTTTCGTTACAAGGTAAAGGTTTATATCTGATTCATGTTTGAAATAATGAATTAAAATAAATTGTGAAAGAAATAGTGAGAAAATCATGAAAAATTACACTAAATGGTGAAATATGATACATGTATAAAAAGAGTAGCAATTTTTATAAGTTTATTTGAGGACTTAAGGACTAAATTGTGAAATATGTAAAAATTTACAAATGAATATGATAAATAAACAAAGAAACGAGATATTGGAAATTAAGAAATTTAATAGAGTTTAAATATCATGGGTACTTACTAAGTCTTCACCGACTTAATGCGTTTATTTTCAAAGCGTAGGTACAGTGCTTTTGAAGAGTTGTAATTGAGGTCGTGGACATCCATCTCATCACATCTCCAAGTATCAAGAGGGTATGTTTTAAAATTTTGAATAGAATGATATGTACTTAGGAAGATCAAGCATGTTCCAAGTAGTAGGGACTAAAATATAAGTTATGAAAACTTTATTTTTTTAATGTTCAAACATATTAGTGATTAGCCAAAATCACTTTGGCACCAAATGTAATATTCCTATATCAAGTTCCTTTGGGTCAAATCGAGTATAGGGGTGTTACACATAAATCGAGCCCCCAATATGATCTCACTGACTCTGGAAGAAGAGAGCATGATATCCATCACTTTCCAGAGCCTTTAGGGGTCCCATATCAAACAAAGTGGTCTTTATTTCCTCATCAGTGATAGACTTACTCAAAAATTGGGTCTCGCCATCCTGAAGTTGCGAGAAAGAACTAGTAGGAAGTCCATTCATCGGTCCTGGGTCTTTACCATATAAATTGTTAAAAAATCGAATCGCCTCATGCCGCAAGTTTTTATCATAAAAAATCCACTCTATTTTATTATTTTTTAGAGCCATAATTTGACTTTTCTTTCTTCTTCCAATAGTATGCCTACGAAAAATTTTCTATTTCGGTCCCCCAAAGAGAGCCAATCACATCTCGTCTTCTGTTTCTAGAGAAGTTCTTCGTGATACAAGACCTGTTCCAGTTCCTCCCTAACTTCCAAATCCAACTGAAATAGAGAATCCGACTGAGAATAATCCAAATTATGCTGAAGAGAATGAAATTTATGAAGCAACCGTTTTTACGAGACCCAATGTGACCATAAACCTGTTTGTTCCACTCTTTTATTTGACTTGTAAAGTTAGCCACTATATTTGACATTGAGCCATGAAAATTCCAATTCTTCTATACAAAGTCAGTAAACTCTGAATGTTCAACTCATCCTGCTAGAAACTGAAAAGGACATCCCATAACAAAATGAAGCCTAGGATGAAGTGGTAAAAACAAAGGCCTATGATCAGACTTGAGTCTAGGGAGGTGAGTCACATAACAATTTGGAAAAGACACAAGCCACACACCATTTGATGTGAGCTTGCCTACGAACCAAATGGAGAACGAACAAGAAGCCATTAAGCTGCCCATTGGTCCAATAACGCGAGCTAGAGCTAAACGATTCAAAGATGCTATTTTAGCAATGGTGGAACGGGTTGAGGAAAATGATAGCAAGGAGTTTAAAAACGAGCTGAACATATTCAACTTCTTTGAAGCTGAATTTCGTTCTAGCTAATTAATTTGATGACTGGAATTTAGACCATTTAAATAAACATTTAAATAAGTTTCATTACAGCTTTTAAATATGTCTTAATTAATTTAAGTGTTTAATATGTCTTGATTTAGTTAAATTAAAGATGTCTTGATGTCATTTAGTTTGTCTAAATTATTACATGTTTTAAATTTGTCTAGCCGAATTTATGTGTTATGATTTTTTAATATTTAAGTTGCCTCAATGTTATTTAGGATGTTCACATTATATTTTAATTTAGTTCAGATGAATTTGCTTGAAATTAATTAAGTTCATGTTTATTTTTAGGTGCAGCCGAATTTGGAGATGAATTGGACAGATTCATGCATGGAGATTCAATGAATTTGAAGATGCATGTGCAGCTGAACTAATGCATTAAAAGCTAATTAATTTTGGTGTTCTTCAAGGCAACTATTCGGCCAAGAGTGATCAAGTTTTTCATCCTTTCAAGCTTGGCCGATTCTCTTCCCAAGGGCATATAAAAGCTGTTCACACTATGTCTATTCGGTTCAGCCATGTTCACACTTCAAGGCTCTTCAAAACCGTCCATTCACACTTCTAAATGGCTGTTCAAGTTGCCAATTAATGCTGGTAATTTTTCATCAATAGTTGCTTCGTGAATGACCTCATTAAACTCCATTGGCCGAATGTAGCTGCTGCCATTTTTTTTCCAAGTTCATTGAAAGCTCTTCCTTGGTCTCTATTCAGCCGAACCTTGATGCAAGCATATACATGAATTTAAGCTGAATTTTTTTTCAATTTTTGCTTAGAAATTAAGTCTAGAATATGTCCATTCGGCTACTAGACATTAGACTATAAATAGTTGCTCAATTTCTTGTAAAAGGACTTTTGACAAATTTCTGAATGAAATATCATTTTAGTGAGGCAATTCACTCTCTTTATTCTCCAAAGCTCAAATTGACTTATCTTCAACAAGTGGCGTCAATCTGACTTTGTTTCGAACTTATCACCATTGGTGTGGCGTTCTTCATACCGTAGGTTCCTATTTTGCTAAATAGAGGGTCTCGGTTTTATCCCAAATCCTTTCTTTCTTTGAAACCTTAAGCCCCGGGTCCTTATTTGCTAATAAGGGTTCGACTTGTTTTCATTGAAATATCCAGCAAACAACACTCCATCAAACTCCCTTGTTTCCCAAAGCCATTTAATTTTAAACACCAAGACTTGAATTTATTTCAAGGCCGACACTACCTAATTTCGATCGGAAAATATTACGAATCGTTATTTCATATGAAACGAGCTCGTATCAGTTGGTATCAGAGCTGGTTAATTTAGGTACGTAAATTGTAGATTCAAAAAAAATCGAAAAAAAAATCGAGAAAAAAAAATTGTATACGGTCTAGGTGCGGACGAAAAGAACGTGAAAGATCCGTAAAAAAAAAAAAGTCTGGAGACACTTCAACAAATTTTTTTCTAAAATCACATTCTACACTCCTTTATACCCATTTTAGTGAATTTTCACGCTATAAAATAAAAAAAATTCCCAATTAGTGAATCCATTTTATACGTCACATCTTAAGCCTTTCTTTCTTTCGAGCCTACCCTAAACCATACTTCTTTCCCTTGCAAACCCCTTGAAGCCGACCCACAAGTGTGGATAAATCTAAGTAGCTTTTCAGAATATCGAGAGTTGGATTTGAGAGGTAAAAGGCAAGAGAGTACATCAAGATAAAAGCCGAAAATAGAGTGAAACACGAGAGGAGTGAATTCTTTTCTTGTGAGTGAATTGTGAGGTTTTTTTTTTGGTGAGGATATTTTCTTAATTTTAATCATCATGTCAAGGAGCCCGGAACGACGAGCAACAAGTGAAGGAGCCTCGAATGCCGCTGGTGGAGGAGTTAATCTTCAACCAAGGAGAAACGTTCCCGGAGGCAGAGTGCCCGATCTACAAGTTCAAGCAATCGTGCGAGAAATTTCTCGTTTGTTCCAACCTCAATTTGATTTCCTTCATGAACGAATGGAACAAATGGAGGAACAAAGCCAACGTGCGAACACCCCTCCTATTCCGAGAAGAGAGCGAGAACGTCCATGGCAACATGCAAATGATCTATATGAAGCAAGTGACGTTGAAAGTGATCGAGCTTCGCGAAAAAGTGCAAGGCGACAAGGCCAACGAGCACGGGAACCAAGAGACCGAGAGAGGACCGATGGTGATTTAAAAAACATTAAAATGGCGATTCCTGCTTTTCAAGGAAGGTCGGATCCCGAGGCCTATCTTGAATGGGAGAAGAAGGTGGAGTTAGTTTTCGAGTGCCATAATTACTCGGAAAGTAAGAAGGTCAAGTTAGCTGCTATAGAATTCTCTGAATACGCCATAATATGGTGGGATCAACTCACGATGAGCCGAAGACGCAATGGCGAACGTCCCGTGTCTACATGGGCGGAAATGAAAGCCATAATGAGAAAGCGATTCATTCCTGCTTACTATCACCGGGAGTTGTATCAAAAGCTCCAAAGCTTAACTCAAGGCCAACGAAGCGTGGAAGATTACTACAAGGAAATGAAAGTGGCCATGATCCGCGCCGATGTGGAGGAAGATCGAGAAGCCACCATGGCTCGATTTCTCGCCGGCCTTAACCGAGATATTGCAAATATTGTGGAGCTACACCATTATGTCGAGGTCATTGATATGGTCCATATGGCCATAAAGGTTGAAAAACAATTAAAGAGAAAAGGTACGTTCCGTTCTTTCCCTAATACTTCTTCTACGACTAAGTGGGGGCAAGGGTCCAACAAACGAGACTTTCCGAGTCGAAATAAAGAAGTAAGTGGAGCTACCAAATTCAACAAACCGATTGCCGAATCGAGTAAAGGAAAGATGGATGCCCAACCAAATAGATCCCGAGACATCAAATGCTTCAAATGTCTTGGAAAGGGCCACATCGCAAGCCAATACCCGAACCGAAATGCGATGTTTGTTCGAGATGATGGAGAAATTGAATCCGAAAGTGAACAAGAGAACGAGGCTGTTGAACAACTCGAAGAAGAGGAAGACATCGAACAAGCCGAGAATGGAGAAATCTTGGTTGTGAAAAGAAGTCTCACTTTGCAAGGTGCCGAAAATGATCAACAACGCGAAAACATCTTCCATACGCGATGTCAAGTGCAAGGTAAGATTTGTTGCGTGATAATCGATGGGGGAAGTTGTACAAATGTGGCTAGTACGTTGATGGTGGAGAAACTCGGATTGGCCACCACCAAACATCCCCATCCGTATAAACTCCAATGGCTTAACGATGGTGGAGAATTGAAGGTAACAAAACAAGTGCTCATTTCATTCACAATCGGAAAATATCAAGATGAAGTGATGTGCGACATTGTACCGATGCATGCGGGGCATCTTCTTTTGGGACGTCCGTGGCAATTCGACAAGCGAGCAATTCATGATGGTTACACAAATCGGTTCTCTTTCAAACATATGGGACGAATGGTGACTCTAGCTCCGTTATCACCGAAACAAGTGTACGAAGATCAACTCAAAATGAGGAGTTCGATTGAAAAATCAAAAGAAATCGAGAGAGAGCAAAAAATGAAAAGAATAAAGAAAAGAGTGAAGAAAAGAAGAAAAACAAAAAGATGAGTCATAAAAAAGAGAGAGTGATTCAAAAGAAAAAGAAATGAGTGATGAGATTGAAAAAAGAATTTGTTTGTAAAAGAGAGGGAAGTTCGAAAATCGATGCTATTGAAACAACCATTGTTGGTTCTTTTGTACAAGGAGAGCTTGCTTGGCACTAACGAATTTGATGACAAATTGCCTTCTTCTATTTTGTCTGTGTTGCAGGAATTTCAAGACGTATTCCCGGAAGAAATCCCGAGTGGGTTACCACCTATTCGTGGAATTGAACACCAAATCAATCTTGTGCCGGGAGCCGCAATTCCAAACCGACCTGCTTACCGGAGCAATCCTGAAGAGACGAAAGAATTACAAAAGCAAGTAAATGAACTCCTTGAAAAGGGCTATGTGCGTGAAAGCCTTAGTCCATGCGCCGTACCTGTTTTACTAGTTCCGAAGAAGGATGGAACGTGGAGGATGTGCGTGGACTGCCGTGCTATAAATAAAATAACTATCAAGTATCGTCATCCTATACCACGATTGGATGATATGCTTGACGAGCTAAGTGGCGCGAGTTTATTTTCAAAAATCGACCTTAAGAGCGGTTATCACCAAATACGGATGCGTGAGGGAGATGAGTGGAAGACTGCGTTCAAAACGAAGCATGGGCTTTACGAATGGCTCGTTATGCCATTTGGCTTAACGAACGCCCCAAGCACATTCATGAGGCTTATGAATCACGTTTTAAGACCTTTTATTGGTAGATTTTGCGTAGTATACTTCGACGATATATTGATCTATAGTAAAAATTTGGATGAACATATTTTACATTTAAAATCTGTTTTGGAAGTATTGAGAAAAGAAACCTTGTATGCTAATTTGAAGAAATGTGATTTCTGCACTAACAAGGTTGTGTTTTTAGGTTTTGTTGTTAGCTCGGAGGGTCTTGAAGTCGATCAAGAGAAGATCAAGGCGATCCAAGAATGGCCCCGTCCGACGAATGTCTCCCAAGTCCGAAGTTTCCATGGACTAGCAAGTTTTTACCGTCGATTCGTGCCAAATTTCAGCACCTTAGCCGCACCTTTAACCGGGGTTATTCGTAAGAATTCCAACTTCATTTGGGGAGAGGAACAAGAAAAATCCTTTTTGAAAATTAAAGATTGTCTAACTCATGCACCGTTATTAGCTTTGCCTAACTTTGATAAAACTTTCGAGTTAGAATGTGATGCATCAGGTTTAGGCATTGGAGTGTGTTGATGCAAGATGGTCGTCCTATTGCCTATTTTAGCGAGAAACTGAATGGTGCTGTCTTAAACTATCCAACATATGACAAGGAGCTCTATTCGTTGATCCGAGCCTTAGAAACGTGGCAACACTATCTTTGGCCCAAGGAATTCGTCATACACACCGATCATGAGTCCTTGAAGTATTTAAAGGGGCAACACAAGTTGAATAAGCGACACGCTAAGTGGGTAGAATTTCTCGAATCTTTTCCCTACGTTATTAAATATAAGAAAGGTAAGGAAAACGTAGTGGCTGATGCACTATCTCGAAGGTATGCGTTGCTAAATATTTTGGATGCTAAGTTAATGGGGTTTGTATTTCTTAAAGATTGAGGCCAAGACCAAGAACTATGAGCAACATGATAACAAAGGTCGTAAGCGAGTTGTGTTCGAACCGGGAGATTGGGTTTGGTTGCATATGCGCAAGGAGAGATTTCCTATGCAAAGGCGATCCAAACTTCTTCCGAGAGGGGATGGACCGTTTCAAGTCCTTGAGCGAATTAACGATAACTCCTATAAATTGGACTTGCCTGGTGAATATAATGTTAGCGCGACTTTTAACGTTTCTGATTTGTCTCCGTTTGATGCAGATTCCGATTTGAGGGCAAATCGTTCTGAAGAGGAGGGGAATGATGTGAGATTGCCTACGAACCAAATGGAGAACGAACAAGAAGCCATTAAGCTGCCCATTGGTCCAATAACGCGAGCTAGAGCTAAACGATTCAAAGATGCCATTTTAGCAATGGTGGAACGGGTTGAGGAAAATGATAGCAAGGAGTTTAAAAACGAGCTGAACATATTCAACTTCTTTGAAGCTGAATTTCGTTCTAGCTAATTAATTTGATGACTGGAATTTAGACCATTTAAATAAACATTTAAATAAGTTTCATTACAGCTTTTAAATATGTCTTAATTAATTTAAGTGTTTAATATGTCTTGATTTAGTTAAATTAAAGATGTCTTGATGTCATTTAGTTTGTCTAAATTATTACATGTTTTAAATTTGTCTAGCCGAATTTATGTGTTATGATTTGTTAATATTTAAGTTGTCTCAATGTTATTTAGGATGTTCACATTATATTTTAATTTAGTTCAGATGAATTTGCTTGAAATTAATTAAGTTCATGTTTATTTTTAGGTGCAGCCGAATTTGGAGATGAATTGGACAGATTCATGCATGGAGATTCAATGAATTTGAAGATGCATGTGCAGCTGAACTAATGCATTAAAAGCTAATTAATTTTGGTGTTCTTCAAGGCAACTATTCGGCCAAGAGTGATCAAGTTTTTCATCCTTTCAAGCTTGGCCAATTCTCTTCCCAAGGGCGTATAAAAGCTGTTCACACTATGTCTATTCGGTTCAGCCATGTTCACACTTCAAGGCTCTTCAAAACTGTCCATTCACACTTCTAAATGGCTGTTCAAGTTGCCAATTCATGCTGGTAATTTTTCATCAATAGTTGCTTCATGAATGACCTCATTAAACTCCATTGGCCGAATGTAGTTGCTGCCATTTTTTTCCAAGTTCATTGAAAGCTCTTCCTTGGTCTCTATTCAGCCGAACCTTGATGCAAGCATATACATGAATTTAAGCTGAATTTTTGTTCAAGTTTTGCTTAGAAATTAAGTCTAGAATATGTCCATTCGGCTACTAGACATTAGACTATAAATAGTTGCTCAATTTCTTTTAAAACGACTTTTGACAAATTTCTGAATGAAATATCATTTTAGTGAGGCAATTCACTCTCTTTATTCTCCAAAGCTCAAATTGACTTATCTTCAACAAGTGGCGTCAATCTGACTTTGTTTCGAACTTATCACCATTGGTGTGGCGTTCTTCATATCGTAGGTTCCTATTTTGCTAAATAGAGGGTCTCGATTTTATCCCAAATCCTTTCTTTCTTTGAAACCTTAAGCCCCGGGTCCTTATTTGCTAATAAGGGTTCGACTTGTTTTCATTGAAATATCCAGCAAACAACACTCTATCAAACTCCCTTGTTTCCCAAAGCCATTTAATTTTAAACACCAAGACTTGAATTTATTTCAAGGCCGACACTACCTAATTTCGATCGGGAAATATTACGACTCGTTATTTCATACGAAACGAGCTCGTATCACCATTCCAGATAAATCTGCTAACTACTCATAGACTCTACCTCTATACCACGTGAAAGGAGCCCCTCTGAATCCAAAATCGTGAACCCCAGTCGTATCCATAAAATCCCCAAAGTAATAACATCTTTTCCCACTAACTCGCCCACCTTTCTTTTTGCTAGAGGCTTAAAGTGTGTTAAAATCTCTAACTGCCACCCAAGGAGAACCATTACTTGGAAAAGTCGCCTTTAGAGCGTCCCAAAGCCGTCTTCGTTTATGACTATCAAAATTATAGTAAACAAAAATAACAAAATGGGATGCTGGGAAGAACTATCGAAAACACGAGTTAAAATAAATTAAGGATGGCTTCGAAGAATTTCAATTCGGAGTGACTCCTTCTATCCAATCCAAATACCTTTAGAGAAACTGATTGCTTCTACCTGGTGAGAACATTGAAAACCAAGATTAAGGACAACCGAGTCAACTTTTCCACCACTCACTCTTGTTTCTAATAGACGCACAATATTTGGTTTATATTCTCGATTATATTCACGAAAAATTTGCAAAAACTTGCTACTAGCACACATTTGACAATTCCAAGAAAAATAGAAATAGTCAAATAATAATTAAAAATAAAGAAGGTAAAAAGTAACTATAAGTACTAATTAACAACCTCTTTCACAATTTTTTCCATCATGGTTCAAACTTCCCTTCTCAACCTCTTTCTTGATCTACGAGCTGATGAGTTTGGCCATAGAATTCATGGAGTTTAATAGTGGAACCCTCGCATTACCTGAGTTTTTAAATCGTCCCCCACGGTCCCAAACGATTTTGCTAATAGCGCCGCCACTTCAGATAGAACCACTTTTAGCCCTTGAACCCTTCCTTTTGAAATCATTATTCCTTTACCTCTTCCAAAAGAATCAACACCTTCATTTGAACTGATATTTTTAGGTAGCTCATTATCTTTGAAAATAATAGCTAAATGTCTCATAGGGTCAAGGACCTCGCTATTGAGTTTCACCATTGACTCAATAGGATCGTTGAAGGTAGGGTTAAAATGGGAATTCACACCCATCATGATTAGATCATCCATAATATGAGAAGCCCCCAAAACTTGATTTTACTTCATAACGTCTTCTTTCAAAGGCAAAACAATATCCAATTTATTCCCATTTCCAAGCTCACGTTGACCAGTCTCTGTTAAAATTGGGTCTCCGCTTATTGCATTTTCTATAACCCCCGAATCTGTGTCAATACAAGGTGGACCATTTTGTATACTCGTATTTGCTCCAAGCCCAACCTCCATTAGAGTATCAGTCTCAGGGTGAGTTTGGATGGGTGGTACGTTTACCTGCGGTTAGTGTAAAAATAACGGTGGCGGTGAGATTAGATACTATAGCGATACTGTAGTGTGAGACAAAAAGTAAGCTAAACGCACTGCACCGCACCGCACCGCACCCAATCGCCCATCCAAACCCACCCTCAATTAAAGGAGCTGGCCTAGTCGAATCTGGGCAGATCATTGTTGTTCCATTTTGGTAACCCATGTTAGTAGATCCAGGCCAACATTCAAGAAATTATCAGCCCCATTTGTGGGCCCTGACCCAGTCTAATCCACCTTCCCCAAAACGTTAAAGGTGTTCGTCGTTTTGGTCCTTGTTTCAACACTTTTATTGCCCTAGGTCTTATTCCCTGACTCGTATCTTTTAAGAAAACCCTCTTTTGAAAATTCATTCCCAACAACACATCCGCCGCTGCACCATTTTCGGGTCCCTCGATTTCCTACCAATTCGAAGCACCTTCCCCTATTATTTCCTTGTCAGTGCTGTGTCAGTTCCTTGAATTCCTCCATGATTTTTTTTCGACCAGCATCCATGGCCCAAAAGCCTCCATCGCCTCCACCACCTTATATTTTTCCAATGAGACTTCCACTGCCGAGACCGTATCCACCTCTGTAATGTTCGCTGAGCCGGAGCTAGGACAAAGATTCTGCATGTGTCCAAACCTGCCACAATAGAAGCACACTAACGGGAGCGATTCGAATTCAACCCTCTGAACCACTTTCTTAACCAGGATCTATGAGATCAGAGGCTTTCCCAGATCGATGAACACTGCCATCTGGGTGAATTTGCCTCTCGAGCCCTTGTCCGTCTGAAAGTCGAGTTTCGTGACTTTACCTATCAGACTCCCTATCTATTGCAGAACACACTATTTGTAAAGGTCACTTGGCAGACCAAGCAACTAGACCCAGACCATAGTGCTACTGGGAAAGTCTTGAAGGGGATTAAACTTTGGGGGTCCACGATTGAACAGTGAGGTACTGTCTGATCACGATCCACGACCCTTGGGTGAGAACTTTCTTGTAGTCCTCTCGGCTTTGAAATCTAGCTAGGAAATATCCATTTTCAACATCCATGAGATGGAACTATTGTGAGGGTTTCCAGAGGTTGTGAATCCTATTTTGTAGGAGGGTATAGGACAAGTTCCGACCTAATAATTTAACCACCACCGTGGTCGTCATATCTCTAACGACAATTTGTTGGATCCTTTCGGAGAAATTGATTGCTGGAATTCCATTGACATTAGTCCTCATGATATCTCATTCTAAAAAGTCAAAGTCCTCATCGCAACCAGATCCAGAAATCCCTCGTCCCAGAACTTTGTCTATCCGAGACATTCCCGATGTTGGTGTTGAATCTACGGCCATATCGCTATTCGAATTTGAATCCAAGTCCTTAAAACGAACTTTTTTGGTGTTCCGATCAATCGAGTTGTCACCTCCGCCATCCTCAGTCATCTATATCAGTTGATTATATTTTCTCTTATCAGCGCTTTGATTAAATGATAACGATGTTCACATCAACATATATTTTAATGTTTTAGTAGGTACCTAAAAAAGCACAAAGTTAGTTTATGTTTTCCAAGTTTTTTTCTTTTCTTTTTTAAGTATACATAATTCAACACAATTCAAATTATTTTCATTCATATTTATATATTTGATAAAAGCATCTTTATAATAACTAAATGACCATAAAATCAATGGGAAAGACCTTGCTTATGCTTGATATTAGTGCACCCCTCGATCATGACCTTGATTACCTTAGCACAATTGGGTTCGACCACCACCTATCATAATTTATCTCCCTTAACCATGCCATAACTTCTGCAAAATCAGGTGCCAAGCTTCCTAATTTGTGCCCAGTACAACATTTCACCATAATGTTGATTGCGTACCTGTTACGCGCCATCCACCCCGCTGCATTTTCATTCTCCAAAGTGATTGCATCAACATTACATTTGGTCCAACAACTAATTTACCCTTTAAATCACCCAACTTATCATTTAGTTTCACATAGATCATAAATCTTTAATTTAATAATATCACATCATTTGACTTTTAATACTGGCAAACTGTTGAGAAGCATCAAACCTAGCATCAAACGGTTGAATTCATTTCACAATAAGCTTACAAGCTTGTTTATATATAGTAACTGCTAATTGTCAAGTGACTTACCTTTTTAACCTCCTAACTATATTTAACAACTAACCAACTATATTTAATAACTAACATCACTACATTCCCCGTCAAGTTGCGCCCCCAATTTGGATAAAAGATATTTATGTTGTTGAATTCCCAGACCTTTTGATAATATGTCAACTAGCTGTTCCTTTGTTGTGACATGTTTGGGCTAAATGGAGATTTTCTCATATAAAGTGAAAATAAATTTCTATATGTTTAGTTCGCTCATGAAAGATATGTTGGATAATTTGAGTTGAGATGATAGATCTGGAGACAATATAAAATTAAAACAGTAGACTTCGAGGCACGAGTGACGCTTTCCAAATAGAACAATTTGCCCCCACACAATTTCTAGAGGGTTAAGAAAATGTCTTTCCAGGATATAATGAAGACTTTTTATTTCTTTTGATTAGCAAAATCGAGGAATTCCCTAACTCTTACTCTAATTTCTAAATTTGGATTGATTGTAATAATAATGTTTTGAGCACCATAGTCCCTCTATTTATACGCACTAAATGGAAACTATTAAAGAGCCACAACGATTCATATTGGACATACTTTTTAGAAGAAACATATCCCATGGAAATAAAATGTATCCATTGGACGAATGAATCATCACTTTTTAATACAAATAAGTGCTCATGAATCACACCAAGTGATCCATTAATAATATTTAATGAATTTGCAATCTACAATTTCCAACAATCCCCCACTAGATTGCAAATTCCAGAAAATAAGTACACAACGATCATGCATAAAGAAGGGTGTCCACAGATTGAACCTTCCTTTAGTGCAAACTTTTAAAGTATCAACAAAGAGAATGATGGCTAGTCGCTTGAAGCATCACTCGTCAATACTGAAAAAATTACACACAACCATAAAGTATTAGAGTAAGAATTTATTTGCTTTAGCACTGTTATGCTCATGTGGTCATCCCGTTTCATGAACATGTACGAGAGAAAACCATAAAGAAAAATCTCGTTGAAGTAACACCACTTCATGTCCATGTAGGTGGATTTCATGACAATAAATGTCCATCCATTAAGAGTAAAACTCATCCTCTTAAAACATAAACGCTAAATCCTGATTCTCAGTGCACGTTGTCATTCGATTACTTGTTATTACCCTTTGAACCTCGAAACTAACTTTTGGCTAGAAGAAAGTAGGGTTTCCATTATCAATGACGCGATTAGAATGATTTTAATCCTATCTTAGTGGTGGTACTCTTAACCGAATCCCTCGACAAACCTTTTGTCAATGGATCCACTAAATTGCCTATTGACTTAACATAGGTAATAGTTATCACACCATCCCTAACCAGTTGTTTCACATACTCATGTCTCAAACTTATATGTCTAGACTTTCCATTATACACCTTATTGTACGCTCGAGACATGGTGGATTCCCTATTACAATGCACGAAAATGGCGAACCTACGTTGTGGCCATAACTTTAGATCTAGCAAGAGATCTCTTAGCCATTTCGCTTTCTTGCCAATATCCGCCAACACTATAAATTCAGCCTCCATAATTGAATGTGAGATGCAAGTTTGTTTTTTGGAGGCCCAACTAATGACTTCACCTCTGATTGTAAAAATCCATCTCGATGTGGACTTATTGTCACTTAAACTTGTAATCCAACTTGCGTCCGAGTAACCTTCTAGTACCACGAGATAATCACTATAGAATAATCCCAATTTTTTTGTTTTCTTAAGATAGTAAAAAATCCTACTAATTCCTTTCCAATGATCGATACTAGGAAAACTTGTAAATCTTGCCAATTTGTACACAATAAATGTTATATCGGGTTTAGTGCAATGCATTGCATACATTAGACTTCCCATTGCTCTGGCATACTCAAGTTGCGCTATAGCCTTGCCATTATTCGAATTTAACTTGAAGTTCGAATTGAATGGAGTTTTCGAATCCTTGATATTCAAGTGTTTGAACTTTTTCAATAATTTCTCGATGTATTGAGATTGCTTTTGTACAAAGCCTCTTTCATGCTTTTGCACCTTTATACCTAGAATTGTATCTACCTCGTTGAGATCCTTCATCTTAAATATCGAGGCTAGATACTCTTTGGTCTCACGAATGCCTTCCAAGTTCATCCCAAAAATCAACAAATCGTCTATATAGAGAAAAATAATTACACTGTACATATCGCTGAATTTAGTGTAAATACATTTATTCGCACCATTATGTAAAAAACCATATGACAAGATAATCGAGTCAAATTTCTTATGCCACTGTTTAGGTGCTTGTTTTAAACCATATAATGACTTGATCAACTTACACACCTTATGTTTATTCCCAGGAAGCGCAAAGCCTTCTGGTTGCTCTATGTAGACTTTATCTTCCAGATCACCATTCAAAAAAGCTGTCTTAACATCCATTTGATGTATATGTAACTTATGGATAGATGCAAGTGCCATGAGAATTCGAATGAAGGTCATCCTAGCCACCAGTGCATAGGTGTCAAAATAATCTAGGCATTCCTTTTACCTGAATCCTTTTGCCACCAATCTAACCTTAAAGGTTGGAGAACCCCTGATTGGATTATTCTTGTAAACACTCATTTACACCTGATAGACTTTGATCCTTGAGGAAGATAAACTAGGATCCAAGTATTATTGGACAATATTGAATCCATTTCATCATTGATCACCTCTTTCCAAAATTCTGCATCCTTAGAAGTCATGGCTTCACCATAGGATTGTGGATCACCATCCACATTAAACATTATGAGGATCTTTCTAGTTATGGATTCTCTATTTCCCTCAATGAGGAATGTTAGATATTGCAAGAAAATGAAATCGATACCAAAGTCCTTTACTTTTCTCACTCATTGACGTTTCCTCAACTTCGTATCATTATTGTTACAAAGACATCTCTTGGTTTGATCACTTGAGATCATTGGTTGATATTCTTTTTCGAATCTGGTGAATCATTGAAAACTTTATTTTTAATGAATACAACATCTCTTATTTCAGTTATCGTATTTGACACTAAGTCAAGAACATTATAAGCCTTAGAGTGTTAGGCATATCCAAATAATGCACCTTTGATGGCTTTTGGTCTTATCTTTTTTCTTCGTTGGTCGAGAACTCTATAGTAAGCCAAACACCCCTACACTTTGAAATAATCTAATTTTGGCATCTAACCCTTCTATAACTCATATGGAGATACTTAGAATTTTCTTGATGATATTCTGTTAAGATATAATATGCAGTCAATAATGCTTTACCCTATAGATTATATGGAAGTTTAACATTTAACAATATCAAGTTAACTATATCCATTAAAGTACGATTGTTTCTTTCTGCTAAACCATTTTGTTGCAGAGTATAAGGTGTGGAACACTCATGTACTACACCTTGTTCCTCACAAAATACATTAAAATCATTTGAAAAATATTCATCCCCTTTATCACTACGAAGCACTTTTATTTTCTTACTAAACAAATTCTTAACCTCATTTTAAAAATGTTTTAACATATCAAAAGCATCGCCTTTACTTCTCATGAGATACACATAAGTAAATATAGAGAAGTCATTTATAAAAGTGATAAAATATCATTTTCTAGTCATCTATAAAAGTGATAAAATATCATTTTCTATCTCTTGTTAGAGTTACATTTAATTCACAAACATCTGAATGAATTAAATCTAACACTTGTGAATTCCTTTCACATTTATTAAGAAACAGTTTCTTGGTAATTTTTGATTGAATATAAACATCACATTTATTTACAAACTCATCGTTACTTAGACTGATACAACCATTCTTTTGTATATATTGCAAAGTTTTAAAATTAAAATGTGCTAGACGTGCATGCCGCAAATGAAAAGATTCAACAATATGAGTAAAAGAATTGACTTTATTCATATCAATGCTCAACTTGAACATGCCCTCGTTACAATATTCTTTTCCTACATATATATCACCCTTAAGCAAGACTAACTTATCGGATTCCAAGATAACCTTGAACCCCTTATTACACAGAAGACTTGTGGACACTAAATTCTTTCTCACATTGGAAACATGCAACACATTGATCAAATTCAATTTCTTTCCAGATGTGAAGTTAAGTTCCATCGTCCCTTCATCGAGCACCTTAAAATTGAAAGTTGCCCATAAGCACTTCACGGTTTGCCATTAGTTCATAACTCTTGAATTTTTTCAGTCATTACACACATTGACAGTAGCTCCGGGGTTGAGCCACCAATTATAAGACTTATCAGTCATGACTATGTTGAGTTCGGTAATCATACCAATTTCCAAACTCTCGATCCCTTCTGTAACCATGGCCACTAAGTCCATGTCCTCCACCATACTAGCTTTGAAAGTTGTGACATCTTGCTTCTTTTTGAGAAGTTTACAATCCTTAATGTAGTGTCCTTTCTTATTGCAATTATAACAATTACAAGATTTTTTCTTCTTGTCTTGTATGTTCTTGGTTTTGAATGTGGCCTTTCACTTACTGTTTCGAGAGTTCTTGGACTTACTCACATGGTTCACTTTATAACTTTAGGGAAGATACACCCCATCACGCTTTTGAGTTTCCTCTTCAATATATAAATGCCTAAGTATTTTCTCCACAGTGAAGTCCTCTTCCATAAGCAGAAGTTTATTTCGATAAATTTTCCAAGACGAGAGAACTTCAAGATGATAGCCCTGACTTGTAACAATTATGAAATAAAAACTTTTAGGTCACGAAGCCTACTTACAAGGACTTGATCCATGTTTGGGATACTATCGAGCATTTTGAATTCAAAATACTTCATTATTAAAAATTTATCAGTAACTTGTTGCTCGGTGTTGTATTTCTTTTCAAGAGCTTTCCATATTTCCACCAGGGATTGCATTGACATGTAGAGATCATACAATCAATTGAACAAGGTGTTGAGGATGGGTCCACAACATGTGAAATTGTCTTCCTCGTGCTTCTTCTTGAGTTTGTCCGCTTTCGCAATTTCTTGAGGTTTGTATTAGGGGTAGGATCCTCCATGGATTGTAGGTTTGAATCCAGAACTTACGCTACATTCAAGATGGTAAGAAGGAAAAACATCTTGTCCTTTTAGTGATTGAAGTTTGAGCATCAAATCGGTCAAGTTTCACAAACTCTTGGTTCATCACTTTGAATACGGTGGTAACCTCCATTGCCATCTCCTAAGTTGTTCTATTTGATTGTTGGATAATTTGAGTGGAGACGATAGATCTAGAGATAATATGGAACTAAAATAGTAAACTTTGAGGCACGAGTGACATTTTCCAAAAAGAACAATTTTCCCTCACAGAAAATTGTTAGAGGGTTAAGACAAAGGTCTTCCCGGGATATAGAACTCTTTTTTATTTCCTTTAATTAGAAAAATTGAGGCATTCCCTAAATCTTACTCTAATTTTTGAAAGTGGATTGATTGTAATAATAATTTTTTGAGCACCATAGTCCCTCTATTTATATGCACTAAATGGACACTATTGAAGAGCCACAACCCTTCGTATTAAACATACTTCTTACAAGAAACATGTCTTATGAAAATAAAATGTATTCTTTGGATGAACGAATCGTCACTTTCTAATCCAAATAAGTGCTTATGAATCACACTAAGTGATCCATTAATAATATCTAATGAATTTGCAATCTACAATTTCCAACAAGATAGGATTTACAGCTATTTGAATTGTTACTTTACTATCACAACACAACATAGTTGATCCCTTGTGCCTGTCACATCCCGAGATCAGGGTCGAAAGTTTTGGCCATACGAAGTTAAGGTTTACCATCAAAACTTGGGCGAACTGGGGGTTCACCAAGGTTCAAGCGAGCTAGGTGTTCGCTAGGGAAGTTTTAGCAAAGAGGTTTGCTAGCAGCATTGCACTTCAAATGAAGTGGTAAGAGGTTCGCCAGTTCCACTGCGAGGCAAGTTCATTAATGTGTTTGGCAACTTGAGATCCACCAGTTTGTATGATGAACTATGTTCGCCAGGTAAGTTGCAAACAGGGTTCGCTAGTCAAGGTGCAAACTGGGTTGGCCGATCAAAGTTACAATCAAACTCAAATTAGGAAAAAAGTGATTTACCGTATCTAGGAATACTTTATGTACAAGAAATAAATTTCTTAAGTTAGGTTTTCCAAAGATATCTAGGATTCTTAGGTCTATAAATATGACCCTTAATTCTGTGAATTCTTTACTGAATATTCTGCCATTAAAGTCCCTGTTCTAAGTTCTGTCCGTAGCAATTCGAGTAAGTCCGTGTCTTGCTTAAGTTGATCAACTCTAAAGTTGGGTTCGCTTGTGTGTGTGATGTTTGTATGTTCTATTAGTAATTTGTTTGTTTGTTAATAACCAGCTGGACCATCTTCTAGCAAGGACAAAGCCAAAGCCAAACTCTTTTAAGTTTCTCTGTTTTTCGATGAGTGATCAAGTTCAGATATGAGTATGCTAACTGTCATGTTTTTCAGTTTATTCTGATATGTTTTTAAGAAATATGTTCCGAAACAAGTTCAAAGGCAGGTTTTCTGAAAAGCTTTGTTTTAAGCTACGAAACTCTGTTAAAAAAGATTTTTAAAAGATGATTTTAAAGCACTATTTAATGCGAGCTTCTATGCAAGCTATTGATAATATGAATGTTTTGAAAGAATGGTTTTAAACTATGTATTTGAAAGGCACTTAACATGAGAGTTTTTTTAAGCAAACAATTTGGCTTTGCTTTGTACAGGCTCTCTAATTAGCTTTGCCTTAGTATGAGCTTTCTATTCCGTGTGCTCCTTAATGAGCCTTGTGATTGGTATAACAATGGTGTGAATACTCACCCTGTTAAGTCTCACTTTGGGTGGTCCTTTGAGAGCATGAGCCTTTGTAAGCCTCACTCTACGTGTTTATTGAGAGCATGGGCTTTTGTGAGATTTGTGATATGTCTCATTCTGTTTGCTCCTTGCGAGCTAGGTTGAATATAACTTATTCAATGAGATATGACTTTTGTTTGATGAACCAGTTGTGCAAACTAAATACCGACTCTATTCTTAATTTTTGATATGTACGAGCCGATCTCACGGCTCTATTCTAAACTCAAATTCATTTGTTAAAAAGAAATATAGCCTTGCACGATTTTAATGCGAGTCCCTTTTAAAAGAAAATTTTTGAAGGAAAAGATTTGTAAACATTGCTTTTAAACTGTCTTCAAAAACATTGTTTTCAGATGCAAACTGCTCTTGCATTCTTAACTGCGAACTTAGCACGCAAAACATTTTCAAATTAAAGTTTTCTACTGTTTTCAAATATTTTTTAAGGCATGATTTAATGGTTTCTGATTATTCACTAAGTTCTCCCCGAACTCACCCACTCTTCTCTTACCTCTCAGGTAAGTAGATTGCGAGTGGCATTGGCGAGGTTGATGATTTGGCGAGACACCTAATTGGTATCGACGAACCATATAGATGGGCTATGGGTTGTTATATGATTTTTTTCTAAGAATAGTTATAACATTGATTTGGTTACCCGAAAAAATTGTTTAAGGATTAGTTTAGTATGTTTGATTTTAAATTAATTTTATTATTGCGAACCATGTCTTGAAATACATATGTTCTTTTTCACTATTAATAGAAAGATGTTATTCATGTACGTTTATTTTGTTTACTATTTATGGTTATAAATTACTTGTGTACTCTTGTATGATACATTATTTGCATAAGATTCAAAATTACTGTGCATGATCCGCTGAATCCTGTGAACTCATGTTGTTGTGTGAGCCTATATTAAACTGCGAACCTATGGTTGTGTGTTTATCTGCAGCCTTTTATGTTGGTAAAAGTTTGGGAGCTATGTTTGAATGTTTTGCTTGATGTTTTAGAGTAGTGCGAACCTATTGATATTTTTAAGTATTTAGAAGTATTGCTTCACACAATTATATACTCTGATGTTTTGTGCATGCGAACCCTTTTGTTTTGTGTAAGAGTGTTTTTTGCTACCTTGTTAAAGATTAACACTATGTTCGCGTGCTTTATATATATGTATAAGTGGTGTGTTGGAGGTTAGGTTGGGAGTTAATAGAGAGTCACTTCGGTAGCTAATGTGGCATGCCAAATTTGGGTCGGATCTTTCTGACTGGGTTTGGGGTGTGACAGTGCCCAACACCAAGTTCCTTAAGCAAGCCACTTAACTGCACTAGTACAACCGTTATTGAAGCCATACTTCAATATTTTGTTTCTATCGAAGAGCATGACATAATGCTTCTTTTTTTACTTCTATGAAAGTAAGGGATCCCCAAGCTTAACATAAAACCCCGATACAGATTGTCTTGACATGGGACATGATGCCCAATCAGAATCATAATACACCACCAGTTGTATATCATCTATTGCTGGAATAAACAACCCTTGACCAAGATTCTTTTTTATGTACCTAATCACCCAAAGAGCTACATCGTAATGTGACTTCTTTGGCCACTGCATAAATTGACTAAGATGTTGCACCATAAAGTTATTTATAGCATTGTGTCTATTAAGTATAACAACCTCCCAATAAGTCTTTGATAAAGAGTAATGTCAACAAACTCATTATCATCATACTTTGCTTTTATAAATTCATCATACTTGCATGATGTCAAATTCTAACTTTGTTCCAAAAGAGTGATTGTCGTCTTAGATCCCCCTAACCTTGTATCATGAATCAACTCTAGAGCATATTTTCATTGGTTCCACAGTATACCAGCCTCGGACTGTGCAACCTCAATACCAAGAAAATACTGAAGATATCCCAAATCTATCATTTTAAAATTTTATGCAAAATATTTTTAAGTTCAACTACAAGGTCACTATCATTATTGATTATTAAACGGTCATCTACATATAAGCATGAGACTAATTTATCTCAATTTATCTTAGTGAATAAAGAATAATCATGTTTGCTCTAAACATAATCATTGCAAAGAAAAGCTTCAGTAAGCTTGATATTCTAATTTTGAGAGGTTTCTTCAAACTATACAAGGATTTGAGCAATCGACACATTCATGTCTCCCGCTGATTGTGAAAACCCTAGGGAAGAGTCATATACACTTCCTTATGCAAGTCGCCCTGTAGAAAGGCATTGTAAACATCCATTTGAAATAAAGGAAAACCTAACCAAACATCAAGAGCAAGAACGAGATGGGCAATAACCTATTTAGCAACAGGAGAAAATGTATCATGGAAATCAATACTCGGCTATTGAGTATACCCTTGACCAACGAGATGAATTTAAATTGTTCGATAGTTCCATCCAACTTGTACTTGAACTTATAAACCCATTTACGAACATAGGGGTCTTACCTCGAGGTAAAGGCCTCCAAAGCTTGAATCTCGTATTTCACAACATTAACCCAACTAGGGTCCCTAGCTGCTTCTTGATAAGTATTTGGTTCAACAATATCGGATAGAGAAGCAACAAAATATTAAACAAGTAAAGGTAAATGATAACTAGTGATACATTGATAAATGGGATATTAAACTTTAGCAAGTGAAAAAGATGAAGAAGATTGAGAAGAGAAAACAAAGTTTGTCAACCATGATGGCGGTCGGTTGGACCAGGTAGAATGACATAAGGGTGAAATTGGATTAGGCAAAATAAGAGTAGGAGAAGAGGGAGGAATGTTGCAAAAAAAATAGGATGAAGAAGACGGGGTGAGAGAAGGTAATAAAGTAAAAGGATGAAACAAGTTAGTAGGTGGGTCAAAAAGTAAGCTAGAATCTAAGGAAAGAAGTTAACGTAAAAATTATAGGAAGAGTAAATGGGAAATAAATGTGGTGTAGTAGACTAACATTAAAAAGGAAAAATCGTCTTATGAAATTTAACATCATAATTAACCAAAAAATGATTGGTAGTAAGATTGAACAAAAGATAATCCTTTTGAACAATGGAATAACCCATAAAAGTAAAAGGTATAGATTGAGGTTGAAATTTATCTAAAGAATGAAGGACTTTAGCATAGCAAAGGAAACCAACGACCTGCAAGTGGGACAACTCAAGTGGTTTATTATATAAAATTTCAAACGAGTCTTCCAACCTCAAACTGAGGTCGGTAAATGATTGATAATAAAACAAGTAGTGAGAATAAATTCATCCAAAAATTTAGTAGGAACATTACATTGAAATTTGAGGACTCTAGCTATTTCCAACAAGTGACAATGTTTACCATTAGGTATACCATTTTGTTGGGGCATACAGACACGAATCTTGATGAAAAATACCCAAATAAGAAAACAAAGAATTATACTCGACAATAAAAAATTCAGTCCCATTATCATTACGAAAAATTTGATAATAATGAAAAATTGAGTTTTCACCAAGGTAATAAATTGTTTTAAAGCAAAAAATAACATCACTTTTGAGTGTAAGAAGATACGTACAAGTTGCTCGAGTATAATCATAAACCATCGTAAGAAAGTAAAGATCACACTATGTGTGGAAGATTTATACGGCTTTCGCAAGTCAAGATTGACTAAGGAGAATGGCTAAAGGGAAAAGCTAAACGTGTTTGTTTAACTAGTAGAAAAAGATGAAAAATATGAATATAACCATTGTTCAAAGGATTATAATGAAAATGGTCCATTTTTTTCATTTTGGAAAAAGGAGGCATGACCAAAGAAATGATGCATCGGTTGTGGACAAAAAAGAAGAAACTAAAAAAGGTGTAGCCTTAGTTGAAGAAAAATGTGGTAAGAGTAGATAAAGACCATGCCGCACTCTACCAATCCTCTTCACCTATCAATTGCAAAGGTCTTGTAAAAGAGAAATATGAATATAAAAAGAAACAAAAAATGTAAGTCACGTGTCAATTTTTAGATGGAAATCAAATTAAAGTAAAATAAGGGATATAAAAAACATTGGTAAGCTTGTGTGAAGGTGAAAAGGCTCGAGTACCCATATGAGAAATAGGGATAGACTTATCAGTAGGAAATAAAAAAGATGACAGACAAGATGCATGTAGAACTAAAGAATCCAAACAGTGGATATCCGATGTCATATAGTTGGTAGCACCAATATCCAAAATCCAACGAGAAGCAAAAGGCTGAGAAACTATATCTGTTGTAACAACCTGATTTTTAGTGGTGCCAAAAAGGGTAGTTTTGGAACCCCAATTCGTAAAATGGGTCCATAAATATTAAATATAGAAATTTATGAAGTTGGTATAAAAGTTTATTAAAGTTTGGACCATCAATTTTGTTTATTAATTTTTTAATTAATGTACAAGGACTAAATTGTAAAACTGTTATCGCTATAGATTTTTAATTGGCAAAAGGCTTAAGGACTTAAATTGTAATTAACCAAATATCCAAAATAGTAATTAAACTATTTTGTAACATGGAATAGTGGCATATGATGACATTCCCTCTAACTTTGATTAATGGTTAATTAATTAAGTTTAAGATAATTAATAAAATTTAGTTAATCCCTAATTATACTATATAAACTAAATTAAAATAGAACAAATAGTCATCTTCTTCATCATACAAAGAAGGAAAGAAAACCCTTATTGAAGCTTAAACTTTCGATCCTCAATTGGTGAGTTCAATTTAGTCATTTTCTTGTAAGTTATATGTTTTGAGGTCATGGGAACTTGTTTTAGCTAGCCTATGTATGAATTTGTGAAACTGTTAAATTTTTTAAAGTTTCCATTGCTGATTTCTTGAATAAATTGGTCTTAAATTGATAGTTTTTAAGCTTAGATGTGAAAAGGATTAGATTGTAAAGTTTAATTATTAGTTTTGTACAAAAGGAATAAAGTGAATAAATTTTAAAAAGCATGTGAAATTTCTACAATAATAGATAGTAGGGAGTCCCTAAGGGGTGTAATTGAGATCGATTTTAAAATCGAGGCTTAAAATTGAAAGATATTTTTATTTTGGTTTTAAGGAATAAATTGAATAAAATGCAAAAAATTAAGGGGCATTTGAAAAATGGAGTTAAATAGGTTCATGAATATCATGGAGTGATATAAATATGTTTGATATTGATGCATTGTCTAAAATAATTGTTTAGATCAAGAATTGAATCTAATCGGTGATAACCGGAGAACAACAAAATTGTGGAAGTCCTTGAAGTTTCAACTTGTTGTTTTTGCCAGGTAAATTCATATGAAACTTACTAATTTATTTGATGTTATGTTGAATTGTGTTTATTTCATAAATATGTTTACTTTAAGGTGAATTTGGCATATTTTCATCAATTGGATTGAATTGGAAAATATAGAAATATTGTTTATTACGAATAGGCACAAAGTACAAAAATGAAGATGTTTAACATTGAATTACAAGTGCTTGAATTTTTTATTGTAAATTGACGATCGGGTCGAGCGAGGGGAGTTACATTTAGTGGTATCAAACCTATGATTTAGTCAATTCTAGGACTAAAATGTAAAGCATGTTGAGTCTAGAAATACATGCCACAATAACCTGTGATAGTGTGATGTCTTCTGATTCGAATTGACTTTTTTTTTCCATATAGCTAAACCATGTCAGCCGAATCAAATCGAGTTGTGTCTAATGAAGTTGAAAGTAATATTTGTGCTTCAAACAGGGAGCTTCCCGAAGTTTTCCCATTCCACAACGGCTAGGGAGTGAGGCAAGAGATGCCTTCTTCCAAATGATGAACTAGTGGTTCACCCAATATATGGGAGCTACCCCTTCCGCTCCACAACCTCAAATGCACCTTCCTTCCCCGATTGTGCCTCCTGTGGTACCCTTTCATCCTCAAGTTTCTAATTCGGTACCCATTAACCATCCTCTGATATATAAAATTTGTAAATGTGGGGCAAAATAATTCAAAGGCAAGAAAAAGGATGAACCAAAAAAAGTTGAGTATTGGATAGAAAACACTTAGAGGGTTCTCGACAAGTTATTTTTTATTCCTGATGATTGTTTAGGATGTGTCGTATCATTGCTCAAAGAAGAAGCATACCAATGGTGGATGACTCTAACGTTTGTTGTTCCGAAAGATCGAGTAAACTGGGAGTTCTTCCAAATTGAATTAAAAAGAAGTATGTTAGCCGACTATATCTTGAAAATAAAAAGAGAGAGTTTATGAAACTGAAACAGGGAGATAGGTTAGTAGTTGAATATGAATGAGAATTCATTTGCCTCAGTAAATATGTCAGAGAGCTTGTATTTAGTGAAGCTGAAATGTATACTCGTTTTGAGTGGAGATTGAACGAGGACATACAAATGTTAGTAGGAGGTGTGGAATTGGAAGAGTTTGTTATTCTATCGGAGAGGGCTCAGAAAATGGAGGAAATGCGTAAGGAGAAAAAGAAGACCAAACCTAAGATATGAGATTCTAGTAAATGGTGTATGGCCATATCTTTCCCGACTCATCCATCTAAAAAGTCAAAATATTTGCAAAGTCGTTTCTCTACTCCATTAGGGATTTCTGAGAGAGATGGGCCGAGACCGAGTATTCTGCAACCTCAGACTACGTCGGTAGCTAGTGTTAAAAGTGTTCGTAATGCAAATAGACCAATTTGATGACATTGTGGAAGAAACATGATGGTGAATGTAGATTGAAAAATGGAGCTTGTTTTCTATGTTGCTCCAAACAACATTTAAGAAGAGATTGTTCGAATAGGCCAGATCAAAGCAAGGAACAAAGTGTAAAGCCAGTGTCAACTCTGTAGAGGATTAGAAGACCGGGAACTGGTAGCAGCGCTGGTGCTAATCAAGGTGGAACTAGAGATAAGTTATGAGATTCGAGGCTTGTGCACCTACTAGAGCTTATGCTATTCGAGCCAGAAAGGAGGGTACTGGTACTAACATTATTGCTGATACATTTTTCTCTATTTGATTCTTTTGTGCCTGCATTGATTGACTCTGGGTCAACATATTCATACATCTACACCTCATTAGCAGCTTAAAAAATATACTAGTAGAATTGATAGAATTTGATGTTTGGGTAACCAACCTGTTAGGTTAAAGTGTTCTTGTCAATAAAAGTTGTAATGACTGTCAAATGGAAATTTGAGGCCATAATTTTTTAGCTAATTTGATGTTATTACTTTTTGATGAATATGATATATTTTTCAGGATGGATTGGTTGACTTTTCACGATGTAGTGGTTAACTGTAAACAAAAGTGAATATCATTGCGGTGTCAGGATGGTGAATTGATAAATGTGGAGGTCGACAGATCTGATTGCTCGACTAACATAATATCAATGATGTTACCTCAACTAACATAATATCTATGATGTCAACTCAAGAATTAATCAAAAAAGGGTTTGAGGCATATTTAGCGTATATTCTAGATACTAGAGTGACAGGATCTAAAATAGAGCAAGTTTCGATGGTTTGAGAATTCACATACATGTTTCCCAAAGAGTTGTTAGGTTTCTCGCCTGAGAGAAAGATTAATTTTGTTGTTGAAATAACACCAAAACTATTTCGATTTCTATTGCATCATACAGGCTGACTCTGATTAAATTAAAAAAATTGAAAGCTCAGTTGCAAGAACTATTAGATTAGGGATTTATCCGACCAAGTGTGTCACCTTGGGGAGCTCCAATATTATTTGTGGAAAAGAAAGATGGAACCCTAAGATTGTGTATCGACTACTGGTAGTTGAATAAACTGACCATAAAGAACAAGTATCTAATGCCCTAAATCGATATTTTTTTTATAAATTGATAGGAGAAACAATGTTTTCTAAAATTGACCTTTGGTCAGGTTATTATCATCTCAGAGTTAAAGAGCCAAATGTGCTGAAAACTACTTTTTGAACTCATTACTGACACTATGAGTTTCTGGTAATCCGTTTGGGGTTACTAATGCTCTAGCCGATTTTATGGATTTGATAAACAAAATATTTCAGCAGTATCTGGAAAGGTTTGTTTTTGTGTCAACATTTTAGAATTGTATTACAGACTTTTCGAGAAAAGCAATTATATGCAAAGTTCAACAAATGTGAATTTAGGTCACAAGAAGTGGGATTCCTAGGTTACATTATATTAGCTAAAGGCATTCAAGTGGATCTGTGTAATATCTCAACAATTGTTAACTAGAAACCTTCGAAGAATATCACTGAGATACAAAGTTTTATAGAATCGGTCTGATACTATCGATAGTTTGTTAAAGGTTTCTCGATAATAACCCTCCTATTAACAAAATTGTTACAAAATAATATCAACTTTGTTTTTTCAGGAAAGTGCCAGCAAAGTTTCGAACAGTTGGAAGCAATGTTAACAGAAGCTCTAGTTTTAAGTTAGGCTGAATTTGGAAAAGAATTTTTTGTGTTCAGTGACGTGTCACTCAACTGTTTGGGTTGTGTACTAATGCAAGAGGGAAAATTAGTGCTTATGCTTCTCAGCAACTTAAGCCACACGAGAAGAATTATCCTACACATGATCTCGAACTTGCAACAATGGTTATTACTTTAAATATTTGGAGACACTATTTGTACGTGGAAAAATGCCACATTTTCATAGATCACAAAAGTCTAAAATACTTGCTGACACAGAAAGAATTGAAATTGAGACAACGCAGGTGGCTTGAATTGCTTAAAGACTATGATCTGATTATAGATTATCATCCTAGAAAAGCTACCATTGTAGCTGATGCCTTGAGTCGAAAGTCCCTATTTACTTTAAAGGTGATGAATACCCGTTTGGCTTTGGAACGAGATAGTTCTAGTTTAGCTGAGTTGAGAGTTAAACTTATTTTTCTTCAAAAGATCCAGGAGTTGCAAAAAGATGATTCCAAGTTGTAAGCAAAATAGAAACTTGTTGAAGACAATCAGAGCAAAGAGTTCAGTGTTGATGATAATGTAAATCTATATTTTTTAAAGTGTTTGTGTGTACCGAATAATTTAGAATTGAAATGAGACATTTTGCACGAAGCTCATAATAGTACGTACACGATACATCTGGGCATCAATAAGATGTATAATGAGTTGAAATTGTTTTATTGGTGGCCGAGAATGGAAAGATAGAGTACTGAATACAAGTGGAAACACAGAAATATACACACTTTTTCATGCCTTTTTTAACTCAAATTCATGTAGTTTCGGTAAAATTCTTATCGAAAAAATATATAATAATTATAAAATACTTAAGTTGCACTCAAATTATGGACATGTTTAATTTTAATTAATTTTATATCAAATTTTGATTATTTTTTATTATTTTTGACAGATTTGCACAAAGGGCAAAAAATGGCTCGATAGACACTGCTAAAAGCACAAAACCGAGAAGCAATTTTGAAGCATGAAGGCGAAATAATTTTTCAGCATAAGATGGTACAAATTATGTGTATTAATTCATAATATAATTAATTTTAATTTTAATCCAATTTAATTTGGGTTAAATAAATTACTATTAATTAATTATGAAAAGGGGCCCAATTGAGATGAACCGAGAAAATTGAACCAATCGAGCACTGGGCAAGCCAAAATCGTCCCACATGCTGACCCAATAAGCTTGCTTGGCTGGTTATTTGGCTTGAAAAATGGCTCTTGAAGACTCCTTCAAATTCCATTCAAACCCCAATATTTCTGCCTTTCTAGATTTGCCCCAACCTTAAAATAGCAAGTTTGAAACCTTAAAACTTGCCACATGTGTGGCCGGCCATGGGGGGACTCTATGGCTGCTGATTTTTGCTAATTTTGGCAGCCATCTCAACCTATAACAAACCCCTTGGCTAATCACTTCAAGCACATCTTAAACTCATTCATTTCTTTACTTCTTTCTCATTTTTCTCTCTTCATTCCCTTCCATTGTTCTTCATTTTCATCCCCTATTCCTATGCCGATTTCACCTCTTGAAAAAGAGTCCTTCAACCACCATTTGGAGTAGCATTCAAGTGTTTTTGGAAGCCTTGATTTAACAAGAACAAGCGGAGAAGGAGGAGCGGAGCAAACTAGTCAAGCCTCGGAGAAACACCAAATTTGATTCTTGTTCCTTATCTTTTTAATTTAATTGTTGTTGTTATGAACATGTTTATGAATATTTGTGATGTTGATATGTTTAATTTAGTTCATATAGCTTAAATTTAATTCGTGTTAGGTTGATTGCATTTCGTCTACTTGAGGTATTAAAATCGTGTTTGTGTTGTTACAGGCCTCGGTAAGATGTTTGATTAAGTAAAACCATGACTAAGTTATTCTTGCATTACAATTGTAAGGTAACTAATGAATTAATTATTTAAATGGATTTAAATTGTAATTAATTGACACGATACTTAATTAGTGCATGTTTAATCATCTAAGGTAGCTAAGGGTTAAGTTAGCAACGGTATCTAACGATACATTAGCCTTGCATAACTTGCAAGATTATTGTGGTTAAACTGTTTGAAGGTAGAAATACATTGTTACCTCACGTAATCCTTTATGTGCTTATGAGATTGAATTAATTGTTTGAATTGACATACAGATATGTACAAGAGATTATTTTAATTTCATAAGTATGTATGTGTATTAACATATTTTCTTATTAAAATTTGTTTATTCAGTTGAATTGACATAGAGATATAGTCAAGAGATAAATGGATTTTGGTATGTAAGTATGTTCATAAGTTAGAAATTACCGAGTTACCGTGAATTTATTCGTAACAACATAAACATGAGTTTAATAATTCTAAGTTAAGAAATGTAATTAATCTAGCACAATTATGTCATCTTGAGTAAAATCATCTTTTGAAATCGTGCATTGAAACTTTTATTTTATTTTTATTTATTTTACTTAGTTAAAATATTTTTCTTCACCAAAGTGTTTTTAAAATTGCATTCATAAATATTTTTTTTTCACAGTCTCTGTGGGTACGATAACTCTACATTTACTTGTCACTTTATTACTTGTTGCGATTGTGTACACTTGCACATTCCCGTCGTTCCAAGTTTTTGGTGCCGTTGCCGGGGGACAATTTTAAAAATTCATTAATTGTGAATTTGTTAATTTTTCATTTTGGTTTATTTTTCTATTGAATTTTAACTTAATTAATTTTTCTGTGTTTTTTTCAAGTGTTTATGAGTATTGATCAAATTATCGATTTACTCCCCGTAGACCCTAAGATTGAAAGAGCTTTTCGACAGCGGAGAAGACAAGCAAGTCAAAGAAGGACCGAAGAGATGAACTTCAAAAATCCGAATCAAGGAAATAGAGCAAACACTGCCCAAAATCCTATCCTTATTGCTGATGATATGGATAGAGCTTTAAGACAGTATGTTGTGCCAGTGTTTCATGACCATAATTCGGGTATTAGGGGACCCAAAATTGAGGCACAACAATTCGAGCTGAAGCCATTCATGTTCCAGATGCTTCAGATAATGGGCTAATTCAGTGGAATGCCTACCGAAGATCCTTATCTTCACTTAAGACTATTCATGGAGGTGAGTGATTATTTTAAGTTAGCTTGAGTACCCGAAGATATGCTACGATTAAAATTGTTCCCATATTCGCTGAGGGACAGATCTCGAGGCTGGTTGAACTCATTACCCCCGAATTCAATTTCCATATGGCAAGAGTTAGCAAAAAGATTCCTTATGAAGTATTTTCTAATTAGCAAGAATGCTAAGTTGAGGAATGAGATCACTGCTTTCTAACAAATGGATGATGAGTCCTTGTATGAGGCACGAGAAAGGTACAAAGAATTATTACAAAAATGCCCTCATCACAGAATCCCATATTGCATCCAACTTGAGATGTTTTATAACGGTCTCAATGCCCACACGAGGATGGTAGTGGATGCTTCTGCTAATGGTGCTCTCCTTTCTGATTCTTATAATGAGGTTTATGGAATCATTGAGAGGATTTCCAGTAACAATTATCAATATCCAACCAATCGAGTAACGTCAGGAAGACGAGTTGCTGGAATACATGAAGTAGATGCTCTCACTTCACTCGCATCTCAAGTATCCTTAATATCCTTAATGCTTAAAAATTTAACTACTAATGGGTTTAATAGTTTTGCAGTACAACCACCGCACCAATTTGAAAATGTAGCCTGTGTCTATTGTGGGGAAAGACATATGTTCGAAGAATATCCATCGAACCCAGAATCCATTTATTACATGGGTAACTAGAACCAAAACCGAGGAAGGCAGGGAATACAATCTAATTCCTACAACCCATCGTGGCGAAACCACCCTAATTTCTCCTAGAGTAACTAAGGGGTTGGACCCAGTAACACATATGCCCAACCTAGACCGACCCAGCCACCTATTTTTACCTAATAAGTTCAGAAACAACCTCAAGCTGAACCATCCAATGGCTTAGAAAACTTGTTGAAGGCATACATAGCCAAGAATGATGCCTTAATCAAAAGCCAAGCAGCTACATTGAAAAACTTGGAAAACCAAATCAGCCAGCTTGCAACTGAACTCAGAAACTGACTACAAGGTGCTTTACCTAGTGATACGGAGAATCTGAGGAATTCTGGGAAGGAACATTGTAAAGCGTTGAAATTGAGGAGCGAAAAGACATTAGAGCCCAACACAATCGAAGTTTAAAAGGAGCCAACTGATGCTCAAGACTCAGAGGAAGTTCCATCGAGTGTTGAAATTCTTGTTACACTAGAACCAGAATATGCCAAATCTGATAAGGTAACTTCTTAACCACTTAATTTTGATAAACTAACAAATTCATTAGATGTAGAATTGCCACAGAAGATGAATAAACCAGTTCCAGTAAAGAAGCCTCCACTACCCTACCCTCAGAGACTTCAAAAGTAGAAGAAGGAAGTTCAATTTTAGAAGTTTCTAGACATACTCAAGAAACTTCATATCAACATTCCATTGGTTGAAGCACTTGAATAAATGTCGAACTATGTCAAATTCATGAAGGATATCCTGTCAAAAAAATGAAGACTTGGAGAATTTAACACGGTAGCCTTGACAAAGGAATGCAATGCATATCTTTAAGATAAAGTACCTCTAAAGTTGAAGGATCTTGGATATTTTACCATACTTTGCAACATTGGAGCAACATATTGTGGTAAGACACTATGTGTTTTGGGCGCGAGTATCAACTTAATGCCCATGTCAATATTTAGGAAGTTGGGGATAGGTGAAGTTAGACCTACTACAGTTACACTTCAATTAGCAGATCGGTCCTTAACACACCTAGAAGGAAAAATTGAGGACGTGTAGAAAAAAATATTTTTCTTACTGAATTTGTTATTCTAGACTTTGAAGCAGACAAAGAAGTGCCAATCTTACTAGGAAGGCCTTTCCTAGCAACTAGAAGGACCCTTATTGATTTGCAGAAGGGCAAGCTTACTATGCGTGTCCAAGACAATCATGTAACATTTAATGTTCTAGGTCCATGAAAATTTCCTAACACAATTGATGATTGTTCTACAGTGTTCGATTTAGAAGAATTAATCATGGAAAATTAACTCAACTATGTTGAGGACCCATTGGAACAAATTTTGACATCAGAACATCCAAGTGATGAAGAGGAGGATGAATACTTAGCTTTGCTAGAAGCTAATCAAAGGGGATTTAATCTATAATCCCGCTTTGAATCTTTGGAGTGAGAGAATTGAAATTATGCCCAACCAAAAGCGTCAATTGAGGAGCCACCTAAATTAGAATTAAAGGTACTTCCGTCACATTTAAAATATGTTTATTTAGGTAATGCTTCTACTTTGCCTGTGATTGTTTTAGTGGAATTAATCGTTGAGCAAGAAGGCTATCGGATGGACCATAGTCAATATTCACAATATTAGTCCGTCTGTATGCATGCACAGGATCATCGTGGAAGATGGCGAAAAAAGGACGATTGATGGACAACGAAGACTGAACCCCATCATGGAGGATGTGGTAAAGAAAGAAATCATCAAGTTGTTAGATGAGGGTATAATTTACTCCATCTTAGATAATTCGTGGGTAAGTCTGGTCCAGTGCATGCTAAAGAAAGGAGGTCTTATAGTCATTGAAAATGATAATAACCATTTGATACTGACTAGAACGGTTATGGGATAGAGAATTTGCATTGATTACCAAAAGTTGAACAAGGCGACTAGGAAATATCACTTTCCTTTGCCATTTTTGGACCAGATGCTAGATAGACTCACAAGGTGAGACTACTACTGTTTTCTCGATGGATACTCGGGGTATAATCAGATTACAGTAGCACCAAAAGATCAAGACAAGACAACATTCACCTACCCATATGTATTCGGAGATACATATGATGATTGCCTAGCCAATCTAGCCAAGGTACTAAGGCGATGCAAAGAAACAAACCTCGTACTCAACTGGGAAAAGTGTCATTTCATGGTAAGACAAGGTATTGTTCTAGGGCATTGGATAATGAGACATGAAATTGAGGTAGGTAAAGCAAAAGTAGACTTTACTGAGAAACTCCCATCTCCAACATCTGTAAAGAGTGTTAGGGCTTTTTGGGCCATGCCGGTTTCTATCGAAGATTTATCAAGGACTTCTCCAACATTATTTAACCCTTATACAAATTATTGGAGAAGGACACGATATTCAAATTTGATGAAGAGTGCTTAAGAGCTTTCAAGGATTTGAAGAGTCGATTAGTTTAGGCACCTATAATTGTCACACTAGACTGGGATTTTCCATTTGAATTGATGTGTGATGCAAGTGACTTCGCGATAGGAGCTGTCATGGGCCAGCGAATGAATAAGGTTTTTCATCCCATGTACTATACAAGTCGGACTCTTACAGGTGCTCAACTGAATTATATGGTAACAGAGAAAGTGTTACTTGCTATTGTGTTTGCTTTTGACAAGTTTCGATCTTATCTTGTAGGTACCAAAGTGATTGTCTATACGAACCATTCAGCAATTAAGTATTTACTTGCCAGGAAAGATGCTAAGCCAAGACTGACTTGATGGGTACTTCTATTTCAAGAATTCGATCTAGAAATTCAAGATTGAAAGGGAGTAGAAAACCAAGTAGCAGACCACTTGTCCAGATTGGAGCCGCAAGAAGGGAATTCTCCAGTTATACCCATTCAAGAGACATTTCTAGATGAAGACATACTAAATGTAAATCATGTCCATAATACCCCTTGGTTTGCTGATATTGCTAACTTTTTAGCTTGTGGTTTGATGCCGATTGATAAGACGTATCATCAAAAGAAAAGGTTTCTTCACGATGTGAAGTACTATTTCTTGGAAGAACCATACTTCTTTAAAAAGTGTACAAATCAAATGATCAGGAGATACGTGGCAGAAGATGAAGTACATAAGATTCTATATCATTGTCACTCAATTTCGAGTAGGGGACACTTTGGAGGTACACGTACTGCGGCCAAAGTATTGAAAGCTATATTCTTTTGGCCAACACTATTCAAAGACACATATGCTTACATAAAGAGTTGTGATCGAAGTCAAAGGGTTGGAAACGTCACCAAAAGAAATGAGATGCCCCGAACAAACATCATTGAGGTAAAATTATTCGATATTTGGGGTATTGAATTTCTCAGTCCTTTCCCTCCATCTTTTGGTCACAAGTACATATTGGTAGCAGTAGACTACGTGTATAAGTTGGTTGAGGCCGAGGTATATCCAACAAATGATGATAAGGTTGTGATGAGGTTTTTGCAGAAGCATGTGTTCACAAGGTTTGGTACCCTTAGAGCTATCATTAGTGATGAAGGGTCTCATTTTGTGAACAGATAGTTGAAATGGTTACTCGACAAACATGGAGTGAAGCATAAGGTTTCCACAGCTTACCATCCGCAGACGAATGGGCAAGCTGAACTAGCAAACAAAGAGATCAAAGGCATACTCGAGAAGGTAGTTTGCCCGAACCGATGAGATTGGTCCAAAAGACTGGATGATGCTTTATGGGCCTACAGGACAACATACAAGGCACCTTTAGGGATGTCACCCTATAGGTTGGTCTTTGGGAAAGCTTGTCATCTGCCCTTGGAGTTAGAGCACAAAGCTTACTGGGATCTCCAACAACTCAACTTGGATTTTAGGCTTGCTAAAGAGAAACAAATGCTCCAACTCAACAAGTTAGAAGAATTCTGAATGTTCTCATACGAGAATGCCAAATTACTCAAGGAAAGACTTAAGAGATGGCATGACAAGCACATTCGAGTTCGAGAATTTGAAGTAGGTCAGCAAGTCTTGTTATTCAATTCTAGATTAAGGTTCTTTCTAGGTAAGTTAAAATCACGTTGGTCCAGTCCATTTACGATTCACCGAGTTTATCCATATGGAGTTGTCAAACTTCAAAGTAAGGTAGGTAATTTTCGAGTCAATGCTCAGTGCTTAAAACATTACTGCGGGATAAAATTGAACGGGATCAAATTTCGTTCGTTTTATCAAATATTTAATTTTTCTTGTTTTTCTTTTTTAATAAATGATTTAAGGTATATTTTTGGGATTAGTATGTTCAAATAAATTCTGTCTAGGAGATTGGAACTTAAGCGGACCGCTTGTGACCCCTCCAATCTTTCCTAGGAATTGATTTTAACATAATCTTTCGAGAAATTTCCCTAAATGGAAAAATAAATTTTTAGTTTTAAAATAAAAGGGTCAATTTTGATCTACATTTTAAATTGCAACTCAAATTTGAATTTTCCTTAAGTCCAGATACTTAATTAAATTATTTTCAAAATTTGGTTGCTCTTTTTGTAAGTATTAAAAATTAGATGTCTCTTTTTGTAAATATTTTCAAAAGGCATCTAGAATAAATGTTTTTAATTTAATAAATAAGATGATAATTATTAATATATAATTATGTCCATTATAATATATATTAATTATTATCAACTTTGCATAGAATTAGGATTAGTTTAAATTTAATCATATTTTATTTAATAAGTTTTTATTTTAATAAACTAATAACAAATAATAATTTAATATACATTATATTAATTATTAATTGTTGTTAACTTTATGTAGAATTAGAAGTTAGAATATTTTAATTATTAATTTGTTCTAAGAATTCTAATTAAACTCCTACTCCTTTCACTATAAATTTCACCCACTTTTTCCATTTTTTCACTCATCCTTCAATTAAATCCTAGCATCCACAACTCACCAAGCTCCAAATCACCTACTGCCGAAATCTCTAGCCACAACACCGCCTAGCTCCACTCGGCACCCTCACCCATTCGGCCAGCAGCCCCACGCATGTACCCAGCAGCCCCACGCACAACGTGTGCGCCACCAGCCGCTCTGTGTCGTTGCACCTGCCACCCGTCCAGCTCCAGCAGCTCGCCAGGCCTGCTCGACTCACTTGCTTACTGACCACTTCCCTACATCCGAGTGGCACACACATGCCCTGCTGCTCCTTAGCATGCTGTTGCCGCCTTGCTACTCACACCACACTATCAATACACCCTACAACCATCCCTAAACCAACCTCTTTTGCTTTTGCTTTAGATTTATTTTCTTTGAGTTCTTAACTTTTATAAAAAGGTGGTAAGACAAATTTTTCTCCTAAAATTTCAATTTTATTTAATTATTTAATTTTTCAAATTATTAAATTATTAATATTTTATACTAATTAAATTTTTGAGAAAATATTTGTTCTATCTTATGATTAGGTTAATCATGCCTTGCAAAAGAACTCGTGCCTCTGCCCAAATTGACGAATCACAAAACAAATTCCACTATGAAGAAGCTAAAGCGAGATACAAAAACATTTTCAAGAATCAATAGATGCACCAAGAAAAAGGCTTTACGCTGAAAAAAACAACTATATTAATTTCATGGCATGCATTCGACAAGTTGCTGAAGCTCTCAATTGGGAGTTGTTTTGTGAGAAAAGACCTAGTGTGGATGAGGAGTTAGTCCGTGAATTTTACGCGAATTTAATCTTAAGCGAATTGGTGGAAGTTTCTGTTCGCGAGATCGAGGTACCAATAACCTCAAATGCTATTAATGAATTTTTTGAATTACCTAATTTCAAAAACAACGAATATTATTCCTTGATGAGCAATATGGAGTCTAAAAATCTGCAACAAATTCTCGAGGAACTTACAGTTCCAGGTTCTAAGTGGACAGTGTCAAAGTAAGGAATTCACACTTGTCGCAAAGAATATTTGACACCACTAGCGAAGGTATGGTTATATTTCATTCGATTCAGCCTTATGTCTATTTCACATGGGACTACAATTTCATTAGAGCGAATGGTCTTATTATACTCAATTTTAACTGGAAAGACCATTGGTATGGGAAAAATCATCCTGAGAGAAATACGAAATTGTGCCGCTAGACGTTTTGGCCCAGCTTACTTCCCCTTACGATAACAATTTTGTGCTTGAAAGCTAAAATTCTTGCAAACTTAAAGAAAACAGGTTATAGCCAGGGCACAATCACAAATTGGGACCTCTACGGGATAGCCAGAGACTCTGTTCTACAGCAACGAGTTGAAGAAAGCGAGGATCCCGAATAAGAAGAAGAAGATCCCACAGAGATCAAACCGATGCAATCAGCTAAAATCCCTGATAAGGTAGAACTAATGGAACCAGTAGCCGAACCTGATGTCACAACTTCAATGTTTAGAACTCAATCGCCTTGCCTAGATCTTCGAGATGAGCTGTCAAAGTTGATGGACATAATGCAACATATGCAGTGGCAGCAACAAACTTACTAGAGATATTCAAAAAAACGGGATGACTCAATGAGAAGCGCTCTTATGAAAATATACAATAACCCGTTTATTTTTGTTCCTGATTTTCCATATTTCATATTTGAACCATGGAGTCCACTATCGAAGAAGAAACAAAGACGACGGAGCAAAAGATGAGTCGAATTCGGAAGGATCTGCAAATAAATAAAAAGGGGGGATCTTGACTTTATTTTATTTCTATTCTTATGTTATTTAATATTTTAGGATTAGTTCAATTGGGATTTTTATTTTTCGCATAATAAAAAAAGAGGTGGAAATCATAAATAAAAATGACCAAGTTGCAAAATACAAAGTGTGGCAATAGATATATACATGTCTAGGATTGGATCTAGAGAGAGCTTGGTACTTTGAAATTTTTCTTCTCAGAATAAAATTTTCTTTTAATTATGATTAGTATATATTTTGTTCAAAAATTTGAAATTTTGTTAAGTATGCTAAACTTCAGTATAAATAAAGTTCGATTATTTCAATAATTACTATGTTAGCCTAATAATGACATGAATGTATTTTTAATAAAAATATTTTAGTTCCTTAGGAAAGTTAGGCATGCATGAAAGTTTAAGTCTCTACAATTGACTTAGTAGTTTCTTGAGGCGAAATCCTAGGAAGCATGGAATGTTGAAAATGATTTAGGCAACTTGTTTTTGGACCGTTTGAGCCTTTCAAGCCAACCATGATGAATTTTTATCCCTTGAAACCCAACTTTGAGACTATATGGCCTAATTTTATTTGAACCATTGCAATGTTTAGCCATCACTTCTCTCTTAATTATCTTTAAATTATCCCAAACACTAGACTCAGTGCTATTTAGAATATTCTTTGAAAATAAGTTTGGAGGAGTTGAAAAGAAGTATCAAATGCTAAAAAAAATTGTAGTACATATAGTAAAATGCTCGTGTTAAAAAAAAGAGAGCATATGTACTTGAAAGAAAATAGATGAACAAAAGAGCATATGAAAGCAAAGTAAGTTGGTGTGTTGAAGGTAATTATTTCGAAGGTCCGATTGAAGCTGAGTCTAGGGTTTTTAGCCTAAATTTATCTATCTTTTACCTACCCCTAGCCTAGCTATGTTACAACCTTTTTAAAGACCTATTGATTCAAGTTTCTATGCTACCTACATTAGTGGAGAGAAGTTGCTATGATCAACATATGAAGGCATAAGTTAAACTTAATGGTTGCAGCTTAATCTTGAATAAGAGAATAAAATTAAATTCGCATGGATTTAACATGTCCAACTATAAATAGATGCCTCTCCCATCATTGTAAAGGGGGGAAGTGGGAAGTAATAATAATTCTTAAGAGTATTTACTTAAATTTCTCTCTCTCTTGCGTTCTTATTTTGTTGATTTGTGTATAATTTATTTATTGATTTGTATATTATTGATTTCAAATCTCTTTTTCCCTTATTATTCATTTTCAAATTCATTATTTTCAAATTTGTTTACATTTTATTTTGCCTTATATTTTTTATTTTATTTTATACTCTTTGTTTTAAATTCATTGGTCTTTGATTATTGATGCTATTTAATCCTCTATTTGTTATTTTAGTTTTTTTTATTAAATTAATTATTTTAGTATTATTAATACTATTATGTGCCATCATTAATCTTGTATCATTATTATTATTATTTTTATATTCATGCGCATGCATCGTTTTTATGTAATATATATATTGTTTTTTATATAGTATACGTATGCTTATATATATTTTATACATATGTTTTTATTTTTATTTTACTTCCTAAATTTTATATACATATATATACTTTTATATTTAGTTTCAATTTTTTTATTTTTGTATGTATGTACATGTATGTATTTATATATTTTTTCTAATGAATATTTATATATATATATACGCACATGTCTATGTTTTTTATTTGCTTAAATACAAACTTAAATTTTCAACACATATGTTATAATATATATGTATATTTATATATTTTTCTTTATTTTCATAAATGCATTATATATATTTTGTTATAAATTCTATAGTCCAAAATTTTATATGTAAACCCATGTGTATGTCTTTTATTCTTTATAATTTCATGTATATATTCTGTACCTTTTTTTCTATTTATATTTTTTTGTTTATTTCCTTCATTTGCTTATTGATTTGTGTTTTCATTTATATTGTTCATTTGATACTTTACAAGTCTTTGTTTTTTATGTACATTAATTTCGTTTATTTCTATGCCATTGTTGTATTTATTATTGTATTTTACACTTAATGTAGCATTACATCATTTTTTTACTCGATTTTAAAATTTTCAAAATTGAGATAATACTCGTATTTAGGATTTTCAAGGAAATTGAGCCCTAACGTATTGGGTTCCAATTTTCTTCGTTAAATCTAACAATCGAGAATTGCTCATTAATCAAAAAAAAAATGAAAAGCTTATCGTCGGGAAGTTAATATGTTGTATCCTAACGTATTGGATGTGACGTATTGATTTCTCGAGACAAAGATTTTTTTTAAAATAATAACAAAGGAAATATTCCAAGTTTAGGATTTTGAGAAATTGTGCCCTAATGTATTGGGCCGCGATTTCTTTATAAATCTTAAACAAATGAATATTCTTTTAAATTTTTATTACACGAGTATTTTGGACTAATTCATTTTTGAGGAATTAGAATGTCGTGCCCTAACGCATTGGGTGTGACATTTTCTTTCTTCGAAATGATAAGAGCCTTAATAAGTAACATTTTTTAAGTTTTTATTAAGGATCATATTTTTAAATTTTCGACATTAAGGTACTAATTAATTAACTAGGTACCAATTTTGGGCGTTACGAGGGTGCTAATCCTTCCTCGTACGTAACCGACTCCCGGATCCATTTTTCTAAAACTCGAAGACCAAAGCTATTTTTTAGGTGATCCAATCACACATCAATAAAAGATTGGTGGCGACTCCCAATTTTTGTTTTTTTTAAGTAGACAACTAACTTTTGTTTTTTTCCAAAATAAAAGTTGGTTTCGACAGCTCGGCGACTCCGTTGCGGACAAACACGAGAGTCGAACCAAAAATTGATTAATTTCTGTCTTATGTCGAAAATTTTTTTGAGATCCTTTTGAATTCATTATTTTCTTTCTTAATTGATCTTTGCATGAGTTGAATGATTTTACCCCTCTAAGTGGGAGTGAGAAACTAGTCCTTCGTGAGGTTTTCACCTCTGTGCAGGATAGTGGATCTCTTTCGGGATACATTCGTACCTATGTCTTCGTGAGATTTTCATCTCCGTGTAGCCATAGGGAAATGTATCCCCCTGAACTGAACTCGGTCTGTATGAGCCTATAATGGGTGAGGATCGAGAAATCTGCTGGTTCAGGTACCCTTACTTGAGAACTGAACCGCATATAGAAGACCTTAGGAGCTCACCCTATGTAGAGCCACTTCAAACCCCTAGTGGTCACCCGAATAGACGTTTTATTTATTCTTGCTTGTTTTTGCTTTGTACTAACCTGTTTCTTTTTTGTTATGATTGCATTACATTTTCATCATAAAAAAGAGGTGTTGATTCACGTTCAGTTGTGAAATAGAGAGCTTGTCATAAGAAAATGAGTTTCTTGATAAAATGGAAGACAATATGGTTGTCCGAATATGGTCCAAGAAAACGTGGTAAGAGAAGGATGATAGTTTAATGGAGGATTACATGACTATGGCTCCGTTGCCCAAGGATTCAAGATAACAAAGATTATTCGAGAGCTGCTGAACTTTCTTAAAGAGAAGCCAACGAGCATTACGAGGATGAGTGAGCAATGAGTTACAGCCCGGATCAAGCAAAGAGGAGATGTAAGAGACGTCCCTTTTGAAGAGTTCGTGAGATTTATCTTAACGCTCGAATGAAGAAGAGGATCAAATGTCTTCGCCTATGAGGGCAAGGCCGTATAAATATCCATTTTATGTAAAGAGATTTGTTTTCTAGAAAAGTTTTCTAAATGAAATTGAATCAAAATTGACGCCTTTTTACATTCATTCCATGCATTGCATTTGCTTCATATATATTAAAAAAATACTAAAAAATCTAATTAATTTAAGTCATTCCTCAGATAATCTAGAAACCAACCAACCTACCAAACACCACTACGGTAGTCGATCGAAAACTAAAGACATGGAACAAAGGCTAGAACAGTTCCAAAAGGAAATGCAAGATCAGCTTCAACAACAAATGAATGAGCAGCTTGAGAAGATTCAACAAAAAAAGATGGAAAAAATGATGGAATATCAAGGGAATATGATGGTTAAGTTGACTCAGTTGCTGACTGGAGGAATTGATAAAGGAAAAAGCTCTGTGCTTAATGTTGAAGAAGGAGACAGTGAGGGACCTGTTTATCCCCCTGGCTTTACCCCTCAGCATGTTGAGGTATATCCACGCAAATCTTCTGTCACCATCAAGCCCCAGCAGTTTCAGGCTTGTGCTGTAACACCAATGAATTTTCAAGCAGGATCAGACTCTAACCCCGGAGACAACCTTGTTAATCTTGCTATCCCTAACTTCGACGAAATAGCTAAAAAAGAGAAAATGAAGGATGAATTGTCAAAACAGATAGAAAAAAGTACAAATGGCTGGAAGAGAAATTTAAAGCGATGGAATATGCTGAGTGTAACACCCCGAACCCGAGACCGACACCGGAGTCGAACACGAGGTGTTAACAGACTTTAAACCCCTTATAAAAAATATTTCCCAGACACTGCCAATCTGCATACTAGTCGCTTTAAAAATCATATCTTGAGTTTCACAACTCGAAAATCAGTTTCGTGATTTTTCCCTGAAACTAGACTCATATGCCCATCTAAATATTTTTTTCTAGAATTTTTGGTCAGGCCAATTAGTACAGTTTATTAGTCAAAGTCTCCCATGTTACAGGGATCAACTACCCTGACCTTTGCGCATTACGACTTGGATATCTCCTTGTACAGGGCTCCAATACTGATGCCGTTTGTTTCTATAGAAACTAGACTCAGAGAGGAATCTATACATATATGGTATGACTCCTAATTATCTCTGGTTAATTTATAATGAATTTACAAAGTCGGAACAGGGAATCCAGAAACCGTTCTGGCCCTGTCTCACGAGAACCTGAATATCTCTTAACATACTGTCCGTATGATTGTTTCGTTACTTTCCTATGAAAGTAGATTCATCAAGGTTTGTTTACATAATTTATTCACTATTTAATTCCATTCCTACTATTTTTAGTGATTTTCCAAATCTACATCACTGCTGCTGTCAGCATCTGCCTTTAAGGTAGACTTTACCTATTTCATGGTTTCCATGATTCAACTAGCCCTTTTTGCATAAATAGCACAATTTATGAAAGTGATTAACCATCCCCGTGGCCAATCCTTGTCAAGCATATCCACACCAAATGATTATAACATTATACTCAAACACATATAAGCCATTTTCGCATGGCTATCCAAAATTTATACAAGTCCAAAGGGTCCACGACCCACAACAAACGGGTAGTCCTATACATGCCATTTCGAAGTTCAACCAAAATTGTACCAAAAGGGGGGCTTTGATAGTGTGGGCGACTTTGACTTCAAGATCCCGAGTCCGATAGCTGGAGAACCAAATCTATAAAACAGAGGAGCAATGAAACGGAGTAAGCAATTTATGCTTAGTAAGTTTTGAGCAAGGAATTCCAGCACAACAAAAGTATAGCATTCATATAGCTAACGGATAATTTCATATGCACAAATTTACGATATCGTACTTGCTTCACATTATCAACCCTTATGTACATACACAAAAGATCAACTCAGCCAAAGGCCGGTAGCTCGTTTATCAACTGAGCGAATACTTATTTGTAAGGGCTCAACTAAATTCAAGCACATACGAAACATACCTCAATGTTGGGATGTTTCGAGAGTATTAACTGGAATTTTACAGCAAGTTCATTCATTCCCAAATCACGTACCTTCGGAATTTAACCGGATATAGCTCCTCGTTCAAATGCCTTCGGGACATAGCCCGGTTATAGTAATTCGCACAAATGCCTTCGGGACTTAACCCGGATTTAGTAACTCACACAAATGCCTTCGGGCTTAGCCCGGAATTAGTATCTCGCACAAATGCCTTCGGGCTTAGCCCGGAATTAGTATCTCGCACAAATGCCTTCGGATCTTAGTCCGGATATTGTCACTTAGCACAAGCCTTCGGGACTTAGCCCGGACATCATTCAAATAACCATGCACATTTAACAATAAATCATGGCCCATTCGTATTTCATTTTCGTTAGCAAAACTCAAACACAAGACATTTATCATTCTTGCAAATTCGGCTCAATAGCCACACAAAGAGCATGATTTTAATTTGCTTAAAACATGATCTAATCACATCATAATTTAAGCTGTCTTACTCAAGAACTTACCTCGGGTGTTGTCGAACGATTCCGATAGCTATTCGACCACTTTTTCCTTCCCTTTATCGGATTTAGTTCCCCTTTGCTCTTGAGCTTAATTAAACAAATAAATTGATTTAATCATTTGAGCATCGAAAAGAGGAACACAAGGCACTTAGCCCATATTTATACATTAGACATTAAAGTCACATATGTACGGAATCATGAATCAAACTCAACATTTTAGCTAATTTTTCCCCCTTGGCCGAATATGCATGTCTATTTTGGGGCCGATTTCAACACTTAATACATTCTACAAGTATGGTCACTTGTATTGACTAAACACCCTTTTGTTTCAAGTTCAAAACTTGGCTAATACACACATATACACACTAGTAAAGCATCCTCTCCCTTTCCATCAATTTAACACATGCATTGCTCATTAACATGCAAAAGTTATATTCGGCCTTAGCACACAACTTGCTAGCCGATTCTTCTCCATTTAGCAACCAATGCACATATGTGCTCACTCAAAAATGCTAAAAAGGAGGTTCAAGAATCATCAAGCCACCATCACATGCATCATTAACAAGCTTCATATTTAGCATGCAATGGCATTAACACAAACTCCACCTAGGCCGAATCTTAACTCATCCTCATGCCTCATCACCACAACATCAAACATCAACCAAGAATGATGCATCCATGGCCGAGTGTCATTTCCATCACATAGCAAGATTTAGACCATGGGCTAGGTAGAACTCAAGCTAACAACTAAAACATGCATGCATCTCATGGAACATCATCAAACATACCTTAGCCTAGCTACATGCATGGCCGAACCTCTTCAACCTTTCTTCTTCCTTCCTCCTTAAAATTTTTGGCCAAGGATGAACCAAAGGATGAGCATTTTTTTTCTTTGTTTTTTTCTTTCTAGTTTCGGCTAAATGAAGATGAGAAAGGATGAACAAAAAATTTCTCCTTTCTTTTCTTTAGCTCACGGCAATGGGGGGGGAAACAACTACACACATTTTTTTTTGTATTCATCATACTCCTTTTCATTATTTTATGCCCATGCCCCTTATTTTATTTTTTTCCTACATACCTCACTAGGCCAACATGTTCCCAACATGTTTCCACCCATAGCATGGCCAACCACTAGCTCAAATTTTGGGTAATTTGACATGCAAACCCATCATTTTCACAACATGTATTAATAGACCATTTTAAATTAGCCTATCATATTTTCACCATGTCTCATATCAATCCCTATTTAATAATTTCTCATGCAATTGGCAAAATTGGAGAATGAAACTTCCACATACTCATGTACACACATAATAAGCATAGAATATGGAAATCAATTATTTTTATGACTCGGTTTTGTGGTCCCGAAACCACTTCCCGACTAGGGTCAATTTTGGGCTGTCACAACTCTCCCCCACTTAAGAAATTTTCGTCCCCGAAAATCTTACCGGTAAATAGGTTTGGGTATCGTTCTTTCATCGAGCTCTCGGTTTCCCAAGTAGCTTCCTCGATCCCGTGTTTGAGCCATAACACCTTCACTAACGGAACCCTTTTGTTTCGCAACTCCTTCACTTCACGAGCTAGGATATGCATCGGCTCTTCTTCATAACTCATATCGGCTTGAATTTCAACCTCTGATGGGCTAATTATGTGCGATGGATCAGATCGATAGCGTCGAAGCATCGAAACATGAAAGACGTCTTGAATCTTTTCAAGCTCAGGGGGCAAAATCAATCTATACGCAACCGGACCAACTCGTTCGGAGATTTCGTACGGCCCAATGAATCTCGGGCTCAACTTGCCCTTACGGCTAAACCTGAGTACCTTTTTCCAAGGCGAAACTTTAAGGAACACTTTATCTCCCACCTGATATTCAATGTCCTTTCGTTTCAAATCCGCATACGATTTTTGACGATCTGTGGCTGCTTTCAGACTTTCACGGATTACCTTTACTTTCTGTTCAGCATCCTTAATCAAATCAACTCCGAAAATTTTACTTTCACCGAGCTCGGTCCAAAACAACGGTGTACGGCATTTACGACCGTACAAAGCCTCGTAAGGTGCCATATTAATACTTGATTGAAAACTATTATTGTAAGCAAATTCAATCAAAGGTAAATACCGTTCCCATGAACCACTGAACTCGAGGATGCAACATCTCAACATATCCTCAAGTATCTGAATTATCCGCTCATATTGACAATCGGTTTGGGGATGAAAAGCAGTGCTAAAATGCAGCTTGGTACCCAAAGCTTCTTGCAATTTCCTCCAAAATCGCGAGGTGAATCTCGGATCTCTATCCGACACGATAGAAATAGGTAACCCGTGTAATCTCACAATCTGAGAAACGTACAATTCAACTAGTCTATCCAATGAAAAATCCATACACACGGGGATAAAGTGAGCCGACTTAGTCAGTCTATCAACAACAACCCAAATCGCATCCTTCTTACTTGTTGACAATGGCAGTCCGGACACAAAGTCCATTGTGACTCGATCCCATTTCCACTCGGGTATCATGATCGGCTGAAGTAATCCTGAAGGCACTTGATGTTCCGCTTTCACTTGTTGACATATTAAACATCTCGAAACAAAGTCGGAGATGTCTCGTTTCATACCATGCCACCAAAACCAACGTTTCAAATCGTTGTACATTTTCGTACTCCCCGGGTGACTTGACATTCGGCTACAATGGGCTTCGTTCAGAATCATCGAAATGAGTTCCGAACTCCTTGGAATACACAAACGACTTCTAAACCTCAAACAATCATCATCATCAATTTGAAACTCCGATTCCTTGTTCGGAGCACATTCAGCCCGTTTTGCAACCAATTCATCATCAACTTTCTAGGCTTCACGAATTTGATGAATCAATAATGGTTTGGCTTTTAATTCAGCTATTAACACATTGTCGGGTAGAACAGACAAGTGCACATTCATCGCTCGTAAAGCAAACAATGATTTCCGGCTTAAGGCGTCCGCAACCATATTAGCCTTTCCCGGGTGGTAATCAATGACAAGCTCGTAATCTTTCAACAACTCAAGCCAACGTCTTTGTCGCAGATTTAAGTCTCTTTGAGTCATCAAATTTTTGAGACTTTTGTGATCCGAAAATACATGGCACTTCTCACCAAATAAGTAATGTCGCCATATTTTTAAAGCAAATACGATGGCAGCTAGTTCAAGATCATGGGTCGGATAATTTTTCTCATGTGGCTTTAATTGTCTCGACGCATAGGCCACCACTCGACCTTCTTGCATCAATACGCAACCCAACCCAAGTAGGGATGCGTCACTATAAATGACAAACTCTTTGCCTGATTCGGGTTGCACTAAAATTGGAGCTTCAGTCAAATAAGTTTTTAGTTGATCAAAACTTTTCTGACATTTCTCCGTCCATTCGAACTTAACATCCTTTTGAAGTAGCTTCGTCATTGGTGTGGCTATCATCGAGAAACCTTTGACAAATCGTCGGTAATAACCGGCGAGTCCCAGGAAGCTCCGAACTTCAGTAATATTTCTTGGAGGCTTCCAGTTAAGTATGGCTGAAATTTTGCTCGGGTTAGCTCGAATACCCGATGCGGATACCACATGACCCAAGAAGCTAACCTCTCTTAACCAGAACTCACACTTACTGAACTTAGCATATAACTGCTTATCCCGCAAAATTTGCAACACTAGCCTCAGATGCTCAGCATGTTCGGTCTCATCTCTTGAATAGACCAAGATGTCATCAATGAACACAACTACGAACCGATCCAAATATGGTCTAAAGATCCGATTCATCAAATCCATAAATACCGCAGGGGCATTTGTGAGCCCAAACGGCATCACTAAGAACTCGTAGTGACCATATCCCGTTCTGAAAGCAGTTTTGGGTATGTCCGAATCTCGAATTCGCAACTGATAATAGCCCAATCTCAAATCTATTTTTGAGAACATTGAGGCTCCCTTCAGTTGGTCGAACAAATCATCGATACACGATAACGGATATTTGTTCTTTATCGTCACTTTATTCAGTTGACGATAGTCAATGCACAACCTCATGGTTCCGTCCTTCTTTTTCACGAACAATACTGGTGCACCCCAAGGTGAGAAACTTGGTCGAGCAAAACCTCTATCCGTCAATTCTTGCAACTGAGCTTTCAACTCTTTTAACTCGGTTGGTGCCATACGATACGGAGTTATCGAAATCGGCGTAGTCCCAGGTACAAGCTCAATACCAAACTCTACCTCCCGAACAGGTGGTAAACCCGGTAATCCTTCAGGAAAAACATCCGGGTATTCACAAACCACTGGCACAGATTCGGGTTTCTTGTCTAATTCTTTGTCATCCAGTACATACGCAAGGTATGCTTCGCACCCTTTTCTTACATATTTCTGGGCCAACATTGCTGATATTACAGCTGGCATCCCCTCCAAGTCCGTAGACTCAACTCGGATTACTTCGTTATTTGCGCACCTCAAATCAATAGTCTTGCTTTTGCAATTCACAACCGCATCATGCGCGGTCAACCAATCCAAACCAAGAATAACATCAAATTCATCAAACGGCAAAAGCATCAAGTCCGCCGGAAAACAGGAACCTCGAATTTCTAGGGGACATTTCTTACACACTTTGTCGACAAGCACGTAACGACCCAAGGGATTTGACACCCGAATTACGAACTCAGTAGACTCAATAGGTAAAGTCTTACTGGATGCTAAGGTTTCACATATGTAAGAATGAGTAGAACCGGGGTCAATCAAAGCAATTACATTAGTATCAAAGAGAGTAAAAGTACCGGTAATAACATCAGGCGAAGAAGCATCCTCGCGGGCACGTATAGCATAAGCTCTAGCAGGCGCACGAGCCTCGGATCTGGTCGTAGCATCTCTAGATCCTCTCTGACCACCACTAGCATTGCCCGTATTTCCAGATGGTCTACCTCGAGCAGTGGTAGCACCCGGTTTCCCACTCTGATTTTCATTCTGTTCAAACAACCTCGGGCAATCTTTAATGAAGTGGTCAACTGATCCGCACTTGTAACAGGAGCGGTCAGGGAATCTACAACTCCCCGAATGCCATTTACCGCAATATCGACATTTCGTTCTATCTCGACGTTCATTCCCAACACTGGCGACCGAAGTGCCTCGTGTACCCACAGGGGGTCGATCACGATCTCGTCTAAAAAGGCCCGAAGTGCCTCTAAACTGGCCCGCATCATCTCGAAATTTCTTCGATGCCTGTTGAAGAGACTTTCCCGAAGATCTTTTACGAAACTCTCCAGTTCCCACATCAACTTTTTGTTTTTCTTTTCTAAGCTCTTCGGCTTTACAAGCTCGCTCGACCAGTACTACGAACTCTCGTATTTCAAGAACGCCAACGAACATTTTTATATCTTCATTCAGCCCATCCTCGAAGCGTTTACACATGATAGCCTCGGACGAAACACATTCCTGAGCGTATCTACTAAGTCTAACAAATTTTCGCTCGTAATCAGTAACTGACATAGAACCTTGCTTAAGCTCAAGAAATTCCTTCCGTTTTTGATCAACAAATCTCTGACTGATATACTTTTTCCGAAACTCAGTTTGGAAAAACTCCCAAGTTACTTGCTCTCGGGGCACAACAGAAGTCAGAGTACTCCACCAATAATAGGCAGAATCACGTAGTAAGGAGATAGTACACTTTAGGCATTCATCGGGTGTACAAGATAGCTCATCGAGTACCCGGATAGTGTTGTCCAACCAAAATTCAGCTTGCTCGGCATCGTCGCTATCCGTAGCTTTAAATTCAGTAGCCCCATGTTTTCGGATTCTGTCAACTGGGGGCTTATTTGACCTTATTTGGTCAGTTACCGGAGGTATTGTAGGTGCGGGGGTGGTATTAGTTGGGAATGGAGGTTGTGGGACAGCCGTATTAGTTCGAATGTATTGGTTGAACCAATCATTCATCACGCTATAGAAAGCTTGTCTAGCTTCATCATTCGGGTTACTAGCATTAGGTTGAGAGTCCGCCGGCGCTGTCCCTTGTGCGGGAGCAGGCGCTACACTCTCAAGATCATCAGCTACCTCTCGGTTGGGATCGGGATCCATTACTATAAATAAACACATTTACAATTGTCAGAAATCACCACACTATCAAGTAATCACATAAAATGGCATGTATAGCTAGACCCAACGCATTACGGTAGTCCTAGAATCGACTAAACCGTAGCTCTGATACCAATCAAATGTAACACCCCGAACCCGAGACCAACACCGGAGTCGAACACGAGGTGTTAACAGACTTTAAACCCCTTATAAAAATATTTCCCAGACACTGCCAATCTGCGTACTAGTCGCTTTAAAAATCATATCTTGAGTTTCACAACTCGAAAATCAGTTTCGTGATTTTTTCCTGAAACTAGACTCATATACCCATCTACATATTTTTTTCTAGAATTTTTGGTCAGGCCAATTAGTACAGTTTATTAGTCAAAATCTCCCATGTTACAGGGATCGACTACCCTGACCTTTGCGCATTACGACTTGGATATCTCCTTGTACAGGGCTCCAATACTGATGCCGTTTGTTTCTATAGAAACTAGACTCAGAGAGGAATCTATACATATATGGTATGACTCCTAATTATCTCTGGTTAATTTATAATGAATTTACAAATTCGGAACAGGGAATCCAGAAACCGTTCTGGCCCTGTCTCACGAGAACCTGAATATCTCTTAACATACTGTCCGTATGATTGTTTCGTTACTTTCCTATGAAAGTAGATTCATCAAGGTTTGTTTACATAATTTATTCACTATTTAATTCCATTCCTACTATTTTTAGTGATTTTCCAAATCTACATCACTGCTGCTGTCAGCATCTGCCTTTAAGGTAGACTTTACCTATTTCATGGTTTCCATGATTCAACTAGCCCTTTTTGCATAAATAGCACAATTTATGAAAGTGATTAACCATCCCCGTGGCCAATCCTTGTCAAGCATATCCACACCAAATGATTATAACATTATACTCAAACACATATAAGCCATTTTCGCATGGCTATCCAAAATTTATACAAGTCCAAAGGGTCCACGACCCACAACAAACGGGTAGTCCTATACATGCCATTTCGAAGTTCAACCAAAATTGTACCAAAAGGGGGGGCTTTGATAGTGTGGGCGACTTTGACTTCAAGATCCCGAGTCCGATAGCTGGAGAACCAAATCTATAAAACAGAGGAGCAATGAAACGGAGTAAGCAATTTATGCTTAGTAAGTTTTGAGCAAGGAATTCCAGCACAACAAAAGTATAGCATTCATATAGCTAACGGATAATTTCATATGCACAAATTTACGATATCGTACTTGCTTCACATTATCAACCCTTATGTACATACACAAAAGATCAACTCAGCCAAAGGCCGGTAGCTCGTTTATCAACTGAGCGAATACTTATTTGTAAGGGCTCAACTAAATTCAAGCACATACGAAACATACCTCAATGTTGGGATGTTTCGAGAGTATTAACTGGAATTTTACAGCAAGTTCATTCATTCCCAAATCACGTACCTTCGGAATTTAACCGGATATAGCTCCTCGTTCAAATGCCTTCGGGACATAGCCCGGTTATAGTAATTCGCACAAATGCCTTCGGGACTTAACCCGGATTTAGTAACTCACACAAATGCCTTCGGGCTTAGCCCGGAATTAGTATCTCGCACAAATGCCTTCGGGCTTAGCCCGGAATTAGTATCTCGCACAAATGCCTTCGGATCTTAGTCCGGATATTGTCACTTAGCACAAGCCTTCGGGACTTAGCCCGGACATCATTCAAATAACCATGCACATTTAACAATAAATCATGGCCCATTCGTATTTCATTTTCGTTAGCAAAACTCAAACACAAGACATTTATCATTCTTGCAAATTCGGCTCAATAGCCACACAAAGAGCATGATTTTAATTTGCTTAAAACATGATCTAATCACATCATAATTTAAGCTGTCTTACTCAAGAACTTACCTCGGGTGTTGTCGAACGATTCCGATAGCTATTCGACCACTTTTTCCTTCCCTTTATCGGATTTAGTTCCCCTTTGCTCTTGAGCTTAATTAAACAAATAAATTGATTTAATCATTTGAGCATCGAAAAGAGGAACACAAGGCACTTAGCCCATATTTATACATTAGACATTAAAGTCACATATGTACGGAATCATGAATCAAACTCAACATTTTAGCTAATTTTTCCCCCTTGGCCGAATATGCATGTCTATTTTGGGGCCGATTTCAACACTTAATACATTCTACAAGTATGGTCACTTGTATTGAATAAACACCCTTTTGTTTCAAGTTCAAAACTTGGCTAATACACACATATACACACTAGTAAAGCATCCTCTCCCTTTCCATCAATTTAACACATGCATTGCTCATTAACATGCAAAAGTTATATTCGGCCTTAGCACACAACTTGCTAGCCGATTCTTCTCCATTTAGCAACCAATGCACATATGTGCTCACTCAAAAATGCTAAAAAGGAGGTTCAAGAATCATCAAGCCACCATCACATGCATCATTAACAAGCTTCATATTTAGCATGCAATGGCATTAACACAAACTCCACCTAGGCCGAATCTTAACTCATCCTCATGCCTCATCACCACAACATCAAACATCAACCAAGAATGATGCATCCATGGCCGAGTGTCATTTCCATCACATAGCAAGATTTAGACCATGGGCTAGGTAGAACTCAAGCTAACAACTAAAACATGCATGCATCTCATGGAACATCATCAAACATACCTTAGCCTAGCTACATGCATGGCCGAACCTCTTCAACCTTTCTTCTTCCTTCCTCCTTAAAATTTTTGGCCAAGGATGAACCAAAGGATGAGCATTTTTTTTCTTTGTTTTTTTCTTTCTAGTTTCGACTAAATGAAGATGAGAAAGGATGAACACAAATTTTCTCCTTTCTTTTCTTTAGCTCACGACAATGGGGGGGGGAAACAACTACACACATTTTTTTTTGTATTCATCATACTCCTTTTCATTATTTTATGCCCATGCCCCTTATTTTATTTTTTTCCTACATACCTCACTAGGCCAACATGTTCCCAACATGTTTCCACCCATAGCATGGCCAACCACTAGCTCAAATTTTGGGTAATTTGACATGCAAACCCATCATTTTCACAACATGTATTAATAGACCATTTTAAATTAGCCTATCATATTTTCACCATGTCTCATATCAATCCCTATTTAATAATTTCTCATGCAATTGGCAAAATTGGAGAATGAAACTTCCACATACTCATGTACACACATAATAAGCATAGAATATGGAAATCAATTATTTTTATGACTCGGTTTTGTGGTCCCGAAACCACTTCCCGACTAGGGTCAATTTTGGGCTGTCACACTGAGAGCTACTATGGGATTGATGCTAAAGAATTAAGCTTGGTTCCGGATTTAGTACTCCCTTACAAGTTCAAAGTGCCAGAGTTTGAGAAGTATAATGGAACTAGTAGTCCCGAAGCCCATATTACTATGTTTTGTAGGCGGATGACTGAGTATGTTAGTAATGACCAGTTGCTGATACATTGTTTCCAGGATAGCCTCACAGAGGCAGCGTCCAAGTAGTACAATCAATTAAGTCGTGCCAAGATTAATTCATAGAAAGATTTAGCACAGGCATTCATAACGCAGTACAATCATGTAACTGACATGGTACCTGATAGAATCACTCTACAAAACATGAAAAAGAATCTCGGTGAAAGTTTTAGGCAATACGCATAGAGGTGGAGGGAGGTCGCCGTCCAAGTTCAGCCACCGCTCCTGGAAAGGGAAATGACAATGCTATTCATAAATACATTGAAAGCTTCGTTCATCACACATATGTTAGGGAGTGCCACAAAAAGATTTTCTGACATAATCATGAATGATGAAATGATTGAAAGTGCCATAAGAAGCGAAAAGATTGATGATGGAAGGCAAGCCTCAAAAGAAAAAGAAAATGAGGTAAACAACGTGAATACGTACAGCAAATCGATTGCTAATCAGTAGGGTTCATCAAGACAAGAATCATGTGTGAAGCAAGGTACTGAAAAACTCCAATTCACGCCAATTCCAATGTTGTACAAGGAGCTGTATCAAAGTTTACTCGATGCGCATGTTATTTCCCCTTTACATGTGAAGCCTCCATAGCCTCCGTATCCCAAATGGTACGACGCAAGTGCACAATGCGATTATCATGCGGGAATTACGGAACACTCAATAGAGAATTGCATTACCTTTAAAAAGCTAGTTGAAAAATTCATCAACATGGGTATTGTCAAGTTGGATGGCTCATTTAATGCAGAAAATTCGCTACCCAATCATGATTGAAAATGGGGTGAATGCAATATATGAGGAGATGTTGGGAAGTGTTCACATCAATGACATATAGGGAGACACAAATGAAAGGGGGACCTTGTTAGATATCCGCCCTTATAAATCTGAGAGTGTTCTAAGTAATTGAACTGCGGAAGAAATCCCTATAATTTTTAGAGCTTATTTAGAGTAATGTTCAGAACATTTTATTTGTTTTTAGCCTAAAAATGATAGAAATTCCTTTATGAAATAGGCTCATGTCTGAACGTCATTATTCTAATAAAATATATCTTTGCATTCATTTTTTAGCCAATATTTTTTCATTCTTTTTGAAATAATTATTCTTTCATTCTTTTGGATTTTCTTCCACATCATTTTTTCATTCATAATTATATTGTACAAATAGTTATTTATAAATACATTCTTTTGTATATTCTTTTATATTGGGTCTCCATATATCAGTAACATGAGTGACGCTGCTACAGGCTTAGAATTTCCTTTTGAGCGAGGCATGTGTTTAGAGGGATTTCATGACTTTGAACATGACATAGATTGTAGCATATTTCCGGACTTGTTAAGGATGGTAGAACAAGTCGAGAAACGGATCTTACCCTACAAAGAATCATTGGGATACATGACTTCTCCTTATATGGGGCATGAAGGTCATTTGGTCGATCTCGCCAAAAGAGTCTGACAGTCATTGATTCATCTTTGTGATCGTCAGTTACTTTACTAAATGAATGGAAGCTGCTTCATATGCCAATGTCATAAAGTCGATAGTTAGCAAATTTGTGAAAAATCATATGTCAGTATGGAACGCCAAAAGAATCATATCTGACAATGTACTAAATTTGAACAACAGCATAATATCAAAACTTTACAGTCTGTTCACGATTAATGCCATATCGCCCAAAAAAAAGATGGCGCAAAAAAAACTCTGCCGGGGCAATGCCTTTCTCTTGGGCCCATCACGGTTTTGCTTATTGAAGATAAAATTCTTTCTGAGTTTTTGAATCCAATTCTGATTGAAGAGGAATGTTCAAAGTTGTCCATCATGGTCAAATGTGTCAAAAGCAAATGATGCATGTTCACAAAAAAGGTCTGTCCTAGAGAATTCCTTGAGAGGGACCTGGTATTGAAGAAGATCCTTCCCATACAAAAAGAACTTCATCCCAAGCTGGGAAGGACCTTATGTGGAAGGCCTTATTTGGAAAAGCGTCAATTTTGATAAAAAAGAATAACAAGGACATGCCTAATCCTATGAGTTCAGATTCAATCAAAAATATTTCAAAATATAAAAAAAAAAGTAAAAAAAAGAGAGAGAAAAGAAGAAAGAAAATGGAGAGGCCAAGGTGAAAACCCGCAAAGGGCGTCTTGAGACCAAAGGGGATTTGAGTTGAAAACTCGAAAAGGGCGGCTCAAATATTGATCAGAATGGGGCATGAGGTGATCAGAGTAGTTCAAATTTTGATCAGATTGGGGCATATGATGATCTTGAATCAACAGGAAAGGGTAGACAACATCTTGGGACATTGACAGAGTACTGTATATCTCCTAAACACATGTCAAACTCAGAAAGTTTGTATAGAGAAGTTCAAGCTGCGATATCTGGGGCATCCAAGTTTTATATTGAATTTGCTATTTTTGGAATACTTCATTCTTTTCCAAGATACACATTCCCAGTCAATTTCTTTGTTATCCTTATTTTTTGATAATCTATTCCTTTCGAGCTATGCTCAGAACCAATTGTATTCTCATCCATTGTTATACCCTTTTTGCAAGCATGTTGCATTGGAATAATGATTAATGGACTAATAAAACTTTCACAAGGGAAGTTTGGCATATTACTCTAGAAGTTTCTAAATAATATAGGAACCTGAAACAGGACTATTGTTTAGAACGCACCATGTTTAAAGGTTGGATATCTGAAAAGAAAGAATCTAAATTAGGACTTTCTCTTTGGATTTTGTTGTTAAAAACATTGATTGAACAAAATGACAAAGCTAAAATAAACAAGTAAGCAATAATCACCGAACAGTAGAAAGAGGTTTTCTCGGAGAAGAAAGCCTTCATTTATGCATGAGCCTTTGGTACGATACCTTGGGAATGGTGTAAGGGACCAGAGAGATTTAGATCATGTATCCTTGAATTGTGATAAGAGAGGATCCAGAAAAAGCCATATATTCTTACCTTTGGGTTACAGTGGGATAATGATGGTACAAATTTTGCGCCCCAATGGATTGAACTTTGAGGTTTACAGTAAGGGGCAACCTGACTAAATGTTATTTCAAAAAAGCTAGCCAAGCAAGAAGGTGTTGTAGCACATCAGTGTTAAAGCCTTAATAAACTTCGAGCAATGACAACCTAAGTGGGATCATTCTCGAAAAAAAATTATTAAAAAAATTATGCATTCGTGCAAACACCATTCACAAATGTCTAGTTAGGAACATTTGATTCATTTTATGCCATCCTAATGATTAGGCATAATTAGGTTCATTATACATGTCATGTTCCCCAGAGAGCAGATCAGTGAAGATAACAGATCTTGCCTTCCTACACTGAAAACGAAGCAGATTGAAGACACCAACCTTGCCTCCCTGGGTTGTAGCGGAGTAGGTTAAAAATAGCAGATCTTGCCTTCCTGCATCGATAGCGAAGCAGATCGAAAACACCAGCCTTGCCTCCCTGGGTTGCAGCGAAGCAGGTTAAAATAGCAGATCTTGCCTTCCTGTACGGACAGCGAAGCAGATCGAAGACACCAGCCTCGCCTCCCTGGGTTGTAGCGGAGCAGGTTAAAAATAGCAGATGTTTCCTTCCTGCACAGACAGCGAAGCAAATCGAAGACACCAGCCTTGCCTCCCTGGTTTGCAGCGGAGCAGGTTAAAAATAGCAGATCTTGCCTTCCTGCATCGACAGCGAAGCAGATTAATGACCCTAGCCCTATCTCCCGGGACAGCAGTGGAATAGGTTGAAAATTGTAAGTCCTATCTCCCTGGTCAGCAGTGGAATAGGTTGAAGATTGTGAATCCTATCTCCCTGAGCAACAGTGGAGTAAGATGAAAATAGCAGATCTTGCCTTCCTGTACTGGTAGTGAAGCAGATCAAAGGCATCAGTCTTATCGCCTTGACGTTGCAATGGAAAAGATTGAAGCCACAAGGCAAATATTATTTCCCTCGCGTTGTAGCGGAGCAGATTGAAGCCACGACGGCGAATCTTATCTCCTTAGTGTTAAGGCTTGGATTATCTGAAGTGGAGCAGATTGAAACTGTGTGCAGCGAATCCTATCTCTTTGGCATTACAGTGGAGCAGATTGAAACCACGGCGGTGAATCTTACTCCCCTGGCGGGGTAGTGGAACAGATTGAAGCTACGACGGCGAATCTTGTTTCCCCAACATTTCAATTTAAAGGACTGAAGATGGCGAATCTTATCTCCCTGAAGTTGCAGTGGAGCAAATTAAAGCCAATAATCCTATCTCTCTGAAGTCACAGTGGAGCGGATTAAAATAACAGATCTTATCTCTCTGAAGTTGTAGAGAGCAGATCGCATTGGGTCTTATCTCCCTGAAGTTGCAATGGAGCAGACCCAAGAAAGCGAGTCTTATCTCCCTGAAGTTGTAGTGGAGCAGACTCAAGAAATCAAGTCTTATGCCCCTGAAATTGCAGTGGGGCAGACTAAATAAACAAATCCCATCTCTCTAAAGTTGTAGTGGAGTGGATTAGAATCTCTCTGAAATTATAGTAGAGCAGATCGCATCAAATTCATCTTTAAAGTTGCAGCAGATCAAGTTGAAGCTATAAGTCTTATCTCCCTGGAGTTGCAGTGGAGCAGATTAAAGATAGCAAATTTTGAAAAACTACAACGTGCAAATCCTATCTCCCTGGCATTGCAGTGGAGTAGGTTGAAGCACCAGTTCCTATACCTCTAAAGATGCAGTAGGAATGAATGAGACTATTTCAAGAATAAGAAGAGCGCTAAAGTCTAGCACGGCCAGGCAAAATTGGTCATTTCTAAAGTCTTTACTCCATTCTCGTTACACGATAATGAGCAAAGAAGGGCAGCTGTAATAGACCAATTTAGCCCGGGCTCATAAAAAAATAATAAACCCAAAATAATAAAACAAAGTCCAAAATTATATCATTTGGCTTGATCGGGATGGCCCATTACTTGAAAAGGTTGAAGGTCTATCTACAAGCTTGATGCATATGGAATCATAATCTTCAAGGATATGCAATCTTCGTTATGATATGCAATCTTAGATATGATATGCAATCTTAGATATGATATGTAATCTTAGATATGATATGCAATCTTAGAAGATATGATTTTGTAATCTTAGAGATTTAATTTGTAGATACCTTTTAATCTTAGCCGTTGATGTAATTAATCTGTACCATTGGATTTAGGGAGGCTCAGCTATAAATATATGCCTCTCCCTTCATTGTATAGGGGGAAGTGGGGTGTAATAATAATTCTTAGGAGTATTTACTCAAATTTCTCTTTCTCTTGCGTTCTTATTTTGTTGATTTGTGTATAATTTATTTATTGATTTGTATATTGTTGATTTCAAATCTCTTTTTCCCTTATTATTCATTTTCAAATTCATTATTTTCAAATTTGTTTACATTTTATTTGGCCTTATATTTTTTTTATTTTATACTCTTTGTTTTAAATTCATTGGTCTTTGATTATTGATGTTATTTAATCCTCTATTTGTTATTTTAGTTTTTTATTATTAAATTAATTATTTTAATATTATTAATACAATTATGTGCCATCATTAATCTTGTATCATTATTATTATTATTTTTTTTATTTTTATATTCATGCACATGCATCGTTTTTATGTAATATATATTGTTTTATATATAGTATACGTATGCTTATATATATTTTATACATATGTTTTTATTTTTATTTTTATTTTTATTTTACTTCCTAACTTTTATATACATATATACTTTTATATTTAGTTTCAATTTTTTTTTTACTTTTGTATGTATGTACATGTATGTATTTATATATTTTTTTCTAATAAATATTTTTATATATATATACGCACATGTCTATGTTTTTTATTTGCTTAAATACAAACTTAAATTTTCAACACATATGTTATAATATATATGTATATTTATATATTTTTCTTTATTTTCATAAATGCATTATATATATTTTGTTATAAATTCTATAGTCCAAAATTTTATATGTAAACTCATGTGTATGTCTTTTATTCTTTATAATTTCATGTATATATTTTGTACCTTTTTTTCTCTTTATATTTTTTTGTTTATTTCCTTCATTTGCTTATTGATTTATGTTTTCATTTATATTGTTCATTTGATACTTTACATGTCGTTGTTTTTTATGTACATTAATTTCATTTATTTCTATGCCATTGTTGGATTTATTATTGTATTTTACACTTAATGTAGCATTACATCATTTTTTTACTCGATTTTAAAATTTTCAAAATTGAGATAATACTCGTATTTAGGATTTTCAAGGAAATTGAGCCCTAACGTATTGGGTTCCAATTTTCTTCGTTAAATCTAACAATCGAGAATTGCTCATTAATCAAAAAATAAATGAAAAGCTTGTTGTCGGGAATTTAATATGTTGTATCCTAACGTATTGGATGTGACGTATTGATTTCTCGAGACAAAGATTTTTTTTTTAAAAAAAATAACATATGAAATATTCCAAGTTTAGGATTTTGAGAAATTGTGTCTTAACGTATTGGGCCGCGATTTCTTTATAAATCTTAAACGAATGAATATTCTTTTAAATTTTATTACACGAGTATTTTGGACTAATTCATTTTTGAGGAATTAGAATGTCGTGCCCTAACGCATTGGGTGTGACATTTTCTTTCTCCGAAATGATAAGAGTCTTAATAAGTAACGTTTTTTAAGTTTTTATTAAGGATCATATTTTTAAATTTTCGACATTAAGGTACTAATTAATTAACTAGGTACCAATTTTGGGCGTTACGAGGGTGCTAATCCTTCCTCGTACGTAACTTACTCCCGGATCCATTTTTCTAAAACTCGTAGACCAAAGCTATTTTTTAGGTGATCCAATCACACCTCAATAAAAGATTGGTGGCGACTCCCAATTTTTGTTTTTTTAAAGTCGACAACTAATATTTGTTTTTCTCCAAAATAAAAGTTGGTTTCAACAATTGGTATGGCCTATCTGCGAACACCTTAACTTCGAATCAGTCTGGACTGTGAGGTCGAGAGATAAGTACTCATTATTCTAGTAGAAGATCAGAAGATCCTACTAGGGTATCGACTAGTTGATTGAACAAGAAGCCCAAAGAGACAATTGATTATGATTAGTGAAGCGAGCTAATCACCCATGCTTAGATTTGATAAATTCTACTATTTGATTTCCTGCTATTTATTTATTTATGTTCTTTTATTATTATAAAAAATCCCAAAAACCTTTCTTTATATTTTGATGTAATATAATCTATCTAAAGTACTAATTAGACATATTTGTGCTTAGGTTAGAGTTAACTTGCCTCCCTTAGGTATGATCCTCAGAGTACTTACCTACTCTGTTGTAACTATATTACAACCTGGCCCGTATACTTGCAGTTACATCCTTTTGAAAATATTTTGTGTAGAATTTTTACTCTGGACGTTGGTACGTCTGGAGGCGGTCAATATCTTCTTCATTCGACAAAAATAAGGAACATAAAAGAAATAAGCTTGTATGTTACTTAACACCATTTTCGTGAGATAATCCAAAGGTTAATGAGCTTCTTCATCGAAATTTTAATTAGATTTCTACCCTATTATGATAGATGAAAATGACCCACTTGATAAATTAGAAATTGTCAAATTTTAGCTTAGTAACCATTAATGAAAGTTTGAATGATAGTGACATAATGGTTGAACTTTGAGTAATATTATGTTTATTGTTAATTAGATGTTCCTCAATTATAGTTTCAAAGTTGTATTTAGATTCGATAGGGTAAAATATAAAATATGAGGATTTCAAATATTAGAGCTATAAGGGACCTAATTTAAAAGAATGCATAAAAAGTTTAATTTAAATTTTTATAAGTATGAGAATTTAATAATGTCTTTATACTTGAAATATTGAAAGATGCTAAAAATGAGGTTGGAACATTGAAGGACAATGAACAAGTAAGATCAGATAACAAGCAATGATGTCAATTTGTGCTACTATAATTAGATTTCAGTAATTTATTTTATTGAATAGCTAGTCGATATAATCTAGTATGAAATAAATGACAAGGTAACTACATCTCTACTTAAAAGCTTTGAAATGATGAATTAGATGTGCTTGTGTAAATCATGTTATAAATGATTGATTTTAGGATATGATTCTATATACTCAATTTATAAGCATTGCTATATTGATATTTGACTATGATGATATATGTTATGATAATAATTATAATAATACTTCCCCATTAAACAATGTTAGATGTAGTTCGAGTGTAGTTGGAATGCCATAGGATTATTATCAGTGATTTTATTTAGCTCCAATTCCCAGAAGATCATGAGAAGTCCCAATTCCAAAGGGTCATGCACATATATTGATATACAAATTAGTAGCTTTAATTCCTAAAGAGTCGTGAGCAGTCCCAATTCCCTGAGGGTTGTGGGCAATTCCAATTTCTAGAAGCTCATGGACTTACTTTGACATGCATATCTGAGTATTCATTCTAGTGTTTACATTCAGTTAATAGGGGCTACACTGAATAAGAAATGAAAATGATATTTATTGAAATGTTATATGTTTGAATAGGCATTAATGCTTAATAATGAACTATGAAATGAAAGAACCGAATATTGGGAAATGAGACAGTAACTATCATGACTTATATGTAAACATGTTCTATGTTTGATTCATTTATATATAATTGTATTAATTTCAAATTATTGGCACAACTGAATATTCAATATGTAGCGTATAGATTTGTTTGTTTTTGTGCGTAGGTACAAATTAGACTTGTTGGTAGACCGTAGGACCATCAAGCGTCCAACTTTCGACAACTCAGCTCAACTTGGTTAAATCTTGTGTTAGTTTTCTATAAAGTTAGTTAATGGCATCTATTTAACAACTCAATTTTTAGTGGTACTGGAAAAGGCAATTTCGAAACCCCACTTTTATAAAACGAGTTTGTAAATATTAAATATTTATATTTATGAGGTAAACATAGAAATATATCAAAGATTGGTAAATTTATTGAATTCATAGTTAATTAAGGTACAAGGACTAAATTGTAAAAGTTTATCTCTATAGGTTTTTAATTGGCCAAAGACTTAGGGAATTATTTTGAAATTAACCAAATGTATCAAATGAGAAACCATTTTAATTTATATGTTAGTGGAGTATGATGAGAGAATCCACTTATATAAGTTAATGGTGGATTAAGTTAATAAAATGTAATTAAACTAATTAATTAAAGTGATTAAGCCATTAATCATAATATATAAACTTAAAATTGGTAGATTTATGCTCATCTTGTAATCTTCTTCAATCAAAACATCCTAAAAATGTAAGGAGAAACCATGTTTTAGCTTAAACAATTCTGTCCCTAATTGGTAAGCTTTTCTAAGTCCTTTTTCTTGTAATTTTTATGTTTTTAAGGTCATGAGAGCTTGATTTAGCTAGCCCATGTACCAATTCGTAAAAATGTCAAAGTTTTTGAAAGTTTCCATTGTTTATTTCTTGAACAAATTGGTGCCAAATTGATAGATTTTAAGCTTAGATGTGAAAAAGGACTAGAATGTAAAGTTTAATTGTCAGTTTTGTACATAAGGACTAAAGTGTATAAATTGTATAATTGATATGAAATTTTTGTTATAATAGATAGTATAGGGGTCCTAAAAGGGTGCGATTGAGATTGATTTTGAAACTGATGCTCAAAATCACAAGTTATTGTTATTTCAATTTTAGGGGCTAAATTGAATAAGATGTAAAAATTTAGGGGTTTCAAAAAATTGAAATTTTAAAGGTTCATGCATATCACGGAATGATATAAAATATTTTATATTGATGAATTGTCTAAAATAATTGTTTAGATCAAGAATTGAATCAAATTATGGATAATCGAGGAAAAGCCGCAATTATTGAATAGCCCCTGAAGATTCAACTTATTTGTTTTTTTTTCCCGGTAAGTTCATATGGTATAAATGTTTTTAAGTTTTGGTTTATTTTATTTGTGATTATATGTGTTTGGTTGTGAATTGGTATTAAGGTGAGATTTGGACTAAATTGTAAAGAAATGTATATACGTGTTAAAAATGCTCAGGTGAATGATCTATCGTAATTTGATATGTCAAAGTAGTCTTCCCAGTTATAATTAAGGAGTTTGTTTTCAAGCAAATTAGTTTTGTTTCCATAGTTTTGCGTAGTTTTCAGATTTGTTTTATTCAATAAGTGTTTAATGTGTTTTTGTGCTCATTTTGAGACCAAAATTGGACAAATGCACCATTTGTGTGACATCCCTAATTTGACCCTAGTCGGAAAGTGGTTTTGGGACCACAAAACTGAGTCATAAAAATAATTAACTGTTAAATTCTATGTTTATTATATGTGTAAATGCATGTGTGAAAGTTTCATGTTTTGATTTTTGTCATTTGTATGTAAAATTTATAAGATAGGACTCATGTGATAAAACTTGAAAGTGTGATAGGTAAATTTGTAAAGTGTCAAATAATGCATGAAATGTTAACATGAGGGATTTGCATGTCAAATATTCCTTTTTGTTTATAGTGGCCGGCCATGATGAGGAATTTATATTAAAATATAGACATAAATAACTACTTATGATGGGTGTATAATTTTATATTGTTAAGGAATAAAAAAAAAGAAGAAGAAACAAATAGCTCAGTGGAGAGAGGGAATGAGTTTTAAGTTTCATTTTTCTGTGCATGTTGATTTGGGGGAAAGGAGAAAGCATATTCGGCCATTGTTGTTTTAGTTTGAAGCTCAAATTAGTTGGTATGTTAATGATCCTTTTTGCTTATAATTTATATTTTGGAACCTTAGGATCATGAACTAGCATACCCATGTTGAAATTTGTGGAATGATTGTAGTTAATAGAAATTACTACGGTAGAAAATCTAAGTTCTTAATATTATTATGGTAGATTTTTAAAGTTGGAAGTGAAGTGAGATGATTTGCAAAGTCAATTCATGAAATTTCACATTGAGGATTATTATGGAAAATTTTAAAAATATGGTGGATTAAATTGTTTATTTATGTGAAATTATCAATGTATAAAAAAAAATACGTCATTGACATAATTTGAAGTCTTTTATTTGAAGGAGTTTTGTTTGGGTGCTTGATGTTGAATTTGTGTTATTTTATAGAGTAAATTTTTACTACATTTAAAAATTAAGGATTTAATTGAGTAAATTATAAATGAGAAGGATTTTATTATAAATTAAAGATATACATATATACGCTGTATATTAAGGGTTAAGTATTTGGCAATAGTGGGTTATGTGTTAATTGTGGAATTAACTTGGTGGATATGACGGATTAAATTGTATAGGATGTAAATGTTTTGGGGAAAATGTGTAAAAGTGTAAATAAGTAGCTAAATGTTTTGAATTAAATGGTATATGAAATTGAGATTAATATTTACATAGTCATTTTAGAAACGAGTAGAATGATAATTAGATAATTTTTAATTATTAGTGTATAATTAAGTACAATGAGTAACTTAAGTGGGAGATAAATTAGTAATTAGTATTAAATTTCAAAGTGAGATTATAATAAAGGATTATTTAAATAAATAGTCCATTAATTTGATGAGTTTTGGTTAGTGGTTAATGGACAATCGGTCAAAGTGGTTAATATGCATTTGTATATGTTATAATGGCCGATTGTAATCAAGAATAAAGATGTGAATGAATGGATGTTAATGAGTTGTCGTATGTTTCTTATTAAGAAAAATTATTAATGTTTGAATCTAAATAAATTAGTTAAGTAATTAAACAAACTAATTTATTTTACCTAGCTCAAGAGCGAAAGGAACTTAACTCGGAAAAGGGAAAAGCGAAACAAATGGAATAGTCGATTTGTAGTTGTCCGACGACATTTAAGATAAGTTCTTAAGTATTTGAGTTTGATTCCCTTGTAAGTCTTAAGTTTTAAAACGGGATGAATATGATATTATGTTTTAAATATGTGAATGAGAACTTTACAGAGTAAATTGTATAAATCTGCTAGGGACAGCAGCAGTAGCGTGTTTTGGAAAAATTACCATAAATTGTGGGAGTTGAGTTAAAAGCTGGATAAATTATGTAATTAAAGCTTAATGAGTCTAGTTTCTTATAAAATAAACCGTGTAAGCAAAGGAATTTCCGATAATGAGATACTTAAAGTTGTGTGAGACAGCGCAGAATGACACTGTAATCCTCTGTTCTGTTTTTAGAAAATCATTATAAATTGTACAAAAATGGTTATAAGATAAAATTTATATGCTGAGACTCCTTAATGAGCCTAGTTTCAAATGAAATCAAATACAACACATTTTGAATTCTGTAAAATGAGAAATTTGATTCGTAGTGAAGAGTGGTCAGATTAGTCAAACAGTGAAACAGGGGAAACTTTAAGAAAAATCTGGTATTGATTGGCCAAACCTAAAATTCTGGAAATTTTATGGATGGAAGATATACGAGTCTATATTCAGGAAAAATTAACGGCAAGTGATTTGGAGTTTTGTAGCTCCGGTTATAAATAATTCAGTGACCATTGCTCAGGAAAACAGCTCGTAGTGAATATGTGATTTTGTTGTAAACATGGATAAAACTTGTTTTAGTTGCTCATAAGCTAGTGATTAAACCCATACTTGAATTCTAAATCGTGATATTGTAAGCTTATGAGTATTCTAATATGAAATGATAGTATGGCGTAAAAATTGAATTATTCATTGGAAAGTGATGGATGTAGATTCGGCCAAGACCAAGTCTGTACATGATAGTATATGTGGTATGTGAAGTATATTTGAATGAATGTGAAAGTGTATATATATATGTGATAAGGCCTAATGGCCGACGTGATGAATGTGAGAGTGTATATATGTGATAAGGCCTAATGGCCGATGTGATGAATGTGAAAGCGTATATATGTGATAAGGCCTAATGGCCGATGTGATGAATGTGAAAGCGTATATATGTGATAAGGCCTAATGGCCGATGTGATGAATGTGAAAGCGTATATATGTGATAAGGCCTAATGGCCGATGTGATGAATGTGAAAGTGTATATATGTGACAGGGCCGAGTGGCCAACGTGATGGATGTGAAAGTGTATAAATGTGATAAGTCCCGAAGGGCATTTGTGTCAGTACTATATCCGGGTTAAAACCCCGCAGGCTTTATGCGAGAATATTATCATTGATTAATGTCCGTAAGCTTCATGCTCGTACTATATCCGAGCTCTAAAGACCCGATGACTACGTGTGGGAATTTTGTCCGGGTAAGACCCGATAACTTCGTGTGGAGATTATGTCCGGGTAAGACTTCGTAATAAGAATTGCTTATAAATATATTCAATGCGAAAGGTTAAACAGGTATGTACTCCAAGTTTATATGTGAGCTTGATTTGCACTAAATCATAAGGTAGTTATGTGATGCATACGAGAGCAATCTATGAGACTATTCCTATGATTATGTGACATCGGATCAGTGTGAGAGGTGATGTGAAATCATACGATATATCTATGTCACATGAGCTCACTTTTATGTGAAAGTTTATCTGCCTATTGTATATGATGAGATGTGCATATTCGGTAAAGGGATGGTATGCCCAAAGGAAGAGTGAAATAAAAATACGAACAACTATGTTATAATTTGATTGTTATCTGTTGACACTGCTTAAAACTTACTAAGCATTGTAATGCTTACTCCGTTTACTCTGTTTCCTCTGTTTTATAGATCTCATTGCGAAGCTACAGGCTCGGGGATCGTCAGCAACTAGTCACACTATCACTATCCACTGTTTGGTACTGCTATGTTTTGGATTATCTTATGGCATGTATAAAATAAACTTGTGGCGGAAGAATATTTTGGTTAATGTATATAGCCATGCGAAAATGGCTTATATATGTTTGAGCATAATGTTATAATCATTTGGTATGGAATGGTTAATCACTATCATAATTTGTGCTATTTATGCTAAAAGGGCTAGTTGAATCATGGAAACTATGAAATAGGTAAAGTCTACCTTAAAGGCAGATGCTGGCAGCAGCAGTGATGTAGATTTGGAAAATCACTAAAAATAGTAGGATTGGAATTAAATAATGAATAAATTATGTAAACGAACCTTGATGAATCTATTTTCATAGGAAAGTAACAAAACGATCATATGGACAGTATGTTAAGAGATATTCAGGTTCTCGTGAGACAGGACCAGAACGGTTTCTGGATTCCCTGTTACGGCTTTGGAAATTCATTATAAATTAACCAGAGATAATTAGGAGTCATGCCATACATGTATAGATTCCTCTCTGAGTCTATTTTCTATAGAAACAAACGGCATCAGTATTGAAGCTCTGTGCAGGGAGATATCCAAGTCGTAATGCGCAAAGGTCAGTGTAGTTGATCCCTGTAACATGGGAGACTTTGACTAATAAACTGTACTAATTGGCCCGACCAAAAATTTAGAAAAAAATATGTAGATGGGCATATGAGTCTAGTTTCAGGGAAAAATTACGAAACTGATTTTCAAGTTGTGAAACTCAAGATATGATTTTTAAGGTGACAGTGTCACAGTTAGCCAACTGCCTGGAAAATTTTAAAATGGACTGCGATAGTAAGCGAATTTAGTCTGTGAACCCCTCGTGTCCGACTCCGGCAACGGTCTCGGGTACGGGGTGTTACAATTTGGACCCTAATGATCGATTAAGTGTTGTAAGAAATCAATGATGGCTCATTTTTTAGCGAAAACATCACCAAGGAGGGGTTATTACGATATCAAAGCATGAAAATCATGATACCCTTAACAGTCCTAAAATGAAAAGAAGAATGAAGACCACCTACAGTGGTGTTGCGATACCCAATACCCAGCCTTCAAAGGGAACTCCTCATTTAGAAATTGCCAATGATATCATGATATCTAGACCATGGGTATTGCGATATCATTGTCATGAGGGGAAAAAGGTTAACATCAGAGGTAGTCTTTGTCCAACCGAAGCACCAATCAAAAAGACATGTTGAAGGGCATTTTGGTAAAAAAGGGGTCAAAATAGTTGCTAAAAAGAGCCAAAAATTGGCTAAAGAGAGTGAGAGGAGGCATTAGCACAATTTTTAGTCATCTTCTTAGTTGCTCTCCTTTATAGTTGTAGATATAATTTTCTACTAGTTTCCTCGTGTTTCTTTGCATTCTTAAGGGTCCGTTTGATTGCCAGTAAAATGTTTTCCGTAAAATGATTTCTGGAAAATGTTTTACTTTTCTGTAAAATGATTTACTGGAAAATATTTTCTCGTGTTTGATTGAATCTGTGTAAAATATTTTCTGCTGTTTGGCAGATTTCCTGAAAATATTTTCCGAAAAAGTTGTTTTTACATATATTAATATATATTAATAAAATTTTTATATTTTAAATTATTTTTACATATATTGCAATGATTTATTTATAAATAAATCAAATTAAATATATAATAATACTCAATTATTAAAATATAAAAGCATTGCAAACTACTTCCGAAATTTACTAATTAGTAGTGAATCAATTGTAGTGATCTCCTGATGAAATTACACTCAGCATAAAAGCAATTTTTTGTTGTCTTACAAACAACACAGATAGCATCATTATCAAATTTCAGCCACGCTCAAGTATAACCAATTCCTTAGCCAACCAATCTACATTGTAACACAAAGCTAACTCCTATAAAATTTATCCCAATGCACACATTTACAAACATAAATATGTATATATGTATGCATTCAACAAATACATAACCATATTCATGCAATCAGCTATGTTCTTTGAAAGCTACTACTAGATCAAGCATTGCCCAAGGAAACTGCTGCTGGAAGGCCAAAAGCAGTGTGTTCTCTATCAGATTGATTCCTCATGCTAGTTTGTTCAGTTTGACCCTGTGATGATTCTGGTATGCCACTACCAGATGTTCTTTCATGCCTTTGTGAACCCTGTTCCTTTGGTATCCAAAAACCCCGAAGAAGTAAGTTCATATCAATTGGAATTTTATGTATTGGAATTTTATCATAGACACCTGTAATACAAAAACACTATGAAACTTTTTATAATAGGAAAAAGTAATTATTCTATTTTTGTAAGTCTAAGTTTCATCATTACTATGCAAGTATTCACTAGAAATAACATAAACAAAACAGATAGCCAATCCTGCTTCACTAAACGAAAGCACCAAACTTTTGAATTCTCTTCGCCATTAGAAAAAAAAACATAATTATGGAATCATCAAAACCGAAGAATGTAGCCATCAACGAAAATTTCCATCTCTTTTTTATTTCTTCTACATCCCTTTCTCACCTCCAAAGGAAAAAAGGGTTTTCAGTGCACGAACATTAAGGTTTTCTAGGATTGTAATAAAGGAAGGAGCATAGGGGAACGGTATCCGCTCCCTCGTTAGAGAGAAATTTTAATGGAACATAATGGATTCTTCAATAAAAGTTCCATTTTGTACAAACAAATTAGCAATCTAATATAAACACTATTAAGAACATGTAAGCAATCTTTTTATTTTCTACTCATTAACCAAACTAACAGCTCTTACACATGAAATGTAAAAACAAGAGGGCTACTATTATGAAAATTTTGATGTTATTTGTCATGGAATGCAAACTTAGATACAATGCAATCTGCCCAGGTGCATAAAAAAGGCAATATAATTAATTTTATGATCTGTTTGGTTCCCATTACCATAAAGAGCAAGCAATAACTTAAAGAGATGAATGATGCATTATTCGAAAATGAGAAAACATCTAAAGCTCAATATTGCCCTAGGCACAAGCCACGCTATAGGCAAAATGAGCACTCACCTGATGCCGACAACCACAAAGTTCAGCACTTTCATTTTTCCTAATGCAGACAACCACAAAGTTCAGTGGTAGACCAAACAATAGACAAAAGCTGTGTTCCTAACCAAAAAAACAGACACAAGTTTGTAGTTTAACTTGTGTTATTGTTATCTACACATTGTGATCTCTCATGCATACAAATATTACATAAGAAATGGACCAAAATTAAGCCTTCCCACATGTAAAATATATGTCTATATTTATTAAACTTTCTGTTGAGACTCAAGAATGGACACTCAAGAATTGAAATTGGTGTCAAAGCAAGAATGGTGGATACATTTTTAGTTCAACTAGTGCAGCAAAAGCATTAAAAGTGCCTTAAGTGCATTAATGCAAATCCTATGAGTTTCAAACTTGCAGAATTACTACTTCTGCTTGACATTGCATCTCAATTGTAAATTCCACCCCTTAGTTTACAATAAGCAGAGCGCTTCCACAACAGAAAGAAATTTGTGTATAGAAATAACATAAATATATCAAATATTCATAACAATACTCCAGTGAAATATACATTGCCAGTACTCATTTCAGTTCAAATAGAAGCCAGTGAAAGAAGGTAATAAATAAATTTTTATCACTGAGATCATAAATTCTTAATCAAGAGAAAATGAATCAATTAGATCAAGAGATAATAAGATTTAAGTACTAGAAAAATCCAGTAAATTTTGAACAAAAATTTCAAGATACCTAGTGCTCGAGTAATTAACAGAGATCAAAGCAAACGACAGCTAAAGATTACGAGAAGAAAAAGGAAACACTCATTGATTAGTAGGAAATTGGAGGTTAGCCAAAGCCAATGAGATGATCAAGGGATGAAGCAAATCCTCCAGGACTAAAAAAGAAGGAAGAATTCGTGTATGAAAGTTGGGGAATTGAGCGAAGGAAAAATAAGGCAACAGTGCGTGAATCTAGGGATACATGAGTGGCTTCATTCCTTTACCTTTTGGCTTTTGTTGCATTTGGAGAGAAAATGGCGAGAGATAGAGATAGCGAGGCAGAGATGAGGAGGAGAGGCAGAGGCTTTGAGGAAGGGAGAACCACTGTTTAGAAGAGAAAGGAAAATGTCTTACGGCTTAGAAATCGGTAAGACATTTTCCGAAAGTTGGCATTGATTTTACCCGTGTTTTGGAGTTGATTTTCCAAATGGAAAATTTTTTCTACCAAACAAACACCGGAAAAGTTGGAAATGATTTTCCGGAAAATCATTTCCGTCAATCAAACAGAGCCTTAATGTTAGTTAACACTGTAGCTTAGGTTTATTTACACGTTTAGGACCTTTAACTTTCTTGTACTGACATTTTCATCTCTAGTTTAATGTTCTTTCAATATGTTTTCTTTTTCTTTATTAAAAATCTAATATTTATTATTCTTGTTCATTTATCTTGTTGTTAGTTTATTTTCCTTTAATTCTTTCAAATTAAAAACCCAAGCTTTCATCTTTTTATTGAGTTTTATGTTCATGCCTTTCATGGTAGCTTCTTTGATGTTAGCTTAGAAAAGATAATGGTTAACTAAACCCTATGGGGGTTGGTTAATGGAGATGTAGGTAACTTATTTTTGGGTCGAGGCATAAATTGCAATAAATTGGGCTAAATTGAATGAACTTAAAAACTTAGGATTGACGCCCCTAAGGGAAAATCAAGATAAGTGAGACTGAGAGGTAACCTTATTGGGAATCGATTCATTAGTTCTTGGTTAATCGGGTGAGATTGAGAGATAAACCGAACTAATTTATCTAACTTGGTAAAATTGAGACTGAGAGGTAAAATAGATCCACTTTAGGAGTTTAAGCAATTTAGATCCTTAATTCGATGATTAATAAACCACATTGAAGTTAACCAACCACCGCTCATTATTGATTGGATAGTTTTATCACCTTGCATGCTTTACAATTTGGTCATTTTGTTAATTATTTAGCTAATTGGTTTAATAAAACTCAAATTCATGGTCTGCCGTACTATGTTATCTAGCGAATAGTTGTTTAAACTCTTTATTTGCATGTTTGTAGCTAGAATTCACTTAATCGTCGAGTTCTGTGGGTTCAATTCTTAGAACACTCATGTACCCCGTTGTACAAATTATATTACAACTGACCTGTCACACTTCTAGACACCACATGTAGTTATTCTTGTAATGGCCCAAATTTGTCCGGCCCAAATCAGAAGTAAATAAATAAAAAATATAAAACCAAAATTAAAAGTCCAAAATAGTCCCTTTACACCGGGCTCAATGTGGCCCAAACCAAACAGACCTTAAATCCCCAATCCAAGTTACAGAAACCCAACTAGCCTAACCCCAAAACCAAGCCCAAATACCCGCAGCCCAAAATAGAGAAAATCATCAACAAACCTAGAGACCAAAACCCTAAAATAAGCCGCCACAGCAGCCTCGCAACGCGCCACCTTCGGCTTTCCTCGCTACGCGCGCCACGCCACCACCTCTGTACTCCCGTACCTGCAAACAAACAAACAAAAATAGCACAACAAAAAGAAAAAAGACGATTGTATTTTATTTTCGTTTTCGGCTATAAAAGAGCCAACAAAATCTGTAAAAATTTCCCTTTTTTTACAATCAACAGACAGAGAGAATACGTAGAGATTGTATCAAAAAAACAAAAATAAATACAAAGAAAAAGGTTTTTTTTCATTCTCTTTTTCGATTGCTTTTCTTTTTGGCTGGTTTGTTATTAATCGCATATAAGCATATATAAGGCAAATAAGAAGGAGAAAGTTACCTGGTTGGTGCCGTTAACCCCCCGTTTTGCTCTGTTGAAATCGGAGTTAGAAAAGGGGGTCGTCTCTGGGCTGCAAACTGTGGAGCGGCGCAGCATTTGGGTGCTGATGTTTAGTTTTTTTTTTTAAGTTTGTTTAAGGCTGATAGTTATTGATTTAGCGTTTATTTAGTTTTGTTTTATAACCAAAGAAACGACATCGTTTTGAGACTGCTTAAGTGGCTTCAAAACGACGCCATTTAGAGGCTTGCGACCCTCGCGGTGACCTGACCCGGGGAAGGATCAGCGTGTTTTGGCCTCTGTTGGGAAATTTGCGTAGATAGTCCTCCACTTTTATAGAGCTTTCAAATTGATCCTTTTATTTCTTTTAAATTTGATCGCTCATTCTGTACTACATTTCAATTAGGTCTGTGCAAGGATACTGTGAATTGAGGGAAGGGATATTTACGCTTTTAGTCCCCAAGTTGTTCGCGCATTCCTTTGTGGTCCTTAATGTTATTTTATTTTCATTTTCTCTTTTAATTTTGGAATTAAACGCAAGTTAGCCTGTTTTTGCTTAATTTAAATGTATTCAAAATTTTATTTTATTTTAATATTCATCATTTTTAAAATATATTTAACTTTACATCTAGCATTATTTTATGTTTAAATTTAGTATATTTTAAATTTATTACAATATTATTTTAATATTATAACATATTATTGTTCTAAACATATCATTAGCATTAATTTAAATTTATCATGTACAATCTTATGCATTCTTGTTGCAATTTCAATATAATTTATACATATTTTACATCTTTATTTTATAATACATTTTTAACTACACTTATATAGTTCTTTGCTTTAAGATTTATACAATAATATTCTTACTTAATATTTTTCTATACATGTATATATAATTTGTGTTAAATTATTTTTATATATATACATAATATATTATCGATTTCATATTATTACATATCCTTTCATATATTTTTATGTATAAATAACTTATTTATTTCAAACCCTATTTTATTATATGTTTTATTTATTTCAACTCTTTTATATATTATTATGTGTAATTTATTTATATTAAGTTTTCCACTCCATCTATTACTTATTTTAAAATGTATATCATTCTTTTCTATTTTTGAATATTTCAAGTTTGCAAATATATTATTCATTTTAATTCTTTATTCATATACGTATAACCTATTATTGACGATTTCAAATATTTTATTTTTTCTCATCGTTTTTGTTTTTGTTAGATGATTCCCTAATTACCTTTTAATTCATTTACCTTTCTAACATAATATTAATATTGGTTTAATGTGCGGTATGATTGCTTTTATGCTTATTGTATAACCTATTCGCATGAATTGATTCTTTGTAACTCGTTAATATTGATTTTAGTTTGTAAATTAGTTTTTCTCGATGTACAATGTTATTTCGTTATTCATTCAAAAGATTACAAGTGTCAAAGTTATTTCATTCAAAAATTTTCAAAAATACTTGAAGTTTGGAATCCTCGAGAGAATTGAGCCCTAACGTATTGGGTTCCAATTTTTCTCGTCGAATCTAAATAATCAATTTTTTTTCAAACATACAAATTTCAAATAAAAACCCATTTTCGGGAATTCGACATGTTGTGTCCTAACGCATTGGATATGACGTGTTATTTCCTCGAGATGAGAATTTTTAAAATAATAATAAAGGCAATATTCGATATTTAGGAATTTTCTAATTTTACCTAAATGATCAAATATCATTTTCAAAAATGCATAGGTTTTAAAAGTTAAAAGATAAACTTAATTTTGAAGATTAAAAATGTTGCGCCCTAACTCACTGGGTGTGACATTTTATTTCTTTGAAATAAGAGTGTTTTATCATTCAATTTATTCAGGTTAAAAGAATCGTACTTTAAAATCTTTTCAAAATTTCGACACTAAGACATAAAATGATCAATTCGATACCAATTTTGGGCGTTACGAGGGTGCTAACCCTTCCTCGTGCGTAACCGACTCCCGAACCTATTTTCTCAAATCTCGTAGACCTAAAATTTATTTTAATGGTGAACCGGTCACATCTTAATAAAAGATCGGTGGCGACTCTCATTTTCATTTTTAAGTCGATAACTAAAATTTTTTGTTTTTCAAAAATGGTTTCGACAATTCTGTTTTGATTGTTGTATTAGTGTTGATTCTCTGTGCCCCAGTGCACGCACGCGCGGGGCGAGGCAGTTAAGTTGTTAGCACCGTTGTCGAGGAGCTAGTGCTAGATTGAGTGACTATAGCTTTATTGCATGATTTATAGGGAGATAGATGACTAAAGCTTTATTTATAGATATGAATTTTTATTTTGTTTCTTTGCTTGTTATTTTGTTCGAAAAATTTATTGATTGTGTGAATCTCTTTTGCTTGTAGGAGGTAGTTTATGACTCGGACTGGTAATAAGATTGTACTATTCGAACCAAAATTGAAAAGAATTTTGACACATGGTCAACAAGAACAACTTTTGAGAAGAGCCCAACCTCCACCATTTGACAACCCAAGAGTTGAGGAACATCCACCACCAATTCATCAAAGACCGATGGCGGAAAGGACAATGAAAGACTACACCATGCGTAATCTTTACGCTGTGTAAGGAAGCATTAACTGCCAAGCGAATAATTGGGGAGGTCACAATGAACACAATCATGTAAAGTTCAACTACTTATGAAATAAGGGGTACCTACAATCAATGGAGTCCTTACAATCAAGAAGTACCCAACTTCAACCCACCTAGGCCTAATGCACCATACCAAGCTCCGTAGCCATTTAGGGTAGCCCAAGAAACTATGAGAAAATCCGCCTAGAATAGCAACCCTCTAATACCCATTCATGTGAGTAAACTAGAGGAAGGCTTGCATTCGATGCAAGCAGAAGTGTGCCTAATGCAAGGTCAATTGGGCCAAAATTTTCATATGCTACAAAGTAATGCTTCCTTTAGCATATCAAGCAATATTGAACCAAACTCGAAGAGGGAAGGGAAAGAACATGCTACGACCATTACCCTTAGATTTTGAGTGGTGGTTAAAACCTTATTAGACTAGTGAATGGATAAGAGGTAGTAGAGAAGGAAGAGAGCACCTACACTCCTAGTGGTGGACATAGGGTGGGAGAGAGAGTAGAAGCAGAAGTTGATCCCAAACAACCCAAACCTCAGGATAGGCCCATTTCACCCTCAAGTCAAGTACCCGTACCTTTTTTAACCCGTTTTGAGGAAAAAAAAAGGAGAGTAAGGAATTTCCAATTTTCATCAACATGTTTAAGGCGTTGAGTGTTAATCTCCTGTTATTAAAGCTCTTAGAGAAAATTTTGAAATATGTTAAGTTTCTAAGGAAAGTTATGTTTCAAAGGAAGAAGATTGGGAGAGGAAAGCAAATTGCTCTTAACGCTGAGTGTTGTGCGATTGTGCCCATAAAATTTCCCCTAAAACTCAAGGACCCGGGCAGCTTCACAATCCCTATAGAAATAGGAGTGAATTACGAGAAAGCCTTTTTTGATTTAGGGCTAGTATCAACCTCGTGTCATTATCAATTTATTAGAGGTTAGTATTAGGGAACTTTAGGGAGACCTCAATGACTTTGCAACTTTTCAATTGCCTTTTTTTCCTTCCTAAGGGAGTCCTTGAGGACGCATTAGTTAGATTTAGGCAATTCATCCCATCAGTGGACTTTATTGTGTTAGACTTTGAGGAAGACCTAAATATCCCTATCCTACTAGGAATGCCATCTTTGGCAGCCTCTATGGCAATTATAGATGTCAAAAAAGGGGAGTTGACGATAGACAGAGATGGGGAGGTCAAAATCTTTAAGTGTGTTGACCCCAACCTTAGTTCTAATGAGTCATCACTCGCTCAAGGGTATGAGTGTTAAGCAGTTGAGATGATATCCTATCATGCCACTGATCTTGAAACTATTATGAAATGATGTGAACTTGAAGTTTTTAGCTCAATGCAAAAAAAAAAAAGATCCAAAAACAAAAGAAATTTAGTAAGCCATGGCGATCCTAAAGTAGCCTCAGTCAGGTGATGAACAAGATGTGAATTAAAGTATCAAGTACACCACATTAGTACCACTTCGGGGGCATAACTGATCACCTTGAAGCTAATTTGTAATTTTTCTAGAAGGCAATTCAAACTAAGTTTGTAAATATTTGAATGATCCGAGCACGGACTCTGTTTGTTTTCCTTGTTTAGTTTAGGTTTAAATTTGAGCATGTTTAATTTTTGCACTTGGTAGGGTAGATTTTGGATAATTAGGAGATTAGATGATAATTTTGTATGTTTTTTGGGCACCCTTCTAGTCGTATTGCGAAATCCAAGAGGGAATATTATGATAACCTTGAAAGTCTAGGGGGATGCTAAAAATTTTCTAGATATTGCAATACTGGTCCCTTGGTATCGCAATATCCCTAGCTGTTTCAAAAATAAATAAAAAATTGTCAAAGTTACAGTGGTATTGTGATACCAGTATCTCGGTATCTCGGTATCGCAGTAGTTTCAAAATAAAGGGTACAAAGTGAAAGGGGTATCACGATACCCACCTTCAGTATCGAAATATCTATGTTAGGTCGTGATCCCCAAGGTTTGTAGGCTTTTTAAGCCTCCAAACACCCTAAAACCCAGATCTCTTTCATTCCTTATGCCCTATTCGCCTTCAAAACACTCCCATCTTCATCTTCTCCTCTATTTTCCTTTTGAACCTTCATTTACTTTTCTCACAAATTTGCCTATTTAGTATTATTTCTTCTTCTTTTCATTCTTATTTGTAGGTTTTCCTTCTCCTTGCCTTGGAACAATAGTACTACATCGCCTCCAACCACTTTGCCGTTGCCATCAATACATTTTTATCGTTTCAAATTCCTTTTCCCTTTGCTTTCCTTGAAAATTTTATTTTTTTAGTGTTGCACTATTGATTTGGCTATTGGTTAGTTTATTATTTGTTAAATAGCTTGATTAAATTGTGAGGTTAGTAAAATGTCGCCTAGACAAACTAAACGAACTAGGTCTCAACCGAACCTTCTTCTGCCATCAGTGGTGGTTCTAGAGCGATTTACAAATAAAGAGGTTGAAAATTATTTTATGTCAATCCAAGGCGAAACATTTATTCTTGAGCATGGTTCCGACCCAATTGCTTCTCTTTGTAATGAGATTTGGGACTATGTCTATTACCATGGGTGGTTCAATATTTTTCTAGTCCCAAAATCGACCTTGGTTATCCCCACTGTTCTTGAGTTTTATGAAAATTTAAAAGTTTATGTTGAAGCTGCGTACTGGTTCAGGGAATAGAGATTGACATTTCCCTAAGTGCTATTAACGAGCACTATGGTGTTCCATGGTATCAACAAGATGACATTGAACAAATGGATTTAAAATTTTATAAAATGTCGACATGGACCTCATTCTCACCTACCTAATGTAAGGTCAAAGGGAATAGAAATGGGAATAGTACAAAAACCTTCCTCTATCTTTTAATCAAGTAATAATATTCTCCTTAGGAAAAATATAGATACAATTTATCTCGACCCGTATTAGTCTCATGCTCAACACTAACACGGTTAGCATTTTTGTAGCAGTTTTTTTTTCGATTTTGCAATGGAAGCGAGTTTGTCTTGGGATGTGGATAAATCGTTAGATGAAGAAGTGTCTTGGGGAGCAAAGTTTGCATGTACTTCCCTCATTTGATTATGGACTTATGTCATAAGAAGAGGGTAAAAATGAACCTGATCGAGTAGTTTCACCAACCCACTTAGGGTATTATAGGCAATACCATGATACTTTAGCTTCGCAAGTTGGAGTGGTAGAAAATTTAGGAGTGGAATCAAAGGCGCAAGCACAAGATGGAAATGCCTACGACCCTAAAGAAGAAAACCACAAAAAAAAGGTGTACGAAGGTACATAGTGGCAACGTAAGTTGTTTGATAAGGTTCGCTACAACACTCGACTACTCGAGGCGATAAAACCATTTATAAAAAGATTTTTGATGAGTCAAGGGATAGAGGGCCCACAGTGGCCCGAACGATTGACCAACGCATCCGTTAGTGGCGAGGAGGAACAAGAAGAAAGAGAGAAATTGGAAGAGGAAGCAGATGAGGATGATGAAGAGATAGAAGATGATGACCCCGCACTGTATATTGATGATTTTGACGCGATTTTCGCTCCCGAGTGACCTACCACGACATAGTTAGTCTTCAAAGGCCTGAGACCACCGAGGCATCAAGGCTACTAAAGGTTGGCCAACAAGGGAAAATGGAAGGAGATAGTTAGACCGGAGCCGGGCTCTCATGATGATTAGTTACATGTTTTCACATTCTTTTCTTTTATTTTATGTGGCATGTAACTATAAACTACTAAATTATTTTTCCAAATTTGTATTTGGATTGGGTTTTGTTTTAATTTGTTTTTATCACTTGTATTTGTTTGGTTTTGTTGTTTGTCTTTTTGTGCAGCCACACTTTCAATCATGAATGAGAATGGGGATGACCCGAGAATGGGAATTCTCGTACCTTCTAATCTTTTTTTTGGACATACATTAGGGACAATGTGTAACTTAAGCGTGGGGGGATGCACATCATTTTTAATTTTTTTTGTGTTTTATTGCATGTCTTCGATTTTTAAGTTAAATTTTTAAAAAAATTCAAAAAAAAAATTCTTTTTTTTCTTTGATTTTCTTGTGATTACATGGTGCTTGGACAATAATTAGGCAATAGGCCATTGGATGTAAATATTGAATAAGTACTTTTGGATTGTCAAGCATGTAAATTTTGATTGATATTAGATAATTCAATATTCTTAGAAGTAGATTGATTAGTTCAATAAGTTAATTTGGTTAGTAGACTAGGGACAACTGTTCTTAATGAAAAAAATGTTTAGATTGTGCCATAGGATAAATGGATCATGTAGATACTTGTATATAAATAAATCTTAGATTGTTAATTTTTCATCCAAATAATTGTAAGCATGATAGAAAATGTAACTTATGAAATGTTTTGGGAAGGACTTAGGCATTGTTTGATAAGCATCAAGCCAAAAAGATTTAACCTTATGGTATTGGCCATTAGTTCTCATACTTTGAGCCTCATGTAATCCTTTCTTGATGAGCCTTATCTTTGAAGCCTTGAGCCTAAATACACCCTCTTTGCCCTATACTAAAATGAAATATTAAATGGACGGGAGCCATAAATATTGAGGTTACGTAGGAACATTATGCTAGCTTCGAATGGTTTGTGAGAGAAAAAGAAGAGGCTACATGATATGCTATGTATAGAACCTTGCTAAGTAAATTAGCACAAAAAATCATATATATCGCGTAAATAAAAGCAAGAAAAATTAGAAAAACAAGCTCAAATGACAAATAAAATTCAAGCTTCCAAAGAAGACTTTCCATTCATAATGTGTTAAAACTTGCTAGTTTACTGCACATACCAATATCATGTAGTATATTCTAAGTTTTTGGAGAGATAAGGAAGTGGGAAGAAGGAGAAATAAGGAGGCAAGCTTTAAGAATAATTTCCAGGCGAATGGGGGACAATGTCATGTGCTTTATTGTTTCTAGTGCTTGAACCCGTTTAGAGTGACCTTTTGTTTGAATTTCGAACTGTCCTAAGCCTTTGAACGTTACAAGCATAGAAAACCTTTGGGACTCGAATATTCCGCTAGCACATTTCTCTTAACTTACTTGCATTATTTTGGATGAACGCTTTCAATTCGCTTTATGTATCTGTAATGTATCTACATAGTCCATTTTAATGGATAACATAATTTTACATATCATCATTTGAATTACCTCTAGATTTGTTACCATTCTAATTTACTGAACTAGTTTTGTATGCTTTAAGAAAAACCAAGTTAGTTAAATGTCATTCTTAAATTGCATGTGAGATAACTTGGGTACAAGTTTGTTATTTTACTACCATGTTGCCTTTTTGTCCAATTTAGTCCAAGAGTCATCTCTTTTTTTTCATTTTTTGTGTGTTTACTTGAGGACAAGCAAATAGTTAAGTGTAGGGGAGTTGGATTTGCCATAATATGATATGTCAAATTAAGCTTACTCGTTATACTTAAGGTGCTTGTTTTCAAGCAAATTAGTGTCTTTTCTATAGTTTAGCTTAGTTTTTAGATTTTATATTCAATAAGTGTTTTTTTTTTGCTCATTTTGAGACCTAAATTGGCCAAATGCGTTATTTGGACCTTAACAATCAATTGAGTGTTGTAAAAACTAAATGGTGGCTAGATTTTTGAGCAAAAAACATCACCAATGAGGGGGTATTACAATATTGACGCATGGATATCACGATACCCACAACAGTCATGAAATGAAGAGAAGAATGAAAACCACCTATAGTGGTATCGCGATATCCTCCTTGGTTAGCATGATACCCAATACCCAACCTTCAAACGGAACACCCCATTCAGAAATTACTGACGATATTGCGATACCAGACCATGGGTATCGCGATATCACTGTCATGAGGGGACAGAAATTAACAACAAGGGAATACCTTGTCCAACCGAAGCACCAATAAAAAAGACAAATGATCTACCACAAATCATAGTGGTACATTAAGTACTTTCGAAACTTAACGAGCTAGTTTTCTATTCATTTTAATATATTTGATTGCATTTTCACATTTCTTAGTGTAGATTCAAAATATTGCAAAATAAGCATTTTTACGCATTATTTTGACTTAGTTGACCTAATGGGCCAATACCGACCATAATGTGTGTTTAAACCCTAGGATTGACGACCTTAGGAAGTAATCTAGGACAAACAAGGTCGAAGTTTACTGAGTAAATCGTGGATTCATCTGAGTCAGGAAAGTGAGGTCAAGAGATAAGTGTGAATGTCAATTAGTTAAGTAGTAAAGGCCGATAGGTAATACTATTTATTTAATAACTAATTCGCTAACGAAAACTCAAATTTCGAAGTTAATTACAACCACTGAAGCAAGTTAATCTTTTGCTGTTAATTGAGAGATCTTTTTTGTTAACTTTTTTATTAGTAGTTAGTTCTTATTTTACAATTTTAATTATCATAATTCGATTTTTGGTGACTACTATTTAGACCTGCTAGTGTAGATAATATATTTAGATTTAATTCAACCTCCCTTGGGTATGATCCTCGGAATACTTTCTTGTGTTCTATTGTAACACTAAACTATATTAAAACTTGACCTATTCTCTTGTAGATACCTTACTGATTTTATATATTTCTATTTGCACAATTTGTACGGTAAATGTTCACACATTTGGAGGCGGTCACCACATTGAGGGGCATTTTGTTCAAGAAAAATGGGTCAAGATAGCTACTAAAAAGAGCCAAAATTGGTTGAAGAGAGAGAGAGAGAGAGAGAGAAGGCATTAGGCACATTTTTAGTCATCTTCTTAGTTTTTCTTTCATTTCTAAGGTTTTATTTCTTCTCCTGTATAGATGCAAATTTATTTTCTGTTAATTTCCTTGTGTGGGCATTTTGTTCAAGAAAGAGGTTAGAATAGCTACTAAAAAAGCCAAAAATTGATTGAAAAGAGAGAAAGGATGATGCATTAGGCACAAGTTTGAGTCATCTTCTTAGCTTTTATTTCATTTATAGAGTTTTAGTTCTTCTCCTCCATAGATGTAGATTTAATTTTCTGCTAGTTTCATTGTGCTTCTTTACAATCTTAGTGTTAGTTAACACTATAGCTTAGATTTATTTACTTGTTTAGAACCTTTAGCTTGCTTGTAATGAAATTTTCATCTCTAGTTTAATGTTATTTTAGTTTGTTTTCTTTTTCTTTATTAAAAATATCATATTTATTGCTCTTGTTCATTTATCTTGTTCTTAGTTGTTTTTCCTTCAAGTCTTTCAAATAAAAAACCCAAGCTTTCATCTTTTTATTGAGTTTTATGTTCATGGCTTTCATGGTAGCTTCTTTGATGTTTGTTAGATTAGAAATGGTAATGGGTAAATAAACCCTATGGGGTTGGTTCTTGGAGATGTGGGTAACCTAATTTTTGGGTTAGGACTAAATTAAATTCACTTCAAAACTTAGGATTGATGCCCCTAAGGAAAAATCAAGATAAATGAGACCGGGAGATAATCTTATTGTGCACTGATTCATTAGTTCCGAGTTAGTTGGGTGAGATCAAGAGATAAACTGAACTAATTTGTCTAACTTGGTAAATTTGAGACCGAGAGGTAAAATGGAGCCACTTCAACCAACCACATTGAATTCAACCAACCACCGGTCATTATTGATTGGATAGCTTTATCACTTTGTATCTAGGAGCCTACCCAGTGAAGTCTTAGTATCTGATTGTTGTTCTTAGTATCTGATTGTTATTTAGTGACTTAAGAGTAGAGATGAGTAAGTAAATTGTTTATTTTGATCAAATATAGAATTCTTTGTATGCGCCATTTGTCGAACTCTTAGCTTGGTGAATATTTGTGGTTTGGAGGACTCTTTCGATAAGTGTACACCACCAAGATACTTTTGTGAACTCACTTGGTTTACTGTTGAATGGATTTGTTTATTATTTAAGGTAATTTAGTTAGTTCAGTTTCAACTCAGTTTGAATGAAACTATGCTACTTTAGATGGAAAGACTTAACTTTTTATAAGCACACCTAATCACGAGAATCAAGAGTGTTAGTGGAATTATCTAATTTTTCCACTAAACCTTTTCTGCGTGCTTAAGTATAATAGTGCCTTCACCGAAAATCTTTGTGTTTTCTTTGTATTCATCTTCCTCTTTGATCCTCTTTGCATTTTCTGAAAAACCAAAGTCCAAAAAACCTTTCTGAAGTTGGGTTCATTGTAGTCAGCCAAATTATGCTTTTTTTATAGCTCTCTGGTAATTGCTGATGAACCTTAAGTTATTCTTAAGGTCATTTACGTGTTTTTGACTCTACATGCATAAGTGTCAGACTTGTGCATAAGGAAACTTCTTGGTTTAAGGTTAAGTATTAATTTTTCGTGCATGCATGTTTAGATTCAATGAAATAGCAATCTAATATGTTTAAATGACCTTATTTTTAGCTCAAAATGCAACTGAATGACCGAGCAACAAAGGCAAAGGACCTGTTATTTAGACTGTTATTTTTCTAGCAAGTTCCTTCTCACTTCAATGTGTTGTGATTATCTTTACTTTATAATATTTTACAGTAAGTATTCTTACTCTGTAAAGGATGATCAGTGTATATGTGTGTGTGAATAATGGTTGTCTGTTATGAGTCATTAGTCTGAGTTTTGTATGTCTAGGATAAGAAGTATAGGTCATTTTCATGTTAAACCACTACCATCTCCTTCTTATATGAATGATATGGTATGAATTTATCTATGGAAATGGAGTTAAAGAAAATATGTTATGTAGCCTCAAGTAGGGCAGATATATTTTGCGAATTGGATTGGCATAACTCAATTGTGTTGGAAAAAATCCGGTTGGAAAATAGTTTTCTTGCACGACGAAAAATTAAAATTTTGAAAACCGACCCAAGTTGTGATATTTATAGGAATAAACTTTTACCCAATTTGTACTTGTGTTTTTAGATAAGTGGATCCATGATGTTTTTCGACTTTCAACCAATCGATCTTGTCTGCTACTCTCGTACCACGAATTGTTTCGAGTGTGGGCTCGAACCAATTGAATTGAAACACATAACTAGAAAAAATTTTCTCTCCTTTTGGGGTGAAAACAAAAATTCTCTCTTCTTTTTATTCTGGAAAAATATATTATCATTTGAGAATAAATTCTATCTATTTTTCGGCAGAGAAAAAATCTCTCGAAGTTGTGTTAATAGCTCTACCAGTGTAATCTATTTATAGGAAGAGAAAGTAGAACCATTGTAGAATTGTATAGGTTTATTTTAAATAGGAAAACAATATCCTACTTAAAGTAGGAGAGGGGAGAATGACTCACCCTTGTATTTCTACTCGGGTTGTCGCCCCCTTGATGTTATATGAGGGGTTTTGGGCCTCTCTCTCATTGGGTCCAATTACGAGTACTTAGGCTTTTTTGACCCAGTACTCTATAACATGATCCAACCTGATTCAGTTTTTCTATTTCCCAAAATAAACATTAATATTTACATATTAAATAATTTTCTCATCCCAATTTTACTCTAATAAAATTTTGACGATTTTAACCCTAGTAAAATTTAAAGAAAATTCATTCAATATGTCACAACTCAACATATTCACTATGACCGAATGATTTATTTTCATTTTCGGGCTTCAAAACAGTCTAGAAACATAAACTCATTCTTCTATCATTTTTTAAGTAATCCTATATAGGATTGCAAGTTTCCATTTTCATTTTCATTTCCATTTTTGGAAATCATCACTCATTTCAAAATGATTCCATTTCTCCATTTCAGAGAAAACCATAATCATCCCTGAATGTATTTCATTTCTCTTTTTCTATTCATCCCGTTCATTTCTATTCAAACACACAATTCATTTTTGGTTTCAACGAGCTAGCGGAGGGACCAATTGGAAATATGTGGTTGAGGCTCAAATGATTTATAATTAAGTTCCAGCTTTTCGCCTATTAATTATGAACTCATTAGTCACAAATTCATTCCACTATAGTATCATGACTGAGCTCTCCTCAACGACATACCATTATGAAAGCAACTACTCAGTGCTTGTCCAATGACCATGTCTTTAGTGTGTTACATTTATAAGATATCCTTGATCTCTTTGGGATAATATTCTTTATCCGATTATGATCCTATTTTATCTCATGGTAACCATTGCATCTTTCTTCATGAAAAGTCAATCACTATCAAATAGTAATGAAGTCATCCATCACAAAGACTAACGACTTGTGGCCACATTTACTTTTCATCAACCATGTAATGCCAATGAGAGGATATCATTTACCCATGTTTTGAGCTATGAATTCTACTGTTGTGAATGACACTACATACTATAGAAGTCATACACCCAATGTACTAGCTTTCGGTTCCTTATCTATTTGAACTCAGGCTTTTACTTACATCAAAGTGTACGGGTCACACATACATAGTTCGCCATCCACTTAGGATTTAGGTATGCCACAATGTGAACGACACAAGTGAATAAATTCATAAACAGATTTAAGATCTATTCTACTTGGGTTTTGCCCAATGTACTGTTAGTCTAGTCAGTCACATCTATGTCTCTATCTTTTAGGAGTCATCTGCCCCGATGCCTAAGATAAGGCATCTCTCCAATTGGACTTGATAGACGACATATTAGTCCTTCAATGGGTTTGCTTATTTTCGATTAGACTAAGGACATGTTTAGGTTCGTCTACAAATATAAGCTCGTCTACAAATATAAGCTATCTTTTTGTATTACGATCCGACCATGTAATACTGCTTAGTATCAGTTAAACATTAGACAACTAGTGAGCAACATTTACTTCTATTTTGCTTTGCATGCAAAAACAATGTGAGGACAATTATACAAAGTATATTAATGTAACCAATGGATTTTTTTATTAGCCAATCTCTTCCAAAAAAATTACAAGTGTATATTGACGAAAATATTACACTCAGGGCACCAGATACAACAAATTAAACATGCTACTGAATGATGCTAAAATGGGAGCTATAAGGAGAAAATGCATAACAATGAAATGAAAACATCTTATATGAATCTGACTTTGAACTCTGGGTATGTGGTTGGCGTGAAAATGGAATGTCTAAGTTATGTTGTGTTGGCATATAATATTCGCCCATATGACACGCCATTGGCGTCTGAGTCTGTTTGAGTTCTGCATATGCCATTGGCATACTCTGAAATGTTGAGAGATTCCTTTGAAAGAATGGAGTGTGCTATTAGTATTTTGCTTAAGATCTTTTTGGAACTCACTAAGTTCTTTTAAACTTACCCTGTTACCCTTTACCTTCTCAGGCCTACTATTGAAGGAAGTCTTTCTAAAGGACTATGCTAAAGGACATCTACTATTGTGAGACATCTGTTTATTTATACTATGCATGACTTATGGGGTGATGCCTAAATGTATTTTGAGAAGGATTTGTATTTGAAACTTATATTCGATAAACTTTATTTTAATGAAATTTCATTTAAATCTATGGAAGGTTTCATAGTGTTATATTTCGAATGATGAAATTATCCTATTGAAGTATATACGCCATTTGACTTAAACTTTATTTTAGTATTTATTAAAGGTCTAATTCAAATTCTGTAGTTTTACAAAGTTTACGACAAAAATAGTTTTAAAGATGGATGATTTCTAAGTGGTGAGTCGTCATACTTGAATCATTCCAAGAGATCAGGTTTAGCGTGTTACAAGTTTGGTAACAGAGTCAAGGTTTAGTCGATTCTCAAAACCCTAAAGGCTATGTCACACCCCATCATGCATAGTACACCTCTAGCTTAGTCTTTAATGAATGAAGTAAGTTAAATTTTCTTTTGTATTGATATAAGAAAATGTCTGACAAATCTAGAGAAACTACCGGGGAAGAAATGGAAAGTCATATGCCTACATAAGAATAAACTCCCGCAAATAATAAGGGTAATGCAGATAATGCCTTTAGAAATATGTTTTTCATGATTATGACACAACTATTTGATCAGTTTATGGGAAAAACTCAAGAACCCCAGCCACAACAACCTCATCAACCATAGCCTAAAGTGGTTCGCCTAACACAACCTGCTCCATAGGTACCTGCTGTAACTTCATCTAAAATTGATCATGTTCGAGAGATTAGAAAAATGAGTGCCAAAGAGTTTCTTGGTGATAAAGGTGATAATGCCACTGTGACTGGACAATGGTTATCCCATTTATGTAAAGTGATAAAAGAATTAAAATATATTCCTGAGGATAGTCTTTTGTGTGTTATATCACTGTTAGAAGGGGAAACTTATCAATGGTGGGAAACCTTGGTTAGTGTAACTCTAGAAGAAATGATTGATTGGGATTTTTTTTGGAAAAGTTCAGGGAAAGATATGTAAACCAAATGTATGTTGAACAAATGCGGAAAGAATTTTTGTATCTGAGACAAGCTATGATGTGTGTTATGGAGTATGAATGAGAATTTTGGAGACTTGGTCACTATGCAAAGAACATGTTTCAAACAAAGAAGGAAATATGTGATAAATTTAAGTAGAGATTAAGGGATGAAATTCGTGCATTAGTGGCAGCTTCTAAATGTAAAACTCTTACAGCACTGATAGCTAAGGCCCGTAAGATGGAAACAATCATCAGAGAAAAAAGTAATCATTTTGAAAGGGAAAAGATGAATAGGGGTAGGTCAAGCCCTCCACTTCCAATATGTTTTAAAAAGCCTAGAGACCAGAATTATTTAGTTTCAAGAAGGGATTCGCAGTATGGCCCCTTTAGAGTTCGATTGAGCTAGAATGTGAAATAATACTTATTTCCTGTACTCACTATAGTATGGCCCCTTTAGAACTTAAAGAGCTAAAAGAGCAGTTGAAAGATTTGTTAGATAAGGGTTTTATAAGACCAAGTATTTCATCGTGGGGTACGCCAATTCTGTTTTTGGAAAAGAAAGATGGAACAATGCGCCTATGTATAGATTATTGTCAATTGAACAAGGTAACCATAAAGAATAAGTACCCTTTGCCCAAGATTGAAGATCAGTTTGATCACTTATGTGGGGCTATAGTTTACTCCAAAATTGATTTGAGGTCTGGATACTATCAGGTAAAGATCAAGGGTGATGATGTACTTAAGATAGCCTTTAGATCTAGGTATGGTCACTATGAATTTTTGGTAATGCCCTTTGGTTAGACTAATGCGCCTACAATATTTATGGACTTAATGAATAGAGTATTCTAGTCATATTTGGATCAGTTTGTAGTGGTCTTTATTGATGACATATTGGTTTATTCTAAGAATAAAGATGACCATGAGGAACATTTAAGAACTGTGTTGATAACTCTGCGTGATAATCAATTATATGCTAAGTTCAGTAAATGTGAGTTTTAGCTAAAAGAAGTACATTTTCTAAGACATATTATCTCTGCTGATGGTATTAAAGTAGATCCTGCCAAGGTAAAAGCATTACTTGAGTGGAATCTGCTAAAAAATACATCTGAAGTCTGTAGTTTTCTGGGATTAGCAGGATATTACAGAAGATTTGTCAAAAGGATTTTCAATATTAGAATCACTATTTCCTCGATTATTGAAAAAAAAAGAAACGTTTGTGTGGCATGATGAATGTCAGCAGAGTTTTGAGAAATTGAAAGCAGTTTTGACTAAAACTCTATTATTCGCATATCCAGAGTGTGGGATAAAGTATATAGTTTTTACTAACACATGTTTGAATGGGTTGGGATGTGTGCTTATGCAGAGGGGTAAGGTTATTACATATGCATCTTGTCAGCTTAAACCTCATGATCTGGCATAGGAAGTAGTGGTTTTAGCATTAAAGATATACAGAGAAATTTCATCAAAAGGATTTGAATTTGCTCTAAAAAATATGGTTAGAACTGTTGAAAGATTATGATTTGACTATTGAGTATCATCCAAGGAAGGCAAATCTGGTAGCATTATTATCTCTCCGAGCAAAAGTAAGTATGTCTGATAATAGATCATTACTGGCAGAATTAGTTGTGTAGCCAACTTTTCTTTCTCGGTTATTAGAAGAGCATATGAAAGATGTTCAATGTGATTTTTTCAAACAACTAATGATATCTGGAAAAGTAGCAAATTTCAATCTAGGTACAAATGGTAAGTTAAGATTCATGAGAAGAATGTTTGTACCAGCTTGGAATGAATTGTGGAAAGAGTTGCTAAGAGAAGCTCATCAGGGACCATTTTCACACCATCCTAGGAGTATTAAAATGTATAAAGATTTGAAGAGCTCATATTGGTGGCCTAGTGTGAAGAGAGAAATTGAAGAGTCTATCTCAACCTGTTTGTCTTGCCAAAGAGTTAAGGTGGAACATTAAGTTCCCTCCAGTATATTGTATCCTTTGGAATTACCAAAATGGAAGTGGAATAGAATTACTTTAGAATCCTTTAAGGAAAAATTCTGTATGGGTGATAGTAGACAGGCTTACTAAGTCAGCTCATTTTCTACCTGTGAATACTACTTATTCTTTGGAGAAGTTAGATGAGCTTTATATTGCTAAATAGTACGTATGCATGGAATTTCATCTTCCATAGTTTTAGATAGAGATACAAGGTTTACTTCAAGATTCTAGAATCAATTACAGAGATCTTTGGGAACTAAACTGCAACTCAGTATTGCATTTCATCCTCAAACTGATGGCCAATCTAAAAGAGTTATTCAAGTCTCAGAGGAGATGTTCAGAATATGTGTAATTGATTTTGGAATGAACTGAGAAAGGTATGTTTCTTTGGTTGAGTTTGCTTACAACAACAGTTTTCATACTAGTTTGAAAATGTCCCCCTTTGAAGCTTTATACAGTAGAAGATGTAGAACACCTACTTGTTAGGTGAAGCTCAGTGAAAGAAAGTTAGTGGGTCTTAAGTTGGTACGTGAAACTAAAGAAAAAGTCTTTGTTATTCGTAATAATTTAAAAGCTGCTTAAGATCATTAGAAAGCATATATAGATCTAAAGACAAAAGAAATTTCTTTTGAAGTTGGTGATAATGTATTTTTGAAAGTCTCTCCTTGAAAGAAGATATGTTGAGAAGATATAGATCAAATCCAGTTCATGTTATACAAATTGAAGAGTTAGAGGTTGAACCAAACTTGTCTTATGAAGAAGAGCCCATTTGTATTTTGGCAAGATAGGTAAAAGAGCAAAGGAACAAGAGAATTCCATTAGTGAAAGTATTATGGAGAAATCATAATACAGAATAGGCTACATAGGAAAGGGAGAGCCAAACGAAAGAGCAATATCTTCAGTTATTTTAGGTATGAATTTCCAGGACAAAATTTTGTAAGTAGGATAGGGTTGTAACAACCCATCCAGTGAAGTCTTGGTATTTGATTATTGTTTAGAGCTTTTGGTGGATTAAGAATAGATATGAGTAAGTAAATTTTTTTTATTAAGTATATGATTCTTTGTATGCACCATTTGGTGAACTCTTAGCTTGGCTAATATTTGTGGTTTGGAGGACTCTTCCGATAACTGTACACCACCCAGATACTTTGGCGAACTCACTTGCTTTATTTTTGAACAGATTTGTTTATTATTTAAGTAAGCTAATTTAGTTAGTTCAATTGAGACTTAGCTAGAATGGAACTAAGCTACTATAGATGAAAAGACTTAATTTTTTATAAGCACACTTAATCATGAGAATCAAGAGTGTTAGTGGAATTATCTAATTTTTCCACTAAACCTTGTCTTCATGCTTAAGTATAAATATAGGATAGCAATGCCTTCATCAAAAATCATTTTTTTTCTTTATATTCATCTTCCTCATTGATCTTCTTTACATTTTCTGAAAAACCAAAGTCCAGAAAACCTTTCTAAAGTTGGGTTCACTGTAGTCAGCCAACTTATGCATTTTCCATAGCTCTCTGGTAATTACTGATGAAACCTAAGTTATTTTTAAGGTTCTTTACGTGTTTTCGACTCTGCATGCATAATTGTTAGACTAGTGCGTAAGGAAGGAAACTTCCTGGTTCAAGGTTAATTGTTAATGTTTCGTGCATATGATATGAATAATATGATATGAATTGATCTATGTAAATGGAGTTAAAGGAAATATGTTGTGTAGCCTTCGGTAGGGCAGATATATATTTCAAATCGGATTGACATAACACAATTAAACAAGCTACTGAATGATTCTGAAATGGGAGCTATAAGGAGAGAATGTATATAAATAAAACAGAAACATCTTATAAGAGTCTGAATCTGAACTCTGGGTATGTGGTTGGCATGAAAATGGAATGGCTAAGTTATGTTGTGTTGGTGTATAGAATTCGCCTGCGTAACACGCCATTGGCGTACTGAGTCTGTCTAAGTTCTGTATATGTCATTGGGTGTACTCTGAATTTTTAAGAGATTCCTTTGAAAGAATGGATTGTGCTACTAGTATTTTGCTTAAGATCTCTTTGGAACTCACTAAGTTCTTTTAAACTTACCCTGTTACCCTTTTCCTTCTCAGGTCTACTATTGAAGGAAGACTTTTTGAATGACTACGCTAGAAAACATCTACTGCTATGAGACATCTTAATGTGAGCACGACCACATCATGTTATGACGCAATTCGACGACATCAGGATTGGCCCAAGCACGAGGGGCCCAAGTGCAAAATGAAACATCTCACAGGCCAGATTGATTATTGGGCAAATGTTTTTAAGGACTTTTTAATTTAATAAAATTTTATTTAAATTAATAAGTTTGCATATTTTAATTTTGACTTGCATTATTTGTGTTTTGCATTTAATAAAGTCATGCATTATGTAACTTTCATGTTAGTTACGTATGCATCATAAATAATGAAATGCATTATGTAACTCTCATGTTAGTGAAGATTGCATCATAAATTATGTTATGTATTATGTAACTCCCATGTTAGTTAAAGTTTGCATCTTTAAATGAAGTCATCCATTAGTAACTCATTATCTTAATTAAATCATGCATTTAAGAATCTTAGTTGTTTGAGTTAGTTTATATAAGTGTGTTATTTAATTTGGATGTTACTTTTTAATGCATAAGTTATAGTGTGTTTATTTTCATAAATAAATATGTGTGTCTCTAGTTAATTGACAAGTTGAATAAGAATGTGAAAAGTTTGCAATGTTTAATGTTTTTTAAATAAGTTAATTGTGTGTTCAATTTGTTTGTTGTAGGAAAGTCCAAAAGGTTGGTCACGTATTTTAAAGCTACAATAGAGTTGTTTGTTAGCCAAGAAGAATCAAATGTTGTCACATTCAAATGGTTGCTCAGTTTTGGCATAAAAGAGTGCATTTTGGTCACTTAATTGCCGGTGCATAAAGAGAACATTTTTTGTGGATAATAAAGCACTCAAAGCTCATTATGGGGGTTATCTAAATGGTGCTTTTTTATATGACTAAAGACTCTTCAAATTGGGCAATTTCAAAGCTTTTAAAAAGAACATTAAGGAGGCTGTTAATGGATCAAAAGGAGACTCCTCAAGTCTGATCAATTTTTGGATTCTTTATCCTTCATTATGACGCCATTACAAGAGGATGTTACACAAGTTTTATGATTCAGTTTCAAGGGAGCTGAAGGGACATAAACTAAGCACATTAAGATCACATTTAGTCTTCATTAAGGAATAGAGTCATGCCTTTTCATCTACAGCAGAATAAAATGAAGAGACATGACCATTGGCTTTCCTACACGAGTTAAAACTGAAATTAAAGCTTGTAATAACCTTAGTTATTTGCTGAAGATGAAAGGTTTCACATAGGCATTCGAATAGTCATAATAGTGCCTATAAATAGCTTGTAAGAGGACATTGTTTTGGTTAGACTATGATGAATGAATTTGCATTTTGTGAGAATTTTTCTCTTGAGTTCCTTATAACACAAAAAACTAAACTTATCAAGGCTCTTTCCTTTGTGGCATTCTTCTTCATTTCTTATACCTTTGGTTTTATTTTTTTTATAAACAACGGGTCGAGGTTTGTTAGATTATAATTCTTGTTTCAATTGTTTTTCGTATAGAAAACGGGTCACGTTATTTAATGTTGGTTCTTTTCTCGTACAAGCCTTTGTTTTCAAGATTCTTATTTTTATTTCTGTAGCAACAAGTACCTGTTTGGAAATGGTCGGGCAATCAAGTGACTAGTAATCCTAAATCGATTATGAGATCACATCACATCTGTTTATTTGTACTATGTATTACTTATGGGGGTGATGTCTAGATGTATTTTGAGAGTGATTTGTATTTGAAACTTATATTCAATAAAAATTGTTTTAATGAAATTTCATTTAAATATATGGAAAGTTTCATAGTGTTATATTCTAAATGATGAAATTATCCTATTGAAGTATATACACCATTTGATTTACACTTTATTTCAGTATTTCATTAAGGGTTTAATTCAAATTATGCAGTTTTACAAAGTTTACACCAAAAATAGTTTTAAAAATGGATGATTTCTAAGTGGTGACTCGTCTTACTTGGATCCTTCCAAAAGATCAAATTTGGCGTGTTACATTGCATGCTTTATAGTTTAGTCCTTTTTTTTTATTTGTTAGCTAATTAGTTTAATTAAACTCAAATTCATGGTCTACTGTGCTATGTTATATAATGAGTAGTTGTTTAGACTTTTTATTTGCATGTTTGTAGCTAGAATTCACTTAATCACTGACTCTTGTGGGTTCGATCATCGATGTACTCTTGTACCCTATTGTACAAATCATATTACAGCTGACCTGTCACACTTGTAGACACTACACGTAGTTATTCTAATTTCATTGTTGTATTAATGTTGATTTTTTGGGTCATAGTACACGCACGTGCGGGGCAAGGCGAGGCGATCATTAAACTTAGTAAAGGTTAGGATATGATTGACATATCAATAGGGTCTTGTGCAACCATGTATGAATTGATGAAAAATGTTACTGAGATCCTACATTTGTTGCAAAATCGAAGATACATGTGACACAAGTTTAGCCTAGACTGGTAACCTAATGTTATTTTAAAGGTTTATCCCAAACGGGTAACCTGAAATGTATATTTTTAACTTGGACAAGAAATCACACATGTCGTTATCAACGTTTAGCCTGGAGTGGTAATCTAGCATGAGTATACTTAGCTTAGACGAGCAAATTATGTATCAGAGATATATGTGTATCCAAGTTCGTTTACTAGAGTTCTTCGGGCTAAGTGGCTAATGTAAAATGGAAAATTGAAATGAAATTATATAAGTTTGAGGTTCGAATGATAAATGTTGATTTGAGCATGATTAAATTATTGAAATGTCAATTTTAAGATGGATTGGATTGATATATGGTCAAGATTATCATTTGGCTTGATTATATTTGTGTTTTGCCATGTTAGCTAAAGTATGCATCTTGTGGTAGCTTTTTGTATTTAATTGTATGATAAGGTAAGATTTTTTGTTTAATATCTATGAGCTTACTAAGGATTTCATATGCTTACCCAGTTGATTTCCCTTTCCCTTAAATCATCTTGCAGAACACGTTAAACCAGATCATTCCAAAGCTCACACTATCCTATCACCGAATTGGTAGTATCTCGATTGTTTGAGTCTTAAGTTGTGACATGTAGGTGTCTTGAGTTATTTTGATGTATATAAATGTTTGGTATACACCTTAATGTTGAAATCCTTGATAAGAATTAGTAACTAGTGATGTTTGTGATGCATTTGTTGATAAATGGTTATTTTAGTTCATGGTTGATGGCATAAAAGTGTTGGTGATTATTCATGTATGTATCACAAGTGAAATGGCAAGTGTTGATAAAGTTGGCATAGGTAAGGTTAGGCATTTGAATGGATTAAATTAATGTGCTTAAATGGTATTGAAATTCATAAGTTTAATTGGTATTAATGTTGTGAACATCTTGTTAAGAAGTTGAATTGGGTGCGTAAATTTGATTGGTATGGTTTAATGCAGGATTTGAATCAGATGAGTTTGACATTAGGTGACTATGTCACAATTTGGTTTGGAAACATTGAATTGAGTGCGTAAACTTGATTGGCATGGTTTAATGCATGTTTTGGATTAGATGAGTTTGACATTAGGTGAATATGTTACAAGTTGGTTCGGAAGCATTGAAATAGGTACCAAATAGTTCATTTTTACCAAAAATAGAGTCCACGTCATGATGAACAACCATCCTCGTCGCAACGTTAGTTGACAGTCAGTCACAATGTGACAAACTATTTTGGCATGTCACGACGTGGAGTAAATAATTTTTCCACATTGACCTTAAAATTTTTAAACTTTACAATTTGGTCCTATTTCTTGCTTGGGTCAACAAAGGGATTTCATAAGCTTGATTAAGATCCCAAAATGATTTTTTATCATATTTTGAGTTTTAATAACATTGGATTACATCTATAAATGCTTATAGATTGATTGATTGACTGTAGTTACTCCAGTAACAAATGTAGCATTCCGTACTCGGATCCAGCAACCGAGTCGAACGAGGGGTGTTACGATGTACATAGGTTGTGCATTTTGATCGAATTCTATTTTGGATGTTTAGTAAACTTGAATTGTAATGAACTTATTAATTCTCCTTGATGAATTGTTAATGTTTAATGTTCATAATGTCAATGGAAATGGAAATTAGTTCAAGTTCATCTGACAACAAATTTGGTTTCACACACTTAGATTCAGCGGTTGAGACCGGTGTGTGGTGTCACAGAAAGATAGTTCAATCCTAGCAACCCAAAAAAGTAATTGATAACTCTTGAAAAGAGTTATAGTTCATGCCTTTAGACTAGGTTAATTGTGTATACTTAAGTGAACTTAATTGCATTTTAGGATATTATTTTAGCATTTTTAGAACATTGCATAAGAAGCTTAGATGGTGCTTAAATATTATTATTTGTTACTTTTACTTGCTTTTGGTAGGGCTGTGTTTGGTGGTTTGGCAGGTGCAGGTTGAAGAAGGATAAATAAAGGAGTAAAGGTTTGTCAAGGCAAAAGTTTAGACATTTTGTCAGCATCAATGTCGTGGCAATGTTGGGTAGATCGAGTCAACATCTAACCCATACCAGTTTTAGCCCAACTGTTCTTGTACCAAAAAAATCTGCCTAAAAAAAAGGAGAAAATAATCTTGGGCTTTTTGTTTTTATCCTAGAAAGAAAGAATTTTAAAAAAAGGAGAAGATAATCTTGGGTTGTTGAAAAAAGAATTTAAAAAGAGGAGAAGATAAACATGGGTTATTGGATTTACCCTAGGAAAAAAGCTATAAAAAGCCAAAAGAGGAAACCTTAAATGGTGAACAAGGGGGAGAGATCCTTAGGAAAAGATAGAGGGTAGCGACTGAGTAGAAACAGAAAGAGGAAGACAAAAGCAATCCATTTCAGCCATCATAGGACACTGTGTTGCTGGAGTGTGAGCTAGACATGAGAAAGTTGTCCTTCAGAAGTCTTCTTTATTTCTTACTTTTTTCTTCCTTGAATTTAATGATGAAAATGGTGTTGGATATTATTTTGGTTTTCAATTTTATGTGCCAACCCATAAGCTAAACCACATAGGGATGGGATTGTATGATGAAACTTTTATTTTCTTTAATGGTTGAAGCATATATCTGAATCAATTTATTGTTTCATTCAATTGCTTTATTTCTAAGTTGTATGCATGCAATCTCTAGACATAAATGAATGTTCAGCATGCCCATAAACTAAATCTAATTCTGAAAAGGTTGGATTAGTTGGATTAATATTGAATGATATAAGCAAGTATTCGACCGATATTTGTCAGACTCTAGGCATAAAGCAGTGTTGATACAGAAGGAAAACAATACATGGGACTGTATTAAGGCCTATAGACACAGGCAAGGTAACTTGAGGTTTTTGCTCTCCAAAGAAGTAGACCATTTTAAAACTCTTTTTAGTAGTAAACTTAGTATAACTTTTTCGAGGCATTATTGACAGTAAGGGTAGATTCTTAGTAATCCTGACCTTCTGAATCAACATCATATATCATTTATTCTTTGTCATTGTATCTTTACCATATCATTTTTAGTTATTAACTTTTTTCATTTACATGATATTCGCGTAGTAGTTCTCATAATTACCATTACATTTCTACTCTCATTTTGCCATAGCATTTCCAAGTTTTCATTAATTCCACATATTGCATACATCACCATTCCTTTAATTGCCACTGCATGCTTACCATAGCTTTATCATAGCATTAATTACATTTTTATTATAAAAACTTGACCACTTTTGTGCCTTAATTCGATCCTTATGGGAACGATAGTCACTCATCACTTTATTACTTGGTTTGACGTGTATACTTGCACAAATCGCATAGCATGTCACACGCTTTTGCGCCGTTGCCCGGGATCGGTAATTTGGTGTAATTTTATTTTGTTATTTTAATTAATTTTATTAGTTTCATTTAACTTAATTATATTTAATTTCTACAGGTTTGTCATCAATGCATGAGAAGAGGCATTCCTGCTAATAAGGAATATCCTTTTGACTTAGAGATCGAAAGAACTTTACAAAAAAGGTGGAAAGAACTGCGAAAAATGGCTAGGAACGGGAATGATTCTGGTCTCAATGATAATTCGAATGATCAAGATGTTAATCCTCCTATTTGTAGGGTGATACCAGGTATGAATGATTATTTGAATGGTTAGGGCACTAATCCTTATGTCCGTAGACTAATAAACGGTCAAGAAGACCAATCTGAGAGCATGTTGTGCCAATTTTGGATTATTTGAATCCAAGGGTAGTCAGACCATAAATACAACGTCAGTAGTTTGAACTAAAATTGGTAATGTTTCAAATGTTGCAAACAGTGAGCCAGTTTGGTGGGTTACCCACTAAAGATCCAAGACTTCATTTAAGACTTTTTCTAGAGGTTTGTGACTTGTTTAGACAACAGGGTGTTCCTGAAGACGCTCTAACTTAAACTATTTCCACATTCTTTAAGAGATTGTGCGAGAGTGTGGCTGAATTCTTTGCCTTGGGGAACAGTGGCATCATGGAATGATCTTTGCCAAAGATTTCTGCTATGGTATAATCCACCAACTATGAATGCCAAGCTAAGAAACGACATCACGTCTTTTTAGCAATTAGAGGATGAAATGTTATATGAAGCTTGGGAACAATTTAAGGAGTTAATTTGGAAATGTCCAATGTATGGATTCCAACACTGGACTCAAATGGAGATGTTTTATAATGGGTTGAATGCACACATGAGGATGGTAGTTAATGCCTCCACCAATGGTACTTTGTTGGATAAATCTTATAATGAAGCATATGAGATTCTGGAAAAGATTGCCAACAATGATTATCAACATCCGTTAATGAGAGTTGGGATGGGTAAGAGAGTTGTTGGTACCATGGAGCTTGATGCAATCACCTCGTTGACAACCCATGTATCTTTTTTAGCTGACATGATTAAAACCATGAAAAATCCAACTGTATTCCAGGAGACGAAATCAGCCGAGCTATCATGTATTTATTGTAGTGAAGACCGTATGTTTGACGAATGTCCATCAAATCTAGCATCTATATACTACATGGGTAATTTTAACCGAAATAATAACCCTTATTCCAACACCTACAATTCAGGGTGAAAGTAGCATCCGAATTTTAGTTGGAATAATCAAGGTGAGGGAATTTTAACAATGTTGCAAGATAGAATGCCAACAGTGTACCTCCTGGTTATGATCATCCTATGCTGAGGCAAAATGTACAACATGGTCAGGCCTCAGCATCATCATCATCACCTATGGAAGCATTACTGAAGGAATATATGGCCAAGAATGATGTTGTAATAGAGAGTCAAGTTGCATCCCTACGAGCTCTTGAGAATCAAGTGGGGAATATAACAAATGCTTTAAATTCGAGGCCACAAGGAGCATTTCTAAAGGATATCGAGAATTCAAGAATACAAAGGAAGGAGCAATACAAAGCTATCACTCTCAGAAGTGGGACTCAACTGGATGATGTTGTTCAAGATGCCACAGCAAAAGAGGACAATTTCAGACTCGACCAGGAAAAGAATTCAGAACCGTTTGAAAAGCACACTGCAACTAAAAAGGTAAAACAATAGCCTATCGTAGAAAAATCAGATCATTTTGCTGGTGGAAATGCCACAGCAAAACAATATCAACAACCTGAAGGACGACTACCTCTACCATTTCTTCAATTCCACAATTGTAAACAAAAGGCCCGGTTCAAAAGATTTTTGGATATTTTGAAGCAACTCTATATTAACATACTACTAGTAGAAGCTTAGGAGAAAATTCCCAATTACATGAAATTCATGAAAGATATACAGTCGAAGAAACCAAGATTGGGAGAATTTGATATTGTTGCTCTCACTGAAGGGTGCACATCAATGTTGATGAATAAGTTGCCTCCAAAATTGAAGGACCTAGGGAGTTTCACTATCCCATGTTTCATTGGAAATCATTATGTTGGTAAGGCATTATGTGATTTACAAGCGAGTATAAATCTAATGTCACTGTCTATTTTCAAGAAGCTGGGAATCAAGAAAGCAAGACCTACTACGGTTATGTTGCAACTGGTCGATCAATCCTATGCCCATTCGAAAGGTAAAATTGAAGATGTATTGGTAAGGGTAGATAAATTTATCTTTCCTATAGATTTCCTTATTTTAGAATGTGAAGTTGACCATGATGTGCCAATTATTCTTGGAAAACCTTTTCTTGCTACAAACAGGACTTTAATCGATGTGCAGAAAGGAGAATTAACCATGATGATGAATGATCAATAGATCACATTCTGTAACAGCCCATTTTTCAGTGGTGTCAGATACGGTGGTTTCGAGGCCACCAAATCTAACAAGTAAGTTTGTAAATATTATATTTAATATTTATGAGTTAATTGTGATTTTAAAAAGGTTTTTGATATAATGATTTTTGCTGTATAAATATTTTATTAAGTTCAAGTGGTTTTAGAAAATGAGGTATCAGGGCCTCACTTCTATAAAATGAGCCGTAAATATTTTTATTAATATTTTCGGAGTGTAATTAAGGTGGTATTGAAGTTTTGTTGGAAAATTTTATCATTTCGATAGTAAATTAAGCAAAAAGGAATAAATCGCGTAAAGTGCAAAAGTTGTGTTCTATAAGCTAAAGGTATCAAATAGCTATACAAATTTAATATGGAAGTCATTGTATGGTAAATAGACCTTTAAAGGTGATAATGGATGTGCATGGCTTGGCATTAGTGTAATTTTTAAAGTTAAGTAAGGGTAAAATGGTAATTTGATTATTAAATTAAATAAAATAAAAACCAAAATGTTATATCATCATTTTGGTGTCTTCTTCACACATGAAAAGAAGAAAGAAGCCATGGCTATGAAATCTTGGTTCAGCCATGTTTTATTCCTTGCATGTAAGCCCCTATGCTATTAGTTTATTATAATTTTTATGTTTTCGAGATCGTTGCAACTAGGTCCAGCTAGCCCGTACCTTTCATTTTGAAAATATTAAAGATTTTGAATGTTGCCATTGATAAATCTTGTGATTTTTTATGTTATATGATGAATTTGAAATGTTGATTTATATTTAAAAGTATTTTGTTAAGTGATTTTGATGAATTTTTCGATTAATGACTAATTTGTTAAATTAATAAAAGTACAAGGATTCAATGTCAAATTGTCACATAAATGACCTTTTTTGGATACCATGAACATTCAGCTAAGCTCAATTCTAGGTAAAAATGGTTAATTTGCATGTTTTGGGCTTAGGGACTAAATTGAATAAAAGTAAAACTTTAGGGGTAATTTTGTAAAAATGTAAAAAAGACCAAATTGTATGAAATGAATTTTTTATTGTCTAAATTAATATATTGAATGAAATTATTAGTTTAGATCAAGATCGGGTGAAAAATTGAGGAAAATGGAAAATTACCAAAATGCCCTTAAACTTTGGTATTTCTACAATTTAGCCAGGTAAGTTCATATGAACTATACTATGTATATTGTTGATTAAATTTAATGTTATTATATTAATTTTATTGAAAATGAAATGATATATATATGTTATTATACCATTTAGATTATAATGAAACGAGGGAAATTCAACAACGCACAAAGAATACCAAGCCCTGTTTGAACCTTAGGAATTCGTAGGATACAAATGACATGTCATTAGGGTTACTGATTCCAACTCTTATGAGCTTATCAATACTCAACTCATCTGAGTTTACCGTTATTTAGCTCGGAGGAGTTTACCGTTTATAGCTCGTATGAGCATACATGTACAGGAATTGACGGATTACAGTTCAGTATACCTCGTGTGTACTACCCATGTATCTAATGATATTCTAAGTGGTTCAACGGTCACAATTCTGTTAAGAGACGATATGAGTTTGATACGAACTAATACATGTATATACATGAAATGCATAGAAATGATGGTACATGATATATTGATATATGGTAATGGATGATATATGTACGGTAAGATAATGATATGTATCATGACATGTACATATATCTTTGATATGTTGATACATGGTAATTATGTAAGTTGAGATGAGTAATAAACTCAAGCGTGACATGTTGAGAAAATAAGGTTATCAATGTTGAATTTATATGAAATATGTTCAAGTATGCTAACATATGTTTCTGTTTGATGCTTAGGCAAGTGCCAAGCTGTTGGTTGAATGGTATTATGTTTACTTATAAGTCGTATTGAAATGGTAAGTGCTCAAATGAAAATATACTTGTACTCCTAAATAAGTGGTAAGGTTTAAATTATGCAAATTCTTATGAAATGGTTTATCATGTGATTAACTCTAAAAAAAGCTATGTTTAAATGCACTAGCTTGTGGCTATGGTTGATGATAGGTGTAACACCCCGAACCCGAGACCGACACCGGAGTCGAACACGAGGTGTTAACAGACTTTAAACCCCTTATAAAAAATATTTCCCAGACACTGCCAATCTGCGTACTAGTCGCTTTAAAAATCATATCTTGAGTTTCACAACTCGAAAATCAGTTTTGTGATTTTTCCATGAAACTAGACTCATATGCCCAACTACATATTTTTTTCTAGAATTTTTGGTCGGGCCAATTAGTACAGTTTATTAGTCAAAGTCTCCCATGTTACAGGGATCGACTACCCTGACCTTTGCGCATTACGACTTGGATATCTCCTTGTACAGGGCTCCAATACTGATACCGTTTATTTCTATAGAAACTAGACTCAGAGAGGAATCTATACATATATGGTATGACTCCTAATTATCTCTGGTTAATTTATGGTAAATTTTCAAAGTCGAAACAGGAGATCCAGAAACCGTTCTAGCCCTGTTTCACGAGAACTTTAATATCTCTTAATATACTGTTCATATGATTGTTTCGTTACTTTCATATGAAAATAGATTCATCAAGGTTCTATTACATAATTTATTCACTATTTAATTCCATTCCTACAAATTTTTGTGATTTTTCAAATCCACACCACTGCTGCTGTCAGCATCTGTTTTCAAGGTAAACTTTACCTATTTCGTGGTTACCATGGACCAACTAGGGTTTTGTCATACATAGGTCCACATATGATCATATTTAGCCATTCCAATGGCTGATCATTTGCCCAACACTTCCATTCCAAACCATAGTCACATCATGAAACCATATATACATACATAAACACAAATGGTCTAATGCCATACTCCACTTCTACAAGCCATTTTCGCATGGCTGTACACACATACATCACAAAAAGTGCTTAAAACAACAAGGGGTAGTCCTATACATGCCATTTCGAAGTTCAACCATAATTGTACCAAAAGGGGGCTTTGATAGTGTGGGCGACTTCGACTTCAAGATCCCGAGTCCGATAGCTGGAGAACCAATCTATAAAACAGAGGAGCAATGAAACGGAGTAAGCAATTTATGCTTAGTAAGTTTTGAGCAAGGAATTCCAGCACAACAAAAGTATAGCATTCATATAGCTAAACGGATAATTTCATATGCACAAATTTTCGATATCATACTTGCTTCACATACCAACCCTTATGTACATACACAAAAGATCAACTCAGCCAAAGGCCGGTAGCTCGTTTATCAACTGAGCGAATACTTATTTGTAAGGGCTCAACTAAATTCAAGCACATACGAAACATACCTCAATGTTGGGATGTTTCGAGAGTATCAACTGGAATTTTACAGCAAGTTCATTCATTCCCAAATCACGTACCTTCGGAATTTAACCGGATATAGCTCCTCGTTCAAATGCCTTCGGGACATAGCCCGGTTATAGTAATTCACACAAATACCTTCGGGACTTAACCCGGATTTAGTAACTCGCACAAATGCCTTCGGGACTTAACCCGGATTTAATAACTCGCACAAATGCCTTCGGGACTTAACCCGGATTTAGTAACTCGCACAAATGCCTTCGGGACTTAACCCGGATTTAGTAACTCGCACAAATGCCTTCGGGCTTAGCCCGGAATTAGTATCTCGCACAAATGCCTTCGGATCTTAGTCCGGATATTGTCACTTAGCACAAGCCTTCGGGACTTAGCCCGGACAGCATTCAAATAACCATGCACATTTAACAATAAATCATGGCCCATTCGTATTTCATTTTCGTTAGCAAAACTCAAACACAAGACATTTATCATTCTTGCAAATTCGGCTCAATAGCCACACAAAGAGCATGATTTAATTTGCTCAAAACATGATCTAATCACATCATAATTTAAGCTCTTTTACTCAAGAACTTACCTCGGGTGTTGTCGAACGATTCCGATAGCTATTCGACCACTTTTTCCTTCCCTTTATCGGATTTAGTTCCCCTTTGCTCTTGAGCTTAATTAAACAAATAAATTGATTTAATCATTTGAGCATCGAAAAGAGGAACACAAGGCACTTAGCCCATATTTATACATTAGACATTAAAGTCACATATGTACGGAATCATGAATCAAACTCAACATTGTAGCTAATTTTTCCCCCTTGGCCGAATATGCATGTCTATTTTGGGGCCGATTTCAACACTTAATACATTCTACAAGTATGGTCACTTGTATTGACTAAACACCCTTTTGTTTCAAGTTCAAAACTTGGCTAATACACACATATACACACTAGTAAAGCATCCTCTCCCTTTCCATCAATTTAACACATGCATTGCTCATTAACATGCAAAAGTTATATTCGGCCTTAGCACACAACTTGCTAGCCGATTCTTCTCCATTTAGCAACCAATGCACATATGTGCTCACTCAAAAATGCTAAAAAGGAGGTTCAAGAATCATCAAGCCACCATCACATGCATCATTAACAAGCTTCATATTTAGCATGCAATGTCATTAACACAAACTCCACCTAGGCCGAATCTTAACTCATCCTCATGCCTCATCACCACAACATCAAACATCAACCAAGAATGATGCATCCATGGCCGAGTGTCATTTCCATCACATAGCAAGATTTAGACCATGGGCTAGGTAGAACTCAAGCTAACAACTAAAACATGCATGCATCTCATGGAGCATCATCAAACATACCTTAGCCTAGCTACATGCATGGCCGAACCTCTTCAACCTTTCTTCTTCCTTCCTCCTTAAAATTTTTGGCCAAGGATGAACCAAAGGATGAGCATTTTTTTTTTCTTTGTTTTTTTTTCTAGTTTCGGCTAAATGAAGATGAGAAAGGATGAACAAAAATTTTCTCCTTTCTTTTCTTTAGCTCACGGCAATGGGGGGGGAAAGCAACTACACACATTTTTTTTTTGTATTCATCATACTCCTTTTCATTATTTTATGCCCATGCCCCTTATTTTATTTTTTTCCTACATACCTCACTAGGCCAACATGTTCCCAACATGTTTCCACCCATAGCATGGCCAACCACTAGCTCAAATTTTGGGTAATTTGACATGCAAACCCATCATTTTCACAACATGCATTAATAGACCATTTTAAATTAGCCTATCATATTTTCACCATGTCTCATATTAATCCCTATTTAATAATTTCTCATGCAATTGGCAAAATTGGAGAATGAAACTTCCACATACTCATGTACACACATAATAAGCATAGAATATGGAAATCAATTATTTTTATGACTCGGTTTTGTGGTCCCGAAACCACTTCCCGACTAGGGTCAATTTTGGGCTGTCACAACTCTCCCCCACTTAAGAAATTTTCGTCCCCGAAAATCTTACCGGTAAATAGGTTTGGGTATCGTTCTTTCATCGAGCTCTCGGTTTCCCAAGTAGCTTCCTCGATCCCGTGTTTGAGCCATAACACATTCACTAACGGAACCCTTTTGTTTCGCAACTCCTTCACTTCACGAGCTAGGATATGCATCGGCTCTTCTTCATAACTCATATCGGCTTGAATTTCAACCTCTGATGGGCTAATTATGTGCAATGGATCAGATCGATAGCGTCGAAGCATCGAAACATGAAAGACGTCGTGAATCTTTTCAAGCTCAGGGGGCAAAATCAATCTATACGCAACCGGACCAACTCGTTCGGAGATTTCGTACGGCCCAATGAATCTCGGGCTCAACTTGCCCTTACGGCCAAACCTGAGTACCTTTTCCCAAGGCGAAACTTTAAGGAACACTTTATCTCCCACCTGATATTCAATGTCCTTTCGTTTCAAATCCGCATACGATTTTTGACGATCTGTGGCTGCTTTCAGACTTTCACGGATTACCTTTACTTTCTGTTCAGCATCCTTAATCAAATCAACTCCGAAAATTTTACTTTCACCGAGCTCGGTCCGAAACAACGGTGTACGGCATTTACGACCGTACAAAGCCTCGTAAGGTGCCATCTTAATACTTGATTGAAAACTATTATTGTAAGCGAATTCAATCAAAGGTAAATACCGTTCCCATGAACCACTGAACTCGAGGATGCAACATCTCAACATATCCTCAAGTATCTGAATTATCCGCTCAGATTGACCATCGGTTTGGGGATGAAAAGCAGTGCTAAAATGCAGCTTGGTACCCAAAGCTTCTTGCAATTTCCTCCAAAATCGCGAGGTGAATCTCGGATCTCTATCCGACACGATAGAAATAGGTACCCCGTGTAATCTCACAATCTGAGAAACGTGCAATTCAACTAGTCTATCCAATGAAAAATCCATACACACGGGGATAAAGTGAGCCGACTTAGTCAGTCTATCAACAACAACCCAAATCGCATCCTTCTTACTTGTTGACAATGGCAGTCCGGACACAAAGTCCATTGTGACTCGATCCCATTTCCACTCGGGTATCATGATCGGCTGAAGTAATCCTGAAGGCACTTGATGTTCCGCTTTCATTTGTTGACATATTAAACATCTCGAAACAAAGTCAGAGATGTCTCGTTTCATACCATGCCACCAAAACCAACGTTTCAAATCGTTGTACATTTTCGTACTCCCCGGGTGACTTGACATTTGGCTACAATGGGCTTCGTTCAGAATCATCGAAATGAGTTACGAACTCCTTGGAACACACAAACGACTTCTAAACCTCAAACAATCATCATCATCAATTTGAAACTCCGATTCCTTGTTCGGAGCACACTCAGCCCGTTTTGCAACCAATTCATCATCAACTTTCTGGGCTTCACGAATTTGATGAATCAATAATGGTTTGGCTTTTAATTCAGCAGCTAACACATTGTCAGGTAGAACAGACAAATGCACATTCATTGCTCGTAAAGCAACCAATGACTTCCGGCTTAAGGCGTCCGCAACCACATTAGCCTTTCCCGGGTGGTAATCAATGACAAGCTCGTAATCTTTCAACAACTCAAGCCAACGTCTTTGTCGCAGATTTAAGTCTCTTTGAGTCATCAAATATTTGAGACTTTTGTGATCCGAAAATACATGGCACTTTTCACCAAATAAGTAATGTCGCCATATTTTTAAAGCAAATACGATGGCAGCTAGTTCAAGATCATGGGTCGGATAATTTTTCTCATGTGGCTTTAATTGTCTCGACGCATAGGCCACCACTCGAACTTCTTGCATCAATACGCAACCCAACCCAAGTAGGGATGCGTCACTATAAATGACAAACTCTTTGCCTGATTCGGGTTGCACTAAAATTGGAGCTTCAGTCAAATAAGTTTTTAGTTGATCAAAACTTTTCTGACATTTCTCCGTCCATTCGAACTTAACATCCTTTTGAAGTAGCTTCGTCATTGGTGTGGCTATCATCGAGAAACCTTTGACAAATCGTCGGTAATAACCGGCGAGTCCCAGGAAGCTCCAAACTTCGATAATATTTCTTGGAGGCTTCCAGTTAAGTATGGCTGAAACTTTGCTCGGGTCAGCTCGAATACCCGATGCGGATACCACATGACCCAAGAAGCTAACCTCTCTTAACCAGAACTCACACTTACTGAACTTAGCATATAACTGCTTATCCCGCAACATTTGCAACACTAGTCTCAGGTGCTCAGCATGTTCGGTCTCATCTCTTGAATAGACCAAGATGTCATCAATGAACACAACTACGAACCGATCCAAATATGGTCTGAAGATCCGATTCATCAAATCCATAAATACCGCAGGGGCATTAGTAAGCCCAAACGGCATCACTAAGAATTCGTAGTGACCGTACCTCGTTCTGAAAGCAGTTTTGGGTACGTCCGAATCTCGAACCCGCAACTGATAATAACCCGATCTCAAATCTATTTTTGAGAACACTGAGGCTCCCTTTAGTTGATCAAACAAAACAACAATACGCGGTAACGGATATTTATTCTTTATCGTCACTTTATTCAGTTGACGATAGTCAATGCACAACCTCATGGTTCCGTCCTTCTTTTTCACGAACAATACTGGTGCACCCCAAGGTGAGAAACTTGGTCGAGCAAAACCTCTATCCGTCAATTCTTGCAACTGAGCTTTCAACTCTTTTAACTCGGTTGGTGCCATACGATACGGAGCTATCGAAATCGGCGTAGTCCCAGGTACAAGCTCAATACCAAACTCTACCTCCCGAACAGGTGGTAAACCCGGTAATTCTTCAGGAAAAACATCCAGGTATTCACAAACCACCGGCACAGATTCGGGTTTCTTTTCTAAGTCTTTGTCATCAAGTACATACGCAAGGTATGCTTCGCACCCTTTTCTTACATATTTCTGGGCCAACATTGAGGATATTACAACTGGCAACCCATCCAAGTCTGTAGACTCAACTCGGATTACTTCGTTATTTGCGCACCTCAAATCAATAGTCTTGCTTTTGCAATTCACAACCGCATCATGCACGGTCAACCAATCCAACCCGAGAATAACATCAAATTCATCAAACGGCAAAAGCATCAAGTCCGCCGGAAAACAGGAACCTCGAATCACTAGGGGACATTTCTTACACACTTTGTCGACAAGCACGTAACGACCCAAGGGATTTGACACCCGAATTACGAACTCAGTAGACTCAATAGGTAAAGTCTTACTGGATGCTAAGGTTTCACATATGTAAGAATGAGTAGAACCGGGGTCAATCAAAGCAATTACATTAGTATCAAAGAGAGTGAAAGTACGGTAATAACATCAGGCGAAGAAGCATCCTCGCGGGCACGTATAGCATAAGCTCTAGCAGGCGCACGAGCCTCGGATCCAGTCGTAGCATCTCTAGATCCTCTCTGACCACCACTAGCATTGCCCGTATTTCTAGATGGTCTACCTCGAGCAGTGGTAGCACCCGGTTTCCCACTCTGATTTACATTCTGTTCAGACAACCTCGGGCAATCTTTGATGAAGTGGTCAACTGATCCACACTTGTAACAGGAGCGGTCATGGAATCTACAACTCCCCGAATGCCATTTACCGCAATATCGACATTCTGTTTTGTCTCGACGTTCATTCCCAACACTAGCGATCGAAGTGCCTCGGGTACCCACAGGGGGTCGATCACGATCTCATCTAAAAAGGCCCGAAGTGCCTCTAGACCGGCCCACATCATCTCGAAATTTCTTCGATGCCTGTTGAAGAGACTTTCCCGAGGATCTTTTACGAAACTCCCCTGTTCCCACATCAACTTTTTGTTTTTCTTTTCTAAGCTCTTCGGCTTTACAAGCTCGCTCGACAAGTACTACGAACTCTCATATTTCAAGAATGCCAACGAACATTTTTATATCTTCATTCAGCCCATCCTCGAAGCGTTTACACATGATAGCCTCGGACGAAACACATTTCCGAGCGTATCTACTAAGTCTAACAAATTTTCGCTCGTAATCAGTAACTGACATAGAACCTTGCTTAAGCTCAAGAAATTCCTTCCGTTTTTGATCAACAAATCTCTGACTGATATACTTTTTCCGAAACTCAGTTTGGAAAAACTCCCAAGTTACTTGCTCTCGAGGCACAACAGAAGTCAGAGTACTCCACCAATAGTAGGCAGAATCGCGTAACAAGGAGATAGTACACTTTAGGCATTCATCAGGTGTACAAGATAGCTCATCGAGTACCCGGATAGTGTTGTCCAACCAAAGTTCAGCTTGCTCGGCATCATCGCTATCCGTAGCCTTAAATTCAGTAGCCCCATGTTTTCGGATTCTGTCAACTGGGGGCTTATTTGACCTTATTTGGTCAGTTACCGGAGGTATTGTAGGTGCGGGGGTGGTATTTGTCGGGAATGGAGGTTGTGGAACAGCCGTATTAGTTCGAATGTATTGGTTGAACCAATCATTCATCACGCTATAGAAAGCTTGTCTAGCTTCATCATTCGGGTTACTAGCATTAGGTTGAGAGTCCGCCGGCGCTGTCCCTTGTGCGGGAGCAGGCGCTACACTCTCAAGATCATCAGCTACCTCTCGGTTGGGATCGGGATCCATTACTATAAATAAACACACTTACAATTGTCAGAAATCACCACACTATCAAGTAATCACATAAAATGGCATGTATAGCTAGACCCAACGCATTACGGTAGTCCTAGAATCGACTAAACCGTAGCTCTGATACCAATCAATTGTAACACCCCGAACCCGAGACCGACACCGGAGTCGAACACGAGGTGTTAACAGACTTTAAACCCCTTATAAAAAATATTTCCCAGACACTGCCAATCTGCGTACTAGTCGCTTTAAAAATCATATCTTGAGTTTCACAACTCGAAAATCAGTTTCGTGATTTTTCCATGAAACTAGACTCATATGCCCATCTACATATTTTTTTCTAGAATTTTTGGTCGGGCCAATTAGTACAGTTTATTAGTCAAAGTCTCCCATGTTACAGGGATCGACTACCCTGACCTTTGCGCATTACGACTTGGATATCTCCTTGTACAGGGCTCCAATACTGATGCCGTTTGTTTCTATAGAAACTAGACTCAGAGAGGAATCTATACATATATGGTATGACTCCTAATTATCTCTGGTTAATTTATGGTAAATTTTCAAAGTCGAAACAGGAGATCCAGAAACCGTTCTGGCCCTGTTTCACGAGAACTTTAATATCTCTTAATATACTGTTCATATGATTTTTTCGTTACTTTCATATGAAAAAAGATTCATCAAGGTTCTATTACATAATTTATTCACTATTTAATTTCATTACTACAAATTTTTGTGATTTTTCAAATCCACACCACTGCTGCTGTCAGCATCTGTTTTCAAGGTAAACTTTACCTATTTCGTGGTTACTATGGACCAACTAGGGTTTTGTCATACATAGGTCCACATATTATCATATTTAGCCATTCCAATGGCTGATCATTTGCCCAACACTTCCATTCCAAACCATAGTCACATCATGAAACCATATATACATACATAAACACAAATGGTCTAATGCCATACTCCACTTCTACAAGCCATTTTCGCATGGCTGTACACACATACATCACAAAAAGTGCTTAAAACAACAAGGGGTAGTCCTATACATGCCATTTCGAAGTTCAACCATAATTGTACCAAAAGGGGGCTTTGATAGTGTGGGCGACTTCGACTTCAAGATCCCGAGTCCGATAGCTGGAGAACCAATCTATAAAACAGAGGAGCAATGAAACGGAGTAAGCAATTTATGCTTAGTAAGTTTTGAGCAAGGAATTCCAGCACAACAAAAGTATAGCATTCATATAGCTAAACGGATAATTTCATATGCACAAATTTTCGATATCATACTTGCTTCACATACCAACCCTTATGTACATACACAAAAGATCAACTCAGCCAAAGGCCGGTAGCTCGTTTATCAACTGAGCGAATACTTATTTGTAAGGGCTCAACTAAATTCAAGCACATACGAAACATACCTCAATGTTGGGATGTTTCGAGAGTATCAACTGGAATTTTACAGCAAGTTCATTCATTCCCAAATCACGTACCTTCGGAATTTAACCGGATATAGCTCCTCGTTCAAATGCCTTCGGGACATAGCCCGGTTATAGTAATTCGCACAAATGCCTTCGGGACTTAACCCGGATTTAGTACCTCGCACAAATGCCTTCGGGACTTAACCCGGATTTAGTAACTCGCACAAATGCCTTCGGGCTTAGCCCGGAATTAGTATCTCGCACAAATGCCTTCGGATCTTAGTCCGGATATTGTCACTTAGCACAAGCCTTCGGGACTTAGCCTGGACAGCATTCAAATAACCATGCACATTTAACAATAAATCATGGCCCATTCGTATTTCATTTTCGTTAGCAAAACTCAAACACAAGACATTTATCATTCTTGCAAATTCGGCTCAATAGCCACACAAAGAGCATGATTTTAATTTGCTCAAAACATGATCTAATCACATCATAATTTAAGCTCTTTTACTCAAGAACTTACCTCGGGTGTTGTCGAACGATTCCGATAGCTATTCGACCACTTTTTCCTTCCCTTTATCGGATTTAGTTCCCTTTTGCTCTTGAGCTTAATTAAACAAATAAATTGATTTAATCATTTGAGCATCGAAAAGAGGAACACAAGGCACTTAGCCCATATTTATACATTAGACATTAAAGTCACATATGTACGGAATCATGAATCAAACTCAACATTGTAGCTAATTTTTCCCCCTTGGCCGAATATGCATGTCTATTTTGGGGCCGATTTCAACACTTAATACATTCCACAAGTATGGTCACTTGTATTGACTAAACACCCTTTTGTTTCAAGTTCAAAACTTGGCTAATACACACATATACACACTAGTAAAGCATCCTCTCCCTTTCCATCAATTTAACACATGCATTGCTCATTAACATGCAAAAGTTATATTCGGCCTTAGCACACAACTTGCTAGCCGATTCTTCTCCATTTAGCAACCAATGCACATATGTGCTCACTCAAAAATGCTAAAAAGGAGGTTCAAGAATCATCAAGCCACCATCACATGCATCATTAACAAGCTTCATATTTAGCATGCAATGTCATTAACACAAACTCCACCTAGGCCGAATCTTAACTCATCCTCATGCCTCATCACCACAACATCAAACATCAACCAAGAATGATGCATCCATGGCCGAGTGTCATTTCCATCACATAGCAAGATTTAGACCATGGGCTAGGTAGAACTCAAGCTAACAACTAAAACATGCATGCATCTCATGGAACATCATCAAACATACCTTAGCCTAGCTACATGCATGGCCGAACCTCTTCAACCTTTCTTCTTCCTTCCTCCTTAAAATTTTTGGCCAAGGATGAACCAAAGGATGAGCATTTTTTTTTCTTTGTTTTTTTCTTTCTAGTTTCGGCTAAATGAAGATGAGAAAGGATGAACAAAAATTTTCTCCTTTCTTTTCTTTAGCTCACGGCAATGGGGGGGGAAAGCAACTACACACATTTTTTTTTGTATTCATCATACTCCTTTTCATTATTTTATGCCCATGCCCCTTATTTTATTTTTTTCCTACATACCTCACTAGGCCAACATGTTCCCAACATGTTTCCACCCATAGCATGGCCAACCACTAGCTCAAATTTTGGGTAATTTGACATGCAAACCCATCATTTTCACAACATGCATTAATAGACCATTTTAAATTAGCCTATCATATTTTCACCATGTCTTATATCAATCCCTATTTAATAATTTCTCATGCAATTGGCAAAATTGGAGAATGAAACTTCCACATACTCATGTACACACATAATAAGCATAGAATATGGAAATCAATTATTTTTATGACTCGGTTTTGTGGTCCTGAAACCACTTCCCGACTAGGGTCAATTTTGGGCTGTCACAATAGGCTTGTGTCTTGTGTATTATGCATATGAAATAGAACGATAAGTTAAATTGATGATGTTATTTAAGCTAAAGATGGAAAGTAATGACATGCAAACGAAAGGAAGAAAATTGAAAGAGATTTAAAGTTTTTGTAAAATCCTACTTTGTCAGGGATGATAGGTATAAGTGATTCTGTGGAATTATTCAATTTGTGAGTTGTTGAATTTGGTTTCATGAATCGTGTGGTATCGATATATGATTATTCTTGATATGTATAAATTTCATATTTGAAAAGGATAGATATGATTAAAGTTTATACAATCCTACTAAGCATTCATTGCTTACGTAGTTATTTTTCTTTACTTTTTAGACTATCGGAAGCTCGTCGAACTTTATCACACTATCCAGTGATTATTTCAGTAGATTTTGATATATTGGTTAAGGTTATAATGGCATGTATAGGTATTTTGGCTAATGTTAGCCTATGTGTTTTGGTTGTGGAAATGATCATTTGGTTAGTTTGCATTTTGTCCTTGTGTTGGTAAAATGATATATATTATAAGGTGTATATAAGTAGCCTTGTAATGTTTGATATATGACTTGTTATGGTTGAATGATGGTAGATAGAAAAGTATATGAATGTGCATATCAGATATGACATATAACTTGTTGTGAATTGGTGTTTTGCCATAATAAGCATATATATATTTTGATACTAATAATTATGTGGTACAGTCGGTACCAAATGGTATGTTTTGGTAAGTGATTTACATGTTGTGTAATGATGCAAAATAAGTTAGAAGTTAATCAATTATTTTGGCCAAATTGAATACATGGTTATATGTGTTTTAATGTTGTTATTTGATGTGCCTTTGGGCATATTTGTTGGATGTTATTGTACCATATGTGTTTGGCTTGATTATGCATGGTTTTGATGCCTTTTGAGGCTTAGGTATATGTGCAAAAGGGATTATAGGTACATGTTGAAAAAACTGAGAAAATGGTTTGTAAAATAGCCTATTTTCCCCTACACGGGTAGAGACACAGGCGTGTGTCTCAGCCGTATGTGACACACGGCCAGGTAACACGGTCGTGTGTCCCCTGTAGTTTTCAAAGGGTTGCAAGTCAGGTTTTACACGGCCTAGCACACGGCCTGGCACACGGGCGTGTGAGGTTATTCTGAAGGGGTACACGGCCTGGCACACAGGCATGTGGTTTGGCCGTGTGACCCAAGTCAGTGAGTTACACGGGCACGGACACGGGCTGGGACACGGTTGTGTGTCCCTATTTCAAATTCCTACACGGCCTAAGACATGGGCGTGTCTCTTGGCCATGTGAGTCACATGGCTTGGCCACACAGCGTGTGACCCTTGCAGTTTCTAAATTTCCATATCCTTCTATTGAATCGATGACTGAACAGGATCGTGAGATCGATCGGATTATTGATGAACTCACCAGATTTGATAATGAAGAGGAGGAAGTACCATCTATTTACTTAAAAGGTCGATGCGTTATAAGATGAGTGCATGAAAGACCACTCGCCGCAATTAAAGTACCACCATTTAGCTCTAAGCTCGGGAATTTTTTCTCCCTTTGTCACATTTCATTATGTACATATATATGTTCTTGCATTCATGATTCATATCTGTACATGCATTGAGGACAATGCATCCCTTAGGTTTGGGGTATATTGTGCATCCAAACTGCATTAGATATTTAGTTGAGCATGCCTTTTTTAGTATTTTTTGTTCATTTGTAATTCATTTTGCCATGGCACGCATGATTGCCAAGAATTATTTAAACTGTGATAAGTGTATTTTTTCTATGATGTTCGATGAGGAGCTTAACTCTTCAATAAACTTAGAAATTTGTGACAGTGGATGATTTTAGCTTAGGATAGTTTGCTTGTAAATTGATCCTTAAAATTAGGATGTCCTAATTCCAATTACAATTGATCCATAGTAAGTTTCTTTCGACAAACTTAGAGACTTTTGAAGCTATATTTGGTAACATGGCAATACTCTATAATGAATAAAGTGGAAATGTCTAAGAAAATTCTTTAAAAAAATGCCATTAGATACTCCAATGCTTAGAATTGCCGAGTAAGTCAGCTCCACTTTGTTTGCTCCATCGTGCTATTGACTAGAAAGGTGAGTTTGAGTAAGAATGTGTAACAAATAAAATTAGTGGCACTCCACTGTAGGAACGGGATAAGTAGCTAAGAAGGTAGTTGTTTGCTCCATCCATCTTTTTAGTCAAAAGCTTTAGCTTCATGAGTGAGTATTCAAATCGTGACATGATTGAGTATTTGGCAATTTCGTGTATGTGTAACACCCTTAAATCGTATTCGTCACCGAATTAGGGTTACAAAGCATTATCGTACAATCAGAAACATTTAAACTTAATATCATTCAATAATACAATCATAACATAAACCAATCATATACATACATATCGTCCCTAAATTGAGCCCTCGAGACCCTAAAAATATCTTATAAGTAAATCAGGACCAATTTGAAACAATTTTGAAAGCTTAGAAAAAAAAATGCAAAATTTTCAAAACAGAAGTCACACGGCTGAGACACACACCTGTGTCTCAGGCCGTGTAACCTTCGAACTAGGGACACACAGCCATGTCCTAGCCTGTGTCCTCACCCGTGTAACACTTTGAGGAGGGTCACACAGCCGTGTTATACACCCGTGTGCCAGGCCATGTAACTCATTTACTTGCACCCTAAAGAAATCATCAGATGACACGCGCCCATGCCTCAGGCCGTGTGGACCCAAATCTACCTAAAATCAAGTCATTTCCAAAATCATTTCATGCATAACTATATAAACCATTTGTGCACACAATCAAGGGGTTCAAAAACCATTCAAACTTGCATAAACATACCATTTCAAGCATCCTAATTTACCTAACCAATATACCATTCAAAGCACCACAAACAGACCAAAACATAATATGTCAACATAAGTGAACATTACCTTATTTCAAGAATCATAATCTAACTTAATTCCTCACCAAAACATATCTCAATTTATCCATTCTCAACCATTACAAGCCTACCAAAAGACCAAACCTTTCAATAACTAAAAGTGGTTAAGATGACTTTACTTAACAAGCATTACAAGTCTATCATATAACATAAACTTCAAAGACACAAGCATAATAAAACTACCATTAATACTACCATGAGCCATCAATATAATAGACCTATACATGATAATATTGTCATTTCCATACATGATAACTTAGCTCATAAATGAACTTAATCATGTCTCAAGTAATCATTTTCAAGTCATTATCAACATGCCAAGATAACCTTAAAGACAAGCACATCAAACTAACCAATATCACATAACTTGGTAAGGCATCAAAATGTACCAAACAAACCTAGCTTTCCAAAGCTTATACATGCCAAAACACTATTAACACATGCACCATAATACCATCACAAAGCACCCTATACATGCCATTATAAACCTTAGCAAAATTACTCAAAAACTACTGAATTGACCACTGGATAGTGTGATAGATCTCCAACAAACTTCCAATCGATCGAACTTCTAATAATCTGTAAAGTAAAGGAAAATAACTACGTAAGAAATGAATTTTTAGTAAGCTCGTATAAACTTTAAATATAATATATCATTTCAATAATGAACTTTATAGAATAAATATAAACCTTTACCAATGCCATAAGATTATTAAAGCCTATGTAACACCATCAAACTCACCAGTTAACATACTTATTCATGATACATATGAAATCAATCATATTTATATAAACATAACCTTTAATTCATCACCGCTACCATACGATCATATTTCATTCCATTTGCTTACTTACCATTTCCAAATGCTTAGTATAAGCCTAAACAACATCATCAAATCACAAGTCAGTGCACTTGTCCATAATATAAATGAGTTCATCGATGTAATAAATAGATTTCCCATATATAACTACATCATTTAATTCATCAAACTTTTTATAACATCATGTTACATCTCAATTGTGAACTTACCATTTCATTCCCTTTTTTTACCCATTGAACCATCCAGAATTACATCGGATACTCGAAAAAGCTCACACGAAGTGTACCTTTACATATAATCGTAACATTTCCTTTATATGAATGCTCACACGAGCTGTGAAATGGGCCTACTCACACGAGCTGTGGGTCAAAATGTAAGCTACATTATGCTACTCACACGAGTTGTGGAGAATTCGCAACAAATGCAAGACCTTAGCCATCGGTAGGACATTCAAGACCAGCACCTGAAACATGAAATCTTTAATGAAATGTCATTTGTGTTTTAAGAATTCCTAAGGTTCAACCGGGATTTGATATCCGTCAATATATCATGGCATAAGTTCATTTATACTTAATTTCATTTGTTTCATAACAATTTAATACCACTCAAATTTAGCTAACATTAAAACAATTACAGTTCATACAAACTTGCCTAACTAAATCGCAGCAATGACTAAGTACAAGGGTTATTTGGTAATTTTCTCTTCTCTTCGATTTTCCACTTGTTTTTTATCTAAAATAATAATTCCATTCAATTCACTATTTCTAACAGAAAAATTAATTCAATTTTTCCAATTAAGTCTTTTTGACATTTTTACAAAATTGCCCCCAACATTTTACTTTTATACAATTTAGTTCCTAAGTTCAAAACATGCAAATTAACCATTTTTATTCAATTAATCTCATTCCAGTATTAAAATAATTAATTTAGCTTATAACCCATAATAATGAAAATTTACAAAATTACCCTCAAAGTTTACCCTTTTGTAATTTAGTCCCTAAACTCGAAACTTGTAATTTCACCATTTTTAACCATAAATCATGCTAGCCAATTTTTACACACTCTTATAACATCCCATATTTATCCACAATTTACACTATTTTCCATGAATTTTACATTTTTCATAAATCAGTCCCTAAACTTGAAAATCATAAAAAATTACTTAACAAAATACTTATATTCAATAACCAAACTTTATAATCTATCATAAAATTTCAAGAACATCACAATTTTATCCATGGTAAAATTCTAAACATTTAACAATTTAATAAATTGATCCCCGGATTAGCTAGATTAAGCTAATACGAGCCTAAAAACATAAAAATCACTAAAAATAGGTAAAAATACATATCGTGCATGTGAAACAAATCATGGCCAAAAGCTTGGTTTAAGCTTCCATGGAGTTTCAGCCTTCACCTTAAAAAGATAAAAAAAATAATGGCTTTGTTTATCTTTTAATTATGTTTTAAATTTTATTTATTTATGAAATTACAAATTTATCCTTTACTATTTAATAGAATTTCGTAAAACATATCACCTAAATCGTCCACTATCTAAAATTATTGTTAAATTACCATATAAAGACATTCAAATATGTTTCTATGCTCAATTAACCCATAATAATCAATAGCAATTAACTTTTGCATCTTTTACGATTTAGTTCTTTTTAATTAATTAACTATCTAAACATTAAAATGTCTTAACCAAATTTTAATACGACCTTAATAACACTCCGTAAATATTTAATAAAATATTTATAGCTCGGTTAATAGAAACGAGGTCCCAGTACCTCATTTTCCAAAACCACTTAACTTTAAGGTCATACCACTTAAACCTAATTATTCATTCAAATAGCATAAATTGCCAATTCAAAAATTATTTTAATACCATATTTGACTTGTAAATATTTAATAATAACATTTACAAACTAACTAGTCAAATTTGTGGCCCCAAAACTACTATTTTTGACACCACTGAAAAACGGGTTATTATAGTATGCTCCATTGTAATTGTCAAGTCAAAGAATCATATGATGAGCTGAGTCCCCTAGTAAAAAAAATAGGCATAATAAATGGATATGTATGTATTTGAGTATGTATAAGGCCAGAAAAAAATTAGTTAGTTAAAAGATGAATTAAGTAAATTATGAGGTACTTGCTATAGTAAAAATTGCATGAATTCTTAGGATTTTTCTTTCTTTTAGGGCAATATTTTCTGCACTGCCTTTGCTAAATAAGCTTATGAAACTTGATCAAATTTTTAGACATAGAATATTGTTGTTGAGAATTGAAGTATAAAATTCTCTCTTAAGGGTCTCACAATGCAAAGGTGATTATGTTACTATGACAATTCTTACGTTCATGCGTTCATGCATATATTGCTTGAGGACAAGCAATAACTCAAGTTTGGGGGTGTGATAACTCTTGAAAAGAGTTATAATTCATGTCTTTAGACTAGGTCAATTATCTGTACTAAAGTGAACTTAGTTGTATTTTAGGAAATTATTTTAACATTTTTAAAAGATTGCATAAGAAGCTTGGATGGTGCTTAAATATTATTTGTTACTTTTAATTGCTTATGGTAGGGTTGTTTTTGGTGGTTTGACAGGTCCAGGTTGAGGAACGAGAAATAAAGGAGTGAAAGTTTGCCAGGGCAAAAGGTTGGACATTTTGTCAGCACGAATGTTGTGGCAATGTCGGGAAGACCGAGTCAACACTCAACACATACCAATTTCAGCCCAACTGTACTTGTACCAGAAAAATATGCCTAAAAAAAGGAGAAAATAATCTTGGGTTTTTGGTTTTTATCCTAAAAAAATTCAAAATGGGAAGATAATATTAGGTTGTTGAAAAAAGAATTTAAAAAGAGGAAAAGATAAACATGGATTGTTGGATTTACCCTGGGAAAAAAGCTATAAAAGCCAAAGAAGGAAACCCTAAATGGCAAACAAGGGGAAGAGGTCCTTAGGCAAAGATAGAGGGTAGTAGCTAAGTAATGATGAAAATGGTGTTAGATGTTATATTGGTTTTGAATTTTATGTGCCAACCCATGAGCTAAATCTCATAGGGTTGAGATTGCATGATGAAACTTTTATTTTCTTTAATGGTTGAAGCATAGATCCGAATCAATTTACTATTTCATTCAATTGTTTTATTTCTAAGTTGTATGCATACAATCCTTAGACATAGATGATTGTTCAGCATGTTCATAAACTAAGCCTAATTCTAAAAAGGTTGGATTAGTTGGATCAATATTGAATGATATGAGCAAGTACTCAACCGATACTTGCAGTAGACTTTAGACATAGAGCAATGTTCACACAGAAGGAAAACAATACAGGCTACCATATTAAGGCTTATAGACACGGACAAAGGTAACTTGAGGTTTTTGCTCTCGAAAGAAGCATACTATTTTAGAACTCTTCTAAGTAGTAAACTGAGCATGATTTTGTTAAGGCATTATTGATAGTAAGGGTAGATTCTTAGTAATCCTGACGTTCCAAATCAACATCATATATCCATTATTATTTGTCGTTGTATCTATATCATATCATTCTTAGTTATTTATTTGTTCTTTGTCGTTGTATCTATATCATATCATTCTTAGTTATGTATTTGTTCATTTACATAATATTCACGTAGTAATTCTCATAATTGCCATTACATTTCTATTCTCGTTTTGCCATAACATTTCCAAGTATTCATTAATTCTACACATTGCATACATCACTATCCCTTTAATTGTCAATGCATACTTACCATAGCTTTACCATAGCATTAATTACATTTTATTATAATAACTTGACTACTTTTGTGCCTCAATCTAATCCCTGTGGGAACGATACTCACTCATCACTTTATTACTTGGTTTGACGTGTATACTTGCACAAATTGCATATCATTTCACACACGACAGCAATCATAAGAAGAATGAAAAGCCATGGAAAAATTTAATGCCTTGTCTAGTTCCAACAAATTGCTTAAGTTTGACTTCATATGTAAGTGCTCACATTAGACTTTTTATTTATTTGTTAGATTTTGGTTTGCTCCCTCATTGGTTTCAACTATAGCTAAAATGATTGAAGAGCCGTGACTAGTTAATAAAGGCATAGCCTTGTCACCTTTGGAGTGACATCTACCAGAAATGGATAAAGTTGAGGGAAAGTTATGAGATCCATAGCAAGACCCTTGGGATCAAATTTGGTTGGTGATCAAAGATTTGCAAAATTGCATGTAGCTCCAAACATCATTGCAAATATCAAATGATGCAAATGAAAATATGAAGTACGATGAGCTTAAGTGTACCTAAACAAGTTTTATACAGGGCTATATTAGAGGTTGTAGGAGATGGGTGAACAATAAAACCCAATTTGAATTTGTTCTAGTAAACAAACGACAAAAGCTCCAAAGACCAAATGCCTTTAAGGATAACATTGAGAACAATAATAAGCTGTAACCTCTCTTCTCATGACTTGATTCATATTCAATTCAACCTCCCCATTTTCAGAAGGCATGCCTTTGTTTGTCACAAAATTTTCTTCAACCTTTTCTATTGAAAAAGGTTGCATGTCTTTCAACATTATTTCCCACCATTGCTGTAAATCCATACCAATCCATAGTATTTGTGTAATGCACAAACAATCCTTTATCATTAAAATATAGATAGAAACCATTTTATTAATTAGAACAAGTTGCACTAGGCCATTGCGCTTTTCCATTACCTAAAGCCTAGACTTTTAAGGGTCATAAATTTCAACAAGTTCATTTGCCTATATCATTAGTTGTATAAACATTTTCTAATTTAGCTCTAGCATCAACAAGCATCAACAAATAAAACCCAATAGAGATTCCTTCATATGTGTCCCAAGAAAAATTTTTGGTAACATAATATTGGACATGTAATATTGAAGAATTCATACCTGATTGCTTAACTAATTTCTCATTGTCATTTGATGATATGAAATTAGAGATGGGTTTAGTTGATGAAGGCAACCCCTTCTCATAACTTGACAATTATGGCCTTGATTCCGTACGCGGTTCCATACTGTGTTGAATGCATCACTAACCTACATATCACATGTAACACCCCTAACCCGTGTCCGTCGCCGAACTAAGGTTACGAGGTATTACCAAACAAAACACAGTTCAAAACAGACATTCTTTACAAATCATAGGCCCAGTAATGTATTCTCCCTTATAAAATTTTTCGAAATAAATTGATAAACCAACCTCTTATTCATACAAGTCAAAATCATTTATTCGAATCACAATCTAACCACACATATCATGCCTTATCGAACATTCTCTTATATGAACTATATTTCAATATCTAACCATTTCAATTACGTTTGCTAATTCAAAACTTTCAAGCCAAGCCATCAAATATCAAAACCAAACTAAATAACAAACGTAATATTTAATAAAAATTATACATACACCTGTTAAACTAATTTAGCCATATCTCACAGTTTAATAACCATTTGCACATAAAACGTTAGGTAACTTTATACATGACCAACTAAGTTTTTTTTACATCATCCAACCATGTGCATAACACCCTAAAACCAAAAGTCATTTCTAAATTCAATTACCAAATCATAGCATTTTAAACATTATAACCTTATGTACATTTTACTAAATCAAATTTAACCATTTTCGAATACAAATGCCAAGTCATAAAATATCTAATTTGCAAGCTAAATAGCATATCTAACATGTTATATTCAACCACACACATGAACCCCATACCTAATTCGCATGCGAATTATCATGCCTATAATTCATATACACAACCAATTAATATTTTCAATAATCAATCATTCAATTAACCTCCATATCAATTAGATCATATACATTCTTTGTCATTCAAAAATCGAGCCTAAATAGTCAAATACCATAGCCGAACATATAACTACCTATATATATAACACATTTTATAACCATCATTGAATCAATGATTTGACCTTTTTAAAACGAAACTACAAGCAAACATTAAATAGGCATATGTATTCATATCTCAAATGTCCAACAATTTAAAAAAAATAACCTTTCGGTTATCAAATTTAACTCAATAAATCATAACATCTCCATCACCCAGTCTATAAGATAAACATAGTATCTCATATCTTAACATCAAAACAATATGTCATTTATAGATATTCAAATGACCCCTTTTACCAAACCATATTATACCACTTTTCATGCCACCAAAGTAAGTTAATTAATAAGCCGAATATATACCCTACTTACCACTTCTCATTGCCAAATCATATAACCAACATCACAACATATTTACCATAAATCATACCTCTCAATTAAGCTTATAACATGACCAAAAATAATTGCCAACATTTGCATCATGAACAAGCCATTTTCGCATGGCTATATACATATACAAATTTCAAAAATCAAATATATCAAAACTAGCCTATACATGCCACATAACCAAATCTCAAAGCGTTTATTTACCGAAATGAATACGGGATAGTGTGATGAGATCTCCCAAGACTTCCAACCAGAGCAAGTCTCCGAAACTCTATAACATAGGAAAAACACACAGAGTAAGCTTTGAAAGCTTAGTAAGCCATAAGCAAATAAATCATTCCAATAATGTTTATAATTCAATTTAACTAAGCTGAATTTAAAAAATCTCAACCACATATACATTCATCATAATCTCAATTTCTTAAGACCACACTAGGTAACTTCACTAGAGTTAATTATGGATGGACATATAAACCGTTTTTTTCAAATTTATATATCTACCATTAGCTCATTCGTAGGATTAAGCTTCCACAATTTCATTACATACCAACCGAATCATGATCATTTATTACAATTTATTCGTAAAAAATATATCAATTTCTTTTTATACACTTCCAAGCCCGAATAAGCATAACAATTCACATCTCATTTTCACACAAATTATATAACAAATAATCATAATCATACTTACTTTCATTGCTCAAACTCATATTCATCATAAACATACCTGATTCGGCTGCACACTCATATACTCATTTATTTCTCGGAATACCCCGTTGAACCGTTCAGAATCAAATAGGATACTTGGATAGCTCAAAAAAAATCGTACAATGCCAACGTCCCAGACGTGGTCTTACATGTAATCAATATCGATGCCACTGTCCCAGACAGGGTCTTACACGAAATCAAATATGATGCCGATGTCCCAGACATGGTCTTATACATAAATCTCAAATCGATGCCAACGTCCCAGACGTGGTCTTACACGATAACATATATCGGAATCCTATGTCATGACATATGTATCCTAACTATTCCTATGGTTCGTACGGGGCTTTTCGGACGTCGTAATTCTATCGATTCAAGCTCGTAACTAGTTCTCCAACTCTAAATTCAATTCAGCATATGCACATATATTTATTAAAGATAAATTCAGCACATATAACATATATACATTCAAATTTAACAGCATTTATTTACTTATGAACTTACCTCGTACGAACGCGAACGGACCGGAACGACTAATCGATAACTTCCGATTTTCCCGATCCAAATCCGATTTCCACTTTTTCCAATCTAATTAATATCAAATTTAACTTAATTATTCAACATTTCATTAAATTTTCATTCAAGAACATATAAATGGAAATTTGCATTTTAGCCCCTAACATTTTGCATTTTTCTCAATTTAGTCCTTATTTCAAAATAACATAAAATACACAAAATTTCACTAAATCCTTGTTAGGCCGAATTCTACCCATACTACTAGCAGCCCATATTTTTAGTTTATTCACACATTTAACCTTGAATTTGTACACTTTTCTCAATTTAATCCTTAATACACATTTTTATCAAAAATCACTTAATTAAACATAATAATCTATCAACAAAAGTTTATATTTCATCATCAAACCACAAAAACATCAAGCTAACATCAATGGCAAATTTCAAAATCATCACCAATTCACAAAATTGAAGCATGGGCTTTAAAGAACACAAAGCAACGATCTCAAAAACGTAAAAATTATCAAAAACCGAACAAAGAACTAACCTTAATCAAAATTCAAAATGGCCGAACCCTTAGCTTGTTCTTTCCTTTTTCTTTTCTTTTACATTCGGTTAGTAGAAACAAAAGAAATGATAATGGCTTTTTAACTTATGTTTGTTTTTTTATTATAATAACTTTATAATATATTATTTATTATTATAACCTTTATAATTACTATAAAAACTATATAATATATACATAGTGCTGTCCATTCATTAATTCAATGGCAAAATTGCAACATGAAACCTTCATATTAAAAGAACAACCACTATTTGGCCTTTCTAAAAATAACCACTAAATTTTTATTTTACTCGATTAAGCCCTATTCTCAAATTAAGCACTCAAACAATAAAATTAATTCACGAAACTTTCACATATATAAATTCACACATAATAAACACAGAAAAAAAATATTAAAATATTTTTCAGACTCGGATGTGTGGTCCCGAAACCACTGTTCCGATTTGGGTCAAAATCGGGCTATTACATCACAGACTATCTCATCCACTCTCACAAGCATTTGATTGAGCACCAAGGGTGCTTTTGTGCGAAAGTTCTTATAATCATTTTGTATTTTGCTTTGCAACCACTCCAAATAATTATTGGTTTAAGACTCCAAATGTACAAGTAATTGATCAATGACCTCATTTGATAGCTTCATTCCATAACCAATCGTAGCAAAGATTGATGGCTCTAATACTTATTGATACGAGCCAAAATGTAGAGAGTAAAATTCACAAAGGAAAGAAGTAGAGGAAAGGAGAAGAGCGTTTAAGAATAAAAAAGAGAAACAGAGAAAAGAAAGAATTAAGAAAATGGATCTATTTATTTCGTATATTGATGTTTATACACATGAATGACTTTTACTTTTTATACAGGTAATGATCATGTTACATGATTTTTTTTCAATATTGCCATAGTAGTTAATACAAATACAATCTAGTTTATACAAATAACAAAAACTTATCTGTTTTTTAAATTAGCCCATATCATAGTGTAGGCAAATAACTACTATATTTACTTTTGGCTTTTTAAAAAAATTGCCAAAGATGATGGTTTAGAAAGAAGATAGAAATAAGTGGTTAGGGTGAGAAACAAGAAAAACTTATGACAAATTATATTTTGTATTTAGGATTTGGTTTTAGGTTATGTTTTTGTCCTAATCAATTAATCTTCCTTACATAGGTTAGATATCAAAGTTTTAGTCTTTTCAAAAGTTGTATGTATTTTAGGTGGTAAATATATAAATATGTGATATATTAATTAATAAATATGGTCGGGTTCACTTGAGTTTGGGCTTGAAAAATTTTGTCCGAGGCTAGGTCTAAATTTAATACGGGCTTTTTTCTGTTGCTTAAACTCATTTTTCAAGTCTAATTTTTTGCCTAAACCTATCTAAATTTCAAATGGGTCTTCAAACTTAAACAAATAACCTAACATTCGAATAAGTCTGACCATGTATCATATTAACTAAAAACAACCAAGTTAGAAAAAGTGGAAGTAAACTTTTTTCTTAAACATTTGAATTAAGGGTCTGTTTGATTGACAGAATTGATTTTCCGTAAATTATTTTCCAACTTTTCCAGCGTTTGTTTGGCGGAAAACATTTTCCATTTGAAAAATGAACTCCAAAACATGTGAAAATGGCTTACATTTTAGGGAAATTGTCTTACCCTTTTGAATTCGGTAAGACATTTTCCGGAAAATGACGCCTTCTCCTCCCCTCTCCCCTTCCCCTTCCCCTTCCCCTTTCCCCTTCCTTTTCCCTTTCCCTTTCTCTTGGGCTACAAATCAGTTTGGTCAAGGACCTTTTCTGGAAATTGAAGTTCGCCACTTGTTTAAATTATTATATCTATTTTTCCGGAAAAAAGAAAAACTTATCAGATTGTCAAGTTTCGAACATGGGATTTTCGTTCTGGCTCGCTCGCTTGTGTTCTTGTTCGAGCAAATCAGCTTTTTCCAATGCTTTTCGGGACTCTTTTTACCATTACAAATCTCAGCTTAATACTTGTCTGAAGAACTTACCATCCACCATTGCTGGGAAAACCAATAGCCATGCTTTTTCATGGTCCAACTGTTTGCTTCCTCTGGCTTTTGCTATTTCTGCTGGATCCCTTACTTTCCAATCCCACAACAATCATCCTTCACTCTACGAACCTTCTAATCTGGATTCTCAGTTTTTTTTATTTAATATATTCCATTGGTTTTTTTTGTCATTTTTGATTGAGTGAAATTTGAGTTTCAACTGGTAGAAAATTTTTAACTTTTTTTATGCCCTTTTGTTTTCCTTGGATAACTAAGAAATCATCCAAATAAATGTTCTGAATAAGATGTTTTGTAATGTCATGGAACTAGTACTAGGATTATGTTGAACTTGAACATGTAGCAAAACTGGAAACTTCTTACATAGGTCGGCTTCTAGCAGTACTTTGTGATAAACCATTTGAGAAGAGTCTCATTGTATTTTATTACATACATCTGAATATGATGTTTTGTAATGTCATGGAACTACTACAAAAATGTCTTGGTTCTTCTTGAGCAAGTATAAAATTTTAATTGTTCTTTTATGCTTGTAATCAGGTCCTTATAGTACCATATGGTGGAGCTACATCTATTGAGGGCCACACTTTGTCTCCTAATGGAGGTGTTTGCATTGACATGACCTTAATGAAGGTATATTTAATCATATTTCCTAGATAAATTAAAAAAAAAAAGATTGGAATGAACTCTTTTTAATTTTATACCATGCATTTTATTGATACTGTTTAATGTGCTTCCTAGTAATGGCTTCTAATGAAGTTTGTCCTGTAGCATGGGCTTTATTAGCATCTAGTCATTGTGGCACTCATTCTAAACATGTTTTGTATTGTTTGAGCTGAAGCTTTATTATAACACTCTTTTGACAATTATTTGACTTGAATTTGCAATTACTTTTGTGATAAAATCATCAATGTTCCATCGTGTAAAATGAATTTGCAATTCTATCCATTTGGTTTTTTAATTTGTGATATTAGGAGTGATTTTTTTTTAAATTTGTAGAGAGTTAAGGCGTTGCATATTTGGGACATGGATGTTGTAGTTGAGCCTGGAATTGGATGGATGGAACTTAATGAATACTTGGAGCCTTATGGTTTATTTTTCCCTGTTGATCCAGGTCAGTTTGTTAGAGTTATCCTTGCAACATATCATTTTCTTAATGAAAAATAACTTATTGCAACATTCAGCTACACTCCTTGATGAAAGCAGCATATATATTATATTATATATTATTTATTGGCTTGAGTGTAACATTATCATCTTAAACCATGTTGACCTGCAGGGCCTGGTGCAACAATAGGAGGCATGTGCGCAACACGCTGCTCTGGATCTTTAGCCATGATGTAGTTGCTACTCTACTACTGTCTTTCTTTGCATTCCCTAGTTGCCCTCTTAGTCTGTTGAAAAATTACATCTGAAATCTCTCTTACTGAGGTTTGTAGAATTTTCATTTCAGCAATTTTGTACCAAACAAGTGTATTCAGATATGAAATGATGGATGTTTTTTCTCCTGGAAAATGTATATCTCTGTTGTGCATGTAGATGAAGCCTGAAATAGACAAAAAGGGTTTGGAAGTGGCTTCAGGATTGTGTTTAAACTTCTGAAAGAATGCATAGGTGTTGATTCCTCACTAAAAACATTTTATGCGATTAGGGCACTTATGTCTTCAATGCCTATATAGTCCATGTTTTAGTTCACCATGGGTTAAACAATGGTCTACGGGCTTTTGTGTCCCTTTTGATAAAGAATAAACATTAAAACATTTAAATGCCTCACATACTGAGGATTCAGCTTGTGCCATTAGTGACCTTTTTCAGCAGAACAGTACTTATATAACCTTTCTTTGCTTTAAGGGTGCCTGTTGAAGACTTCAATATTGTGACATTGCATTGTAAAATGCATGCTTGTGATAGTTTCTTAACTCGGTAAGTTAGATGCCATTGGTTTCCTGAAGAAAACTTCATTATTGTCCTGCATGTTCTGATGCATTACAAGGCTAGAAGGTGAATATTGCTAATAATATCTCAAATTAACCTTTCTTTGATGTGCAAACATGATGCAATAATATTTTAAGAAAACTGTCAATGAAGGCTATATGTACCCTTTAATTGGTTATCATCTTTCAGAATCATGCACAGTAAGAAGCATAAAAAAATTTGGCTTCAAAAATTTTCTTAAGGTTGAAGATATTGATACTTTTTAATGTGGTGTAATATTAGTTATGCACTTGAACAATGTTGTTATTATATGGTGTACTACTAATTATGCATTTGGATAATATTATTAATTTCTAATATTAATTGTGGTTTGGAAGCTAATTTATAATTATTCAATCCTTGTTTTTTATTTTTTTATAACACAATTACAAATAATTTATTTGACTTTGGTTGTTTTTAATTTATAACGGTTTATATAAAATAGCTTAATAATTGAATATTATTATATATTTAATTTGATTTATTTATTTATAAATAAATCATTGCAACATATGTAAAAACAATTTAAAATATAAATTTATTAATATGCATATTAATATATGTAAAAACAACTTTTCCAGAAAATATTTTCAGGAAATTTGCCAAACAACAGAAAATATTTTACACAGGTTCATCTAAACACCAGAAAATATTTTCAGTAAATCATTTTCCAGAAAAGTAAATCATTTTCCAAAAATCATTTTCCGAAAAACATTTTACTGGCAAACAAACGGTCACTCTGTCATTCCGACCCAAACAACATGGACAATGGTGGTAATAAAAAAATCTTAACTAAAAACATTTATTAAAAAAAGCCTTTTATATTTTTACCCTAAAAAAACTTCACTAAAAAATAATTAAAAAAGAACTATAGCGTTTGCCCTTTACATTTTTACCCTTTATCTGATTCAACAATGACCAAAACCCCCTATTTCCAAATGCACAAAGCCATAAACCCCTCACATTTATTTTGGGGGAAACTTTCCTCAACAAATCACAAAGCGCCGAGATCTGCCCTCTGCTATAGGATCGCCAATGAGAAGGGCCTCCTTCACCTCCTCCATCCTTTCTAGGACCCTCTCCACCGTTCACGACGGAGGAACAGTCAACCTTCACCCTCGTCTCCTCCGGGTGGCGCTCTTTAGCAGCAGCAGAACCGACAATTCCAATTCTCGCCGCCATTGGTTCTCTCCGCTTCTCAATTCCTTTTCGAAAAGCTCTGGTCAAGCCGTCTCTCTCGGCCTTGTCGGCGTTGTCGCCTCTGTGGCCACTGCTGCTTCGGTCTACGCCAAGGAGCCGCCACCAGCTGAAATCATCCCAAAGGACGTTGTTCTTTATCAGTATGAGGCCTGCCCATTTTGTAATAAAGTTAAAGGTAGTATGTATTCGTTTTTCTTCTTTCCGTTGCATTCGTACCAAATAAAATTGACAGAACCAATCAAATTTGAACTCAGAACTTCATTTTTAAGCAAAAAGTAAATCCAAAAAATTATTTGGATAAGTAATTCTCACCTGTTTTGAATGATTAAATAGTTAGTTTTAGTGAGTTCTAAAGGAAACGATAATATGCTAACATTTTAACTATTCGCTATATATTACATTTTTAAATCAGACATGTTTTGGTAACTACCATGGTGATGGAGAGAAGGATTCTTTTGAAGAACTGAAAACTTAAAACATAACAAATGCATTATTTTTCTTTGATGAAACAATTATATTAGAATCTGTTTTGCATTCTAATCACTTTTTCCTTTTTAGTCAGCTACACTTTTCTTTCTAGAATTTGCATTTTTCTTAGCAACTTTAGGAAGTTGAAAGACAAAACATAAGGCTTTGCTTAATAGTGTGAAAAGAAAATTGGAAAGGTGGAAGATTGACGGAGTAGAAAAATAAAAAGATAGATGATATATATTTCCTTTCATTGATTTTCTTGGTACAAAAGATGGAAAAATTGAAAGAAAAAGTAAGTTTTTTCCCTTCATTGCTTGATAGAGTTAAAAAATGAGAAGAAAATAAAGCTTCTGAAAAATGCATAATTTTGAACTAACATACATCCCTTTCTCATTTTCTCTCCTCTTATCATTCCGAATTGGAATAATTGTTTTTAAGCATTAAGATTGAAAATGGTTCTCTCTTGTTTTCTTTCTTCCCAGTTATCTCTTTCCTATCAAGTACACTCAGAATTTACTTTCTTCTCATTTTTCCACCCATTCTTTCTGTTCTTCCATTTTTCTACTCAACCAAGCACATTCTCAGTAACAAGACAACTAATTAAAATCTTAGTAACTTCATGATTCCTATAATGTTTATCGTCTCTCAGCATTCTTGGACTACTATGATATACCATACAAGGTGGTGGAAGTCAATCCCATTAGTAAGAAAGAGATCAAGTGGTCTGATTACAAGAAGGTGCCTATTCTGATGGTTGATGGTCAACAGCTGGTGGACTCATCAGGTTCTTGTTGTCAAAACTGTTTATAGTTTAAGTTCTCATTGGTTATTTTATATTATCCCTAAAGACCTAACAATCTGTTTAAGTTATTGACTTTATTTAAGCTCATTAGTTGCAATGATGGACTCAACGTGCATGTGGAACATGCAGCTATTATTGACCAATTGAGTGAAAAGATCCTTCCTGGAAAAGCAATTATTTCAGTTGCTGATGAAGATGAAGAAACAAAGTGGCGTAGGTACGGACTGTCTTGTTTCCTATAGTAATTAAAATTTTATTTTTACTATATCACTATAATATTATTAGTTCTTAAGAACTCAATCCTGATATAACATTTGTTACCTTCTTAAGGAGGATTCAGGTCTTCGGTTTAACCCCAGCTACTTGTACCAGAAAACTATCTATATCTTATTAAAATTTATCTTGCTAAGCAAAAGGTATTAAAAGAAACTATATGGGTGCACTAAATAGTTCTTTTTTTAATTTATCTTGTACTTTGAAACTAATTGAGATGACGCTTACCATGAAGTATATTAAGTTCAAAATAGTGCCAAAACATGGTATACTCTCGAAATAACAACCTGTTAACAACGTTTGTCTAGTAGTGTATAGAGGACTTTCTAGTCTTTTCAAAAATCTTTTTACAGATACAAGCCAAACCAAACTTTGGCTTTTAGTGTGCAGCAAATGAGAAGTTTACTGGAATTTTCGGTAACTAGTTTAAGGTCTAAAATGTGAGATACGTGCCTTTCAACTGTAGAGTATTTGGGTGATTGCTCCTAGCATTCCTCTCGATTTTTTATTACCTGGTCTTGAAAGATCAGAATTTTGACCTCAGTTATTGACCCTCTGATAAAACTGAATAATTTGTATAACTTTTTATATTAATTGTCTTTTTAATTGAACCTCATGCATGAAAACATGAACTCTATGCTTAGCAAAGATGTTATGTTTCAGGATATATAAATCAGCATATATGAAAATACTTTTGGTAGTAGATAGAGTTATGTGTGTACAAAACTATACATAGGTCATTTTTCTTGTTTCTGAGTAGCTATGAGTTAATGATCTTCTACTGTAGAACTTTGGTTAATACATATTGCTGTATTAATGCAATTCAAAGTCTTCCTTTTTGCTTTAGCTGCTTTTAGAATAAGTATTTCATCTTTGGAACACTAATATTGATGTCCTTGTGTAGGTGGGTTGACAACCACTTGGTGCATGTCTTATCTCCAAACATATACCGCAACACGTCTGAGGCTCTTGAATCTTTCGACTACATCACTAGCAATGGTAAATTAATGCATAATTTTGTATTATACATATGTAGCTGCCTTCCCTCCATTTACAAACCTTACCGCTTTTTAGTCAATGATTGATCCATTTACCCCTAAAGTTGGGAATAAATACGTCATCCACTATGTTTTCCACAAAGTCCTTTAATAAGTAGTGAGAAAGTAATTTTATCTATTTATGGATCATAGAGTTATTTGCATGTTTTGTTACTTGCATTGTTTTTAAAAGTGCCTATGAATTGTTTTGTACTTTGCCAAGCAAATTGCAACAATTTAAAGGTCAATAGGCTTTGGAAACAATATTGTTTCATTTTTAATAATTAGGAAATGTTATTTTCCTCTGTCTCACTACTTCAAGTAACATACCATTTCCAATAATGAATGTCAAATAAAGTTTTACAGTCAATTTTTAGGAATAGGGAATTGAAGATGTGAAACAGTACAAAATATAGTTGGATAGAAGACATTGGAATTAGTTATGTCTAGTTTCTTTATGCAAACTTGAATTTCTATGCTGTCTTCTCCTCTAAAGTTACAATGGATTGAAAAGAGTATGAGTTGAATTAAACCTCTGTAAATAGTGCTAGGTTTCATACGCTGTTTACATGTTATGGGTAATATGAGAGGAGTAACAAGTAATATAATGCTTTGAGTATTGATCACACTAGAAATTGTACTAAATTTGTTAATTACTAAATTAAAATAACCCAGTCTTATCCGAACAAAAGATTAAAACATGTAAACTAAAACTAAATAAAAGAAAATAACAAAAATAAATATTTGAGTTTAAATTAATTAATAGATAAAAGCCTACAAGACCTGCATACCAATAATTCTGAATTGAATTAATTGGAAAGAATGATACAAATATATACAAGGAATAACGGAAAAGAGAAAAATTAAATTTAATCATAAAAGATAAATAAAATGAAGAAACCAATTATAAAATAATAAAATCTAGATCAAAACTTCAAGGACTTAGATAACCGAATAACTCTATTGCTTAGAGTTATCAATTGATCAAATGTCCAATCTTTTAATTTTGTAATCATTGCACATGTTTGAAGAAGGGTGGTAATTGATCTGTTGCTTTAATTAAGTATTAAAATTGGACCGTATCCATGACTGCAGACGAAGGTGAGCTTAAGGAACTCCATTATTCTAATTTAGCCTGAGGCCCTGAGTACAAAATAAATGCTGAATCAAGCCTAAGCCTGAGCTTTCTGCTTGATGTACTCAACTTAGGGTGATTGCACCCGTAGTCCCCTACCAAGAGCCTAATGTAATATCTATAAGCATGCTTATGTATAATTCCCTTCTAATTATTCGTTCTCTGAAATTCCCTTTTAGTAATCTATTTGCAATAATTGTGTTTAGAAGTCTTCATCATGAGCACATAAGATACTTTCTTTTCTACAGAATTGTTAGTTGACTTATGAATTACTTAACATCAATTATCACTGCTACCCTTCCTATTACACTGCCAGTGATGCTATTCTGATTACAGGGACCAGTAGCATGAAAGTGTTACTTGATCTCTATAGTCTAATTGTCATTACATTGGTCTCCATAGGCAAAGTTTGGTTATGGCATTTTCTGTCTATTTGATGCTATCATAACTTCCTCAACTTGTTACTATGACTTTTTTTTCCTTAAAATTTCTAATTTGTTTTAACTTTTGTTGTTTTATTTTGATGTAGCCCTCTTATATAATTTAGAATTAATTCTTCGAGGATTTTGGCTGTTCTTTTACCATAGTGATTGTGTTTCATGCTTGAGTTTGTTTTGCTATTCAATCAGTACCAGCATCAGATTCCACCTAATAATCATCACGTTCCTGTTGTTTTTTTCTCTTAACTGCAGGTAACTTCAGTTTCACTGAGAAGATAACAGTGAAATATGCTGGAGCTGCAGCTATGTATTTTGTGTCCAAGAATCTAAAGAAGAAATATAACATCACTGATGAGCGTGCTGCCTTGTATGAAGCAACAGAAACATGGGTGGATGCTCTAAATGGGCGAAATTTTCTTGGTATGATTTCTAAGTGGATATAGTTTTCCGAGGTCAGATCAAGTTACATAAGCAACAGTTACTGACTGATCAGTTTCTTTTAATTATTCTTTTTGGGGGGAGTTATTGACTGATCATTATGACATGCATTCGTTCATTACATCTTTTCTCTTATTTTCGTGAAGAAAAATTTAAGGTTCCTAAGTGGTCTTGGTGGGGTTACAATTTAATTGAATTAGTGCATTATAGTTAAGCTCCCACCTTGACCTGAGTCTGGCAGAGTTAACCTATCGTAACGATTTTCATATTGCTTTTCTTATAATGTTTTTGAAGGGCAATTGTAAGTTTTTCTCCTCAATCTCATTGTGTAGGGGGATCCAAGCCTAATCTAGCTGACCTTGCTGTCTTTGGGGTGCTAAGACCGATACGTTACCTGAGATCTGGTAGAGATATGGTGGAACACACTCGAATTGGAGAGTGGTACTCTAGAATGGAGAAAGTAGTTGGGGAGTCATCAAGGATCAAGGCTTAAACCATATGCTCTTGGCAAGGTCTGTTCCCAGCATCAATTGGCAACACCTACATCTTAAATAGAAAACAAAATGGTTTGTATTAACAGTTTTGGTTTATTAAACAATTTTTTTTCCATACCATAAGTTGACGGGCAATTCTGTTATTGTAATTCATATTTGAATGTTGAAATTGGAATTATTTCTGTAGGTAGGTTTTGTAAGCAATTCTAGGGAATGGGGATGCTTCACAGATGGATTGTATTATTTTGACATGATTTTATACCTTGCAATGGTCTCGTAATAAATTCATCAAATTAGGTCTGTTTCATGGTCACTTGACGGACGGGCTTCAACTATTTAACATTTTCTGGGGTGGTCTTTTTAATCTTTTGGCAAATTCTTGGCGTTTCTTCTCCCTCTAATTTTGATTTTGTTTTGTTGGCTTTGCATGATAGGAGGGCAGAAAAGTGAAAATATGTAAGAATGGAAGTGAGAGAAAGATATGAGAAATTCATTACTAATATGTCAAAAGTTCGAAATTGGTACAAAATTTACATGTAAGAAAATTTGCTAAAGTACCATGGAGGCCTTTGTAGTTTGAGTTAGATTGTATTTTGTTTTCTTTAACTAAAAAAAGGGGTAAATTAGTTGTATGTTAGATCGAAAAGTAACTTGGTTTTTTTATTAAAAATTTCATCTATTTCTATTATTAAAAATTTGTCTCTTTGTATATCAACATGACATACACGTGGAATATCATGTGTTATTATTCGGTTATTTTGTTAGGCACGTCAGTTTTTAATACTACAAATAAATGAAATTTTTAATAGAAAATATCAATTTACTTTTTGATCTAGGTATAAGGATCAATTTATTATTTTTTGAGTAAAGGGGAAAAATGCAATCTAATTCTTAATATAACAGTCTCTATGGTACTTTCACTAAGAAAATCTAATAAACAAGTCAAAGTATCTTTTATATTATGGGATAAATATCAAAACTATAAATTTTGATTTTGGTTCAAATGCATACATACAATTTTGATTTTAATTCAACTTTTCATATTTAAAGAAATGAATATATCAAATTTATTTTTATATTGGATAGATATAATTATTTGCATAAGAAATATCTAAATATAAAATGATGTTATATCGATAATGTTAGTTGTTTATGAAATTTGAATCAAATCAAAACTTCATATATAAAATTGCACAAAATTAAAGTTTATGACTAAAATAATGTTGCATTATTGTATCTTTCCACGGTTGATAATATCACACTGAACAAAAAGTATTTGACCAAAACCTACCTACTAAATGAAAAGTTTTTGAACCAAACATGTAATTTTATGATTAAAATCTTACATTTTGTTTGATGATGTGTATAAGGTGGCAAAGAGGAAGGTTGAAGCAAATCTTGCAAAATTGAGTGTGGTAATAGGTGATGATTAGTAATGCGGAGAAATGGTGAAATAAGCTAACCAACAACGATTGGGGTAAGTGATGGTTAGTAAGGTGGAAAGATAGATAAATAAGCCAAACAATAATGATGATTTCAAGAAAGAAAGAAATTTGAGTTCTAGAAAATGTGTCCTCGAGTAAAAATTTTCAAAAGTCATTTAATAAGTGTAGACATGTGTTCTTGGTTATTAACGATCCTCGCAACAATACTGCAAAGTAGTAGCATTCTTGGCATGGGTACTTCTTAGCAGGTTATTCTTGGGCAGTTTTGTTGACATTACTACTTGGGATCGACATCCCATATTAGGAAGGTTATGGAACAAGTTGTGGAGTTAAACTTAACCTTGGATTTGTTTTACTATTGAAATATCTTGGAGAGTGCAACTTAAAAGCTCATATATGTATTTTATTAATAAGTTCAATTTGTGCTTTCTTTCCCTCTCTCTCCTTACTGAACAAACAACACACTTGCACTTCAGTGTGTAACTACCACTATCCTCACCAAAATGTATTGAGAGAGTAACTTTCATATAACTATAATTAGACCGACAATTTTTATATCTTCTTTCACATTACTCACTACTAGCAGCCCTTTTATGTGAATGTGATTCCATTACTCTCACTACCCATCACTTGTATCACGTGTTGGATTAATTGATCTAGAAAATGGTTATTTTAGGTATGGAAGTTTATTTTTTTTTTTTTAAATTGAACTCTTTTTTTTGATATTTATAGTAATAAACTTTAATTAGAATTTTAGGTATGGCGGAAGTCTAAAGTCGATCTTGGCTTTCAACCGAATGACTTTTTCTGTTATCCTCGAACCACGAATTGTCTTGAATGTGGGCTCCAGCAACATGAATCAAATCACAGAATGAAAATGATTTATTTACTTTTAGTAGAAAAGTAATTTCTCTCTATATATATCGACAATTATTCAATATTCCCAGAAAATAAAATTTATTCTTTGAGAATAAATTATCACTACTTTCTGACAGAATAACAACGTATGAAAGACATGTAAATAGCTTAATCGATAGTTTTTATTTATAGAGAAGTACAAGAGTTCAACTTGAATAACTCCTAATTAAAGAAATATTATTTTAATAAAAAATACAATCCTAGTCTAACTAGAGTAGAGGGAGACGGCAACATCCTTGTATTATTACTAGGGTTGTTGCCCCTTGTAGTATATACAATGCTCCATTTTAGGCCTCTCATTTATTGGATTCAATTATATGTATTTTCTGAATTTTTTATCAAACACTTATAATTTTATCCTACCCAAAATAAATATTATTTAATCAATTAGATAATTGTATGTAAAGTTGTCTGTATGTTAAAGTTACTTTGTAAGTTTTTACATTTAAAAATAATTGTATTAAATTCATGAAATTTTTTAGGTTAATTAGATAATTTTGTTTTCATAATACTTTATTTACATAATTGTGAATTTCGAATTGTCATAAGAATTAGTTAGTTATTTATAGATCTAGAGTGTAAAACCCTGTAGTCTAGACCTGGCGATCAGGCCGGCTGTGGAATGTTATAATTAATGTAACTGATAGATAATTTATTAAATCAATTTGTTCAAAAACTATAAGTATATAGAGACGAAAATACTGCACTAAGGGCAGTACATCCCAACATCACATTCTTATGAACTAACCTACCTTTTTCCCATGTCTTATAAAATATTTCACTTCTTTCGTATATGCCTTTTTGGTAATTACGTTATAAAGGCTATAATGGTTGTTCAAAGGTTCCATTCAGGATTTTTTAATCTTTGGATAAAGTCAAACACAGTAAAATTCTTGCTATAATCACTACAACTAACATAACATTCACCATCTTTAGCCATTTACCACATTTATCAATACCACTTGCCACTGTGTTTGTTTTGTAAAATTTGCTCTGATTTTCCTCTCCATCATTTCTCCACAGTATCTTGTTTTGTTATTTTATAACATCTCCTCACCTTAACAAAAAGAACCTTCTACAATAAGTTATGAAAGCTCCTATTTATATGTTCTAAATAGGAGATACAAAATTTGGTATTGAAAAACGTTTCCAATTATAAAAGGAATTAATAATGTGTTAATAAGGTTTATTATTATTTAGTAATAGTGAGCAGTTAATGGGAGTTCAATACAATTTTAAAGAAACAAAAAAGCCAATCTCTTAACTACCTCCACGATATAGGGAAAGGTTAAGAGAAACATTTTAACTATCTCCATATTTCATTCACCAAGCCAAACTCTTCAGAATATCAAATAGTAAAGATAACTAAAAAATTCTTCCAAATTAAAAGGTTTTCTCCATTTTTTTCATTAATGAAATAGTGTGTGAAACTTTTTGTTAGTGTTGATTTTCAAATGTTTTGATATAAAAAACTTAATTCTGAATTCGTTAAATAAAATTTGCTAAAATTACTTTGATAAATTTCAAATATATTTTCAAGTGTTACAAACTCAAAAATAAAATTTCTAAATGACTTAAACTTTCTAAAAAGTTTTTGAGTACCCCCAAGTCCTTTATAAATGCTTCTATGCCTTATTCTCAAGTTTCCCTAACAACGTCTTGAGGCACAAGGCCATATGTCTCAAGACACACAACTTCGAATGTAAAATTACTGAAAGGGAGCTTTGTCTCAAGACATAGGCCATGTCTTTAGACATAAGCCTGTTTATCTCGAGACAAACCAACATCAAAGCTAAGGGTATGCTACAAGTGAACCTTAACTTGAGAAAGAGCCCATTTGTCTCACGACAAGGAAACATCAAAGCTAAGGTTTGCTTTAAGGGAGCCCTGTCTTTAGATAATTGTGTAATTTTCTCAAGACATACTTGTTGTGTCTCGAAACATCATGCTCTAATGGTTATATTTTGTTCTTCTTGTCTCGAGACATAGAAAGATTCTATCTCTCGAGACATATTCTCATAGAACTACATTTAATGCACAAAATAAATTCTCTTAATGACTAGAAACCATCAGCCCCAAACATCCATAAATTAATGAGAAAAATTACTAAATTTGGGAAATCATTAGTTGTGGTAAGCTAAATTAATTGGGTCGAACCACTATAAATTCTAGTGTCTCTCTTGATTGCCATCTTTGCTTTAATTTTTAAAACACCAATTCACCCTCTCTTAGTGTATATCGAGCTAAACATTTTTTTACGTAATATTTATTTAAGAATGTATCATCCAAGATAATCTTGTTCTAGAATTCAGTTGGCCTATAAAGGTGTTAGGCAACAACATTGTTCTTGGTAGATGTTTTCTTAAGTGGTACTTATTCTTGAATGATATTTTTTTTAAATAATACTTATTTTGAATAGAAATTGTTATAAACTTAGTTATCATTTAATGATACCTATTCTGGAAAAGAGTTATTTTGAATGATGTTGTTTTAAACCGAAGTTGTTCTAAACTATAACCATTCTTAAACAAAAGTTGTTATTGTGAAGAGATATATAGCAATATGGGTACTTATTTTGTGATTACCATTGGAAGTATATTTTCCTATCTAAAAAATTATTTGAGTATCTACACTATTATATGCCATGATCTAAATATCTCCTAAAATATGAACGACATTTTTAAATTGAGAAATATTTTATCTTTTTAAACGAGAATTACATAATATATATATTTATTTTGAAACATGTTTTCATTTCATTTACCACACAAGCTTTTAAAATTAAAAGAAAATAAAAGCTCAATTTAAACATATTCTAATTTGTTAAGAACTTTAATTTTCTATCTCATGTTTTTCTCTTTTTTCTCCAAGCCACTTGCATTTTCTCATTCATTGCACATGCGTTCTCTCTTTAAAATTTGCAAATGTATTTTGTAGGCATTTTTGTTGTCTTCTCTTCACTCTTATGCTTGTAGTCGCTGAAACTCCATTGGCCACTAATATTTTTTCTTAGAAAGTGGGTGACTTTTTGTTGGCTTCTTAATCTATTCTTGTTTTGAGAGTATTTCAGAATGATAAATGATTTCACGAGTCTAATTGGACCTATGTTGTCTTAAGTTTTATATGTTTTTTTTGTTTGTTTTTCATTGTTTAATAAGTCTTCACTTTTAGAAGTTTTTGTCTTCTCTTGTATCATGTTTTTTAGTCTTGCTTTTGCAAGTCATTTTAGGGATGCTTTTGTTGTTGTCATTTCCAGTTTGGTGGATGGTTTCATTTTACCTCTCAGTCTTAACTTTACCAAATTAGACAAATTAGTTTGGTTTATTTCTCGATCTCATTGACTAACCCAAGACTAACGAATTGATGCCCAACAAGATTACCTCTAGATCTCACTTGACTACATATTTCCTTAAGGGTGTCAATCTTATGATTTTAGGTTTATTCAATTTAGTCCAATTTATTTGCAACTTAGCCCCTCATCCAAAAATTAGCTCACCCACATCTCCATCAACCAATCTCTTTAGAGTTTAGTTATCCATGCTAAAAACTAGGCTAAAAAAGATGCAAGAAAAGGAAATGGCAGCCATTAACATAAAGCTTGAGAAGAAAATGAAAGTTTGGATTTTTTAATCTATAAAACATAAAATAGAAGTGGAAACCATTCAACAGTAAATGAAGTACAAGAAACATAAATGTTAAAGTCTTTAATACATTATGTAATGGCCTAAATTCAAGGTTATCGGAACAGTGGTTTCATAACCACAAATTCGATTTAAAGAGAAATTTATTTTAATATTTTTTCATGAATATTGATATGATAGGAAAGTCGTATGAAAATATCAATAGAAAAAATTTACCGATTTAGTGGTTAGTTAGAAAAAGAAATTATTGAAAAAATTGGGTAAAAACAAGGTATCGAGACCTCGATCTCGTAAAACCGAGTCAAAAATATTTTTATACACATTTATGAAGTGTTAGTAATATGGTATTAAAATTTTGTTAGAAAATTTCTACGTTTGGGCAGTTAATTAAGTGAAAAGGACTAAATTGAAAAGGGTGTAAAAGTTACTAGAATGATTAAATAGCTCAATTGTTAAATGATGAGGGACATAAATTGCAAATAAGCCCAAAATAAGATATTTTGGGCGGCATAAGCTGAGAAAAATCAGGAGAATTGGTGAAATAAGGGAAAAATGGAAAAATAACAAAATTTACTAAAATAAAAATGGGACCAACTTGTAATATCTAGAATTCTCTTCATATTTTCTTCATTATCATCAGCCAAAAACGTCCTAAGGGTTCATTAAAGCTGGTATTTCATAATTTTTGCACCAATTGAGTTAATCGTTGCCTTTTTCTTGTACTTTTTGTGTTTCTAAGACTTTTACAACTAGGTCACATTACTAAATTCATTGGTTTTTTATTTTATGAATGAAATTGAAAGTTTCTATAAATATGTGCTGGAATTTTATGATGAAATAGCATGAAATTGAAGCTTTAATTTGTTTATGAGATGATTTTATTAGGTAATTTCAATAGAAATTGATTTGTAGGACCTAATTGTGAAAAAGTTTGGAATCAAAGTCTAGTGCTAAAATTCTGATTTCCAAAGGTTATAATGTAGTTTAAAGTGATATAATAAAGTGTTAATTGAGAAAAATCATCTCAATTGAGAGGTTAATTGAGCAAGGATGAAATTATCATTTATTGAAAGCTTAGGGGGAAAATGGTAATTAATATCATGCATTAAAACAGTTTTGGACAGCAGCAGTAGGTTAACTTTGAAAAATCACCATAAATTGTGAAAATCAAATTATAGGATGAATAAAATATGAAATTAAATATTATTGAGTCTAGTTTCTTATAGAAGAAACGATGTAAGCAATGGAATTGTAAATCATGAGATATAATAGGTTTCGTGAGACAAGGTCAGAATGATTTTGGGTTCCCCTGTTCTGACTTTGTAAAATCATCAAAAATTGGATAAAAATAATTAGGGGATTAAATTTATATGTTTAAAATACTTAATGAGTCTATTTTCAATATAAACAAACGAGAATATCATCTGAATCCTGTACAAGGAGATAATTAATTTTTAGTGAAGAAGGGTCAAAACTGTCAGACAGAAAAATAGGGATAACTTTAAAAAATAAACTGTACTTATTGGCTAAACCAAAAATTCTGAAAATTTTATGGTAATAAGATATGTGAGTCTAGTTTTGGTGAAAATTATCAGATCTTAATTTTGAGTTCCGTAACTCAAGATATAAATAATTTAGTGACTATGACTCAAGGAGACAACTCTGAATGAACTATAAATAATTATGGGATTATAGAGAATGTTACATATGAACGTGAAATGTATTAAATTAATGATTAAATTTATTTATTTAAATCCAAAAAATTAAATACGAAGCTAGATCGAGGAAAAGAAAAAGTTCGGGATTAGTAGATTTTTGCATACGAGCAAGTATCGAGGTAAGTTCGTGTAACCTGAATTATATTCTTAAATGCTTGAAATGTTTGTTATTGATGTGAATATGATTTGAATGTTAATTGTATGAAAATTGATGAAACATTGATATATTTGATAAAAAGGGGAAGAAATCTCAGTTGAATGGAAGGAAAATTCGATAGAACTCTGAAAAAGAATTGATGGTAAAAAGGATCTAGCCCGGACGGGTGATCCTATTCTGATATAGCCCTCCCGAAGAATATGTGGAAAATAGATTTAGCCCGGACGGGTAATCCGAATTGGGGTCTAAATTTAGCCTGGACTGGTAATTCAAATCCAAGCTCATTAGAGTAATTGTCATTGCAGGGGATTTAGCCTGGACTGGTAATCCCGACAATACTCTATGAGTTTATATTGCAGGGGATTTAGATTGGACTGGTAATCTCGCTATAAGGATGAAGTTCGCGGGAGTGTGCTCTCTGAAATGGAAATGTGCGCACATGAATATGAATTGATGGACCCGGAATTGTACACTAAAGTGTACCTCTGAAAATCCATCGAAATTTTGAGAAATTCAACGGGATAAATATGGAAAAATAACAAGGGAACGGAAATCATGGAATTGATGAGCTCATCAATCATGGTATATATATTATTGATACATGAAAATTATTGAACTAACTTGAATGTTGAGTTTGTGCATGTTAAGGGAATAATGCATTGAATGGATGTATGAATGTTTATTGCATTGTATTGAAAATATTAGGTAAGTATAATTCTTGTTACATGAGCTTACTAAGCACAAAGTGCTTACCCTGTTTCCTTTTCCCCTGTGTTGTAGTGTTAAGCTCGGAGGTTGGATTTGGTCGAAGACGCATCACACTATCAACCTCAAGATCTCGGTATATAAAGAAACTTAATTTTGGAAATCAATGGCATGTATAAGCTAGTAAAGTAAATGTTAATGTGAAATGAATGTATGGTTAGCCATTGGTATGGCTAGAAAATTTTGGTTTTGGTATGTGATGAGGTTATCTTATGAATATGTTAAATCTATCTTGAAAATATGTTGAAATGGATTGGTTGTGTTGAATTGGTCTCGGTTTAAAATTGCAGGGAAGATTAGATATTTATAAAGGGGTTATGTTGAGTTCAAAAAAAAACTTTGGGATTTTGCGAAATTTTTTTTATGGTTTCGATTTAATCCCGGTTTGGTCCCGATATATGTTTTGGACTTTAGAGGCCCATCCAAGGGACGTCATGACATGTTTCAATAAATGAATAGTATTTAACTCGTAATAACGAAAAATTTATTCAGTAAAATCTGGTAATGTCTCATACCCTATTTCGGCGACGAATACAGGTAGGGGGTATTACAGATTAAACTAAAAGAAACTGAAATAACATTAAGCTAAAGGTTGAAATGTCATTACAAGCAAAGGAAATGGACTAAAAGTGTAAATAAACCCTAGCCACAATGTTAACTAACTTAACTAACTTAAAGAACAACAAGAATAAGAAGAAAAGTTATAAAAAAAATAACCCTACAGCTAAGTAAGATGAGAACTAAGAAACCCTAAAAATGAAGAAGAAAACCTAAGAGAACTAAAGAGAAAACTAAGCTAAACTAAGTCTAATATGTGTATCTCTCTCTCCTCAACCAAAGTTGATTGTTTTAGCAGTAATTTCTGACCCATTTTGTTGACTAAAATGCCTTTGAATGCATTGGTTGGTGCTTCGGTTGGACAAAGACTACCCCTAGCATCATTTTTTGTCCCCTCACAATAGTGATATTGCGATACTCAAGGTTGGATATCACGATATTATCGACAATCTTGAAATGGAGTTTTCCTTAGCAAGTAGGTATCGCGATACCATTATTGGTTGCCTTAATCTCGGGCATGTTGCGGGTATCGCGATTCTGATGCTTTAATGTCGTGATACAATTTTCTTTGGTGATGTTTTCATACAATTTTAGGCCATTTTCGAGTACCTACAACACTCAATCATACGTTAGGACCCTCAATGGCACAATTGAGTCTCGAAAATGAGTAAAAAGAGGTATTTTCACTTATTAAATTGGAAATCTAAAATCTATATTAAACTATAGAAAATATGCTAATTTGCTCGAAAACAAGCTCTGGAAGTATAATGGGGAAGTCTAATTTGACATATCAAATCAAATTAACGAGCATTGAAGTGTTAAATTCATGAGCATACTAAGTATTCCTAATAGTATGCCATCTATATCCTACAAGTTCAAAACTTGTCTACAAGGGCTTTTACATTAGTATAAACTCAATATAAAACACAATTACAATCTAATTTTCACAATTTCATAACCTCACAACATTTTAAAACTTTACAATCTAATCATTTACTCATAACACTTAATCACACTAACAATAAACACATTCATTTATCTTTTTCTTTGATCATACACATATTTATTAATTTATATATACTATTAAATTCATAACATTAACATGTTTCTTAGTATATTTTTGAAAATATTAAAAATTAGGTAAGAAGAATTCTATAGTACTTACTAATTTTAACTAGACTATACTTTCTTCAAGCTTTGTCCACTTATTCCCTTTTGTCTACACTTCTTCCATCTTTTTGCTTGTCTTTCTCTTCATTTCACATCAATTTTATAAAACCTGACAAATCAATATACTTATTTCATAACATTTTCATGCTCAAATAATTATAATAAACAAGATACTAATTCTAGATCATGGAGCTCTTACATTTGAATCTTAATTTCTCACACTATCTATACTTTTGCTTTCTACAAGAATGAATACTCTTCTTCAAACTTGAAATCCAAGCTTACTAGGTTGTGAGAATCTTGATTTACTAAGGATTGCTAAGAAATTTCAAAGGTTTTGATTATGGTTTCTCTCAAATAAAAGAAAAGGATGAGATTGCAAAAGATGAAAAGTTTCCCCCTTTTTCTTTCTTGTTGACGTGAAAAGAAGAAGAAGAATGGATAAATCTCCATTAGAACTGCTCATAGGCCAGGCTGAGACCTAAAGGCTCGCCCGAAAAGTGGGAGAGTTTGGGCAAAAATATAGGCTTAAAAAATGGGCTTAGACAAAAAATGAGGCCCATTTTCTAAACGAGCTAGGCCTCGGGTAAGGTTTTTTTGGCCCAAGCCCGACCTAAATTATATACTAATTATAAACCATGTGTCTTGCCTTTCTATTTGGCAGTGAGCAAAACACAAATTTATAAACAATTTGTTCTCTCTAGACTGTTAGAACCCTTTGATAGCATTAAGCATCTCAACCCGGAAGCCTGATTCACAGAAAAATAGACTTTTTTAAGCTGAAAAAACATTTGTCTATCAAGCTCAAGCAATTTCACACAGGAAATCACCTTGTAAAAACCTGATTTGTGATGCATAACATTTTGCATAGTTCAATCTATACTCATGCCAATAACCATATGGATCAGACGATAGTGGAGCTATACTGGATTGAATATGATATCAAGGGGCAAATTTATTCATCTATTTTATTAATCACGCCTTGCATATTTCAAATAAAGAACATAGCAATATGCCTTATGATCATATCCTAGTTTACAGACAATGATATTACCTGCCATGAATCATATGTTGCATTGAGAATAAGTAGTGGAGTTTGGATGTTGTTGATTAGGTTTTGAAGAAAGAAGCATTGAAAGGAGCAAGTTTCGGTCAAGTGAATGATCGAGCAAGAGAATACTTTTGTCTTAATTACTCAAATTATATTGGTCAAGAGAAGAGATATATTGAAGTTGGATCACAGTGGATGGTGCATATGCGTGGCAGGTTATGTTGCACACCCTGTGTGATGAACAAGAAGATTCAAGCATTTAATAATCAAAATTCTGTGAAGCCATAAAAATTGATAACTTTTTCCTTTCTTATATTTTTTATTTATTATGTGCCCAGATGTGCTTTTCATCAAATCTTTTGGCATCAGTAGGGAAATGATGAAAGGGGATATATATAAAAATTTAATGACACAAACTAGGCTTTATCTATCCGCATATGTGTAAAACACAAATATCAATATCAAACCTGCAAGCCTACCAAGTCGTTGTATTCTGTGTCGGGTAAGGTTTGTTGTTTGAATATTTATTTTTATGTTTTTAACTATATTTGATATATTATGTTTAAAAAATTGTTTATTTGATAAAATAATCTAAAAAAATTAATATGGGTCGGGGCCGAGCTCGAGCTTAGGTAAATTTTTAGGCCCACATTTCGGGCTGGGCCTAAGCCTAAAATTTTGTTAAGGCCTGGCCCGGCTCGGCCCATAATCACCTCTAGTCTCTATCTTTTTCTAAGAAAAATATCCATTTAAAATTAATAATTGTTAAAAAATATTAATATTTAAATAAAAAAATCTATTGATCATCCTTATCCACTTAATATTGGTAAAATTGTTGTCCATGTCCTCACACATTTCACCACTAATTCAATTTAACCCTTTTGTACTTTAAATTTCTCACTTTAACCCTAGCACTTTGTAAAACCTTATAATTTACTCTATACCCCGAAATAATATTTCGTGATATATCAGTCTGTCAATTTTCTCCAGTCTCCTCCTACCTTCTTCACTAACACTAATAAATAAAATATTATTTATTTTGAAAAAGTCAACTCGTACTTACTCAAAATAACATTATTAAAATTAAGGGGATTTTGTGGATGTTACAAGTCGGTCTTCTTAAGGTTTCCAAAGACAAAGGGAAGCAAAAGGTTGAAGAGTATAGGGTTGAGTCACTTGATTAAAACGTCAAGGGGAAACTTGATAAAAAAGAGAACAATAATTTATTACGGATGTAAAAGTTATTGGTGGTTTCGAAGGGCACAATTCAAAGAAATATTTGTGCCAAAATTTATGATACATAAAATTATTTTTCCCCCTTTTATTCTTATGACTTGAAGTTAGATTGGTTAGAGGGAATCTCTTTGGCGTCTTTATAAAAACTGAAGATATATTAAGATTGACAACAACAAATATATTTTGCTCGTATTGAATTATTTGATAATGTTGGATACTTTTTTTAAGCATGGTGATGATTTGATGATTCAAAGGTGATGGGATTTCTTAGGGGAGTCGTAATCTAGTTTCTTTTCTTGTTGACCTTGTACAAATTTTGTGTACTAATTATTTGTTACAAGGTTTTGTCAAAAATTCAAATGACGAGATTGTTAGAAACTATGTTTGTCTGTCCTAAATAGTTGTTTCCATTCTCCCACTACACCAAAACAGGCTTTTAGCGGTGCTTTTTTAAGCCTTTAGCGGCGCTTTTTAGCGCCGCAAATACTTCTAGAGGCGCTTTGAGAAGCGCCGCAAAAAACGCCGCTAATGACCGCGTCGCTAACTTTAGCAGCGTTTTTAGAAATAAACGCCGCTAAAGGTCATGGTCTTTAGCGGCACTTACCCAAAAAACGCTGCTAAAGACAATGACCTTTAGCGGCGATTTTTCCCATAAACGCCGCTAAATACCATGATCTTTAGCGGCATTTTTCCACAAACGCCGCAAAAGACCATGATCATTAGCGGCGCTTTTTCCACAAACGCTGCTAAAGACCATGAACTTTAGCGGCATTTTTTTTAAAAACGCCACTAATTTTGGCAGATTTGTAAAAGAAATTTTTTTATATTTTCAGCCCTCCTATAAAAACAAATCAGAAGAAACCAAATTTAAACCAACCGAAAGCAATAAATCTATATAATATTTAAAATTAAACTAATAATATATAATAAATATCAATAAATAAAATAAAATTCTTATTATTGTTACAAAAATTTTAAAAGTTAAAATGATAATTAAAAGTCAAAATTGAAGTATATTTACACGATAGTCTAAGACAGCGGCTGTTGCGATTGCTGAAACATCTTTATCATACTCTGAAGCTGCTGCTGGAGTTCATCGTACTTTTTACGTTGCTCTGCTTCCCTCGTTGCAGCCTCTACTTCCCTCGCTGCAGCCTCTACTTCTCTCACTGCCGCATCTACTTTAAGCTGCTGCTGGAGTTCTTCATACTTTCGTTGAACCTCAGCTTCTCTCGCTGCTGCATCTGCTTTAAGTTGTAACTGGAGTTCTTCATATCTTTTTTGAACCTCAGCTTCTCTCGATGTTGCCTCCGCTTTAATTTGTGTAATTTGCTCAATTGTTGTCACTTGCATTTGAGCCATCTGGTCTCTTAACCTCTGAACTTCAGCTTGAGTCTGACTCCCCGAAGGCATGTATTGTTGCGAGCTGGATCCAAAAAATTGGGATGGGTTAACAAAATATCCTTGAAATCGAACCCGACCATACCTTTCAGGACCCAAAAGTTTAGTGATAATCCGGTTATCAATGTCGTCAATATGAACAGAACTATCACTGGAAGCAATCGCTTCGTACTTCGCCTTTTTATCCTTTAGTTTTTCCTAAAAAATAAATCACATAATTAGGAACGCAATATATATTAAAAAACAAATGCAACATAACTTAACAATATTTGCATTACAAGAAATGAAATAAACCATTAGAAAATAAATACTATAAATAATTAAAACAAGTCAAATTGTATTAAGCAAACGTACCATAATTTCTGCAACTTCAGGAGTCATAGGGTTTCCATCTTTTTTCCTATGTGTAATGTCAAAAAGTTGAAGGCGTCCAACTTTTTGACCGGACGACAGTTCCTACAATACAATAGTAAAAATATTATTTGATAGAAAGTAATAAATATCTGCCAGTATTAAAAAATTAAAAATACCTCGGCTTGATCTACACACGCAAAACTTTTCGACCCAGCCATGTGAGTGAATTTTTGTTTCTGCCTACTACTTTTTCCAACTCGTTCACGATCCGACGTTATGAAATTATTAGGACGTTAATTAGTAAATACTATACACCAAAATAATTATAATATTTTATAAGTTACACATACCTCTTCTTTCTTCGAAGTCGAAAATCTAACGACCTCTTCCCATTGGTACCTCAGCACTCCCGGTGGGACATTTTGTAATTTCTCGTTGAGTGTTGTTTTTGTCTTAAAATAGTCTTTCTTTAAAGTGCTCTTATGGTCTCTCCATCTTTTTCCCAATACCTTCTTTACATAAGCATCGGAGACTTCTAGAGCAAATCTTGCCTACAAAAAACACAACAACTTAATAAAGTAAATGTAAATGAAACTTAAACCCAAGTATTATAAATGACATACATGTTTTGTTACCTTAATGTTATCGAGAGCTTGGTTCTTGTTACTCTCGGGCACTTTATGCCATGACTCAAAGTTAATTGGCAACATATTTGCATTTCGTGCTAGAATGCCCATGTATCCTGCTAAAAGGCGAGCTTCTGATCCAACAGGCTGACCAAAGCTAGTACTGGATACTTGGACACGCTCGACTAGATCTAGCTCGTATAAATCCCTCAGTAGCGTACGTCCGCGAACTCTCCGCGTCCCACCAGTTTCAGCTGAAAAATAAAAGTATTGTAATATAAGAAATTTAAAAAAATAAACAATAAGTCAACACACATGTAAATTAAATGTTAAATTACTTTGAACTTCTATAGGTTCCTCAAGTGTAACCTGAATATTCGAAGATCCAATAGCAGTCTGTTGTTCAGTGCTGTTTGTTTTCGCCGAGTTTGGATTACCTTGAACAATGCAGTGCTCTCACACTTTTTTCTAGGCATTTTATCTGCAATACAAATAAATTAGTTGAAAACTTAGTATACAATTACAACAATAATAGTACATATAAAATAGTTGAAATATATAAAAAGATCAATATTTATATTATGATATTACATATAATTAAATAATCGTAAAAGCTTACTACATTATAATTCATAAATATCTTCATCCGTATCCTGGCGGACCCATTGAAATGGTGTACTAGTACTAGGGATGTTTTCGTTTAAGTTCTGTTCTGGAAATGGCAAAGTTTGTGTTCTGTCGTCAATGCCATCTCCACTTCCACTGCCCATGTCAAACAAGTCTCTAGGGATGTTATGGAGTACAACGTACCAACCCTCATCAGTTGGATCTTTTGAGTAAAAAACTTGTTTGACTTGAGAAGAAAATACATACGGCTCATCAATCAATTGTTGTCCTGTGTGAATCAATCGAGCGAAGTTCACCATTGTGAAACCAAATTGATCTTGCTTGATTCCACGAGCAGTATTAACATCGGCCCAATCACCTTGAAATAAGACAACTTTCCATTTGCCGTAGTAATCCAACTCAATTATGTCAGTAAGAAGTCCGAAATATTCCACATTTCCCTCGATAAGATTATTGTCCCTAGCACTAGCATAACTTGTAATTGAGGAATTAACAACTATTCCACAATTTTGCGTTCTCCTCAATCTCTCGCGATATTTTGTATGAAATCTGAATCCATTGATGAGGAACGCACTATATCTTTTAACCACCCGATTTGGACCTTGGGAAAGCCATTTAACTTCGTCGGTGACATTTTTCCCACTCCAAACCTATTGAATGGAAAGTAAACTGAGTAATTAAAAATGTTATGAGTAAACATTATTATTTGTCGGTGAAAGCTCCAATTGCATACCGTTTGGCTTAACCATTCATGAAAAGATTCTGTGAACAACTTATTGATATCTCGATGTTGTGTTCTTCGAGAGCGCGAACGAGATCTCAATATTTGTTTGTACTCACTATGTTAAAAATATGTTCAGTTTGTTAGAATATAAACAATTTTTAATTGATGAATATTTATCAAATTTCTCGAACTTACTTGCGTAAAGGTTCCATTGATTCGTGGTGAAACAGAACATATCGATGTGCTTGTACCCACGATAAATCATCTAATTCTGCAATTTCAACTTTGCCGATTGGTTCTCCAAAACTTTGGAGCAAATAAGTATCGGCAAACTGTATATAAATATATATATCAAAGATGTTTTAAAATATAACTTTGAATACATTTCATTTAAAATATAATTTTGTAGCTTTTATTAATTCAAAGAAAAAATTATGTCAGTAAAAAAAACATTGACTTCGCATTACAAGATATAATTAATTTGTTTATATTTATCAAAATAACTTTTGTTATTAAAGAAATAATACTTTGAGTTGCCATTACAAAATAAATATATTTCGAAAAAGTATATTTTTATTTTAATAGCATATATACAATAAATAAACAAATTTATTTGTATGTAAAAGATTATTAATCATTAACATAAAACCAAGTTGCAAATATAAGATCGATAATTTTATAAATTTGAAGTAAAATTGATAATTGCAAGACATAATATCGGAAATCGATGATTTATAAACGCTAAACCGATTAAACGATTCGCCCATAATTTATTCAATTACTCAAATATATAAAGTTATTTAACAATTATATTTCAAATTTTAATAGTTTAAAACAATTGCCTTTGCCGAATAGCAATTCTTAAATTTAAACATCAAATAATGTAATAAGCTGCAAAGTCAAGTGCAAATTTAGCTAAAATGGTAATTAAAACTCCCTTCTAAAAATGAAAAATAATAATTAAACTATACAACTAAAATATAACAAAAAAAATTTAACAATTTGACTTTTTTTTATAAGAAAACTAAATAGAGAAACGTAGGAATAAATACCTTAAATTTCCTCAATTTCAAAGCAAATCCTGGAAAAAAAGACAGAAATACATTAGTACCGAAAAAACAAAAGTAATTAAAGCCAAAAAACTAAAAAAAAACAAAAGTTTATATTCACGAAGTTAGCTAAACTAAAAAAACTAAAAAAACCTAAATGCATAAATGATTTAAAGCCATATCATATACACTGTTTCTTTTAAATAAGCCTAAATGCATCTATGTGCAAACCTATTATCAAAACTATTACATTATTTATCAGCTTATAACCTATCATCAAAACTGATCAGCTTGCTACTGTAAAAAGGTACATGAAAATGAATTAGATGATATTAGAGGTTTAAAATTTAACATATGAATATTTGTTGAAACCTAACCAAATCATGCGGGAGAAATCACATTTTCTTCTAAATTAAACATAAAAAAAGTATGTTAACTGACAATTTGTTTCAGTAATGAACCCATCAATAATATATAATGCAAATGAATTCAAGAAATAATACATTTCCCCTAAAATGGATGCTCGAATAACTCCATCGCCAAGGATATTAAAGAAATCATGATTAAAACAAAACGAAAACCATAATTTTAATAGATTTCTCAAAATAAATCATGATTAACTATATATAATATTGTTTTTTGTATTTAAACGCAACACATATAAAATTCAATTGTACGATTCAATCAATTGCAGTGAATAAATCAGAGGTTGTTCCAAGGTTATTGTTTCAACTCTCCAGTAACAAAGAAACTCACAAAATCCACAATTTCCTATTAACACTGCTATAAACCAGTTATTTATCAACCACCAATCGAAATAACTTAATGCAGATATAAGAAATCTAAATCGGATTACTACATTGATACCACAAATCAATATTCTCACCTCCCTTTCTAATTTGTAAAAGATTAGTACATTGACACCAGAAATCCACAAAAACAGCAACAACGCATAGGAAATGAAAAAGCAACAACAACATATCAAGGCAACACGGAAAGAAACCCTAAAATTTTTTTCATTTTATCTAATGATTCACCACATTGTTGATGTTGTTTAATCAAAACCCTAAAACCCCAAACAACTTAGACTGACCTAAAACCCAAAAAATTTAATCGAAAAAGAACAGAAACAGCTTACCTATTCAATCGACAAATCTCGCAGCTGTGCCCACCTTATTTCAAGATCGACTCCGACCACCTTTCTTTCCTTTGTATTTTTCGTGAAAATTTTTCTCCCCTTTCAACACTTAGAAAACTTCTCTGCTCCTTTCTCTGCAATTTCCCTCTTGCTGTAATTGGAGGACGACACAATTAAGTTAAATTGTCCTCTTAAGAAATGGCGTTGTTTAAGTAATTTTAAGTGAATTTTGCGGCGCTTTGTGTAAAAACGTCGCTACTGATTCCCTAACACGTAATGACGTCGTATATTGTAATACTTGCGGCGTTTTTATTAAAATACCGGTAAAAGATACCGTTTGCGGCATTTTTATATAGAAACGCCGCTAAATCTCTCATTTTTTTGTGTCTTACATTTAAATAATTAATTACCTATTTATTTAACAAATAAATAATTACCTACTTATTTATTTGTTTATTTATTTATACCAAGATTAGGTTGGTCCTATATATACAAATTAAATAATTAATTAACTATATATATCCATATATATCCATATATATATATCAAAAATATCAAATGGCCGTTAATTTGGGTTAAATGTTTTTAAATATACAAGTATTATTAGTTAATTGTATCATTTAACAAGTCTCAAATTATAAATTAACCTTGTAATCTTCATATTAACCAATCAATTAATGTAGCTACATGCATAAAGTGATCATCTACTACCTATTATACTCAAAACTTATCTTAATATTAAATTTATTCTGGATCTATTTTACAAAGATATAAGAACATATATATTTACCTCCAAAATTAATCAATCTAATATTAACCTCTTAAGAAACCCTAACATGACCGTTGAAACCCTAAACCCCGACCAAACCCCTAAAACCTCTCTAACCCTTAAATCCCCCTAAACCCTAATTAACCCTGGCCCTAACCCCTAAATCCACGTATGTAACCCCTAAAGCATAACCCAGCCCTTAACTCCTAAACCTTGAATACCAAACCTTAAATCCATATATACCCGGCCCGTACTCCTTAAAATACCATGCATCGACCAAAATATTCCCTAAATATTCTTTAATAATAATAAAAATATAGTGAAAATCTATTAAACAGCAAGTTATATATAGTTAAAAATGTTGTATAAAGTTGAAATAAGGTAGCAATATTATCTTTATGACAAATTTTCGTATGGATTATCAAATGTCCTCTTAAGAAATGGATGAAATTTGTTATAATAAATTTGGTACAACAAATTTACAACAAATTTTGTCTCTTTATATAAAATATAATTTTTTTTATAAATTTTGGTATAGAAAATGCATTTTTTTATTCCGATAATAACTTCGTAAAAGATGAGGACACGGATTAAATGGCCTTTAAAAAACTGCATCGTTTAAAGTAATTTTAAGTCACAGTTGCAGCATTTTTACGCAAAAACGCCGCTATTGCATATCCTTTTGTGGCGTTTAAAGATAAAACGCCACTAAATTTTCAGGCACTCAAAGACACGGCGCAGTTTTGCTAATATATGAGGCAACTTTGTGGCGTTTTCCCGAAAAACGCCACTAATAGAGTCAACCCTTCCATTCAAACGTCGCCGTATTGACAAAGTTTCAATATTATTTACGGCGTTTTCTGAAAAAATGCCACAAAAAAAACTTATTCCCTTAAACGAAAAGACGCCGTATATTGTAATATTTGTGGCGTTTTTATTAAAAAACGCCGGTAAAGGATACCTTTTGCGGCGTTTTTTATAGAAACGCCGCTAAATCTCTCATATTTTTTTTATCTTACATTTAAATAATTAATGACCTATTTATTTACTTAAATAATTAATTGCGTAATTATTTATTTTTTTATTTATTTATTTTATTATTATTTTGGTCCTATATATACAAATTAAATAATTAATTAACTATATATATAGCCATATATGTCAAAAAAATCAAATGGTTAGGGTTAAATGTTTTTAAATATACAAGTATTAATAATTAATTGTATCATTTAACAAGTCTTAAATTATAAATTAAGCTTGAACCCTAAATTAACCAATCAATCGACATGCATAAACTGATCATCTACCTATTATAATATTCAATATATTAAATTTATTCTGGATCTATTTTACAAATATATAAGAACATATATATTTACCATAAAAAATAATCAAAAACTAATATTAATCTAAACTTAAACCCTAACATGACCGTTGAAACCCTAAATCTCAAACCCCTAAACCTCTAACCCCTAAATTAACCTTAAATCCGAAACCTTAAATCCATACCCCGTACTCCTTAAAATACCGTCCATAAAAAAAATTCCCTAAATTTTTAATATATAAAATCATAAAATATAGTCAAAATCAATTAAACAATAATTAATAGTTAAAATATATTTTGTATAAATTGGTGTTTTATATTAATTCCTTTGATTTATTTAGCCGAACAGTACTACCAAAATTTATTACTCTTATAAAAGTTAATTCTATTTTTAATTTATTCTTTACAACACAGCAATTTAAGTTTTATTATATTTTATTTTACAAACAATTTAATATATTTTCTCTCGTAAAGTAGTTTAAATAAACTGTGATTGAAAATTAGTAATAAATAGTTAGCTGTTATATATATACAACTTCTCTTTAATAAAAACTTTTTGTATTAATCAATATTATTTGTTAATTATAATTTAAATGTAAATTGTACCACTATATAATAAATACAACAAAATATTAATTATTTCAACTTATAAAAAATAATTTAATTGCGAATATATCAAAGAATGAGATAAGATTTTTTGTTACTATTAGCGGCGCTTAGTCAAAAACGCCGCTAAAGGTAAGAGCATTAGCGGTGCTTACCTGAAAGCACCTCTAAAGGCCAGAGCATTAGCGGCGCTTAACCAAAAATGCCACTAAATGCCCGAGCATTAGCGGCGCTTAAATAAAAACGCCGCTAAAGTTCCAAGCTTTAGCGATGCTTAGTAAAAAACGCCGCTAAAGGCTCCAAAAACTCGGAAAACGACGTTAGTTGGTCTTAGGTTTTTTGTGGCACTTTATAAAAAACGCCGCTAATTCCTATTTTTAGCGGCGCTTTTGAAATTACGCCGCTGATGCTCGATCTTTAGCAGCGCTTTGGCAAAAACGCTGCTAATTCTCGATTTTTAGTGGCACTTTTGTTCCAAACGCCGCGAAAAGTGCCGCTAAAAGCCTATTCTGGTGTAGTGTCCATTCCAACAATTTGTGATAATCAAAGTTTTCTTTGAAGGTGTTTGGGAAACTGATTGTAACAATTCGGGACAATTTTGAAATTACAATTATACATTAGTGTAAGAGTATATCGAGTTTAAATCAATATTTGTTTCAAGTTAATTGTTGAATAAATTCATTCTATAAAGATAGAATGGTTGAATGTTAAAAAATGTTGTGCGTTGGTGTTCCACATTGTGTAAGGCTCTTTAGAGCTACTTCTACCCTTTCACTTTCGTTTGCAAAAATGTTTCGTTATTATGATGTTCCACCTTATGTTGCACATGCAAAAGCTTTTTCAAAATCCGTTCTTTTCTTCTCTTCCTCCCACCCTCTTCACTATTTAAAATTTTCTGGTTTTAAAGACGACTTTTACGAATAAGGAATATAAATGGTAGATGTTAAATGAGGCAACTAAACGGTAGAATCTAATCTCCAAATTTTATTCTATTAAAACCAATGAACAAAATAGATACTATTCGCACGAAATCAAACCGATCTCCCATCCTAACCTTATATATTGAACGGAATAAATCATTTCCACGAATTTCTGCTTGGTTATACAGTAAAAAAAAAAATCCTACGTTCCAAAGTTTATTCTCTTCGTGTATAGATGAGTGGATTATTGGTGATTAGAGTTGGAGGTGGAGAGAGAGTCATGAAAATAAAATGTTTATAATTAGCAATATTGTAATAATCCGAAAGTAGAAAGTTAAAAAAAATGTAGGAATAATAAGGCTATGATATTTTTGTGCCCACAAAAACCTGTAAAACCCCATCGGAACCCCCAGCCAAAAGTGTGCAGTGGTCTTCCTGGACTTGCCTCCAGCATACGCTACTGACGAAGGCATGGCCGAACCCAGGTCTAGCCATTGGCTCCAACCCCCGCGCGCAAATGGGCTCATCCCACCTCTTATCATAAACAAATACCTGGTTATTTTCTGACCCACATCCAAGCAACCCACCATGTCTCCAAACTGACAGCCCAACGAAGCTTCGACTATTCAAATGCCCTTTGCACGTTCTAATCAAACCACAATCACTCATATTCCACAGCTTTAAACACCCATCCGTTCCTGCTGAAACCATTGTTTGGGCATCCACAAATCTAACGTACGTCACCGTTTTCGTATGTCCTTCCAACACATGCAAAGGCTCCACCATTTTCCGCACATCGTACGCATACGCCATCCGGTCTGCGCATCCCAGCGCTATTAACGAATCGCCGAAGGGGCTGAACTCCACGCAACAGACCGAGCTACGAGCCGCGGCGGGCTGCACCTTAGCCACGCATTCCCCTCCTTCGCCGCCACATCGTGGGTCCCACATTTGCATGGTGCCATCATCTGAGCCAGATGCACCAACAAATGGATCCCAATGCGAATAGTCCACGCTCCAAACCCGTCTCCCGCCGTGCTCATCCCGTTCGAAGACCGGAAGCTTCCGCTCTAGATCATATTCCATGACCACCCCGTCGTAGTCTCCCGAACCGAGAAGGCGGCCTCCGGAACCGGGTCTCCATCTAAGGCTGCTGAGCTTAGCTGGAGTACATATGTAAAAGCTACATGCATTAACATGGTCTAGAAAGGCAGTATCGTTTTGTTCACCTCGGGTTAATAATTGGATGTTGTCTTCCGGCAGCAAAGAATTCAAACTGTAAATCCTAATCTTTCTTGCGATCCCTCCTGTTGCTACGACGGTATTAGAAGGGTCGAACTCGATGGAGCCAAGAGCGTCGGAGACGGCGGCATTGGCGCTGGAGGAGACGACGGTGGAAAGAGAAAAATCCCACTCACAACGAGCTGCTGCTGATGGTATTTCCAACCGATCTCCTTGGTGTTTTAGTGTTTGTTTCGTAGGGAGGGTTGGGTGGATTCCAGAGGAGAGATTTTTCATTGCCCATTCAAATGAAAAGGAGATGGTGGTGTTGGAGGGTTTTGGACTTTTAGACCAATCAATGGCTCCCATCCCGTCCAATAAAGTGCTACAACATTTAAGTTGGCTTGTGTTGTGTCTTGTGTGGTTATATAACCTTATTCATATTCTGTGCTCCATCTTGTGTTATATTACAATAATGCCACCTCTTAATTTAATATCAAAACATATGTTTGTTTTCACTGAATGTGTCATAATCCCATGCTAATAAGAAGCCTCTTAAACTTTAGTACTTCATGGTAATAGGTTCCCATACTTGTTTCTTAACCCCTTGTTTTTTGTATTCTAATATGTAAGTAAACCCTAATACTTAATCTATATTTAATAAACCTTTTAACATAAATCCACATTTCTCTTCTAAATAAGCCCTTACTTTGATACAAATCACGTGTAGAAAAAATATCTAAATTTAACAGTATAGTTCAGAACTATTTTTATTTCTTTTTCAATCATATTATGTGCCTGAAAGAAAATAAAATTATATTTATAAATAATTTATTTAACAAGGGCTTACATATAAGATTTTATCATTTTCAATTTCGATCTACTTTTTAAAATTAAATTAAATAAATCTGATTGAATAAATTTGAATTAACATTTAAAAGAACAGTGCCCCGCATCCATATCTCATGTGAATTTATCCCTGTTTCTATAAATGGTGCATTCAGAAAAAAAAAAGAATGGAGAAATTGATGTGTCATATGAACAGCTTTAATACAAAAATAAATGAGACATAAGTCTGTGATTAAGGTATCTTTCAATTAATATGTAGAACCAAAAATATAAATAATTTGTATTGATTAATTTACGTAAAAATTAAAAAAAGAGTTAGTTGAGTATTAATATAGTTGACAATATTACTTTTCGCAAGGCGTAAAGTATTTTTAAAAAGAGTATAACTAATTAAGAGCTTGTATTAAATGCAAAATGATTAGAGGAGTGAGTGAAAAGGGTAAGGAGAACGGTGGTTAGTTTAGAACCTCAAGTTAGTGTGTGGGGATGGGATGCCTACCCGCTTGCCTCGTTGGTAACATGCTCTATGCCTTACGCGGTTTCAGCTTGGCCTTTTAATTCTTCTTTTCAGCCTCACCTCAGCTAGCTGCAGCCACAACACCACTAAAATATCACATGCCCATTTCACTCTTTATTTTTACTACATGTATTAAGAGAGAGAGAGTCATGGTGTAGTAGATTCATGCAACATGGCATGTAAACTAGTTGTTCTAAATTAAAGCTGATGTTAAGTTGACTAATTTACACATTTATTTTATTTTAATTACTATGGTTACACCAAAAACTTTTTAAATTAGTGACAAAAAGCATTATGCTGTAGACATAAGAGTTTGGACTAATTTCAACTAATCTCATTCCCCTCCCCAATTAAAAAACAAGAAGTATGGTTCCAACCACATTTCATATTGTGTTAATTAGTTACTTTTTTTTTCTAAATTATAAAGTACAATTTTAAAAATTACAAATATTTCAAGTCCTTGTCTTCTTCCTATAAGTAGAATTTTAAAAATTACAAATATTTCAAGTCCTTTTATTCTTCCTATATTTGGAATTTAATTTTCATGCTTTTATTTTCAGGTCCATTTGTTGATATCGTTAAAATTTTCTGTTAAAATTTTGATAGTGTGACATTTTAAAATTAAAAAAAGAACCACTTGATAACCTTTTTTTTTAAATAATGATGTTTACAATTCATAAAAATTCATATTAGCATTTGAATCAAAGTAAAGTATTTAAATTAAATAATATCATTATAAAAGTTGAAATATCAAATTATGTCAAAATTAAAGTATAAAATTAAAATCTCAAATTCGAACTCAAATTCAAACTAGAGACATGAATCAAAATTAACATTTAACTATTGTTATATAATCTCAAAAAAGTGAGAGATTAAAATTGAAATTAACCTAATATTGTAAAAAAAAAAAGAATGGACAGGAGGTGTCATGAAGGAAGGCCTTAGTTTTATATATAGTAGTATAGATTTAAAAAGTATTTTTTTATATTATGCATGTTCGTTTGACGGTACATATTCAAGGTTCGTAGCTTCCCCTTCAATTAATGTTTTATTCAAGGTTCAAACCTAGTTCTCCTCTTGGAAGTGCAATGTGCCTTATCATTGCACCCAACCATTTGCCACATGTTAGCAAATTTAATATTTTTAATGATATAATACCAAATTTAGCCCCTAATGTTTTTTTTGTTATTTTGGCTCTAATTTTATTTTTTATTACTTTGGCCTTCAACTTTTAAAATTTAGTTAATTGTTTTTCTTTGTGCGAAAAAACTTACTGAACTATTAAAATTTTAATGATAATGATATGATAATTTACATTGCAATCCATAAATACTTCACAAAAAAGTTAAAAAATTTAAAAACTTCATAATATTTTAAAAAAATATTTATATTAATAATGATGTACATATGAATTGTCATGTAGGTTACCATATCAACACCGTTAAAATTTTAACAATTTGGTCAATTTTTCCATCCAACAAAAAGCAATTTTATTAAAATTTGAAGGTTGTGGGCCTAATTGATCAAAAAAATAACTGGAGCCAAAATGATAAAAATGGTAAATGTTAGGGGCTAAAGTTATCATCATTCAATTTAATATTCAACAATATTATTATAATAATGTGTTTGACTGAATTGGTATCACCAATCAATCGGGTCCCAACACAATTGTGAAATTACCCAACTCTTTTCCTTTTACAAAGTAACAAATATTAATTTGAGGTTATTTATCTCCTTTTATATTATGGTAAATTAAGAAAAATACATACATATTATAATAATCTTGGGATTTAAACCCAAGACATCATGATCTTTCAAATATCAACTTTATCATTTTAACCAAGGTCATATTTGATTTTAAGGTAAACTACACTAGTAGTCACCCAAATATTAATAAATTTCTTTTTTTGGTCACCCAACTATAAGTTACAAAATAGTCACTCAATTATTCGAATTTTTCTTTTTTGGTCGTAAACTGTTAAATTATCAACAAAAAGATAACTTGGCAGCTTTTAAAATTGGCATTATAACAAATTTAACCCTCAACAATTATACATGGTGTCAATTTAGTCGTGATTCTTAAAAATTAACCCTCAACATTTGGACATTGTGTAATTGGGTCTTTTTTGCAGTTTTGTTTTTCTTTGAAACATTGACGGTTAATTTTAAAAGAGTTAAAAAGATGAAAACTATTATCTTAAATTTTTGGGTGTTTTCATTTTTAGAATATTTTCGATCAATTTTAGTTGATAAGTTTTTTTAGCTTTTTAGGTAAAATGGTCACAATGAAAAGCAAAATGCAAAAAGACCAAATTACATAATGTATAAATATTGAGTGTTAAATTTTTAACACAATATATAAATGTTGAGAGTTAAAGTTACTAGTATGCCAATTTTAAAAGTTGTCGCGTTATCTTTCCTTTAACCATTTAACGGCTAGTGACCAAAAAAGACAAAATTAAATAATTGATTGACCATTTTGTAACTTTTCATAATTAGGTGACTAAAAAAATCTTACCATTAGTTCTGAAACTACCAATGTAGTTTAACTTTACTTTTATATCATTTTTTTTATAAATTTGTTACATAGATTTTTTATGCACATAATAAGTGTGTCATAACCTGGTTTAATTTATTTGTCTTCCTCTTCCTTCTATTCCATGTCTTCTTGTAAGCATGATTATTTAAATCAGACCAGACCGATCAGATTGAGAACCGCTCAGTACATCGATCCGATGGTATTAATCAACCATTTGAATCTTAAACCATATTGAACCACTAACTATGAACCGGACAAACCAATAAAAATCGGTTCAACCAGTTTTTATAATTTTTGGGCCAAATTTCATCTAGCCCAAACTAAAAAAAAAAGCTATCATTACCTAGAAAAACCAACCAGCCCAAAGAAAAAGTTAACATCCAGCCCAAATAAATTCTTTGTGATTCTTGATTTCTCTTTTCTTATCTCTTTTTTTTAGATTATTCTTATCCTTTCTCTTTTCAACCCAAGAAATCATCATTTTTTCTTCTTGAAGCAAACCCTTAGGGATTGATTGGAAAATGACAGTGACTCAAAACTGAGGGAGAGGGGAAGATAAACGGAAAAATAAATTAAAAAAATAACAAAAGAAGAAATGGAAATATCTTTTCAAGTTTGAAATTGAGTAAAGACTACTACAAAAAAAAGTGAATTGGAAATAGATGGTTTAACCAGATTGATCATCAATTTAATTCTAGAAAACATTGCTTATAAGTGTATCTATGGGAATGTAACTTCTACAAATATTTATTTCTTTTTGGGATAATATCATATTTGATATTTGTACATTCATAATATATTTAATATGATACTTGTACTTCGAAAATGTTTAATGTAACACTCCTAACCCTTATCAGTTACCGAAATAGGGTTACGGAGCATTACCAAACTTTACGAATTAAATACGGACATTTCTTAACCTTTGTTACACATATTAAGAATCAATCATATAACACTCATATTGTCCCTTAGATGGACCTTAGAAGTGAATCGGGACTAAACCGGGTACTCAAGAAATTTTTCTCAAAATTTTAAAAATTTTCTTAGAAGCAGGGGACACATGCTCATGTCTTTTCCCGTGTGGAGAAAAATAGGCCATTTAAGGCCACTTTTCTCACCCATTTTGACATTAACCTGCACTCAACATTCACATACACGAATATATCCCAATCAAGCAATCAATACAAGCTAAAACATGTTCTCAATATGACATAACATCACAAATATTTCTTTTACTTATACCTACCTATTTAACTCATTTCATTGATTTCTAAAATTTTACTACTAATTACATGCATACAAACATTTAATATTCACAACCACAATTCAAACCATTTCATTGCCAAACCAACCCTATACATGTCATATAAACCAAAATTTACATTGCAAAAACTACCGAAATAAACTGGATAGTGTAGCTTAATGTGTTGATCCGATCTTCTGACTACACGTTAATCTACAAGAACATTAAACAACACGAGTAAGCTTAATAAAGCTTAGTAAGTTCAACAAGTTCAACATTGATCTTACCGAACTTAATATAATATAATAAATTAAATTGTAAATAAATCATACATTTTCCCTGTCAAATACAATATAATCAATAAACACACTTCCTTCAGATCAATATCAATAATAATCTATAAATATTTAAGTCTCTTACCATTTCTTACTGAATCGAAGAACAACTTAAGGATATGAGTACATCGTTCTTTTTGTGCCATAGTCCAACTATAGTCTTACACATGCATTGCCATGGCCCTACCATGGTCTTACATTTGTAGTGTCGTAAACCAGTTATGGTCTTATCATCAGAATGCCATAGCCCAGCCATGATCTTACATTTGTAGTGCCATAACCCAGTTATGGTCTTATCATCAGAATGCCATAGCCCAGCTATGATCTTACACATGTATCTATACTGCCATGGTCCAACCATGGTCTTATGTTCAATGTGTCATAATCCAATTATGGTCTTTTCATTAAAATGCCATAGCCTAGCTATGGTCTTACATTTAAAAATTGTCATGGTCCAACCATGATCTTATCCGTCAATTCATTTTTTTCCGCGGAACGATCGTACTCAATCCTGCATTCTACTCATTTTAAACATTCAATTCAATTTTCATACTTTTATAATAATTTTAATTTCAACAACAAAATATAAATAAATATATTATACCATTCTTAAATTAACACATAATCATAAAATTTTAACCATATGAAATTACCTGGGTTGGATTGTAAAATTGGTAATAGTGTAGAGACTACTAGGCTAATTTCTCTTTTTCTCGTTGATCTACGAGCTCTTGATCTAGAATGAAAATTTTTTCATTCATTAGCATATATTTCAATTTCAGTCCACTTCACAATTTATACCCCTCAAATTTTGATATTGCACAATTACCTAACTTTTACAATTTTTTCAATTTAGTCCCTCACCAATTAACTCATCAAATGAGATAATTTTTTCTCAATTAACACTTTGTCTAAATATTATAAGCTATTACACAGCCCTTAATAAACATATTTTAATACCAAACCCTAAGATTTAATCTTTTTCACAATTTGGTCCTAAAATCAATTTCTATTGAAATTACTTGATAAAATCTTCATATAACAAAATTAAAACTTCAAATCCATTTTAATTCATCATAAACATCCAACCCTCATCAATGGTAACTTCCAAAATTACCCATAGAATCAAAAACTAATGAATTAGATAGTTGGACCTAATTCTAAAAGTCTCAAAAACATAAAAATTTCAAGAGAAAAGGAAGAATTAAACTTAAATGAAGTAAAAATATAAAAAAACAGCTTAAGAAGCTCTCTAATGGCTATTTTTGGCTGAGAATTGAAGAAGAATTGCCTAGAAATCTTTAGATTTCTTTTTATTTAAGCTTAATTTTACCAAATTTACAATTTTGTCCTTAAATCACCTAATTCCAATATTTTTTTTCTGCTTATGTCGCCTCAGCCATTTTAGTTCTCCCTTCTTTACGATTTATGTTATTTAATTAATTTAGCAAGTTTTGCTCCTTTTTTAATTTAGTCCTTTTTAAATAATTAACTATCGAAACGATAAAATTTTCTAACGAAACTTTAATACTACATTAATGACACTCTTTAAATATTTATTAAAATATTTACAGTTCGGTTTATAAAATCGAGGTATCGATACCTCGTTTCAAAACCAATTAATCTAACAAATATTTCTAAAGCATAATTCACTAATTCAGAAGCCTTCCTAAATTCACAATCGACTCATAAACACTACATGATAAAATTTACGAGCTCACTTTTCGGATTGAGTGGTCTCGAACCACTGTTTTTGACACCACTAAAAATTTGGACTATTACATTTAATGTAGTACTTCAACTATCGATATGTGTTTTATTATGGTACTTGTTCATTAAATATCCAATGCAATACTTCTATTTTGAAAATGTCTAATGTGGTACTCGAACTATTAATGTATCAACTATTAACATAGTTAGTGAATTACTAAATCTGCAACACCCCTCACCAGGTCCGATCGCAAGACTTGAACTATAAGATGTTACAACAATTAACAGAGCAATCATATACAATTCCAACTTTAAATATTCAATTAAACAATAAAAACAATCTATAATCCTTATTTCAATTAAACATGAAACTACTTCATAAATACATAATTAACATTCAAATAAAACATGAATCACACAATGATAGTCAATTCAAGGCATAATCATCAAATATAGTTTTTTCTCGGACCTTAAACAAGCTTATATATGCCCTAAAATCAACTTAAAAATTAACTAGGACTAATTTGCAACATTTCCAAAGTTACAATTCAATTAAAGCATAAATAAATTCTTCAAATAATCCATCATGTCATAAGCATTCAAGTATTATGGTATGCAATTAAATTCGAGTCTTATTCAAGCTTTTGAAAGCTCTTAAGTTTACCCGAATACAAATAAGGGCTAAATTGAAAACTTTTCAACAAATTATGAAAATTTTCAAAATAGGATCACACGACCATATACCCTAGTCATGTTACAAATGGTGACCATGTGAAATTGGAGTCACATGGTCGTATATCCAAACCATGTAACTCTCTAAAACCGTATGGACCTAAATGCAAAATTTCATAAATAGTCACACAGTTGTGTGGCTGGGCCATGTGATAGGTTGAGACCTTGTAATACAAGAACTTCATAAATACCAATGAGCACATGGTCGTGTCATATGCCCATGTGTGACACACGGTCGTGTGTTTTCCCGTGTATGCAAAAATATGTCATTTTAATGTAAGTTACCAAAACCAATTTAACATATATGCCATGCATGTTTAACTATCATCATTTCAGCCTTTCAAAATGTATAAAATCATGCCAAATATATAATAATATCCTAATTCTAACTAATATGCCTCAAGGCACCTCAATCACATTCAATCCAAAGTAAAACATCTCAATTCACCTAAACATTTTTATATCAAAACATTCATTCCATTAATCATCAAGCATACATCAATACTTATCCCATTCTATATCCATCAACTAGACATTTAACCATTCACAAAACAAACACTTATCAACGCTTATAAACATATCATATAGCATGTTACAACTTTATCCATTTGAGCAACTTATACCATTTCCATTAGCTTACCATTGTACATCATTTAATAAACAACTGACATTCACATTTATACATTTCTTCACCTTGATCACAGAACAAACCACATTCAAGATAACACAACCATTTAGCAAGGCTTATAAACATGTCATCTTATGGTCATGAACAAGTGTTATACGCATATCAAAACATTGTCAACCAAGATGACACTTATACATATTAAACCTATTACATAGACTTACCATTTAACACCAATTTTAATATCATTTTCATATACCAAAACTTATACTACCAAATCATTTTCAAATCCAAACAATCTTATAATTCCAAACCAATTATATCAACCTATGGAGCATTAGGACCTAGTTCACAAATGTGGCTTATCACAATGCAAATTTACACATACTCATTTGCACAACTTACCAATTCATCCCAAAGTCCTTATCATCATTAGACCAAGCTTATATTCATTCAAAACTACATAATTAAAAATCCAATCCTATATACATGCCACGTAACCAAGACTGGAACAAAGAAAAGTGTACCAAAACAGAGGCTGAATAGTATGAGCTCCAAATTGATCCAACTGGAGCGTTTCGAAAAATAACCTATACAAAGATAGAAAAGCAAACAAGATAAGCATTATGAATGCTTAGTAAGCTCATATGAAATTTACACAACATACCTTGACCTTAAACTAAATTAAACTATTAAACCAATTTGGTAATTAATATGTCATCCTTGTTTTCCTTTTACTTTAGTATACATCCCCACAAAAACAACCAATAGGTTAGTTTGTTTACACATCAAGAACTGCTGATGCAAAACACTTATACAACAATTTAATATAGCAAACCACATGATATCCAAATTCATGCTCAATTTGAAACACATATACTTAAGTTCTCTTTCATATTGCATTTAATCATGCTCATTTTGCAGCATTACAATTTAATACATTCAATCTTTTATTCACACTCAATTCATATCTGTAACAACTGATTTTCACATTTAATCTTTCTATTCATTTTGAATTCCTTTACTTATTATTTTCACTTTGAGAACTATAGTAAATTAACCTCGAATACTCGAGATAACTTTGCTTACATGAGTTATAAATAGGGACATTAACCTTTACTCTATGTTGCTCACACGAGCTGTGGAGAACCTATAACAAATACTGGATCTCAGCCATTGGTAAGGTATCTAACACCGGTACATAGTACCTGATAAAATATAAACGCCGACACATAGTGCCTGATACAACATGAACACTAGTACAAATTACCTAATAATATAGTCATCGATACATAGTACCTGATATAATGAAATCACCAGTACAAAGTATTTGATACAATAAACCCTAATGACATGTCATTTGTATCCTAGATATTCACTAAGTTCACAGGAGCGTCATTCTTCGTATTCAATAAATTTTCAATCTCTGTAGTCGTATACTCACTTTTCGTATTTCTGATAATAATTTACATACATTTACGATAAGTTGTCATCATATACACATCATTCCATCATATTACAACTTCAATCAATCAATACTACTCATATATTCACTATTAACATTTAAACTTCTTGTTTTACAATTTAGTCTGATAAATGTCATGTGAATAAAAATTGCACTTGTATGTATATAATTAATAGATGTAAACAGACAAATCAAACATAATAATAGAATATAGTAAGTTTCATATGAATAGAATATAGTAAGTTTCATATGAACTTACTTGAGGAATGACAACCACAACATGGCAGGGACTAATATGAAATTTCTTTTATTTCTCGATTAACTTTCAATTGATTTAATTCCAATTTATGAAAGCTACAAATATGAGAGCTTGGAAACAATGGCTTCCCTTAAGGTTTTCTATGTTTTCGGTTGAAGAAGAACATAAAAATGGATGACTACCCTTTATTTTTATGTTTTATGCTTCAATAATAGTTTTATTATAATAAAATTAATATTATTCTAATTATTTAAGTTACCAACCGTCCACTATAAGCTAAATTGGCTTAATTAACATTTAAAACCATGATAAATGCTATTTAAGTCCTTTAGCAAATAAAAATTTATAGCGATTAACTTTTACATTTTTTATGATTTAGTCCTTATAGCTCAATTTGTCATCCAATTATTAAAATTTCCTGACCAAAATTCAATTTACCTATATAACAACTTCGTAAATATTTACGTGCTCGATTTACAGAAACGATGTCCCGATACCTCATTTTTTCTAAAACCATTGACTTTTGAACCGATACACTTATGCCTTGACTAATTTTCCACATAACTAAAATTACTAGACCAGCATTCAATGTAATACTATAATAACCTTGTAAATATTAATAAATAATATTTAATGACTCAATCATCAAAAAACGGAGTTCTGAAACTACCATTTTGGTATTGCTGAAAATTGGGTTGTTACAAAATCAACCATTGAAAATTTGACATGTAGAATTTTTTTTTTACAAATCATTAAGCCTAGATGGATAAAATAACATTATGTGAAAAATTAAATAAAACAAAAAAAATTAAACTAAATTAAAAATAAATTAACTAAATATATTGTTAATAAAAAAAAAGAAAAGTAAATACTAAAAGTACATAGACAAACACGTAATCTTTTCCATTTATTTAAAAGGTCATTTTCTTCAAAGAGTGTTCCATTTGAAATAATATTTTTAATTACTTTTTAAATAAATTTTTTTATTCATGAAAGTACCTGTTCTTTAACGTAAGTTCACTGTTTAATTTTTTTATTAACCATATGATTTGTCATTTTAATTTAATTTAACTATTTTTGTATTTATTTAGTTTTTCATATAATGTTATATTATCCGTGCAAACTTGATTTGGAAAAGAAAATTCTATGTGTTAGATTTTCATTGGATAATTTATCAATTTACTAAAGTTAACATCGATATTAGCACCAGGTAACATTAAGAGAAATCGAAAAATAAAAAACCGATCCAAACTGGGGTGCTTTGACAGTTTATGGAATGTAAGTTTAAAATCGTAGTTACCCAAAATTAAACTGAGTTCGATTTTTATTTAATATGTAATTAATTTTATTTTATGATATAAAAATAAATATTTTATATTTAAAATAGTGAAAATAATTTAAATTTATTGACAATTTAATTTATTTTTAAGAAATACTTATAAAAAAGATTTTGAAATTTTGTCAAATCATATTTAAAAGCCATAAAACAAAACTCATTTTGTCAAAATAAGTCTAAAAATCCAAAACAAAAATTGAATATAGAAAAACCGAGAACCAAACCGAATTATGATAGATGGTTAAAAAATTCCAAAAGAATCGACCGAACCGAACCAATATCACCCCTAGGTAACATAATAAAACACATATCGATAGTTCAAGTACCACATTGAACAATTTAAAAGTACAAGTACCACATTGGACATTTTATAAAAATACAAGTACCATAATAAAAATATATTGATAGTTAAGGTACCACATTGGACATTTTATGAATATACATGTACCAAATGTGACATTATTACTTTCTTTTCTAAAAGGTTTAACTATGTCAAAAGCCCATGTACACTTTTGAAATTTAAAATTTACTCATTATACTTTAATTTTGAGACATTGAGTCATTATACTTTTTTTATTTAAAAATCTTGCTCCCTCCATCTAATTTTTTTTGTTAAAAGTATGGTGTCAAAGGTAAAATAACTTTTTTAGCTCTCACGATTTATAATGTTCTGTCAATTTGGTTCATACCCTTTAAATGTACATAAAAAATTTCAATTTTTTTTCATATTTTAAATAAAATTTAAAAATTATATTTAAAAAAAATTATGAAACAAACAAAAACTCTTTAAATTTTAAAAATAAAATGATTTTAAAAATTTCAAAATTCAATAATAAATAAATCAAATCGTATTGGCTACTCAGACCGATTGGACTAGGATCTTGTTGGGGTATCAATCTAGTGAGAAGTAAAACACCAGTTGAATTGCAAACTGGTACGAATTGGTTGAACTAAGCTAAAAAATGGTTGAACTAATTTCAATCTAGTCTAACATATTGGTTCCAGGAAAGTAAGACCAACCAGGTAAAAGCAAATAAATTATTTAAAAATTGAAAATATATATATAAATCGGTTCAACTATCACTTGATTTTTAGCTCAGTTCAATCAGTTCGTACCGGTTTACAAGTCACCCGCTTATTAATTTTTAATTTTTTTAACACTCAACATTTACAGTTTTGTCAATTTGGTTCATGCCCTTTAAAAGAATGTATTTTTTTAATTTAAAAATTATTTTTTCATATTTTAAACAAAAAATAAAAAATTATGAAAAAATAAAACTCTTTAATAATTCAAAAATGAAAAATAAAAAGATTTTTTTAATATATTAAACTATAAAAATTCCAAAATTCAATGTTATCTAAATCAAACTGGATGTTTTGGATTGGGAACTGATTAGGGTATCGATCCGGCTAGAGGTAAAAAGCTGGTTGACCCATGAAATTGTACAAATTGGTTTAATCAGGCTAAAATAGAATTGAATTGGTAGTTGAACAGATATTTATAGTTTTTTTATTTTTAATAATTTATTTTCTTTGAATCGGTTGGACCAATCGTTCTGGGAACCAATTGGTCAGAAAAGTTTGAGATCAGTTGAACTACCAATTCAACTAGTTCTTTTAGCTCGGTTCAACTAGTACGTACCAATTCATGGGTCAACTAAAACCGGACTAATACCCAGTAATTCTCAATCCAACTAGTCTGGTCCAGTTTACATAAGATGAATTTTGGATTTTTTAATATATATTTAAAATAGTTTTTTTAACTTTTAAAGAGTTATTATTTTTTAATTTTAAAAAAATAAATTTTAAAGTTTATGTTTTATTTAAAATATGAAAAAAATAATAAATTTTAAATTTTTTATGTACTTTTAATGGGTAAGGACTAAATTGACAAAAAAACTATAAATATTGAGGGCTAAAAACTTTATTTTAACTTTGAAACTATTAACTTCAAAGGAAAAAGTAGACGGAGGGACAAAGATTTTTAAATAAAAAAGTACAGGAACTCAATGTCTCAAAATTAAAGTATATGGACTAAATTTTAAATTTCAAAAAAAATACAAGGACCTTTGCCATATTTAAATCTTTTTAATAAATAATTCTCATAAACAATAAATTTTTGGCTTAATGGATACTTTAGTTTTTAAAAGTATCGTTTTTCTCCCTTTGATCCTTAAAGATTTTTTTGCCACTTTAGTACCTAATATTTTCTTCTGTTCATCGTTTAACTCTTTGAATGTTAAAAAAATGGTTGAAAAATCCAACTAATCATAAATTGCCACAAGTTAGATGATGACATCACAATGACATAAAAAATTTAATTTTTTTAAAAAATTAAAAAAATTATAAAATTATTAAAAACTATAAAATTTTTAAAAATTTAAATTTATTAAGAATTTGTGATATATAGAAGCATGAGTTTGAAAGAACTTTTGAACTGACGAGAATCTTCTTTATTTTTCATCATATTACTAAACTGACATTTAAAATAATTATAATATTTAATTTAGAATTATTAGTTAGAAATGTTGACAGAAATAGAAGTTATGATAATTATACAATTAAAAATAATTATAATTTAATGAAAATTGTGATAATTACACATTTAAAAATAATTATAATTTAATTTACTATTAGTATTAGTATTTAAAAGAAATTTGATATAAATAAAGTTTTGAAAATTTTAAAATAGAATTATTACTTGAATAGGACTCTAAGCATAAAATTTTAAAAAGTTGTAATAATTATAATTATAATTTAAAATTATTAGTTAGAAATAATTATAATTTAATTTTGATATTATTATAAAAGATTATTTTTTTAAAAAAAGTTGTGCTAATTTTATTTATGTAAATTAAAGTTATTAATCAAATAGAATTCGAAGTATCTTAATTATCAATAGTTAGCTCATCTTGAATTCTAAGTATCTTAATTATTTTGAATTTTTGAAAATTATTTTGACTTTTTTTTGTATTTTTTTGTTGAGAGACCAATTTGCTTATTTTCAAAATTGACAGGGACCAAAAGGGTATTTACATCAATTTTTTATTTGAATTATTCGAGTTATTCAAATTGTAAAATTCAACTCGACTTGAACTTGAAACGCGAATTACTTATTTAAGTTGACTCGAATAACTCGATTCAATTAACTTGAAATTCGATTTTTTTCAAATTGAATCGAATTTTGTTCACCTCTACTTCAAGATGGGCTATCATACTACCACAATATCAATAAGAATCACATTTGGTACATGTACTTTCATAAAATGTCAAATGTAGTTCATGTACTTTGAAAATACCTAATGTAGTACCTGAACTATCAATCTGTGTATTATTATGATATTTAGAATTATCATCGTTAATAAATGCTAAACCAATCAAGGAAAATTGGACATGTGTTTTTTTTTCCAAATAACCAATTTCACTTGAATAATATATCAGTATGTGAAAACTAAATAAAAAATAAAATGAAAAAAAACCCTAGTAATAAAGAAGTAGAGTTAAGTTAAAGTGAAAGGTAAAATAAAAAATAAAAAATTAAAGAGTTTCGTGAAGTTCATCATGAAAAGTAAAGGAATTAAGCAATTCATTATGAAAACATTTCTTCTTCTCCAGATACCAACACCAGTTTTGTGAATCCTTAAATGTTTGCTTGAGATTTTTCTTAGAGGAAATTTGAAAAGCAAAATTTAGGAATAGGTTTGGGCTTACAATTCTTATTTCTTAACTCAAAATTTCTCCTTTTTCTTTTTTAATTTCCAAAATTTTTACAAGCCGAAATTTTCTAAATTTGATTTACTATCGCTTGTGATTTGGTTGGTGTACTTAAGGTATTATTTGTTCGATTTGGTGTTTTTTTTCATTGAAAATTTTGGTGCCAAAACTAATATTTTATATTTTAACAGGTTTGAGCCTTGGCAAAATTAATCTCTTGCTTGCTTTTTTTTTTAATGTTGAATGGAGGTTGAATAACTTGTTTTTCGCTTATTATAAGATTATGTTATTTTGTTTTTTGTTTTTATTTAGTCATCTTAAGCTAAGAAAAAAGGTGAAATTTTTAAAAGAAAATTTGAAGAGAATCAAGATCAAAATTTAGAATAAAGTTGGCAAAATAAGCTCGAGTCCAAACGCCTATAATACAAGCAACTTGGCCCAATTCAAGACCCTTGATGAAGATGGACTTTATTTCCTGTAACAGCCCGATTTTGACCCTAGTCGGAATAGTGGTTTTGGGACCACGAATCCGAGTTAGAAAAATATTTTAAAAAGTTATTTTCTGTGTTTATTAGGTATGAATTTACTTGTGTGAAAATTTCGTGCTTTAATTTTGTTGTTTGAGCGTCCGATTGAATAAAAGGATTAAATTGCGTAAAATGAAAATTTAGTGGTTATTTCAAAAAGGGCGAATAGTGGTTGTTCTTTAATTATGGGGATTTTATGTTGCAATTTGACCATTGAAAAGATAGTGGACGGCATTATGTTTAAAATATATAGTTTTTATATTATTTATAAAGGTTATAATAATAATTTATGTATTATAATGTTATTATAATAAAAACAAAACATAAGAAAGTGGCCATATTCATTATCTTTGTGCCGAATGAAAAGAGAAAGAAAATAAGAAAACCAAGCTAGGTATTCGGCCCTTGCTCAAGCGAATTAAGGTATGTTTCGGTTTCGGTTTTTGATGATTTTTATGTTTTTGAGATCGTTGTTTCGAATACTACTTGACCCATGCTTAAATTTTTGAATTTGATGATGATTTTGTGTTTTGCCATTGTTGAAAGCTTGTAATTTTGTTGTTTAATGATAGAAAATAAAATATATGAAATGGATATATATATATATGTTGAAATTGAATTTTTGATGATTTTGAGTAATTAAGGCTAAATTGCAAAAATAATAAATTGAGGGACTAAAATGTGAAATAAATGACATGCATGGATTTATATGAGCTTAGTGCATATTCGGCCAAGCTATTGTGCAAGGAAAGTTTGTTTATTTTGTATTTTTGTGAAATAGGGACTAATTTGTGAAAAATGTGAAATGATAGGGGCAAAAGTATAATTTGCCGATTTATGTGTTTTTGGATTTAATTAAATGAATATGTGGTTAAATTAGTTAAATTTGAACTTATTTAGATCAAGAACAGAAGAAAACGGAATTAGATCGGGGAAAGTCGAAAGTAGTCGACTATGTCCGTCGATATCCGAGGTAAGTCTATTAGCAATTTAAAACTTAATAAATCAATATTTATACATGTATATCGATTGTATACTTGATGAGCTGTAATTAAATGTTTATAATTTGAAGTATAAGTATAAATTTTATATAAGTATTTGATAGTTTCGAATATACAAGTATAATCTTGTATAAGTTCATGAGTTAAATTATAGGTTTAAATTTTATATAAGTAAAGGTGAGATTCGGATAGGCATGTATATATATGAAAATCTATTGTAATGAAATTAGGTAAGAAATTATACTTGTATATGATAGATTCAAAAATATATGTAATAGCATGAATAAACCTTGAATTTAGATAAAGGTATGAATATGTATATATATATTTATAATTTTATATATAATGATCGAATATATATATACATATGTATATATATATAGTTTTTGAATTTAGTGGAAGTATGAATGTTGTATATGTATAAATTCTTGGTTTTAATCCAAGGTAAGTATGATATATACATATATATGTATATTAGGCCCGAATATATGTATATAAATATATATATGTATAAACTTTTAGATTTGATTAAGATATGTAACTTATATTTGTATATGTGAGTTGGTAATTATATATATATTATATTATATTATATTTGAATGATCAGGTATACATACACGTATATGATTTTATAGTGAATTTAGGTATGACAATTATACAAGGTTACATGAGGTTCGATTATGCTAATATACAAGTATATATTCATGTAAAGTTCTTGAATAGCATTGAAAGTATGAAATTATTAGTTGGATTATTAAAAGATGATCGAATATATGATATTAGTAGTAGATTAATGCATTAAGTTATATATATAGGTTTGGATGTATAATTAAATTATTGAGCTGGAATTGATGTTTGAACTTTATACATCTATGTTATTTAAAGATATAGTTTATAAATTATTGAGCTGAATTTTATGTGGATTCTATATACAAATATGAGATACAACTTCTGTGAATTGAGATTTTTTTTAAAGCTTAGTACCAATCAGATTAATTGCCGGTGAAATGTTTTGGACTTTACGTCTAGCAGGCTAAGTGCCGGTGAACTGAATCAGGCTATAAGCCTAACAGGCTAAGTGCCGGTGAACTGAATCGGGCTATAAGCCTAGCAGGCTAAGTGTCGGTGAACTGAATCAGGCTATAAGCCTAGCAGGTGAAGTGCCAGTGAATCTGTTTAAATTAAGTGATTATATGCATTGGGTATATATATATGATTTTGGTTATATGTAATGGATAAATATATGAACATTTGTTTCAATGTATTTGATGAGCATATAAACGTTCGGATCTTTGTGATTAGTGAGTATGTACATATATTGGTTGTCATGAAATTGTTGGATATATATATACATTCGGCCAAATGTTAAACTTATGTGTATTTGGTTAAATATGGATTTGATGTATAGTACGTGTTTGATAAATGTATTTTTCGATTATGGAAATGTATACGAATATTGAAAACATGATTTGATTTTGTTGTAACTAATTAAATGTTGTTAAGTTATCTATTTGCTTATGACTTACTAAGCTGTAATAGCTTACTCGGTGTGTTTTTCTTATGTTTTTTTTAGAGTTCTAAAGACTTGCTCGGGTTGGAAGACGTTGGAGTCGTGATCACACTATCCGGTTATGGCTTTGGTAAATTAAAGCTTTGAGTTTTTGGTTATGTGGCATGTATAGGCTAGTTTTTAATTTAGTTTTTGTATATGTATTTAGCCATGCGAAAATGGCTTGATCTAATGCTAATGATCCAAGGTTTAAGTAATTTTGGTCATAGTAAAGAAGTGGTTTATGCTTGGTATATGAATTTGATAAGATGTAATGATATATATATGTGTGTGTGTGTGTGTGTGTGTGTGTGTGTGTGTGTGTCTTTGATAAGTTATTTGATAATTCGGTATGTAGAGGACTAATGGTTTTAATGCTTGAATTACAAAATGTGTTATATGTATACATAGTGGTATGATCGATTATGGTAATTGACTTATTATTGTAAGTACGAAATATTTGCATTGGGTGTGTATATGAAATTTTGATATGATTTATACTGTATGGAATTGGCATGTTTTGAATGGCTAAAGTACTTGGAAAATGGCTAATGTTAGTCAAGTGAATAAAGTATGTATTGGTTTTATATGTATTTTAGGCTTAATAATTAGCTTGCGAATTGAGTGTAAATTGTATGGTTAGTTTGCTAGCCAAATAGAAGATAAGATGAATGGCAAATCACACATGTTTTGTACTTAAATGGGAAGTTAGGCATGAATGACTTATTAGTTGAGTTTAAAAAAAATGGTGCATAGTTGATAAGGTTAAATGCATTAGTGGCTAAGATGTTTATATGCTAAACTTGACTATTTGGTGAAATTGATTATGTTGCATTTTCTAATGGGCAATAAGCTGAGCGATATGGATTGTTTGGTTTTATGCACATGAATAGAAGTATGAATTGATATATTTAATATTCAGCTTAAGAAGTAAAATATGCTTGGATGTCGTAATGTATATGCATGGAATTTATAATGTGATGAGTCATCTTATAATTTGATTTTTGAATGATATGAGTAAAAGGTATATATGTTTCGAATGATGGGATTTTAAAGCATGTGTAATATGACTATTTTGAGCCGTGTTTTATATGGTAATGCCTTGTAACTTTATTCCAGCGACGGATACAGGTTATGGGTGTTACATTTCCATCAAGGTTCATTTCCATCAAGGCCCAATCATGATATTCAAGTCCAAGTAGTTAAAGTCAAACTATTCATTCAAAACTTTATTTTACACATAAATTTCGAGTCAAAAGTTGACTTGAAAATATGAAGTCAATTTTTATTGATAACTTCAAAAAGAGGTTACAATATCTGGATTTCTTTACAAAGAAAGCTCATTTAATTGTTCTCTCTAGTTTGACTTTGGTCCAAGAGTCATTTGACTTGTTGGATGAATGCTGATTGCTTAGTGTTGTGTTGACTTGCTTTTAAAACAAGTTTGGACCTCCTTTCTTCAATTGATTTGGATCGAAATGTGGCTTTCTTCAAAAACAACTTTTGACTTCTTTTCCACGGTTAAACTAGATTAAAAGGCAACTTTTTTCAGAATGGTATGGTGTTTTTTTAGAATTTCTTCAAGTTTTTCGGCTTCTTCAAAGATTTCTACTAAGATCTTTAGGGCTTCTTGAACTTGTGTATCTGTAGAATAGCTTGGGTGACCCCTTTTTATAGTGTCAATTGCTTGAATATAATAGAGTTCTTGTAGAATTTAATTACTTCATTTGATCCAATCATAAGTAAAAGAGAGTTCTTATAAAATATAATTGTTCTATTTGATTGTTCTACAAGAACTTAAATTTATTTATTTATTATTTGATATTATCACTTAATTCTTTTATTTTTAATTAGTGGCGATACATAAATTTATTATTTATCTCTTAATTAATTTAAATTAATTAAAGAAAAAAATTGTGACATAAATATGATGTCATCATTTTTACTATGATAACTTCAACGTTGACCCATGTAATTAGAGCTAGCAAACTATTGGGATCAAGTGAGCTTGGATTAGGTATACTTCGAACTCGAATTTTCTCAAGCTCGAGCCCTTTCAAACTCGGATTTTTTTGCACTTCGATTTTTTCGAATTTGGGCTTAGATCAAGCTGGGCGAATTTTGACAGATTCAGATAATTTTGAATTTTCTAAGTTATAAATATTTTAATTTTGAATGTAATAATTCATTTTACTTTTATACAATGACAACACAATTCAAATTTGTCGTATAAAAAACATAAATTATATACTCCATGGCCTTGAAATAGCTTGGCAAAAGGGATACACCAAGGTGATAATTGAATCTGACAATAAAAGTCTAATGGATATGCTAACATATGCTTCAGTAGGGTCATAATCAACAACTTTAGTCTGAAGAATAAAGGAGGAATGTAGGCGCAACTGGATTGTCAAAATCTAACATGTCTTCCGTGAAATAAATAAAATGGTTGATTGCATAGCCAAGTCTTGTTCTAGAAATAAATACGAACTGAAAATTATTGATTTCCCCATGTTTGGTGTTAGGCAACTCCTTTTAGAGGATAAAACAGGGGATTTTCATGTAAGAAAGATTAGATCTTAAAGGTTGTTATATGCCTTCCTTACTTACCAAAAAAAAAGAAGTTATATTAATTATTATTATATATTATAATTCATATTACTTTTATACTATATCTTTTATTATATTCTATAATATAATAGTAGTTAATTATATATTAATTATTATCATATATTAAGTTTATTATTGTACTGGTTGAAATATGCTCTAAGTCCCTATACTTTTCATACATTATATATAATGTTATATCATATCATATAATATTGTAGTATTTTATATATATGTATCGATGATTAAACATTATAATATCAAGTAATAATGCAGCTTTTATTATAATCTATATTATAATAATCGTAATATATGTATTAATATTTTTATTAATATTAATTGTTTACATATCATCAATGATTAAACATTATAATATCATGTAATACTATAAAATTTATTATAATCTATATTGTAATAATAGTTATATATAACAGTAGTACATTATATGTTAATTATTATATATTATTGTTTATTATTATAGTAGTTCAAATATGCTTTAAGTCATTATGCTTTTCTAATATTATTATAATATCAAGGAATATGTAATATCTAGTGATGCTTCTCTGAGCGGATTGGGTTGTGTGTTAATGCAAAATGACAAGGTGATCACTTATGCATCCCGACAATTGAAGCCGTACGAACACAATTATCTGACTCATGGTCTAGAGCCACATGTCATGGTATTTGCTCTAAAAATCTAGATGTACTATCTGTATGGTGAAAATTGTTATATCTATACAGATCATAAAAGTCTCATATATCTCTTCACCTAAAAGGTGTTAAATTTGAGTCAGTGTCACTAGATTGAAGTGCTGAAAGATTATGATTGCGTAATTGATTATCATCTCGGGAAAGCTAATGTAGTAGCTAATGCCTTGAGCTATGAAATATTAGTCGAATTGAGATCAATGTTTTCTCATTTAAATGTGTGGTGATGGCGACTTGTTAGTTGAGTTGAAAGTAAAATTTAGGTTGATTGATCAGATTAGAGAGACAACTTCCGGATGCTAAGCTAGTTGAGAAGAGAAAGCTTGTTTAGCAAGGTGATGGAAAGAATTTCAACATCGATAAAAATAATTCTCTTTGATTTCATAATTGAATTTGTGTACCTGACAATGTTGAATTGAAGCAATTGATTTTATGTGAAGCTCATGATGATCCATTTTCTATGCATCCTAGTGGTGCAAAAATATATCGTGACTTACGAGAATCGTGTTGGTGGTCAGGTATGCAAAAGGAAATCATTGAATATGTTGTAAAATGTTTGACTTGCCAACAAGTGAAAGCTAAACATCAAGATCCCTTTGGGTTGTTGCAACCTATTTCAATTCCCGAGTAGAAATGGGAATGAATCTCTTTGGATTTCATTGTTAGTCTACCAACTTTGCCAAATGATCATGCCTTAGCGTACATGCACCAAGGCTTAAAATAAAGCAATTAAATAAAGATGAAGAGTGGTGTCTACAAGCAAACATGTCAAATTGTAATATAGTTTAAATTTACAACGAAATACTGGAAGTAGTTCGAGGATCGTACTTAGGGGATTGCTAAAGTTGGTGAAAACTGTTACTAAATTAACTATCCGAAAACAAGTACTAGTCTAATCGAATTACAAATTAGTAGTGCAAATCCATGATTGTATTGAACTAAAGCTAGCTAAGCTAAAACTAATTTTAACTTACTAATTACTAATGAATTATGATTTCCCAATTAAACTATGCACAAGCCGATTAATTAATTTGTAACACCCTACCATTCGACCCGATCGTTGGGTTCGAGTTACAAGATGTCACATTCTTTTCCAGAGCAACTACGGTTAAAGTACAAACAATTCATAGCAGTCAATAATTAAAATTCAGTTAAAACATACATTCGACATGAAATAGAGTCAATTTTGAGTCTTACACGAGCTTACGTAAGCTCTAAAGCTAACCCGAGATAAAAATAGGACTTAATTGTAAATAATTCAAAATGCAGGATCGACGTCGTGACGTCCATCTTCCACTTTTCTACCCAACCAAACATACCCTAAATTCTTGAGCACCTAAGTTCAAGTTTCTAAGAAAGTGATTTTTTTATTTTATATTAAAAATAAATTACCTATATAATCCTACTAATATATTACTTTTATTATATAAATATTACTTATTTGTATTTTTCAACTAATTTCAAGTAGGATTAATTGATGACATTATGTTAAAAGTTACTATACCATAGATAACACTCAATATATTAATAACATTATTGTACAATTTGGTATTCATATAAACAGTTTAATTTTAAATTTTAAGTTTTCACTTTTTTGTTTCTTTTAAGTAAAAGTAAAATTCATTATAATGAACATTTAAAAGAAAAAATTCTAATACAAAAGATTTTGAATTTATTTCGAGACTTGCTCAAGCTCAAAAATAATTAAAATTTGAGAAAGCTAATATCGAAAATTAACCAAATCCAAAAAGTCAATAATTTAAATTTATCCAAACACGAAATTATCCACTTTCGAATGAATTTGAGCTCTAAATAATTTAAATTCAAAACCATTCATGCAGATCCACTCATTTACCTCCTATATACGAATATGACAATGATCTTGACGAACCAATCTCTATGTTTAGCAATAATTGAAATTTCTAGTATTTTAGAAAATGACAATAGACAAGAAAAGGATCCGTGGGCACTAGGTTGATGAATATTGTTGCTTCATAGTGCATGAACAGCCCCCATTTTTTGTATTATTAGATCAAAAAACCATTTGTATTGAAGAAAGACACCGAATAAGACAACCCAAAGCCAACGGCAATAGACAAAACGTATCCATCCCATCCCATGTTTCATATACTAATGGACGGTATTGGATAACCCTTCATATCACAATTTCACATAAAAGCTCCTATATTAATATTTGAATTGTATTTTACTCTTTCTATTTAAAAGTAGACAAACCAATCTTTATACATTAGACAAAAAAACAAACTGGTCATTCTATTAAAAATTTAATTTATTATTATAAAAATTTGATCCAAGCATAAAATATACATGGCACATTGTATGTCACTTCAACCACACTAATTCTTAACTGTACGGAAGAATTAAATTTTTAACAAAAAATATCAATTTTACTCTTTACAGAATAATCAACCTATTTTTCAAATAAAAAAATAATATACGATAAGAATTAACACTTTTACTATACATTTACCGCCTTTTGAGTACTAACAAAATTTGGGAAATAACAAAAGCTTAAACAATACTATATCACTAGGGCCACCTTTTGAGAAAAGTTTCTGCATTTACATTATTACATACATGGGCTTTCCTCAAGACAGTTTGGTCCACCTTAAAGGCTTCCATCATCATCAAATTCACTCTCATTTACTGTTCACATAAATTAGGAAAATATCTAAGGCTCGTTAGATTTCATATCTAAACCTCCCATCATTCTTTTATCTTTCAATTTATTGTATGCATTTTTCAAAGATTCCTTACTAAAAAGTTTTAGCAATGCCAGCGAGTGAAATTATTATGTTACTGAAATTTTGTTATTTGTTAAAAGACATCAACTAAAACAGCCTGGTATTCAACATATAAAACGAAAGCTGCAAAAGCAAAAGCAAAAGTAATAATTACAACTACCAATATCCACCCAACATGAACCAAATAGAACAGATTTCCACCTCAAAGTATAAATGAAAAAAAAAATACAATCCAACGACCAATGGAGAATTAGAGGGATAGAAGAAAAAAAGAAAATGACAATGACAATGGGCGCCTAATAAGGAATATGAGACCGGGAGAGAGTCAAGCATACAACAAGGCCTAAGGCCACCAAACTTAACATGCTAATTATGGACATTCAAAGAAAAAAAAAAAGAACAGAAAAATGCATTGATAATCCATTTAACCCACTTGCATAATGGTGTATGGTGGTGGCCTGCTTGAGCTAATCAGCTAACTCATCCAGGGCCATCTTCATTGATCTTATCAGGCAGGCTGTGGGATCAGATCGTCTCGCAAACTAGATTGACGTAGCTCCTCAATTCGGCTCCTCACTTGAGACATGGTGGGGCGCTTGTCGGGGTATTGTGCAGCACAATCAACAGCAAGTTGCAAGAGTTGGACCATCTCTTCCTCCACATTCTGATACCTGAGGAGCTCAAGATCAAACACCTCGGAAGTCCATTCTTCACGAACAACAGACTGCACCCACCTCGGGAGGTCAATTCCTTCCTCGTTCAAGATTGAATGGGTGGGGGCTTTCCCAGTCAATAACTCCAAAAGCAACACACCAAAGCTATAAACATCAGCCTTTTGTGATACTTTGCGGGGGTCAGTCACCTCTGGTGCCCGGTACCCCAGCACTCTATTGGGACTGGACGATGACCCTACAATGTTTGCCAGTCCAAAATCCGAAACTCGAGCTTCATAGGATTTAGTGAGGAGGATATTTGAAGATTTTATGTTTCCATGAGAGACATTAGGGCCTTGAGAGTGGAGGAATTCAATTCCACAGGCAGCTCCAAGAGCAATTCCAGACCTAATGTCCCAGTTCAGTGGAGTCCTTCCTGCCCCTTTATTCCCTGCATCCCAAAATTAACAGAGCAATGAAAGAAAAATTAAAAGGTAAATACAGCATGAGGATATTTGTTATCATTACAGATTATGATGGAATCTCCAGAAATGGCAGAGAGGTAAATGAAACATCAATGCAACATGAGAAGCTCATAACAAGAGAGGTAAATGGCAGAATGAGAAGATCAATGCAACCCCATTCAAATTGATTTTCATGTTTCCATGAAATACCAATGAAGAATTACACTCTTCTAAGCATTCCTAATTTATCAGTTTTTTTAGAAGAGAATCAATCCATAATCCTCTCAGAGATGATGAAGACATACCAAAAGAATCTTCAGGTAGATACAGCGATGACATTTAATAAATAGTGTTACAATTAAAATAGTACAGATTATGATAAACTTCAAAAGGATCCAAAACTAAGAGTCAGATGATAACAAATAATGGTAGTAAAAAAAGGAGTGACCGTGACTATCTCCACTCCAGCATCAACAGATGATGAAGAATGGAAATGATAACATAAATCTGAAAAAAGCAAAACAAGAATAAATTATCCAAGAATAGGATGAAATGCTCTCACCATGCAAAAGCGCAGATAAGCTTCCCATGGGCATGTAATCATAAACAAGAAGCTTCTCATCCCTACTAAAATAGTAAGCTCTGAGAGGGACCAAATGCTGATGATCCATAGCTCCAACCCCTTCGATCTTATCCTTAAATTCCCTCTCAGATATAGTGACATCCTTGAGTCTCTTAACAGCCACTGCGTTTCCACCTTCCAACACTGCTTTATATGCTGTTCCAAACGTGCCTTTACCTAAAACCTCTGCAGAAGCTCTCAACAAATCCTCCAAGTCAAACACTCGCGTTGCATTCCCAAAGAAGACCAACTTCTTAGCTCCGGTCCCACTGTTTTCGGCCGCTTTGGCTCCACCACCCACCATTGCTGCTACTGCCGCCGCTGCCACTGAATACCCATTCCCATTCCCATTCGCATATCCACCATTCTCCATTTCCCCACCTGATTTCTCCCCAGGAATCTCCATTTCTTGATTCTTAAGCGAAGTGATGTCAATTGACCTCGATTTCTTGCTACTCTTCTTTCTACATAAAATCATTAAAATCACAACAATCAGAAGAAATCCCAGCACAGATCCAATAACAATACCTGCAATTGCACCCCCAGACAACTTGCTCTTCTTCTTTTTCTCCGGTTTATTCTCATTCGTTGGATTGGCGGGCTCACTTGTATTCCCAGGAGCAGCAGTAGCAGTGGCAGGGCAAGCCTTGTCAAGCGGTTTCCCACAAAGCAAATTCCCCAGAAAAGCATCGAACCCATATTTCTGTAACCCCTTGGGGATTGAGCCGTTCAATAAATTATTTGACACATTAAATTGGTCGAGGTTTTGCAAAGAACCCAACTCAGGTACCGACCCAGAAAGACTGTTGCTGTCAAGAAGCAAAGTTCTTAACCTCGTCAAATTGTTGAACCCAACAGAGACTTCCCCAGAAAAGTTGTTCCCAGAAAGACTTAGCCTCACTAAATCATGAAGACCAAAAAGGAACTCCGGTATCTCACCCGAAAAATGGTTTCCCTGCAAGTAAAGGTTTCGGAGGTTTTGACAGAGAGCAAGATCCGAAGGGAGTGGTCCAGTTAACGAGTTGAGACGTAGACTGAGGGTGCGCAGCTGAGTCAAGTTCCCGAAAATGCCAGTCGGAATTTGGCCAGAGAGAGCAACACCAGGTAGTCTAAGCACTGTGACGCGGTTCCGCTCGCACGTAACCCCAGCCCACGAGCATGGACTCTGGTTCGAGACGTTCCATAAGAGGGTTCTGCCTCCGACTGAGGAACGAAGGCTCAAAAGAGCAGCTCTGTCGGTGACAAGATCTGGTTTGGCCACCTGCAGTAGGAGTGAAGAAAGAATGGCAATGAAAAAAAACTGGGTGAACATTTTGGGTGATGGCGAAGACAAGGAGAACAAGGATAGGAATATAATAGGATAATGTGGGTGGGATACTGATCTGAAACAGCTTTCTTTTCTCCCTTTTCGGCCTAGATTGGAGGCATTGCAAGAAGAAAAGAAAAAGTGTTAATGAGAGAGCATTTTTTCTGTGTTGATAGGTAAAGAGTGGGTGGGTAGTGATGAGTGCCAAAAAGGAACAAGAAAGAGAGAGAAAGAATAGAGTAAGGCAAACCCTAGCTGTTTTACAGTAAGGATGGCTGCAGCTGGTTCGTCAACCCCGTTTCCCTTTTTTTTCTGTTCTTTTTTGTCTTTCTTAGGTTTCCTTTATTATTATTATTAAATACGTAAATTAGAACGTTTTTAGTACAAACAACAAGCCATTCGTTTTTGGCCTTTTCCTACTGATGCATCTTCAGGGTGAGTTTGGAAAACAGCGGTGGCGGTGAGATTAGATACTGTAGCGATACTGTAGCGTGAGATAAAAAGTAAGTTAAACGCACCGCACCACAGTCAATCGCCCATCCAAACGAAGCCTCAGTCTTCGGCGCTTTAACTGCTGCAACCCATTAATTATAATTAAAATATTCACTAATTCGGAATTATTAATATTTTTCATTCCAATTTAGATGGATGAATGTTATAATTAGTAAAACATACTTGATTGGTTCTCAATTTATTAGTATCAATATTATTGTTGGTGCAGAGAAATGTGACTTTGATTGGGTTGGGACACATAAGAATTAAAGATAATTTTAAATAAATAAAAAATATAAATTTTTATGATTATAAGGTGTTTTTTTTTGTTTGGATAAAGTGGCGAAAAGTTTTTCCCCTTATCAAATTCAAAGCTTTCTTTCTGTACGAAGAATGATTTTGTTGGCAAATAATTGATATGGGAATGTTTGGATGAGATTTTCGGTAATAAAATAATTATTTTTTGTTTAAAAATATTGTTTCGGGCAGGTAATATTGTGTTATTATCACATGTTTTTTTTAAATAATTTCGGCAAAGTTGTTAATTGCAGTAACTAAAAGGGTGTTCTTAAAGATTAGGGATAGAAGTAGGTATTCTGAAAAATGGGTATAATAATTTATTCGGCCCTTTAATTTTATGAAAAAAATATTTTAGTCCAAGAGTTTATACTATTTGTCAAATCACCTCAAAATAGATAGAAAAATTATGTTTATTAATTTTATTGACATGATATCCACGTGTATGTCATGTTAGTAATTATTTAATTTTTAAAAAAATTAAAAATTTTTTATAATGTTTTTAAAATTTAAAAAATTTAATTAATTGCTAACATGAAATACACGTGAATACCATGTCAGTAAAATTAACAAATGTAATTTTACTATCTATTTTAAGGTGATTTGAGAAATGACATAAGTTTAAAAGCTAAAAGAGGCAAAATTTTAAATGGAATACTAAAATATATATTTTTTAAAATTAGAGAGCCAAATAAGTTATTATGCCTATAAAAATATCAACTTCATTTGCATTCTTAATAACTTTGATTAACTTTCATTAAAGCGAAAAATGAAAAAAAACAATTATAAATTAACTTTGATTAATTACCTATTTAACAAATTTAACATATTTCAATTATTATTATATTAAAAATATTTTACTCTTATATTACATTTTGTTTGTGGTTTATATGTTCTTAGTTTTTAATTGATATTATTATTAGTGAGGTTTTTGTATTATCAATTATTTTGTCTTAATTTTTTCCCTTTATTTTTAGAATCAATTTTCACTTTTAGCATTTTAATAAAAATTTTAACTTCATTTATAGTTAACAATAATTTAACAAAATATGCTTTTAAATAATTTGAATTTCTGTGGATTAAATGTCAAAATTTTATATTTTAACCAAATAAATAAAATAAAAACTTACTCTTTATTTAAAAATCTAATCCGACTCTATATTGAATTAAATTGAAACCCAGTCTGAAGTCTTAGACTCCATTTGCTTCACTGAAAATGACTTCCGAAAAATAATTTCTGGAAAATGACTTACTTTTCTAGAAAAGCTAATATTTTTTTATGTTTGGATGAATCTGTGTAAAATATTTTTTGTTGTTTGAAAAATTTCCTGAAAATATTTTTTAAAAGTTGTTTTTAATGAAACAAACATAAATTTGAGATTATGATAAGTAGTGAATTGATTACAAAGTGATGTTAAGGTGAAATTATAATAAATAATGAATCTTCATGATGTTAAGGATTAAATTGTAAAATTTGTAAAATTTATAATTGAAATAAGAGAAGTGATATGCATGAAAATTTGTCACGTGAAATGAGATATTATAATGAATTATTTGATTAAAGTGCTTATAAGGTGAAAAATAAATTACATGGCAATAGGGACTAAATTGAAAATTGTACAAAAGTTTAAGTGTGAAACAATTTAATATGGGAATAAGGAAATTATTTTAAAAGTTTAACGAATGTGTTATGAGATGATGAAATACGCATAAAGTATTGTAAAAGTAAAATTGTGGAAAACTATGGAATTTTTATGATAACAATGACTAAATTGTTAAACTTGAGAAAATATGTGGATGAAATAATAGAAGTGAAATAAATAGAAATTTGATATGTGAAATAATATATTGAGATAAATTATGTGATTAAAATGTAACAAGAAAAGAAATTGATTTAATGTGATTAATTAGTAAATATTGAACTTTTATGACAAAAAAAGGGACTAAATTAAAAAGTTATGAAAGTTTATATGAAAATATTTGATAAGTGAAGAATGTAGTAGATAATGTAACATCCCGGTGCTTTAACTCGATATTTGGGTCAGGTATAGGAGTGTTACAATGAACAGAGCCTTATCATTTTGGAAAATGTTCTACGAAAAAAATTTTGATAAGATATTTTACGAGAATAAAAAGATAGTTTTAGGAAAAACGAACATCGAAAAAAGCTGAAAATATTTTAAGTAAAAACTTTTAAGTTTGGCCGAGCCTTAGATTAAAAAAAGTAAATAAAGTAATTTAACGTATCGTTGCCACTGAATTTAAAGGATTGCCATTAATTATTTTTATTTCTTAAATATATCTCATTTCTCATTATTGAGTTAATATCATCTATTGACCTAACTTAATTAGTTATTTATAAGATAAATTATATAAGTATGCGAGTGTTTTTATCTTTTAACAAAAAAAAAAAGAAAAAACTTTTCATTTTTATAAGAACTCGAAATAGTATATTGGTTTTATAAAATTTTTCACCCATTTTAATTAATAGTTTTAAAAAGTTATCTAAATGCATGATATAATTTTTTATGGAAAAAATTGTTTATTTTCTATATAAACCGAGACACTAAAGAAAAATTGAAACAATCCTACATGAAGAACTTGAAATTTTGAAACTTTAAAATTTTATCATTTGTCAGATCTTGCACTCAATATCTAAGAATTCTTTCTTAATATAAGAGAATCTCAAGATCTTACTATCATAATATAAATTGTATAAATCCCACCCCAAGATAATTCCGTTGGACATAATTTACATTATAATAATACTGTAATATTGATTTGTCTAAAAAGTTATAATTAATTTCAGAAAATTAAGTAAAAAATGGGTACTATAAGTAATCAATTTGTTATGTGTATGCCTAAATTTTAGAATAATTTTAAGGTTTTTGCAAGACTATGTTACATATTTGTGGGTTAAGAAATTTCAAATAGAATATACTTTCGGTATATATTATTTTTTTTACTTTAAATTATTTTCAAATAATTGTATTTAAGGTTGATTACCTTTTTAATTTGACTTTCCGATGTTGATTTTTTTAAATATTTGATTAAATAACAAATTTTGAACGAGAATTGTGTTGTGAATGAAACCATGACTATTGAACTAGGAAACCAACCCACCATGATCATTGAACTAGCAAACCAAACCAAGCCTCCACCAAAGCCCAGCAATGCTACGCGACAACGAAGACTACTACGGAGATTTACTGATTTTGTCATGTAGCACAAGTCAACAAACGCATAATGGCCAGAAGAGTACTATAAAAGGATAGAAGAAATGTGACTAGGGCATGCTTATTGTCAATTGGAATTTGTTTCTCTTTTCTCATCTTATTCTCTTGAAAAATACTTTGAATTGTACTATTAGCTGTATCACTGGAAAAGGAATTTCATCGTAGTCATTTACCAAATCTACTTACCTTATTTTTAAAATTGCTAGATTATGTTGCAGGGATATTTGTGCACAACACTGGTGCTTTCATTGACCATCAGCAACGATGGCAGATGGTACTTGACTGAAGCTGCTTGATGAAAATATCAAAGCTGCCAAGAATCCCGTTCACTGCTTCGTAAAGACGTTGACGGTCTTACTTAATCTTTCGCTTCTCAACACTAGATGCTACAGGAAATTCTGACTCGCCTTCCATTTATATTCATGGATTCCTTATAAAAAAAAAGGCTTACAATTCGCATCTCCACCGATCGGTTCTTCTTCTATCGGTTCCCATAAACCTATGCCGATTCAATTTACATGATTCTCTGGAATAAATCCTGATTGATAGGTTTTGTAGGCGGAGCATTTTTTCACCTTTTACAATATTCAAGAACAAGATCGGCTTACAATTGCTTTGTTTACCTTGACGATGATGTCGCGAAATGGTTTGATTGATGTACAGAAATATACAATTATCGGGATGGATTCATTTTACCACAACTTTTATCAAAAGTTTTCGGTCACGTGATCTGGAATCATCGGAGGGACAGTTGGCTAAACTGCATCAGACTTCCACTGTTCAAGATTACAGAGTAAAATTTGAGGCCGTTACAAATCGTACTATGTTTTTACCCCTTTATTTTTGGTCCAGTACTTCATTTCGAGCCTTTGACTCGATATCAAGACTACTGTCTTGATCCATCAATCGACAAAATTAGAAGACTTCATAGACACAGACTCACTTTGGAAAAAGGCTCTATTCGTCCTTCGCTTGGCACGGGTAAACCCCTTCTATCCACACCATGAACTTTATCACTCACAACATCATCTTCCCCAATTCTTCTTCAAACACAGAATCTTGCCACTTTATCAAATGGAGCCAAGATCCCCTTTCGCCGTCTCTTGCCGACCAAATTTGCTCAGCATCGTGCTCAAGGCTTGTGCTATCATTGTGACAGAAGTACACTTGGGATCACAAGTGAAAATCTAAACCTCAACTACTTCTTCACCATAGTAGGAACCACCTTTGGATTCCTATCTTGCTGACCATCTTCAACTCTAAGAAGTCCTGACTAAGTCGACTATTTCTTATAATGCCCTTGCTGGTGGGTGCTCCATGGCGACACTTCGTTTTATAGGTCAAGTACATGGTAAGTCTGTTCAAATCGTTTTGGATGGGGGCAGCATTCATAACTCTGTGTAAACCCGTGTTGCCACTTATCTCTGCCTTTCGATTGAACCCACTGTTCAATTCTCTACCTTAGTTGGAAATGGGGATTGATTAGTATATACTGGCATTAGTTAACAAGTTTCGCTCTTAATTCAAGGCCTAGAAATTTTTGTCGATTTTTATGACAAGGATGGGATATGGTGCTAGGAATTGAATGGTTAGCTACAGTGGGGGCCGGTTATCACAAATTCCTCTTCACTGGTTTTCCAGTTTACACATAATGGTTAACAAGTGAGCTGGCAAAGAGACCACTTTTCGGTTGCTCAAGAAATTCAATACAACTCCCTGCATTGATTATCATCCATACATGCCATTGCTGAATTATATCGGTTAGAATTGACCACTACTTCCACTAGGTCTGTTGCTCCACACCCAATTAATATTGCCACTATACTGGAGGAATTCTCTGATATTTTTACTAAACCTCATGGTTTGCCACCATCACGACTACGTAGTCATACTATTAATTTGCTACCAAACATGAATCCAATTCAAGTACGTCCCTACCAGTATTCTCATTTTCAAAAACAGGAGATGGAAAAATTGGTTAACGAAATGCTTCAGGATAGAATTATCCGACCAAGCATAAGTCATTTCTCTTCTCTGATTCTTTTGGTCCAAAAAAAGGGACGGTACATGACGTTTTTGTGTAGACTACCACGCTCTCAATGTTGTTACGGTTCGTGATCACTTTCCCATTCCATCAATTGATGAGTTATTTGATGAATTACATGGAGCTCATTATTTTCAAAATTGGACCTCTTAGCCAGATACTATGAAATTCGTATTCGCACCAGTGATGAATGTAAAATGGATTTTCAGACTCATGATGGACATTACGAATTTCTCATCATGCCTTTCGGCCTCACCAATGCACCTTCCACCTTCCAAGCTTTGATGAATGACATTTTTCCCCTTTCATCAGCAATTTATTCTCATATTCTTCAATGATATATTAAAATACAACACCACATTGGCCTTACATCTGCACCACCTTTGACAAGTCCTTACACTTCTTCGTCTTTGTCACTTGGTGGCAAAACAACCCAAGTGCTTATTTGGGCAAGAAACAGTAGGCTATTTGGGTCATATTATATCAACCTAGGGTGTAGTAGTTGACCTAGACAAGATTCAAGCCATCCTTGACTGGCCTACACCAACAACAATTAAGGACGTTAGGGCTTTTTTAGGCCTAGCGGTATATTATAGACGTTTCATTCGAAGTTACTATACCATAATCAATCCACTCACTAATTTGCTAAGAAAAGATGCCTTTTATTATACTTTAACAATAGGCTTGTCCTTCATTAAGTTGCAAAAACTATAACTTCAGCTTCGATCTTACAATTTCCAGAATTTTCCAAGCCTTTTAACTTGGAAACAGATGCATTAAGGATCGACATTGGTGTTGTTCTGTCTCAAGAGGGCTACCCCATAGCTTTCTTCAGTCAAAAACTTGCTCCATGCCAGCAATCAACCTCCATTTATCATTGGGAAATGTATGCCATTACCCATGCCATTGTAAGGTGGGGACAATATTTATTGGGTCGTTGATTGTCATTATTACTGATCAACAACCTTTGAAAAACCTCACTGATCAGATCATCCAGACACCTGACCAACAGAAATGGGTGGGAAAATTATTGGGTTATGACTTAAAATTATTTATCGTCCGGAGAAACACAATCAGGCACTAGCTACTCTATCATACCCTTCATCCACGTCTCTACTTGTGATTATAGGCTTAGAATTTCCCATTCTCACGGTAGTACGTGAGACCAACGAATCTCACCCTGATTTAGTCGCTTTACATAATCTCCTTCGAGTTGACCCTGAATCTTTACTTAGGTACGCGAATCATTATAGGTTGTTTTCTCACGGCCATATCATCTTTCTCGTCGATTCATCTCTTCACCAACAACTGTTAAGTGAGTTTAATTCATCTCTTGTTGGTAGCCATGTTGGAATCACTTGCACCTTCCATCGCCTCTTATCCAAATTTTTTTTGGAAAGGAATGCGTCGTGGTGTTTAACGTTATGTTTCAGAATGTCAAATTTGTCAACAAATGAAAGATTCTTCACTGCCACTGGCTAGCTTACTTTAACCCCTCCCTATTCCAACACTGGTTTTTGAAGATATTTCCATGGATTTTATTACCGGATTGTTGTCCTCACATGGAAAAACTACTATAATGGTGGTAGTTGACCGATTAAAAAAATATGGTCATTTCATGGCACTTCCTTTTATTTTTTTAGGTACCGTTTATAAGGCACCGAACTAGTAATGAGTACCCCATACCTCCCCCAAACGAATTTCCAAACAAAAGCCCTTAACAAATGCCTTGAGATGTATTTAAGTTGTTTCACTACCGATACTCCTCATAACTGGGTTGCTATGTTACCATGGGCTAAATAAGGGTACAACACTACTTATCAAACAACTATACAGAGGACACCATTCGAAGCTCTTCATGGATGACCGCCTCCAACCATTGCTCGATACATCAAAGGCACAACTGATACACCATTGGTGGAGGAATACATGTTTGATAGGGATACACTTCTGGCTCGCCTTAAGTAGAATCTTTCCAGGGCCCAAACTCGAATGAAACTCGTTACGAAAAAACACAGTCACGATTTTAATAAATTAGATTGGGCATATGTTAAACTCCAACCCTTTCACCAAAATTCGGTGCAACTTCAGCGTCATCATAAGCTTGGTCGACATTTCGTTGGACCTTTCAAAGTCCGCTGTCGTGTTGGAGCAATTTACCTTCTCCGCAAATGCAATGGGATCCCTGATAAAAAAGTTACATTTCATCTTGTTGACTCTACCAACACCGTCATTTTGTCGCCTGCAGCTATATTAAACAAATGAGTAATTGAACGATCCGATCATTCCATTGAACAATTTTTGATTCATTGGGACGGACTTCCAATTGAAGTTATAACTTGGGAGGATAAGAACCACCTTTATCAGAGTTTTCCTGACTGGCACCTTGAGGGCAAGGTGCCTTTTGAACAAGGGGTATTGTTGTGAATGAAACCATGATTGTTGTACCAGTAAACCAACCCACCATGATTGTTAAACCAGTAAACCAATTCGAGCCTCCACTAGAGCCCAACAATGCTACACAACAACGAAGACTACCATGGAGATTCACTGATTTTGTCATGTAGCACAAGTCATCAAACGCATAACGACCAGAAGAGTACTATAAAAAGATAGAAGAAATATGACTAGGGCATGCTTATTGTCAATTGGAATTTGTTTATCTTTTCTCATCTTATTCTCTTGAAAAATACTTTGAATTGTACTATTGGCTATATCACTGGAAAAGGAATTTCGTAGTCATTCAACAAATCTGCATACTTTATTTTCAAAATTGTTAGACTTTGTTGCAGAGATATGTGTACACAACAAATTACAATAAAAGAATTATTGAAATTTATTGCAAGAATTAGAAACCCCTTCTAATCTTTTTATTTTTTGAATTTAAATCCCCTTCTAATCAACTTCATAAAAATAGAGAACATAATTTATGTTAAATAGGTAGGTTATGTAGGATTAGGTTTTTTAATGTAACTAGTTTTTTTTTTCAACAAAAAAATAGGAAAGACTTTTTCATATTTAATTTATGAAATCAAAATTAATCTAATTATGTATAAAATATCATCACGGAAAAATTGTATAACTATCTTTAAACTTCAATTTATTATATTGCTGCCATGCTAATCAACTACATAAAATAGTAACTATATTTTGCAAATAAATATAATTTTCTATTTAATATGTAAAAACTTCATAAACTAATTAATTAATTATTTTGTAGTAATATAGTCTTCTATATAAGTGCTAATCAATAGATTTATATCCAATCTCTATAATAATTTAATAATTGATTGATGTAATAGCGTGAACAAATAATAAAATATATGGAAACAAATTTTTTTCATTTATAATCAATTACTAATTAGGATTTTTTTCCATTTTTTATGTTGGTTTTACAGAATATATTTGGGGTTTGTGATTATCACTTCTAGCAATAACGTCTTTAAAATTCGAATTTGAATTTTTTGGCTCTCTCTTTAGCTCTATGTCTCTTATCTCTAGGAGGTCTTCCTCCACTAGCAGGTTTTTTCAGAAAGCTCCATTTATTCTGGTGTGGATGGCAGATAGGCCTATATTTCTTGGTTTCAATGGAACTCCTTACGAGTGTTGTTTTCATATACTATTATCTAAAAATAATTAAGTTATTAATGACTTGACGAAACCAAGAAATAACCCCTCACGTGTGAAATTATAGAAGATCCCCTTTAAGATCAAACAATTCCATTGAATTAAGTATGATTGTATGTGTGATAGCATCTACTATACCAGGAATATCAATGAACCCGATTATTGCAATTTCTCAAGATACCCTTTGTTAGTTTAGCTTCTAGTTAGCTTCTAGAATCTATTTCTTAGTTCAATTACTAACTGAAATCAAGCTTGAATGACCCTTTCTCATAATGAGAATGTATATAGCCCTATTCTGGTCTGGTCCAATATGGAATAAACTTATAATCATAGAATCGATTCGATCATCAGATTATAGATTATAAGTTCATAACCCCAGCCCATTCCCATTTTAGGTGGAACAGATCTACTAATTCTGTGTGCAAAGTTCTAAAGTCTGGTTGGCCCTTGTACCTTTCTCATTAAAAGACCTCTTAGTCATTTTACCTTCCAAGCAAGATTCACATTGTGAAGACTAAATTCCTTAAGCATACTTAAAGGACCATCTTTCACGAGTCTAGTGATTCTTTCTTGGTTAATATGATCAAATCTTAAGTGCCATAGGTACCCCTCAATAGAGTGAGAAGTTTTAAGCTTTTTATTCACTATTTTAGTTTGAATCATTGAGTAGTTATTTGGTTTGATAAAATAGAGATTGCTTTCCATCCATCCATTACAGATTAAAGAACGATTTTTATGAATAATATTCCCTTTTATTGAATGTGAAAGTATAGCCGTTATAAAATAAACAAGCTAAAGAAATTAAATTCCTCTTAAAATGATGTACATAAAATATGTTCTTTAAAACAATATTCCTAAAATTATCAAAATGTAAAATAACTTCTCCAACTACTTCGGCTGAAACATAGCTCCCATCTCCAGTCTGCAATAAGAGGTTCCTATCACGCAGACTTCTTATTTCAATGAACCCATTTAAAGAAACAGACACATGGTTAGTGGCTCAAGAATCAATAACCCAGTTGTCAATTGATTCTTCCATTAAGTAAGCTTCAATCACAAAGAGTTTTAAACTTTTTCCCTTTTTGGCTAGGTAATCCAAATACTCGTTGCAGTTCGATTTGAAATGCTCTTTCATGTTGCAAAAGAAACATTTGATCTTTTTAGGATCTTTTGACTTATTAGCCTTCTTCCTATCCATACGAGGTGGAACCGAATACTTAGTCAGTTTCTTCTATCCCTTAGCTTTTTGCTTCCTCTTAGAGGACGAGGGGCCCAAAGCTAAGTTTGCCTCAGGTTTCTCCTGAACTGATGTCAACATCAACTCATAATATTGTAATTCCTTCATGAGCTGAGTCAAGATAAATACATTGTTCCCCAAGTTGTAAGCGGCCTAAAACCAGCAAACTTCTTGGTTAAGGATTTGAACACCATTTCAATTTGAGTTTAAGCATATGTTCTTTGACCAGAGAATCCCATAAGTTTAAACATATGTTCTTTGACCAGAGTTCTAGGTTTCTATTGAAAATTCATCAAAATTTTAATAGCGAATTGTCGAGTCAATGAGACTTGGCCTCCGAGCAAATCCTTTAAATTTTCCATAATATCTTTGGTAATACGAAAATTCTCATGTTGCTTTTGCAACACACTACTCATGCTTGCTAGCATATAACATCGAACAATTGAGTCAGAATCTCTCCAGTGATTTCTCGCTTTGGCCTGTGCTTCAGGAGAGCACATTTCGTCAAGAACAAATTTGTGTTTCTCACAACTGAGAACTATTAACAAGTTTCATTTCCATTCTCAAAAGTTATCACCATTCAATTTATTCTCAGTAAGAATGCTAATAAAGAGGAGTAAGAGACATATTTGAATTGAAAAATAAAGATTCACTAATTACTATATTTGTATTAAAAAAATATCAACAACATATTAATAATGTAGTGTGATACATGCGTCTTGTATTAAAACCTTGAAAAAACATTTTTTTGTTGCTACGATAATTCTCACACCCATCAACCATGTCACGTTGGGGTCTCATGATTAACTAGAAAGAACATGGATTACATTACGGATTACATTCAATCAGTTTGTGAATCTTAATTTTTAAGACTCTACATGAACCAATGACCGTTTAACGTTTAACCATCATCTCTACCTTAAATATCATTTCTTGGGAAACTATTTAATAAGAGAAGATCTTGAGTGTGAAACCATTGACTCAACACCCATAATGAACACACTTTCATTTGTGAGTCATCTTGAGACAATCTCACTGAGAGTCATGCATGACTAGTTGTCCTTAAAAGGAATTCTCATCTAATGAACCCACATGGCAAAGTTTACCTTGGGGTGCGGCCAAGGTAGGAACCAAATCGAAACTTTATTATGCTATCACTTAGGGTCCATCAATGGAGGCCGTAAGTCTTGTTCAATGACCTTCTCCCACTCAATATTTTAAAATAACATGCAATTTTTTTATCCCATATTAATAATCATACAATAGTCCTAGTGACATTCTTACCTAATCTATATGACATGCTTCCAATATATGCATGACATGATATAATAATTTTATAATATTCACACTTATTTATTCGTAAGAGTCAATCAATCATAAAAAAAATAATTTTGATTCTCCATAGTTTTTCTTTTGAGGGAAAAATTAAAGAAGTGAATGTGAACCATGCACTAGGTAGAATCCCAGGAAAGGGAGGTGAGTCAAAATTGACCACTTAAAAATCAAACCTTTCCTAGCTAGAGCCAATCCTAGACATGCACCTTCTCATTACCACACTTCTCACAGTAATCGAATAACCTAAAGAAGTGAATAGAACACAATTACCACACTTCTCACAACTATTTTCTCATTACCACACTTCTTATTTTTTAATCGATCATTTGTGGATCATATCATGTATATATATCACAATTATAACATTACATAATATACATATTATGAAGAATTATAAAATATATATAAGGAGATAAATAATTAAAATAAAATTGTTAGCCAATGTTTCTATGGTTTTATTTCTAGAAAATAAATAAAAAAATTTCTATAGTTTTTCACCACAAGGCATTCCTTGGATCTTCAACCACCACCGCTCCATTTTCTCCTCGTCATAGACACCTTTTGCAAAAATTAAATTTAAGTCTTATGTCCATTTCTGATTTACAAGAATTCTATGAATTAAATAAAAACAATCATACATGGAGATGATTGATACGAACTCGTTTCATGATTGGTTCGAGTCGTATGTTGCCCGAACGTGAATTTGAGTAAAAGAATGGATCGTTTCAAAGAAATAAAGGCTTGTCAAATAAAAGGCTTAAAGAAAGAAGAAGATGGCTTTGAAATCAGTAATAAAGGCTTAACAAAACAAATGATAAATTTACTAAGGCCAAAAATAAACCAACAATACTTGATTGTTGACCAAATCTCAAATGGCTATTAGATGATTACAGTTTAAAAGACCTCGACCCACTATCAAGAATGATATGAACATTGGTATATGATGAACCTCAACCCACTATCAAGGATGATAGGAACCTTAGTATATGATGAACGCCACACTATGAAAGTGATAAGTTCGGAAACAAGAAATGGATAGATGCCACAAGCTAAGCTTGATAAGTCAAATAAATTCCGTACGAACAAAAAGAATTGGATAACTCACAATTCAAAGATTTCATGTATATTCAGCAAAAAGTCTAAAAGTCCCTTTTCTAAGGCTGATCACATCTATTTATAGTGCTAGAATAGGCTAGCCAAAATGGTCACAAACATTCAACTTAATGTGCCATAAAAGTAGAAATAAAAACTCAAGTCTTTTCTCATTCTTGAACCAAATAATTCATTTCTTGAATTCACTTCAATTCAGCTGAATTGAAGGACTTTAATTGCTTGAAAATGACTCTTGAGTTGTCCTTGGCCAGCCGAATAGACACCAACTTATTAACTAGCCCCTTAATGAAAATTTGAAGGCTTGGTTAATTTTCTTGAATGAACAAAAACTGCTAGAAGAAGAAAGGTTGCTGCTGAATTTTAAAGGGCATAAAAATGCTCTTAAAAACTCCTTAAATGATGTTTAAGCCTCCTTTATAATAGCCATTTTACTTTGTAATTGAAAATGACTTGAACAACCACTTTATTCAATTTATAACAACCTTGAGTTGTAACGGTTATGAGCTGAAATGACACCTGCAATAAGCTCATTAAAATGAGCTTATTAAACACATGTAAGCACTTACTAAACATAACACACATTACTACTTAACTTAAGTAAATGAACTAAAACATATGCATCAATTATTCCAGCAACTAGTTAATTAAAGAAGCATAATTAAATGAACTTAACTCATGCATCAATAAATAATCCTAGCAACTAGATTAATTAAGAGCAACACTTACTAATTAAACTAAGATGAGTTGAATAAATGTCCAGCAACTCATTTATTAAACTAAGATGCTTAAATGCATGCAAACTAAATGAACAAATGAGTTACTTAATACAAGACTTAATTTAATGATGCAGACTTAAACTAACACGGGAGTTATATAATGCATGACTTTATTAAATGCAGAACACATATTAATGATGTGCAAACTATAATATAATTAAATACACAAACTAAAATAACTAAAAATTAATGAATCAAAGTCCTTATTTTCCAGCAGCCAAATTGACAAACTGAAATTAGAAGCTTCATTTTGCACTTGGGCCCCTTGAGTTTGGGCCAATCTCGGTGGCATCGAGTTGTGTCGTAACATGATGTGGCTGAGATCGCATCATACCCTCCCTCTTGAAGACGATTTGTCATTAAACCGGGCCACTTGCTCACGAAAAAATCTTTCAAGGTCACAAGCCCTTTGGTTGACAAATTTGACTGACTTACGCCAAACAACCTGAAATTCATGTATAACTTGAAAAATACATCAGTTAATTACTTGCCCTCCCTCTTTAGGAAGGAACCACGTCAAAATTCCACCTAAACAAAAATGAAATGGGTTAGTGGCAACTTGGATTGTAAGCTCAAAAATACTTGCTGTAATTTCATTCAAAAATGAAACATATGAATTGATGCCAGGATCAAAAACAGAAGTTGATTTTACCTTGTTCCTTGATGTAAAAAAATCAGAATCATGGAGCATTCGAGAGTTATACTTTTGGACAACAAAAGTCCATGTCTCAAATCCTTTGAAAAATAATAGAGAATAATGTTCTCTGGAATAAAAAATAATATTTCCTCTTACCTCTCCAATCTGTCCTGAAAGTGTCATGACCAGTAACTTAGAAAGAATATGTAGCAATTGAATAGTATAATCTTGCAAAACACGGTCAAATCTTTTAAACCACAATTTAGAACAACCTCCGGAGTCAAAAATGCAAGTTTGGCTTTGCAAGCCAACAAAATTCACTTCTTTTGTTTTTGAACAAAATGTTAAAATTTGGAGTAGATGAAAAGGTTTAACACATTTATTTAAAATGAACTTACGATGCTCAGCTTTTCTTGGTAATAACTTAAGATGACTTGCTCCGGGCTTAAACACACGATTTTGGTCGTTCAATGTTAAAAGTAGCAAAGATTTTCCTTTCATCCACAACTCACATATGCGAAACAAAGAAGATGGAAACTTAAAAACATTCAAAAAATCATACATGATGAATCTCATTCGAACAGACTTGCAAAGACATGAAGAATTTATGCAATAAATCTGAAATTTCAAATTATCACCACACACAAGCAGACTAGGCGCTTCACATGCCCACTTTTTATTAGAAAAGACCAAATTTTGTTCAGGCTGATCTAATCTTATTTTATGAACCATCTTGCCAATGTCGTGCTCCTTAGTAGAAAGATGCTTCGTATCGCTAGGTAAAATAAAATCATCATCATTCAAAATATGACAATCAATCAATCATGGTGAGGAGTTCTTTCAAAAACTAAGTTTTTGGCAATCTCATCAATAACATGCGAGTGAATTTGTTGAGACTCGCATAACAAAGAATCTTTACCTTTCTTACCTTGAAGGATTAGAAGAATGACATCTTTTTCAATCAATTGAAATCGTCGTTTGTTGGGTCGGTAATGGAGCTGGAACTTGTTAATCAATTCTTCAGAAACCTGAGAAGAAGTAACACGAGGAAAACTCATATGTTGGTTAGTGAAAACATTTCTCGCTTTTTCTTGTTCATTTTCTTCCTTTTCACTCTTATCCTTTATTCTCTTGCTCTCTTTTTCGATATTCTTTTTTGGCTCGTACTCTTTTTCTTTTTCAATCTCGATTTTTTTGCTCTATTTCATTCTCTTTTTCTTCTTTACATGCTTTTTCAATTGTTTTTTCTTTCATTTCATTTCTAGATGAAGATAATTCAAAAGAATCAGAACGACATGCTTTTAATTGAATAGAAGTAGAAGAATCTCTATATGAGTCACGATCACTTCTTCGTGAATAACCTTCCGTGGCTGAATACTTGGATGTATAGGGAACAAGTTCACCTCTTCGTAAGTGTTTCTCCATGTATGAATGCCTTGATGCACTTGAAAAGACATATCTACCTTTTCGTTTGTCATCTCAGAAGTCCTCAAAATTGAAGTTTGCTTCTCTTTGTCTCGGATTCCTTGATGAATAGGAATCTTGATAGGGATCTCTTCTCACATAATCGTTGGATGATAAACTCTTTGACGATCTCATTTTCGTCCTTTGGCTTGAAGAAATTATCTCCCGATGGTAGGAAGATGGAAGGAAACGCTTGCGCATCATATCTTTCATTTCGGACCAGGTTGATATTGGGCACTCTTCGTTTCGTCTCCGACTCGTGGTGAATTGATCCCACCAAGTTATAGCATAATCAGAGAACCCGTTCGCTGCAAGCTTTACTTTCTTGCCCTCTGAGTAGTCATGGCACTCAAAAACCAATTCTATTTGCTTTTCCCATTCAAGGTATGCCTCCGGGTCGAATCGACCTTGAAACGGTGGAATGGCTATCTTGTTACTCTTCAAATTGCCATCAACACGTTCATGCTCTCTAAAGCCTCGATTTATATGAATGCATCGCCTTTCGCTTTGATTGAATGTTTAGTATGATGGATCGGACCAACCACTAATAGCAGTAACTTTCCTTTCGAAATTTAGAGACATATTTTTTTTGAACCTCTCACAAAGCCTCACTAGTCACTCTTAAAGGGAAAAAAATAAGATGGCACTCCACTCGTGTTTGCTCTCGATATATTGGCTTTTTTTACTCTCGATTAGACTCACTACCTTCTTGCCTTTTTTTTCCAGTAACTCCTCCTCTCTAAGTTCTTAAGGAACTATTTAAACTTAAAAGGCAGTTGTTGTGGGTCGGCTTACAAATTTGATGTTTGGGTTTGGTAAAAGATATTGTAGGACAAAGAAATGTAGGCTTGAAACAAAGAAATGAAAAGGGTTGGGTGTGGCGGAATAGTAGAAGATAGCAATGACTGAAATTTGGGCAACAATCAGAATTTTCAAAACGAACTTTTTTTTTCAAGAATTTTTTTTCACGAATTTTTTTTACAACTTGATATCCACTCTTTAAGTTTGAATGGAAACTAATTTTTTTTACAATTTTTTCTTTCGAATAAACTACAATACCGTAATGCCAAAAGCATCGATTTTTACTTCAAATTTGGTAGCTCTGATACCAATTTGATACGAACTCGTTTTGTGATTGTTTCGAGTAGTATGTTGCCCGATCGTGAATTTGAGTAAAAGAATGGATCGTTTCAAAGAAACAAAGGCTTGTCAAATAAAAGGCTTAAAGAAAGAAGAAGATGGCTTTGAAATCAGTAATAAAGGCTTAACAAAACAAATGATAAATTTACTAAGGCCGAAAATAAACCAATAATACTTGATTGTTGACCAAATCTCAAGTGGCTCTTAGATGATTACGGTTTAAAAGACCTCGACCCACTATCAAGAATGATAGGAACCTTGGTATATGATGAACCTCGACCCACTATCAAGGATGATAGGAACCTTGGTATATGATGAACGCTACACTATGAAAGTGATAAGTTCGGAAACAAGAAATGGATAGACGCCACAAGCTAAGCTTGATAAGTCAAATCAATTCCGTAAGAACAAAAAGAATTGGATAACTCACAATTCAAAGATTTCATGTATATTCAGCAAAAAGTCTAAAAGTCCCTTTTCTAAGGCTGATCACATCTATTTATAGTGCTAGAATAGGCGAGCCAAATGGTCACAAACATTCAACTTAATGTGCCATAAAAGTAGAAATAAAAACTCAAGTCTTTTCTCATTCTTGAACCAAATAACTCATTTCTTGAATTCACTTCAATTCAGCTGAATTGAAGGACTTTAATTGCTTGAAAATGACTCTTGAGTTGTCCTTGGCCAGCCGAATAAACACCAACTTATTAACCAGCCCCTTAATGAAAATTTGAAGGCTTGATTAATTTTCTTGAATGAACAAAAACTGCTGGAAGAAGAAAGGTTGCTGCTGAATTTTAAAGGGCATAAAAATGCTCTTAAAAACTCCTTAAATGATGTTTAAGCCTCCTTTATAATAGCCATTTTACTTTGTAATTGAAAATGACTTGAACAACCACTTTATTCAATTTATAACAACCTTGAGTTGTAACGGTTATGAGCTGAAATGACACCTGCAATAAGCTCATTAAAATGAACTTATTAAACACATGTAAGCACTTACTAAACATAACACACATTACTACTTAACTTAAGTAAATGAACTAAAACATATGCATCAATTATTCCAGCAACTAGTTAATTAAAGAAGCATAATTAAATGAACTTAACTCATGCATCAATAAATAATCCTAGCAACTAGATTAATTAAGAGCAACACTTATTAATTAAACTAAGATGAGTTGAATAAATGTCCAACGACTCATTTATGAAACTAAGATGCTTAAATGCATGCAAACTAAATAAACAAATGAGTTATTTAATGCAAGACTTAATTTAATGATGCAGACTTAAACTAACACGGGAGTTATATAATGCATGACTTTATTAAATGCAGAACCCATATTAATGATGTGCAAACTATGACATAATTAAAAACACAAACTAAAATAACTAAAAATTAATGAATCAAAGTCCTTTTTTCCAGTAGCCAAATTGACAAACTGAAATTAGAAGCTTCATTTTACACTTGGGCCCCTCGAGTTTGGGCCAATCTCGGTGGCATCGAGTTGTGTCGTAACATGATGCGCCCAGGATCGCATCACTGATAGTCCCCGATCTATTTCTGAAGAACCACAACCATGACAAAAAAAATATAACAAATATATAATATCGCATCCATTCCCATATATAATTCAAAAACATGCATAAGATCTAAAGAATGCCACTTTCTATGTAATCAAATAATTCAAGAAGAGGAGAAATTTATTTTGATTATCTGTTTATACTTTTAGATAGAGCACAACCTAGATCTAATACCGATTATTATTAAATCGGGTTTGAAAAACGCAGCGGGAAATAAATTTAGGGAAAAACTAGAGTTTTAATTTTTTTTCAAAACAAGAACTTGGTTGTGATATCTAAAGTAATAAACACTTAATCAAAGTTGTAAATAAGAAAAATATCTCTAAAAATTTTCTTAAATAATTTCTTCAGATAATTTTCTCTCTACAACTTCCTCTTTAATTCAAGTGTGTTAAAAATAATTACCCAAGACTCTGTTTATATAAAGAGAGTTTAGAGAGTTCAACTATGATTAAACTTAATCACTTTAATATTAAATTAAATTTAATATTAAGATAATCACTTTTTTATTAAATTAATAAAATACTATTAAGATAAAAATTAAATTAAATTTAATATTAAATCTATTAAAATAATATTGTTTTTGGAATAGTTAATTTGAAATCAAATTTTTTGGTAGAGTACTAGTAGGAGTGTAATTCTTCCGCTGCTCAACCATCGAAGGCCCACCGTCGCCGACCATTTTTTGACTACTGGAATGTCATCGTCACAGCCGTCGACACCTCGAGCTTGTTCGATTTCTACTAGTTCGGTTTGAGCTAGTGACAACCGGTCTTGTTTGATCCAGTGATTGGTTGGGTCGTCGACCCGATTTAACATACCAGGCTCCGTTTGACCAATTTTTGGGTCTTGATCTCAGTTTTGAGTTCCCAGACCCAATTTATGATCTCAGGTCCAATTTTTAAGTCCAATTACTAATTGGGCCAATTGTTTGACTTGAAAATTAATTTTTGAAAATATCATATTAATTTTAATTAATTTGATTAATTTAATTTTACTTAATCAAAATTAATTTTCCAAAAAATCACTTAGATTTTCCAAATTAATTTTTCATGAAAATTCTTTAATTAAATTCTCCAGTTGAACAATTCTTACGACTGCCCAATTTAATTCCACATCGAATAAATCGACTCAATTAAATTATTTCCAAAGTCGTAGAATTTACTTCTAATTCAAATGCAGTTTGGTCGAGCTTTTGTTGAGCTAGCGAAGGGACAAATTGGACATATACAATTAAGCTCTAGTAATTGCAATTAGGTCTAGAAGCATCATGCCAATAATTCACAATTACTTAATCATTGAGTCAGTCCATAAGAAGTACCATGATTGAAAACTCCTTATTGTATACTTTTTACGAAACCAATTCATCCAACTGCTTTATCCAATAACCTCATAATGTGTGTGTTACCCTCATATGATATCCTTGATTCCTTTAAGTTAAATCTATTCACTCAATAAAATCCTATGTTATCTCACTGTCACCATTGTTTTTCTTAATGATTAATATTATCACTGTTAGCAAATGACTGTGATAAATTTCTCATTCGAGAACTAGCAACTCGTGAACACGTTCCATATTTATCAATCCACACAATGTCAATGAGAGGATATCGTTAACTTTTTAATTGAGCCATGAATTCCATTGTTGCTTGTAAAACCATGCCATACCCAAGTCATGTACCCGACATACCGGCTATCGGCTCGATCATCTTTAGAGCATAGGGCTTCACTTATATCAAAGCACATGAGTTACATACGCATGGTCAGTGACTAACTTAGCATTTAGGCAAATCACACCATCAATGTCATAAGTGAATTAATTCACAAACGGATTCATAATTAATTGATCTGGGTCTAGTCCAATGTATCATTCTACTAATGAATACATTTATGTCTCTACCCGTGAAGTCAACTGCTACGATAGCCAAGACTAGATCTCCTCAATTGGAAATGTAGACAACATAATAATCCGTCTCAGTATTTGAATCAAATGCTCACTTTGATTCTTTTATGGGATTACAGATTCATTTAGATTATTTATTGAAGTAAATTGTCTTTCTCGCAATGTAAACGTTCTTACAATGTCACTTATCATCAATTTGAACTTAGATAATCAATGAACTAATATTTTCTTGTCACAATTTTGCTATGCATGAAAAATATAAAAGATAGAAATACAAAAAATATAATAGTGAAATGCGAAATTTCTTTATTCCTCATTCAAATACAAAGAAAATAATTACATGTTTACTACAATATGGACACATTTCACAACAGTGTGACGACTCCTCTAAACTTTCCTTACTAGGGTCAGATATTTCCTCAGTAATGCTTAACTCTTCACTTAATTCTCAAACCTCTATCTCTTTTCAACAATTGACCCACAAGTCTTGTTGCTCAACCATTCCATAGGGGACCTCCTCCTCCACTTCAACATTTTCCAGCTCGACATACTCGTCCATCGAGCTTGCTTCCTAACTTAACATTTGACAGCCTCTAACACAAAGTCCAGTTGATTCCACATGAATTTCATGTTTTCTTGGAACTCAGACATGGCATCCTCAAATGTGCCTCCCCGAATGGTTAGGTAGTGATCTTCATTAGGCTCTTCCCAATACGCACCCCATCCTCATAAAAATATGAGGAATACGAGTCATATGTCAGGTTACCACTCCATCTTCGATTGTAGCTATCCATCCCATCCGTGTAACTAAGAAAATCGTAAGGAGACTCATATTCTTGCCTCCCGTAGTTACCGTTGTACCCCCAACTAGGTGTGAAATCTCCATTTGCATCAGACACATTGAGCCTTTGAGACACCTATAGTTGTCATTAAACATAACTATTAGTCAATTATCAACAAGACAAAATCAAGAAAATCATTAAAACAAAAAAAAATGTCATATCTATAAACCTAGCTTTGGCTAATTATCTCCCTACAGGCATGCATTAATTGCTAAAAATCACTAAATCTTGTATCAAATCCTTAGCAACAACGCCAACAACTTGATTGCCTCTCCCCTACTCTCACGAGCAGGGGAGAGAAATCAACACTAAAAACAATAATCAATCAAATACTAAGTTCGGTATCAGCAAGTGTACAGGTCGATTTTAACATTTTCAACATTACAATGGAACATCCGAGTATTCAAGTATCGAACCTAAGAGAGTTAGTAATTTAATGATTTCTACTCAAAAATTCATGCAATGAAGGAGACTAGGTAGCTACTCACTAATTGCTATTATAATTTGAGGTTGAATTAAACTAATTAATAATCTAAAACAGAAAAATGACTAAATTGTAAATAAAGTAAAATATAAAATTACCAAATACGGTAATAGACAACGGTTGGTTGATTACCATTTTGTAAGTTAACTCTCAAATTAGGGATCTAAATCGTTAACACTTCTAAATTGTCTCAATTTTCCTCTCGGTCTCAACTTTTCTAACTTAGACAAATTAGTCCGGTTTATCTCTCGACCTCACCCAACTAACCCGAGACTAATGAATTGGTGCCTAATAAGATAACGTTGGGCATCTAATTTTGATTGGTGCTTCAGTTGGACAAGGACTACCCTTGATGTCATTTTTTGTCCCTTCACGACAATGATATCGTGATACTTAGGGTTGGATATCACGATACCGTTGACAACCTCAAAATGGGGGTCTTTTTTGGGGGCTGGGTATCACGATACCCAAGGAGGATATTGTGATACCACTGTAGGTGGGCTTGGACATAAAAATATGACCCATTTTTAAATGGGCCAAACCTCGAGCAGAATGTTTTTGCCAAGCTCGGCCCGAATCGCAAGCCTATACTTTTTTTATATGTTCAATTTATTGGGAAACATTTATTTTAATAATTTTAGTGTATTTAATGTATTATGTTTTTTAAATTTTTTTTATATAAAAAAGAATCTAAAAAAAATTATTACGGTCGGGCTAGGTCGAGCTCGAGTTTAGCATTTTTAATATGAGCCTGATTGTGCAAATTTTTAGACCCATTTTTCAGGTCGGGTCGGGCCTGGGCCTAGAAAATAGGCCTAAAATTTTGTATTAGCCTGACTCATGATCAGCTATTTACGATCAATTTAATAGATTATTAGCTTAATTTGTTTTTTATTTACATTTAATCAATTGTTTATTTTATCAATCAATTTTGTGCTTTGGACATAAATTTTATTCGTGGTAATCAATTATTTTTTATACAATAATAGGGGTGGGATGGGGTAATACAGTTCAAATTTGTACTAAATGACTGTCTAATTAGAGCTTAGACAACTATTATTATTACAATTAAGTCATTTTATTATTACATAACGATATAGGGTAATTATTTGGCACACATGTGGAAAAAAATTTAACTTGAGAAACAATATTAAATTTTGTCACATGTCTTATTTATTTATCTATTACGTACAATTTAAAACACATGACAAATAATAATCTGTAATGTAAAGGTAATTAATACATTCTAAAGAGTACTAAATTTAGTCCATGATTATCAATTTTTATCTTTATTTTGTATTTTTTAATTATTTAAAATTTATTTTATCTTAATTATAAATATTTTATTTCTAAATATTATATCAAATTATAATTAATTAACATATCACGTACATAACACGACTCTAAAACGAGTTATTTTTACAGGGTAAAACAAAAATTATGGATTAAAATTGGACATGTTAGTGAAAAAATATTTAATTTCAAATTATAATTACTAGTAATAAAAAAAGGGTAAATGAAATTTATCCCCCTTAAATTTAGTGTAAAATACATTTACTCCTAATGACTAACACCATGTTTGGTTGGGTGTAATGGATTAGCCATTACACCCCAAATTCGTGGCCCCACTGATTACCCTGTTTGGTTCGTTGTATTGCCCTAATACGGGCCTATTACGCTGCGGACGGATTCAGCATTTTCCCTTATGCAGCACCGATTTGTAATCCCTTCCAAAAGCAAGGATTACCTAATCGGTCTCTCTTTTACCCTTCCAAGCCGAAATCGATCTCCACCCACCCTCTCCCTCCCAACATCGACAAAAGCTGCCAGCGAACCAAACCTCCAGCCGGTCCCGACTTCCATCTTGGCATCTTTTCTCGACTCCACGGTCTCAGATCTCCGGACGCTTTAAAGCGGCAAGTGAGTAATCTCCAACCGATCCCGACTTCCATCTTGGCATCTTTCCTCTCTGTATGCATTTTTAATGGGTGTTATTGCAATTTTTTTTATAATTACGATTAGTTTTTGGTGTGATTGTTTCAGTTCATGGTGTTAGTTTCTTGGTAAATCGGCATAGGGTTTCTTGCTGGTTATGATTTTTTTTCATTATTTGTTTGGTTTTATTATTTGCTGGTTATGGTTTCGTTTCATCGCACTCTTCCTTTTCTTCATCGATTGTTGCAGGTTCTTCTTCATCGATTATTGCACTGTTCACTTAATCGATTTCCCTTTTCTCATTACAGGTTCTTTGTTCCAACACTTCTTCATCGCACTCGTCCCCGATTTGCTCATTACAGGTTAGTTTTCCATAGGTATTTATGGTTTTGTTTGTGTTGCATGTTCGATTGAAAGGTTAGTTTTCCCCGATTGCATGTTTGTATTGCTGTAGCAGTTTTTTTGTTTCCTTTGTATAAATAAAAAAAAAGTTTATCCGAAAAAAATCAAGTTTAGCATACATTGTTAGGACTCATTACCCTTCCGATTTAAAAATGCCGACTAGTTAGCATCAATCTATTTACAGAAAATAGTTTGAACAGGTGATTACTAGATAACAGGAATAATGAGCCTGCTTCATGTAACACTAACCACAAACTAGGGTTGCAATCAAGTTGAACCGATATTGAACAGTGATAAGCTTGACATCTATTTGAAGCTGCTTAAAACTCAATTCAAGCTTGATCAAGTATATGATTCTAGAAGCTTGAGCTTGAGGTAAAATCAAATTATGTGAGCTCAGTTTGTTTGAGTTTGTTTACATGATATACATACCCGAGCTCAAGTTCGACCTCATTCGTTTCATATATAAATTTTTTTATAGTTAAACAACAAAATTTTGGGTTTGTGTTTTAAGTAGTAAGTTAAGGTTAAAAATATTGAAAGAATATTTATAAATAAATAAAAACAAGATTAGGCTCAGATGCTTCTCAAGTATTAAGATTACCTCAATAATTATTCTTGGTGCCTCTGGTGAGAAAAAGACTTCCCCTGCTCTATTTCATCTTTAATTCCATGTTAAGTGCTATTTTCAATGATTTCCTTTGTTAGAACTTAAATGGAATTTGATCTGTCTGTTGGCTTTGCTGAAATGATGAATATAGTGCAATAGGGATGCTTTGTATGTAAGGATTATTAGTACCATGAGGTCCAAGATTTCTGATATGAACTGAAGAATCATATTCGTGAGCGAGACATCTCTATTGATATCATTTGCTACCCTTGAATAGTTGTTGTTAGACATAATTTTTCTATCTCTTGATTGTTTCTTCATTTACATGTGGTTTCACTCTGATTTTCCTTCTGTCTTGAGATGATATTTTTAATAGTATATTATTTGTTATGCTGTATTATTTTTCTTTTAATGTTTTTTTATTTGCTTTATGTCTTGATTATCTGTTTGAGTTCGCAATTTTCATTTTGTCTGCTAAAATATTCGTATTGATACAGTGAGCAATGGAAATTGTCTGATGTTTTCAATTTAGACAGTTTTTTGATATTGTTGTAATGGAAATTGTCTGTTGTTTTCAATGAAACTGGGAATTGTTGCATTTGTTTTGATATTGTTCTTGATTTGTTCTAGAAATTGTTTTGATAGTCTGCTAGAAATTGTTCTTGATTTGTTAGTGAGTAGAAGATGAAAATGGAAATTGTTGCATTTGTTTTGATATTGTTCTTGATTTTTTCTGGAACTTGTTTTGATAGTCTGCTGGAAATTGTTCTTGATTTGTTAGTGAGTAGAAGATGAAATTGGAAATTGCAAGTATAGTAGGATATAGTTCTGTTATGATTTAGATTTTGAAATCAAATGCTGTAAACGAGTTACTTGAGCTATTATTTATATTCGATTAGGGTTAATTATGTTTTTTTCTATTAAAGACTCAAATAATTATTGAATTATTTTACAAGGATTTTTTTTAGTTAATAAGCTCTTTGTTTTTAAATTATGCAAAAACAATCAAATTTCAATTTCGATGCTTATATAATGTTCAAATTTAAGATTAAATCTTTATATTTTAATTTTTAATATAATTTGGTACATCAATATTAGCCTAGATACTTTAACCGATTAAAATGCTAACGTTAATTTTTAAACTTGATATTAATATTAATTTTTTTGTTTAATTCGAATTCATTATAATATTATTTTTATATAATTATGAAGTGAATTTTTTAAATTTCAAAATATCACATTAACGAATTTTAACTATAACACATGTCAATAGCAGCATTTAGAAGAAGTTGAAAGTGAAATTAAGTCAATTTAAATATCAAACCTACTTTTTTCCCCATAAATTCAACTTTAGCACAAAATATCGAAAAAAGTGTAATTATTGTTTCTTTTCCAATCATAATTGCAAATACAATACTACATTTTAATAATTATTTGTACATGTAAATGAGATTAAATTTACAAAAAAACAGTTATATATATTTATACGAAATGAAATTTAAATTTAAAATGTTATAAAAGTTTTAAAACTTCAATTTCATTATTAAACCAAATCCTCATTCTTTATTTTATTTGTTTTAAAATTAGAAAACCTTAATTAAACTAATCATCAATAAATAAACTAATCAATGTTCAAACTTTGAACATGCTTTATAATTTTAAATTATAATGAGTTTAGTTATAATCTAACAAATACCAACAATTAATTTTAGGTCAATTATACATATACCTTTAAATTTTAATATATTTGAAATGTATTTAAATATATTTTCTTTCTTTATTGTTTGGGTGATTGATAAAGAAATGAAATTAAAGTTGCAACGATATCATTTAATAGATACTTTTTTGCTTCGTGTGTTCTAATTTGTATTGTTTATTTTTATTTGATAATGTGTAATTGCAACTTCAATTCTTTGATAGTGTGTTCTAATTTTAGTATGTTGCAATAATGGCTCGTCTGCCTTTAATTGCACAAAGTGTGAGGCGTAAAAGAATTGGTATTTCATTGACAATATGGTTGGAAATCTGTAGAATTGCGATTTGGTTCTTATTTACAATGGGTGCCAGCCTTAGCCTACATACTTATAGACCAAGGATTAGGTCTTATACCTTAGATTTTTATGCAAAACGGGATTATGTGAAAAGACTTGTATATGCTAGTGAAGGGACCTGTATTGAATAAGTTAGGATGAATAGAACTGTCTTTTTTAAACTATGTGAGATGTTAGAATCGCTAGGGGGATTGAAGTCGTCAAGAAACATGCTTGTTGATGAGCAAGTGGCAATGTTTTTACATATCATTTCCCATCACCTGAAAAATTGAGTTATCAAGCATCACTTTAGAAGGTCAAGGGAAATTGTTAGCAGAGCATTTCATAGTGTTCTAAATGCTGTCATACGCTTACAAGATGTGTTATTTAAAAAGGCGGAGCTAATTACAGCTGATTCTTCTAACACAAGGTGGAAATGGTTTAAGGTATTGGATTGAGTTTTATATATAGCTTGTACAACATTTAGTTGATTTAGATTTAAATTAGTATTCTAACTCAAGGTTTTATATCATGTGATATAGAATTGCTTAGGTGCTCTTGATGGAACTCACATCAAGATTAGGGTTCCAACAGTTGATAAACCTAGATATCGAACGCGAAAATGTGACATAGCAACAAATATGCTAGGTGTTTGTACACCTGATATGCAATTTGTTTATGTTCTTCCTGGCTGGGAAGGTTCAGTTGCTGATGGACGGGTTCTTCGAGATGCCATCAGTAGAAGACATGGACTAAAAGTTCCTCATGGTAAAGTGGATAGTTAGAGGACTTTGAATTATTCATTAAGATCAAACTTTTTCTGCTGAATTAATCATTTTAAAAAAAATTATTTTATAGGTTGTTATTATCTAGTTGATGCTGGATACACAAACTGTAAGGGATTTCTTGCACCTTTTAGAGGACAACGATATCATTTGAACGAGTGGCGTCAGGGTTATCAGCCAAGTTCTCCACAAGAGTTTTTTAATATGAAACATGCATCAGCACGTAATGTTATTGAAAGATGCTTTGGGTTATTAGAACTTAGATGGGGAATACTTAGGAGTCCATCATTCTATCCTGTAAGGGTGCACAATAGAATTATTATTGCATGTTGTTTGCTCCATAATTTTATTCGAACCCATATGAGTATTGATCCTATTGAAGCGGATGTGGGAGAAGGATTACCTAGTAATGTGGTGGATGACGATGAACCGAATATTGCAAATATTCATCCATCGGATGCTTCGGGTACTTGGAGGATGGAACTCGCCAACCAAATGTTCAATGAATGGAAAGCATCTAGAAATTAGTTAGGTTTAGTAATGTGGTGTTTGAATTGATTTTTGTATTGTACTAAACTTGTTGAATTATAATTTAATTTCTTTTCATTCAGCAAGTGTTATAATTTTAAATTTAGTATTGAGCTTTTGATTCATGATATTGAACTTAATTATAATTTTATAAAGTGTTCACTTTTGATTCATGATATTAATAGTAATTAATATAATTTGTTTTTTTTCTTAAGATAATTATGTCAAGTGCTCCACAATCAAATGCTTCTTCTTAAGCTTCTCGAGGAACCAAAAGAAAATGGGCTCCAAAAGAAGATGCAGCATTGGTTTCCTGCATGGTGGACTTGCACAATGTTGGAACATTTAATGCTGATACCGGGTTCAAAGTCGGTTATTTAAACGAGTTGGAAAAAATGCTAGAAAAGGCTTTACCAAATACAATGTTGAAGGCGAAACCTAATACTGAATTGAGGATTAGGTTACTAAAAAAGGAGTGGTCAATCGTCTATGACATGTTTAATGGCCAAAAAAATAGCGGTTTTGGTTGGGACGAGCATAGGCAGCTCGTTGTTACTGAAGATGCGGTTTGGGACTCCTATTTAAAGGTAAGAATTATTTCAAGTCTTTATTATCTTATTTTTACCAAACTTATAACTAATATGATTTCCTTATTTTTTTTAGTGTCACAAAGAAGCCGCTCAATTCAGACATCGTACTTTCCCTTACTACGACCAGCTTACTACCATATATGCAAGAGATCGAGCGACTGGGAAAGATGCTCAAACAACTGCTGATGTTCTTGAAGAAATAAATGCTGAGGATGTACCTACTACAGATATGAATGAAGAGAGAAACTCATTCTGTGACTGCGAAGCTGACGTCTCTTTGGATGACATGGATGTTTTTGCTATGGAGCCGCGAGGAGATAGAGACCAAGGGGGTTCCTCATATTCAAACAAGAAAAAGAATAAATCTGATGCTCGTGATAATATGTCTTATTCATTTAATGAGGCTGCCACTTTATTGGCCGAAAACATGCGGGCCATTGGCGATCAAATCAGTAAGAGTATTGCCTCTAATGTGGTAGTTCAGCAGAAGTCAGAAGAATTCCAGATCATCCAAGAGAAAGCTACAAATTTATATTCAACCTTATTGGAAATTGAAGGTTTAACCGTCGATGAGCGGTATTGAGCTTTGAGTAAAATTCCAGATCATCCAACTTAAATGGTCGTTTTCGTTAGTTTACCTTCTGCTGCGCGATTGGAATGGGTCAGAAGATTTCTTTCTGACCATTAAAAATCAATGTTCAAACTTTTTGATGTTGTAAAACTATATAACATATGGATTATGATGTAGAATTTTATTTTTATCTAACCTTTTCTTAATATAAGTTAATTATGTTTATGCAGAATATAATTCTCAAGTTATGTTATGATTTTAGTAAATTCATATAAGAATATTTATTATTAAGAATTTTATGAAATTATATATCATTATTAAATTATATTTAATATTAATTATTTTAAATTATATAAATTCATATAAGAAAATTTATTATCGAGAATTTTATGAAATTATATATCATTATTAAATTATATATAATATTAATTATTTTAAATTATATAAATTCATATAAGAAAATTTTTATGAAAATATATATTATTAAATTATATTTAATAATAATTATATTAAATTATACAAATTCATATAAGAAAATTTATTACTAATAATTATTTTAAATTTTATTAAATAATATATTTTAATTAAAATATATTTAATAATAATTATTTCAAATTATATTTTATAGTATCATATATTATGATTTTAGTAAATTCATATAAGAATATTGATTATTAAGAATTTTATTAAATCATATATTTTAATTAAAATATATTTAATAATAATTATTTCAAATTATATTTTATAGTATCATATATTATGATTTTAGTAAATTCATATAAGAATATTGATTATTAAGAATTTTATTAAATTATATATTTTAATTAAAATATATTTAATAATAATTACGTTAAAATATGATTAAATTATTTATTACTGATATTAGTAATCTTATTAAAATTTAATAACAATAACAATAATCATTTATCTAAACAAATTTCTGCTAAGGGTATTCTAGTCATTTTAGTTTTATCCCTTATGCTATTACACCTCCATTCCATTCAACTAAACACAAGAATACTATTACGCCTCTATTCCATTACATTCAACCAAACAATTGATTTGCTATTACACCTCTATTCCATTACGCCTCTATTCCAATACAACGAACCAAACGCGCCCTAAATGTCTAGTTACCCGTATCAAATTTGAAGGAAATCTTTCCGAGATCTATTTATTAAGCAAATTTTAAATTAAAAGATCATTATACTCTTTTTATTATTTATACATGTTTCTTATTTCAATTATTCACTTTTCAATTTTAATTTACAAAATAATGGAAATTTAATTACATGTTGAAGTGGGCCTAGTGGTATTATAAGCCATCAAAATTTTTTTAAAGAAAATTAATTAAGCCATTTCGAATTTTTTACACCCAATTAAACATTGAACTAACAAAACTAGCCAAATAGACCCTTTGATCGACGTTGACCGTTTGTATTTAACAGCGGAGCTGATGTGGTCGTGCTGACTCAACTAAACAATGTTGATGTGGTAGTGCCACATAAGCATGCCACGTCAACAAAATATAAAATATAAAATAGTTTCTTTTTCTTTTAATTAAATAATGTTTTTAATATTTTTATTTATTTTATTTATTATTTTTTTCTCCTTACTTTTCCTCATCTACTTCTTTTCCCCCAAATGAAACCCTAGCCACCTAGCACCACCATCAATACTATACATGCCGCCAATACCACTGTAATCAGGTTAGATTTCCACAAATCCAAACCAAACATTTGAAAACTTCAACAAATGTTTGAAGCAAACAACCTCGATCCACCACCACCCATCATTAATTAGGCCTCATTCTCTTGTATATTGCTCTTCACTACCTCCTTCACACTCCCATCGTTCGAATATTTAAGAGAAAAACTCAAACCTTGAAAATCAGGGAATCCCAAAGATAAGCCTCTTCTCTCTGCTTTTATTTTATTTTCTAATTTGGGTTGATTTAGAATTTTTTTTTTAGATTTTGAGCAAAAGGTTGGAGATCAAATTTTGACTAAAAAATGGATTCAAGGGAGAATAAGAAGAAAGAGAAAATAGAAATCCAAGGGAGAAGAAAAAAAAGAAAAAGTAGAAAATAAAAAGGGAAAATAAAAAAGGAAGAAGGAAGAAACGGGAAAGAAAGAAAAAGAAAAAAAATATTTTTTTTATTTTTGCTGATATGGCAATGCCACGTCAACAATGCTTGGATGAGTTAGCATTGTTAATAGCAACATCAGTCTCACAATTAAATACAAATGGTCAACTTTAGTCAAAAGGCCTATTTGACTAACTTTGTTAATGCAGGGCTCAATTGGGAGCAAAAGGTTCGGTGGAGCTTGATTGATTTTTTTTAAAAAAAGTTTGAGAGCTTATAATACCATTAAGTCTATTGAAGTGATATAAAATTAAGGGAAAAGTATTCAAACCCCTTAGAGTTTGATAAAAAATCCACCTACTCACTTATTGTTTGAAATATCTCCACTTACCCTAGAAGGTTTGATAAAAATTCCACTAGCTCTCCTAAGGTTTATTTATTAAATGAATTTTAAATAAAACTACATCTTTACCTTTTACTAGTTAATTATTATTCTATATTTTGTGATCTTCAATCATTATATGTTAATCATAATAAAAATTGTATTATATTCTAATGTTCTAATATGTTAATCATAATATATTGTTCAATTAATATATGTAATTTTTTTTCCGAATCTTACATCATAATTGCAATTACAAAAAATATATTCGGATAACTATAACCAAAATTAATCATTGCAAAGCACAATAAAGATGATTATCAAAATATATCCATACTTATTTTAGAACAAATATATATGCAAAGTCTACATATAATGGGACATAAACTAATATACATATAGACTAAGAACTCACACATGGTTTACATAGAGTGAGATTCAAACTTAGGATCTTAAAGTTTCCAAGGTCTTAACTTTACCATTAAGCTAAGGCCTTGTTGAGGGAGGTCAACTTTGTTAAGAGAAGTCTGCAAAGTGTTGGCCACCACAAGTTGATGAACCTCTCAACGAGTTAGTATTGTCTTTGCAGAGAGTTTTTTCTTTTAACTTTATTGAGAGCTTGAGTGCCTAAAGAGACAATGTGTAACGACTCGTAGTCAAGGGAGTCAAAAAGTAAGATTCAGGACTCCATTCCCGTAAAATGAGCCCGTGAATATTTTTATTAAATATTTATGAGGTTAGTCTAGAGATGAATTAATTTTTGGATTAGTAAATTTTGTGAAATTAGGAGTTATTAAGGTACAGGGACTAAATCGCGTAAGGGTTAAAAGTTGAATTATAAATTGAAATAAACTAAAGGGACTAAAGTATATGCGACTTAATTAATGATTTTGTATAGGTGGCCGTTATGGTTTAGTGTAATGCATGTATATATATTTTATATATGTTATAATATAAATTTAATAATTATAATTATAATAAAAGAAATGAAAGTGGATGCATGCAAAATTAATCAAAGAAAAGAAAGAAAAAGAAAGAAAGATAAAAAAGCAAGGGAGAATGCACGACTAAGGGGTTTTGAGGTTCAAGCTCAAATTGGTTAGTGCAATTTAGTCCCTGTATTTGTAATTTTTACGTTTTTAGAACCCCGGTACCTAGGCCTACCAGACCTATGTTGTAAGTTTTAGTATTGTTCAAGATTTTAGATGTTGAAATTATTGAATAGCTTAAGTATTAGGGATTAAGTAGATAGATTTTTAAGTTGAAAATGGAAAACTACTAAATTGTGGAATAAATTGTTGATTTTGAGCAATAGGGACTAAATTGTAAAAAATAAAAATTAAGGGGTCGAATTGAAAAAGAGGAAGCTAAATTTAGTTTAGAGTGAAAGTAGTATAAAAATATAAAGTTTAATGTGAAGGTTAAAATCTAGTCTCGATTTAAGGACTAAAATGAAGAATAAGCAAAATATAGTGTGAAAATTGAAATTTTATGTGAAATTGAAATGTGTAGTATTAATGTGATTTAATTTTTTATTTTTGTAGCTAACGTCGTACTAGAATCCTTGAGTAAAACGGAGAAGGATAAAATCGATGCCGAATAGCTCGGAATTCACGGTTTGTGTTTCTATCATTTGAATTAAATAATAGATTGTTGCATATTTAATTGTTTACATATGATGAATATTTAAGGTGAGTACTTGGTATTTGAGGTTGAATTGAATTCAAAGTGGACTGGAAATAGATTGATTTTGTATATTATGAAATAAGTTGATTAAATGGTTATTGAATTGATTATATGTGATGATCTGAATATATGTGAAATTAAGGCATGAATTGTATTGAAAAGTGAAATGAAACCCTATTAACTGTTCGGGCTGAGTCGAATATAGATGGCATGCCATAAGATAGGAAGAGTTTAGGAATTACTTCGACCTCGAGCCGATGAGGCACTGGGTTCCAATTTGCTTCGGTTTAACCGATGAGACACTAGGTGTCAAATTATATAGTACTGGGCACAATTATTACTTCAGATTTATCTGATGAGGCACTAGGTGCCAAATTGGTGTGTTGGTTGGATTCGTGTATCCGTCTGAGTCGTGTTAATAGGGAAAATAAACGATAAAATTGATGTGTTCGATATTGAAATGATATGGTTGAGAAATGAAAATGAGATGAGAAAATATTAAAATGGCAATGATGAGAAATGAAATATGAAATAGTATATTGTTGTGAATATGGATTGAATTGTGAGAAATGAGATATGAAATGATGAAATGAGATGTGGAACTTGAAAAGAATTCATGTGTTGGACAAAAAAATGAATCGCATGAGATGTAATATGCAAATGATATTTGAAATGCCATTAATATATGTTTGAACATGTGAGAATCTTAGTAGATGTGAATAACGAATGAGCAAGAATTATATTATTGAATTGAAACACATGAACATAGCTTATTTGTTGCCTATTGCATTTTAATTTCTTATATCAAGTTTATATTATTCGAATTATAGAAATACAACTGAGTTTTACTTAGTATGCAATTTTGTTTTTCGTGTGCAGGCTAGGTACTGTTCGACTTATCGTCGACTCAACATCAAATAACAAATCCCGAACTCAAGTGTAGTGATATCTTATTTTGTAATGGCATGTACCTAGGAAGCCTTCTGTCGATATTGTTATAAAGTGTTGTTATCTTAGTTGCTAGTGAATGATGGTTAAATGTGTATATGGTTGTGGTTGAGACTATGTTGGTATGTTAGCCTAATGTTTGGTATGTTTTTGGTTTAAAGCTTGATAGCTTAAATAGCTAAAGATTAGTTCTATATAGGTAAATTTGATATGGATGGAAGTCTTGAATGATTAATGCCTTGTTGATGTGCTTTGAAGTTATAAATTATGGTACCAATGAGGGTACATTGGTTAAGCATATTAGGTGATGAATTTATTTTGGGCATGTTTAATCGTATTTTGAATAGGTTAAATGATTGGTAATCAAGTTGCTTAGTGGCCAAGTAAGTAGGAAATGCTAAACTTGAGTTTTAAGGTACTTTTAGGTGCAAACGGCCGTGTGTCACACACGAGCAACAAACATGGGCGTGTGACCTAAGTAAGTGTGTCACACGGGCAGAGACACGGACGTGTGTCTCAAGTTAGAAAGTTACATGGGCAAGGACACGAGCTGAGACACAGCCGTGTATCCTATCTTTGAGAGTCACACGGCCTAGCCATATGGTCGAGTGTCCCATATTTTAAGGAAATTTAAAAAATGACCTTAAACTTCTATAATTATTTCAAATTAGTCCCTACCTAATTTTAAACTATTTTTTGGGTCCCGTAGACTTGAAATAGAGGCTGTGAGAGTAAATTTTACTCTGAATTGGAATGAATTAGTAAACCTATACTTAATGCATTCTACTAACACCATCGAATATGAAGAAAATAAATAGTTGAAGAACTGACCTATACTCTGATTCTAATAATTGGAATAGTCTTATGTGTAACCAACTTCTGGCATTCAAGAAGAGCTAAATAGTGATAAGAGTGTAGACAGTGGAAGACCAATTTTAGAAATGCATAGCATAATATATTATTCGAATTTATAAAATACTAGCATAAAAGTATTAGATTGTCGTGAGTTGCCCTTGTATATTATAATGTTATTGATTAGCTTACATGTTGATTGTGATTGATTAATTTTTTGATCCGTTAGTAATGCCCGTGACCCTAATCTAACGATGGAGGGGGTTAGGGGTGTTACACAATAGGTTCACGAAGTGGTAGCTCTTTGTTGTGTGCCTAATAAGATAGACCATATAAGCATGTCATCACCCGCACACAAAGGCTCATAACTAATGCATGTACTATTGATCCAAGTTGTTCTTTTGGATGATTGAGGCTTACTTTGACCCACCAGGATTGGCCAAGTACTTGGAAGATTAAAGGTCCACCTATTTGAAGCATGGTGAAGTTGTAAACAGTTTAGCAACTTGTATATTTACTAAAGTATTTTATTTATCATAAGGATAAGATAATAAATTCCTTAGGACTTTATCTTGTAGAAAGGTTTGGATGTGAGCCGCCTATACCATTGATGTAAGGGGAGGTCAACTATAAATAGAGACCTTCCTCCATTATTTGTATAATTTATGATTGAGTATTGAGTACTTAAATTGAGAGCATTGAATCAAAAGATTTCTTGAGCATTCTTTCTTTTTCTTATTTCGCTTACTAACTTTATAGTTTGAATGCCTTTGAGAATTCTTTAGGATTCTAAAACTTCGAGTGTTCAGGCTGACTTGGGCAACTTGAAGTGAATTCACTACCTAAGGCCACATAGTTTGCTCAATTAAAGTCCAAGCCACTGGCAGTTGGTGTTAGAGCAAGGTTAGTTCAAGGTGCTAAATTGAGATGGTGAATCAGTGAGATGATAATAATGTCCTATAAAAAACCTGTAAGAGAGCCAAGAAAGTTAGTAGTTCGAGGTATATGATATTAGCAGTGGATGGAAGAGTTGCCAAACTTGACGAATCCATGGGTGATGAAATGGAAATTCCTGAGATGGTTGAAGGCTACATAAAAAAGTTGACTCTACGAGAGATGAGCTCAAGGAGGAGGTGGGCTCTTAACGTTGCTATGGATACACTAACCCAAAAGAATAATGCTTTCGAAGTTGTAATGTTGGCTTTGAAGAAATAGATGGATGAGATCAAGAGGGAACTTTTTTTGTGTAAAGTAGCATTGGTAATGGTGTGCTAATTGTGACACCCAAGCATAAAACTGAAGTCTTTAAGCTGAAAGAGTTTAAGGGGACCAAGTCTGCTAGAGATGTAGATAAATTTTTGTAGGGTAATTGAGTAATACTTTTGTGCTTTAGGCATCGAGGATAGTGCACTAATGTAAACACTACCTCTAAGTATTTACTAATGCTGTTCTTTTGTGGTGGCATTATAGGTGCATAGATGAGAAGCGTGGTAGTACCATTCTTGGGACTTTGGTAGAGTTCTAAAAAAAATTCAAAAATTTTTTTACCTCTAGTATGCTAAATATGAGTATGTATATGAGTTCAATAAGTTGATGCACCAAATTTCAAACTTGGGTAAGAAAGATGCAATTTTCCCTTTCATGGATGGATTGAATCATTGGGCCAAGTAAGAGTTGCAGTGAAGAAGTGCCCAGGAACTTACCAAAGCCACGAAAAAAGTAGAATCGTTGATTGGGTGGCAAAAAGTCAGAAAAGCCTAAGTATAAAAAGAACCAAATACAAACCCAAGGGTAATGGTAAAGGAGCAAAGATAAGGCATAAAACAATTGGCAATGGTAAATGTAGTTGTAACATCCCACTCGATGAAACCCTAGTGTTCGAATACTGTTTATAGGAGTAAGGCATATAGAGTAAGTTTTGAGTAGGTAGGTATTAAATTTGACTAAGTATATGAGTCTATGGTTGCGCCTTTGGGAAAAGTTTGCATTAGGTGAGTTTGGTGGTTTGGCGGACTCTTTTGAAGAGTATACACCACCCCAACTGTTAGACAAAATGTTAGACCCTTAGTGTTAAAACCTTAATTTGAAAAGAACCGTTTGCTTTATTACTATTTTATTATCCAGGTTGAACAATCTTGTTAGACGAATGAGAATTTGGTTAGTATAGAACTAATTTTCTGTAACCTGTCAGACCCATGTTTATGAAGAGAGAGAAGTGCTTAATCACAAATAACAAGGGGTTTGGAGGGAAATTAGACTTATCCACTAAGTTTTCCTTTCGTGTATAGTTGTATAAAGCAAGCTTTAGGTTCATGAGAAAGTTTTATACTTTATTTGGCAACCATATTTTCTTCCCTAACTTTCTTTGAAATTTCTCTCGTAAAATCCTAAACCTAAGACTTGCTGAAGATTTTGGGTTCGCTGTACTTAGCGAACTCCATCGTCATTTGGTACCTAGTAAGTTTCGATGAAACTCAAGTTATTTTCATGGTTATTTACAGGGACATAGGGTTTTATGCTTTAGGGTTAGTTTAAGGTGTAAGGGAGGAAGCTTCCATATTTTGGGTTTCCTCTTAATGTTCTTATTAAACTTGTTTAGTTTTTTAATGCAATCAACTAATAATTTTAGCTATTTATACTATAACTCAAGATACTCTTGAGGGCTTCCGTGAAAAGGGCAAAGGTGTTACTGTTTGAACATTCTTGCATTTTTTGGTGAGCTCTTTTTTGCTTCTATGTGTGTGTACAATGTTCTTGTTTATGTTTGATTGAGGTAAGAACTCTTATCCTATAAGATGATATGTTTGTGTATGGGAAATAAAGGTTCATGGTTATAAGTTTGAATTAGTTGTATGTGTAAATGGAGCAAGATCCTTTCTTTGTGTTTATGCCACCACTCAATGTTTCTGGAATGAACAACATGAGCTAAGTTATGGAAATGAAATCATGGCGATACCTATAATGAAATAAGAGTTAAATTGAAAGATCGCGATACATGAAAAGGGATCATGTAGCCTTTGGTAGGGCAAGATTTATTGCAAACCAAATTGACAAATCATGATGGAATGAATGAAACGAATGCTAAGGCTTGATCATGGACTTTGGTTTGGCTAGCACGAAGAAGGTTGTCTGCATGGTTGCATGGGCATAGTGTATGTGGCAAAAATATAATGTCTGCAGTAAAGTCTATTTATGTATGGTATTTGCCAATGTGTGAATTGTATGACTTGCTGAGTTGGAAAGATTTATTGGTATTATATATAGCTATTAAGATGTTTGCTCTAGAACTCGCAAAGTTCTTTAAACTTATTGAGTTACCTTCCTTTTTCAGGATTATTGACGAAGTAAAGGACTTTTCAAAGACTATGCTAGAGGACATCTTTTGCTGTGAGATTTCTTAGTATTTTGTATTATGCATAGGATAAAGGTGGTGTCAATATGTTGTCATTTCGAAGAATGAATTTTGTATTTTAAAGCTATTCTATTAAAATCATTAATTCAATGAAACCTCAGTGAAGTGATTATGTTTTTTCTTGTACAAATTATTGAATTATTTACTTCGAATGACAAGTGTTTGTCTAATTAAATCTATATGTATACGACGCTATAGTTACATATATGTTTAAGCCAAATATGGTTTTAAGAGCTTCTAGTGGAGCTTATATGTGTTTCATTTTCCTTGGAAATGTATAACCTTATTTATTTTTAATTTTGCAAGGGATTTACAATTCACATTTATTTGTATTGTATTTTTATGAAGACCACGCCTGTACAAGTTTAAAGGAAGAGATTTTAAGGTAGTGACACACTAATCTTGGGTCCTCCTTAGGGATCGAGTTTGGGGCGTTACACTAGCACCTTAAACTCGACCTGATAATTGGGTCCAAATGTGAGACACCACATTCATCGTCGAAACAACTTGGACTAGCTTCTCTTTGTAAATTCATCACAAGAATCAAATATTTATAACAAAATGCAAATCTTTCATATTAATTAAAAACAAATTTAAGTCTTTTGAACATTTTAAAATGATTTCTAAGTGTTTAGGGATGATTGTAGCGTGTAAAATGGTGTACGATTTTTGTGCAAGTATACACGTCGGTTCAAGTAATAAAAAGGTAAGTGAGTATCATTCCAATGAGGATCGGATTGAGGCACAAAATTGGTCAAGTTAATGCTATAGTAAAATGATTGAAAGAAATGTTACGGTAAAAGCTAAGGTAAATATGTGATGATGGGTAAATAACTAGAATTGCTGTGAAAAAGGTGATAACAAAGATGTAAATATGGGAAATATTGCATGAATAATATATATATGAACAAATAATCAACTAAGAATGCTAAGGCAAATATATTTCGGCAGAGAATCATGTATAGTGTCTATGATATTTATGTGGAAGTTAGGATTACTCAGAATCAACATTACTAGCAATAATGCCGTGGCAAAATCTTGATTAACTTACTGTGCAGAAGAGTCCTAGAGTGGCCTGTCTCTTTCAGGGACAAAACCTCAAGTAACTATCCCTGCTCATTCAGGGTCTTATTATAGTAACCTGTGTAATTCCTTCTTTATGACGCAAGCATCATTCAAATGTTACTCATGCCATCCAATATTAGTTAAGTAATCTAACCTTTCCCGCAATAAATCAACTTAAAAAGAATAATATGCTTTCAACTATTCTTAGGGATTGCACTTAAACAATTGAATAGGTAGTAAAATAATCATATTTATACCATGGAAACTTAAAACAGTAAAGTATCATCAAGATAACCCTAACCCGATGAGATTTAACTTATCTGTTGGAAAATATAATTCCAAACCATTTCCATCGTTTACAACCAAATAAGTTCACAAGAGAGCACTAAGGAAATAATGGAATAACGTCGGGAAAATAACTTCCGCTGGTCAAGACTTCAACAACACAGTCCTGTGTTGGCTGAGAGGATGACTTCCTCTTCTACTTGAGATCTCTTACTCTTCTGCTTCTCTTCAGAATGTCTTATGAGGTTCCCTTTTATAGGTAGAGTTCAGCCAACCAGTTTGTGTTAATCTTCTCCTCTTTTCTAAGGTGATTTATCTAGTGTGAGTTTAAATTTCAAACTGAAATAGCTGCGTGTGAAACGTTTGATTCAGTCTTCTTGGTATTGCTGCGGCACTCATGTTGGCATATCATTTGCACATTGCCTTAGCAAAACTTCACTAATCTATTTGCTTTCTTTGAAAACCTCTTCCTTTCCTACCACCACGTAAAAGTTCCACAAAAACCAATTAAAAGCACCAAATAACTCAACATAGTTCAAGTCTCAATACAATATAACAAATTCTAATTAAAATTTCATAAAATGCAACAAAATATACCTAATTACAAACAATTAGCTAGGTCAAAAGGCAAAAAATATAACTCTTTTCAAAAGTTATCACACCCCTAAACCTAAGCTTTTGCTTGTTCTCAAGCAAAAATTTCTTAGATGTATTAATGCAAATATTTTGTGTTGGCATGAAACCCTTTCATACTGCTTAATTGTCTGAAAAATAATGTATATGTCAGTTTTCAACAATTTTCTCTGACCTAAAGTCTGTTCGGATGGCTAAGGTTTGTCTAGCAAAGGTAGTGAAAAAATATCTCATAAAAACAAAAACTCCTAAATACTCATCCACTCTCCCCTTCTGTCATATAGCAAATATCTTCTAACCCATTTAGTTCATTTTCCAACTAACATCAATTATTTATTATTATTCTAGATTTCTCTATTTTTTTTGAATGGGTTAGGGAATTTAGCATGTTACAACATTTTTCTGCCTTGACAATCATAGTGGAGCATACACCGAATTGCTGAGGCATTACATATGTCACAATTTAAACAGGAAATCATTCATGAAGCTAGGGCCTTTGAATAAAAAGATGGATGGAACAGACAACTACCTCCTTATCTACTCAATTCTTAGCTACAGTGGAATGTCCCTAACAATTTTTATTACACGCTCATACTTAGACCAACCTTTCTAATCAACAAAACAATGGAGCAAACAAAGTGGTGCTGACCTATTTAGCAATGCTGAAGCATTGGAGTGTCTACTATCCTTTATTTCAATAATATGCCGTAGCATTGTTAATAATACTAGGTTGTAGAATCCGTAAGGCACTAAAAGATACTCACTATAATTCGAAAAACAAAAATGCAGAGTATAAGACATCCTATTTTTGTAAAACAATTTCCAAGCAATCTAGCCTCAACAAAACTTACCAAATCGATTTTTACAAATTTAGGCAGATCGAAAAATAATATTTATAATCATCACGGAACATCATGAATAAAAATTGTAGTTCGTACAGACAAACAATATATCGATAGTCACAATCCCATTGCAAAATACTTTTATATGCAATAATATGGATATATCCTAAATAAACAATGCAACCTAGAGGCCCAAGACACCCCCAAACCTAAGGGATGAATTGTCCCTAATGCATGAAACAACACAAACATAATTATATGCATGGATATAGACAAAAATAACATGCAGTGTATTAAGAAAACAAATAAAAAAAGAAAAAATTATCGGACTTAGACTGGGCTGAAGGTGCATCATTCAAGTCGTGTCACGGTCTTGCGAGTTTTGAATTTGTACCTCATTTTTTGTTTCAAAGTGGTGCTCTCTCCACCTTCCTTATCAATTTTTATAAGATCATCGATCAATTTATCGATTTCTTTGTCTTTCTTAGTTACGGAAGTCAGAGAAAATGGGTATAGAAGTTTTACCCTTATCAACAGCAGCGATAGTGGTAGTTGCAGTGTCAGTGGTAGTGGTAGTGGCTTTCTCATCTTTCTGTCCTTCTTCTCTGGGGTCCTTAAATGCAAATTTTTCTAGCTCATCCTCTGCAGCTTTCTCCTTAGGATAGGCTTCTTTTTCCAGAGAAGCGCTACCAGTAGCAGGCTGATTTGGCTTCTCCTCAGAGTCATCAGATGACAGCAAGGTCGATGGAATAACAAGAAATGGTGGCATGGGTTTTAAAAAATTATTCTAAAGGGATTTTCGTAAGGCCAAGTCCCGATTTTTCACATACGCCCAATACTGAGCCTAGCGTGCATTGAGTTGTCCCAACTCTTCAACAATGTGGTACTACTAAACTTCAAAAATAGGCAGCCTTTGCTCTAGCTGTGTCAAAGAATGTAAGATTTTATAGTTAAGGGAATCATAAGAGTCAAGAGACATTACTGTGGGAATTTGCGTGGCAAGTGAATCTTGATGTTGCTGGGATACCATAACAAACTCAGCTCCTTGGAGTTTGACAAAAATAACTCATGTTATCCCACCCTTGTTGGGGGTAACATCCTTAACATCACTTAATGGCACTTTTGCTACTTCACACAGGGTTGAGATAAAAGAAAGGAAGTTTAAACTACCTACATTCTTATTTGCACACTTGTGAACTTCTTGGAATATAATTCTCCCAATATATATCCTCCGACCTTGAATAATAGAATGCAACAACAACATCCTCTCCTTTGACACCGTCATATTATGTGTTGATGGCATCTGTCTACTTCTCAGGAAGTGATACCAAACCTTCGCTATTGGCTTCAACGCAATGCACTCAATAGTGTAACAGTCGCGGCTTGTAATAGTACAATGTGTCCCTTCAACACACAAATCATTCAAACTCTGTGATAATCCTGCTGGTGTAATATTGTAAGAAAACTTCGAATGTTCATCTTCAACCTCCTCGAGACTAAAATGGATATTTATTTGGTCTTTATCAAACGGGATAGATTTACCCCTCACGCAGATGAATGGGGAATCTAGGGAGTTAACATGAAATTAAAACTCTTGCACCACTTTGCCCAAAACATTTCCTGGATACAAACAAAACTTACTCAAGTTGTGCTTTTAGGTAACTGATGCCACCGATTCATCATACCCAAAATGGGGTTCATCTTTCAACAAAAATCCCTGCTCAAAGCAAAATGTTCATTTGAAAATGTTAGATGTGTACCTTTTAGCGGCGACAACGTTGAAGAATATCTTCGGTTGAGAACCCTCAGCATGAGAAGATTCTACCTTTTTTGAAGTACTCTTTGCACGGGCCATAAAGGAATCTTGAAAAGAATTTTGGGAAAACACACGAATCTAAGAGAGTAACAGAAGATTTAAAGAAGGAGTTAGTGTAAAAATGAAAACTTTGTGAGAGGCAATTGGAAGAAAAAAGAATTAAAAGGGGATAATGATGGTGGCTTTTAGGGAATGGGAAACGAGAGGAAAGGGGTTATGACATGGGGAAAAAATAAAAAAGAACGAAGTTTTGGGGGGAAATGAAATATCCGAACCCTCCATTTAGGGCTTCTATTTGAGTTTCCAAAAAGGGTTTGCCAAAAATTCTTTCAGTTGGAGTTTTCCAACTAATCAAGTCTTGATTCCTCATCACCTAGTTTGTTGTAGCATCATACTCCTTTCTAATCCTGCAACATTACTGCTCAATGCTTACTAGCAAATCTTGATCCTTTTATTTTGCTTCGAATTAAACTGTAAATAGTAAAATATTAATAACAAGAAAATAATGAAAAATTTTATTATTAATTAAAATACAAAAATTAAAAGAAAAATTTCTAAATTAAATATTACGAAGATTAATGGTTTGCTTGTCATGTTCAACAGGAGCACCCCAATAATGCTTCAGGCGTTGTCCGTTAACTTTGAATGTTATTTCCAAATTTTTGACAGTAACAGCTCTATGCGAAAACACTTGAATTACTTCAAAATGTCTTGACCATCGAGATTTTAATTTACGAGGGAATAACTTGAACTTAGAATTAAACAACAACACCTACTATCCAGGTTCAAATTGCCTTGGAAAAATTCTATTATCATGCCATCGCTTGGTCTTTTCTTTATGTAAATGAGAATTTTCATATGCTTGAGCCCAAAATTCTTTCATCTCATTCAAATCTAATAATCTTTTGTTGCCAACAGTGGCCCAATCCATATTCAGCCTCTTAATTTCCCAAAATGCCTTATGCTAAAGTTTAACAAGAAAATGACATGGCTTACCATAAACAAACTTGAAAGGTGACATCCCTAATGGTGTTTTAAATGCTGTTCGGTATACCCATAGAGCCTCATCCAATCTGGTAGACCAGTCTTATCGAGAAGGATTTACTACTTTTTCCAAAATTTGCTTAATTTATCTATTAGAGATTTCGGCTTGACCATTGGTTTGAGGATGATATGCCGTGGCAATTCTGTGTTTCACGCCATATCTGCACAAAGCTTTGGCCATTAATTTGCAATCAAAATGGGATCCTTCGTCACTGATGATTGCTTTGGGTGTCTTAAACCTTGTGAAAATGTTCTTATGTAAAAATTTCAATACTGACTTAGCATCATTAGAGGCTAGAGGTACTATTTTTACCTATTTAGAAACATAGCCTATTGCCAAAAGTATGTATAGCTTGCCTGCGGATGGTGAAAATGGACCCATAAAGTCTATTCCCCATACATCAAATAACTTAATCTCTAATATACTACGCAACCACATTTCTTATCTTCTCGAGACATTCCTTGTTCTCTAAAAATGATTACATGACTTATAAAATTCATGAGCGTCTTTAAATAGGGCCGACCAATAAAATCCTGATTGGATTACCTTGGCAGCTGTCTTCATTCCTCAAAATTTTCCTCCATAAGGAGTTGAGTGGCAATGCTGTAAAACTCTAAGCATCTCCTAGTTACAGACACATTTCCAAATTATCTAGTCTACACAATGCTTAAAAAGGAAAGGTTCATCCCAATATTACTATTTTGCATCATGAAGAAATTTCCATTTCCTGTGCGTATTGAAGTCAGGTGGCATTACACCACTCACAAAAAAGTTTACTATGTCTTCATACCAAGGTAGTCTCCACCTAATTATTCCTCGTTGTGACACCTTATGTACCAAGACAATGCCTTCACAGAGCATGAAGTAAGAATCATATTGGTAATCGGGTAAGAAAAGAGAAATTGTTAAATATGTTGCAAAATGGTTGACTTACCAGTGAATTAAAGCTGAGCCTCAGGTTCCCTCCGGTTTACTTCAGTCTATTTCGATTCTTGAGTGGAAAGGGGAACGAGGCACAAGGATTTTGTTGTGGGGTTACCGACTTTGTCGAAGAAAATAAATGTTATTTGGATCATAATTGATTGTTTAACAAAATCTACTCATTTTTTAGTTGTGAAAACGAATTGGTAACTTTAAAAACTTATCGGTGTATACATTCACAACATAGTAAGATTTCATGGTGTACCATTTTCAATTATCTCGAATCTAGACCCTCATTTTCATCAAGATTTGTGAAGCAACTACACGATTCTATGGGTACAAAGTTGAATTTTAGTACTATTTTTTATCCTCAATTAGACAACCAATCAAAGCATGTTATACAAGTGTTGGAAGAAATGTTACAAGCTTGCATTATCGAGTTTGAAACTAGTTGGGAATGTTACTTGCCTCTAACAGAATTTGTTCATAACAACAGTTTTCAATCAAATATTCAGGTGGCCCGGTATGAAGTTTTGCATGGTCGATGGTGTCAAATTCCCTTGTGTTGATCGAAATTTGGTGAAAGAAAGACAATTGGGTCAAATTTGATGCAAGAAACTAATATAAGATACTGTTGATAAAAGATAGGTTGGAAGCAATGTCAAATAGAGAAAATTCGTATGTCGATTTGAAATTAAAGGAAATTAAATATCACTTTTGAGAGCTCTGGTTTTATTTGTAAAAATTTGTATTTCTAAAAGTTTCTCCGTGGATTAAGTTTTGTGCTTTGGTTGCAAAGAAAAGTTAAGTCCCAAATATATTAGGTTGAAAAAATTATTTAGAGAATTGGCTCGGATGCAAAAGATTCACAATGTATGTAACATTTCAATGATTTGGAGATATCGTTCCAATATCTCTCATGTATTACCTAGCATTTGAGAATTGTTTTACAAACTTAACGCGAAAAAAATTTGTTCGCTAAGTATAGAAAATGTGAGTTCTGGCTTCGAAAAGTCAAAATTTTAGGACATGTTGTATCAGCCGGTGACATTAGAGTTGATTTGAGCAAAAATTCAGCTGTGGTAGATTGGAAACCTCCGAGAAATGTATTTGAGGTCAGAAGTTTTCTAGGTTTAGTCGGATATTACAGAAGATTCATCAAGGGATCTTCGATGATTGCTACAACGTTGGCGAGATTGTTGCAAAAAGATGTTAAGTTCGAATGGTCCAAGAAATGTCAACAAAGCTTTAGTCAGTTGAAAGCATTGTTAATCGATGCACTTGTGTTAGTTCAACTAGAGTCCGGAAAAGAATTTGTGATTTATAGTGATGCTTTATTGAATGGTTTAGGCTATGTTTTAATGCAAGAAGGCAAGGTGATAGCGTATGCTTCTAGACAATTGAAACCGCACGAAAAGAATTATCTGACTCATGATTTAGAGCTTGCAACTATTGTGTTTAGTTTGATGATTTGGCGACACCATTTGTATGGAGAAAAATGTCATATCTTCACGGATCATAAAAGCCTGAAGTATTTGATGTCACAAAAATATTTGAATTTGAGATAACGCAGATGGCTCTAGTTATTGAAATATTATGACTTGGTCATTGACGATCATTCGAGAAAGGCTAATGTTGTTGCGGATGCTTTGAGTAGAAAATCTTTATTTACTTTGCGAGCTTTGAACACGCAGTTAATTTTGATTGGTGATGGTTCAATTTTAGCTGAATTAAAAGCTAGACTGACATTTCTGCAACAAATTTACGAAGCTAAAAAATGTTTTGATGTTTTGATAGCTAAACGGAAATAGATTGAGACAACATCTGATTCAAATTTTCATGTGGGTTTAGATGACAGTTTGTACTTCAAGGGAAGAATTTGTGTCCCGAGAAATTCTGATTTTATTCAGAAGATTTTGCAGGAAGCTCATAGTAGTAGCTTTTCTATTCGTCCTGGTTGCAATAAAATGTACGGCAAATTGAAACAGATGTACTGGTAGCCATGTATGAAACAAGAGATTTTAAAGTTCGTGTCGAGATATTTAGTTTGTCAACAAGTTAAAGCTGAGCATCATGTACCTTCAGGTTTATTACAGCCAGTGATAATTCCAGAGTGGAAATGGGAACATGTCATGATGGTTTTTATCTCTGAGAAAGAAATATGTTGTGTGGGTTATTGTTGATTGTTTGACGAAGTCCATGCATTTCATTCCAGTGCATATGGAATTTTCACTCGAGAGATTAACATAGTTGTATGTTCCTGAGGTTGTTAGATTGCACGGTGTGCCACTTTCTATTATTTTTTACAGAGATACACGATTTACGTCTCGATGCTGGAGCAAGTTACATGAAGCTCTAGGTACTCGACTGCATTTTAGTACTGCATTTCATCCTCAGACCAACGGTCATTCCTAGTGAGTAATACGAATACTCGAGGATATGCTTCGATGTTGTGTTCCAAAGTTCAAAGGTAACTGGGATAGATTTCTATCGTATGTTGAATTTGTGTACAACAACAGTTACCAATTGAGCATTAAAATGGCACCGTACAAAGCTTTGTATGGTCAAAAGTGTCGAACTCCATTATACTGGATTGAGCTCAATGAGAAAAAATGTTTCGGGGTTGATTTGATGTGAGAAACCGAAGAAAAGTTTAAAGTTATACGAGATAGTTTGAAAGCAGCTTCAGATCGACAGAAATCCTATGCAGATTTGAAAAGAAAAGACATCGAATTCCAAGTCGGCGACAAATCATTTTTGAAAGTATCACCATAGAAAAAAGTTCTTCGATTTGGTTGTAAAGAAAAGCTTAGTCCACAATTTATTGGGCCGAATGACAAAATTAGGAGAATCGGGCTGGTAGCTTACAGATTAACCTTGCCGTCAAAGATAGAAAAGATTCTGTAGCAACTTGTTTTCAGTGAAATCAAAAAAGTGGTTCTGGGACCACAATTCTGAAGTCAGAAAAATTATTTTAATATTATTTTATTGTCTACCGCATGATATCATTTCCGTATAAAAATTTCATTAAGAAATTTTACCGTTTATATGTTCAATTTGATAAAAAGGACTAAATCGCGTAAAGTGCAAAAGTTGGGTTCTAATAGCTAAAGGTATTACATAGCTATAGAACTTTAAAGTGGAGGTCCTTATATGGTAATTAGACCATTAATATGTTAGTGGATTATAATGGCTTGGCATTTAGTGAAATAAATAATGTTTATAAAGGTTAATTTTGTAATTTGGTTAATAATGATATAATAAGTTAAAACAAATTAAAAAGCTTTCATCTTTCTTTGTTTCTTCAACTGAATAGCCAAGAAAAAGAAGCGATTTTTTCTCTTTAGGGTTCAACAAGCTTGTTTCCATCAATTAGGTATGTGTTTTGTTCTGTTTCTGATAATTTCTATGTTTTCGGGATCATTGTAGCTTAATCTAGCTAGCCTGGTGACTAATTTATGAATCTATTTAAGTATTTGAGTTTTTCCATTAATGAACATGTTAGGGTTTTGAATTTTAATGGTAGAAAATGAATGAGTGTTGTTAGATAAACAACTTTTGTAAAGGAATTTTTGATGAAATTATCAATTAATGATTAAATTGAAAAATGTGATAAATTGTGGTAAAATTGTGAATTTGTGAAATATATGGGCTGCTATAAATATTTTTCTAATTTTAATAGGCTTGGGTAAGGATAAAATTAAATGAATTTCATTTTCTGAGCCTAGGGACTAAATTGCAAATAATTAAAAGTATAAAGGCAAAATGGTAATTTTTCCAAAGGTGTGTGTTGGACTAAATTGAATATGAATTATATTGAATTGAGTTAAATTCATTCGTATAGATCTGGTTAAACCTCGTACGGAGTTAGACCAGGGCAAAGGAAAAATATCGGATTAGTCGCCTTCGTATCTACGTACACTCATCGAGGTAAGTTCATGTAGTTAAATTGTGTAATTATATGCTTTGATTGAATTAGATGTGTGTTATTTGCATTATCATCATATATGAATATCGATTGCATATCCGACGACGTACAACGATTACTGAGCCCCGTTTGAACCTTAGGAATTCGTAGGATACAAATGACATATCATTAGGGTTATCGGTTTCAGCTTGTATGAGCTTACCATTATTTAGATCGGAGGATCTTACTGTTTACAGCTCGTATGAGCATACATGTACATGAATTGACAGATTATAGTTCAGTACACCTCGTGTATACTACCCTCGTATCCAATGATATTCTAAATGGTTCAACAGGCACTGTTTTGTTATGTGATTACATGAGTTGAATACGAACTACTACATGTATTTACATGAGATATATGAAAATGATTTGTACATGATATATAGATACATGAACTTGAAATTATATGTAATGGAAGTTTGATTATTGTTCAGCTCATAAATGTTTCTTGATATTTATATGAACTACATGACTAACATGGTTGATGAGGATATGTGTTTAGGCTTTTGACCAAATTGAGTTTGGATCTATTTTGTATGCTCACCTTAAATCTGACTAAATGGTAAGTTAAATTCTTTGTTATATGAACTTCCTAAGCTTAAATGCTTACTCTGTGTTATTTTCCGTGTTTTTAGTGATTTGTAAGCTTGTTCTGGTCGGAAGCTTGTTGAAGCTATATCACACTATCCATCGGCTCTTTTGGTACATTCGGTTGTTTAATTTTAGTTATAATGGCATGTATAGGTTAATTTGGCCAATGTTGGCTTATATGTGTTTTGTTGAGATTAGCCACTTGTTCGGTTTGCGTATGGAATTTTGGATATGTGCATATTTTTCTTATTATGGTTAATGTGTGGTTTGGTTTATGATTGAATGAAGAGTGGTAAAAAGGTAGCCTAATGTGCATTTCATATATGTGTTTTGGAATGTGAAGAGATGATCATGAATTGGTGTCTTGATAGGTAAGGCATATAAGTTAAATATGTTGGTATGTGAAGTACATTTTAGCATCAAATGATATGTTTTGGAAGGTAAGTAATTTGGTAAGAAATGATGTAAATTTGCTTGATAAACTTTGGATACAAATATGCATATAAGTGAGTTATACATTAGGATATATTGAATACATGAATATTCACATTATAAGTTGTCATTTAAGGTGCCTAAGGGCATATTGGTTGTATGTGATGATATTACTTGTTTTAAACTCGATTTTGGCTGGTTTTGGATGCCTATTTATGACTTGGTTATATGTAAATTGTTGTGTTTAGGTTAGTACCAAATTGGGTAAGAAATGTGGCTTGGAAAATGGCCTATTTTCATCCACACGAGCAAAGACACGAGCGTGTGTCTCAGCCGTGTGTGACACACGAACAGGTGACACGACCGTGTGTCCCCTATTTCTTTTAAAGAATGCAAGTCAGTATGCTCACACAGTTTGGCACACGGGCGTGTGGCTTGGCCGTGTGACCAAAGTTAGTGAGTTACACGGGCACAGACACGGGCTGGAACATGGCTGTGTGTCCCTATTTCGAATACCCACACGGCCTAAGATATGGGCGTGTCTCCTGGCTGTGAGAGTCACACAGCCTGACTACACGGCCATGTGACCCCTGCAGTTTTGAAAATTTTGTAAGTTTCTGAAAAATCTCTAAATTTCCTATTTAGTCTCGGTTTGTTTCTAAGGTGTATTTTGGGCCTCGAGGGCTCATATTAGGGACAATATGCATGATTATGATTGGTTTCTAACATGAATGCTAGATGTTATGAAATTTTGAATTTTCTATCCGTTTAAATTGTAAACTTTGATAATACTCTGTAACCCTGTTCCGGTAACTGATTCGAATTAGGGGTGTTATAGATTCATAATGTATTCAATGTATCTATGTTACGACGGTATCGACTAGATCATTCACAAGTGATTTCACCTATTGATGTTGAGATTCAACCATATATGACGTACAGTGAAGAACCGATCAGAATTTTAGCTCGAGAGTTTAAAGAATTGAGAAATAAAACTATAGCTTTAGTGAAAGTTCTCTGGCAATGTCACGGTATTGAAGAAGCTACCAGGAAACTAGAGGAAGATATGAAAGTGCAATACCCAAACCTCTTTTCTGGTAAGAGTTTCGGGGATGAAAATTCCTTTAGGGAGAGAGTTGTAACAGCATGTTTTTAGTGAAATCGGAACAGTGGTTTTGAGACCAAAAATTTGACGAGCAAATTTTTATTTTTATTATTAACTTAATGTTTATGAGATTTTAGTAAGGTCATATTAAAATTTCGTTAAGAAATTTTGACGTTTGCATGCTTAATTAAGTGAAAAGGACTAAATCGTAAAAGGTGCAAAAGTAGTGTTCTATTAGTTAAAAGGGTTAAAAGGCTATGTAAATGAAACCAAGTGGACTTAAATTGTAATTAGACCATTTTTTTGTTACTGGACATTCATGGCAAGGTTTTATAGAAATTATTAATGTTTTAATGGTTATTTTGGTAAATGGACAATTAAGTTAAAATGTTAAGTAAATTAAAAACAAAAGGATATCATCTTCTTTATTCATAACCCTAAAAGCACTGAAATTTCATTGTTAAGAGGGGGGAGCTTTCAACTATGGAAAATTCTTCATGCAAGGTAGGTTTTTAAGCCCGTTTTTAATGATTTTTATGTTTTCGGGATCGTTGTAGCTTAATCTAGCTAGCCCAGGGATCAATTTGCAAAATATTTAAAGGTTTAGGGCTTTTCCATGAATTTTCCTGCATTATTTTTGAAGTTTAATGCAAAATTATGAGTCCTTGTTGATAAATAAACAAGTTTTGTAAAGTAATTTTTGATGAAATTGTCATTTACACTACAACAAAACAGATTTTTAACGGCTTTTTTTGGTCCTATAGCAACGCTTATCAAAGCGTCGCATAAAACGCCGCTATAGATAGCGCCGTTAAATTTTGCTGCATTTATGTGGGAAAAAACCGCTATAGAACATGACCTTTAGTGGGGATTTTATTACAAATGCCGCTAAAAAACAAGATCTTTAGCGACGCTTTTTCTTACAAACACCATAAGGGATTTGAGCATGTTGTGCGTTTGTAACTAAAATCACCGCAAAAGACCATGTTCTTTAGTGGCGTTTGTAGTAAAGACACCACTAAATATCATGTTCTGTAGTGACGTTTGTAGTAAAAGCACCGCTAAAGAGCATGTTCTATAGCGACGTTTGTGGGAAAACGCCACTAACACTAACAGATTTTACCAAAAACTTCAAATCCAACTAAAAACTTCAAATCTAAATGATACTATCATGGAAGAAATATGTATATGATCTAAATTTATAAATGAAATAACAAAATATATTTAAAAGTTATATTGTTAAGATATTCTCACAATAAGAAAACAAAAGTCTAAGATGGTAGATTCTGCGATTGATTTTGCTGAAATATCTTCATCATATCTTGAAGTTGTAGCTGGAGTTTGTCATATTTTCTTTTTTCCCTTGCTACTGCCTTTACTTTAAGTTGTAGCTGGAGTTCATCATATTTTCTTTTAGCTTCTGCTTTTCTCGATGCTGTCTCCACTTTAAGTTGACCAATTTGCTCAACTATGCTAACTTGCATCTGAGCCATCTGGTCTCTTAACCTCTGAACTTCAACTTGAGCCTGATTCACCGAAGGCATGTATTGCTGCGAGCTGCATCCAAAATATTGGGTTGGGCTAACGAAGATCCTTGAAATCAAACCCGGCCATACCTTTCAGGACTTGAAACTTCAGTAATAACTCGATTATCAATGTCGTCTAGATTAACAAAACTATCACTTGAAGTCATCACTTCATACTCTACCCTTTTGTCCTTTAGTTTCTCCTAATAAATCAATCAAGGAGTTAGAAACGAAATGTATAATCAAGCAAATGCAACATAACTTGGCATCATTTGCATTACAAATGATGAATTAAACCATTATAATTAAATATGATAAATATTTATAATAATTCAAATTTTATTAAGTAAATAAACCATAATTTTTGCAGCTTCAGTAGTAATAGGAGATCTATCTTTCTTTCTATATGTAATGTAAAAAAATTGAAGGTATCAAACTTTTTTACCAGACGACAGTTCCTACAATATAGTAGGAAAAATATTATTTAGTAGAAAGTAATTAATATTTGACACAATTAATAAATTCAAAATACCTCATCATCAGCTACACAAGGAAAACTTTTCGACCCAACTGTGTGCATGAATTTTTGGTTTTGCTTACTTCTAGTTCCAACTCGCTCAGGATCCGACATTATGAAATTATTATTACGTACATAGTAAATACTATAAACCGAAATAATTATAAGAGTTTGGAAGTACATAATACCTCTCCTTTCTTTGAATTCCAAAATCTAACTGCATCTTCCCATTGGTACCTCAGAATTCCCGGCGGGACATTTCGTAATTTCTCTTCGAGGCTTATATTTTTTTAAAAATATTCCTTTTTTAAAGTACTTTTATGGTCTCTCCATTTCTTTGCTAATGCTTTCTTCACATAATTATCTGAGACCTCTAAAGCAAATCTCTTTTGTAAATAACACAAGTTTAGAAAGTAAATATAAATGAAAATTAAACCAAAGTATTATAAATTACATTCACGTTATTACCTTAATATTATCCAGAGCATGAATTTTGTTACTGTCTGGCATATGATGCCATGACCCGTAGTTGATTGGCAATATATTGGTATTTCGTGCTATAATGCCAAAGTGTCCTACTAAAAGTCGAGCTTCTGATCTAATAGACTAACCATGATTGTTTCTAGATACTTTGACATGCTTTACAGAATTTAGATTGTATAAATCCTTTAATAGTGTCTGTCCTTGAGTTTTGCTCCTCCCACCATTTTCAGTTAAAAAAAATTGTATATGGTAATATAAGAATTTGAAAAAAATCAATAATAAAAGTCCACATGCATGTAAATTAAAGTTAACATTACTTTGAATTTCTACAGGTTCGTCAATTGTATTCGGAACATTCGAAAATCCAATAGCAATTTGTTGATCATTATTTGTTTCTTCCGAATTTGGAGGATTTTGAATAATACTTAGATCTCGCAATCTTTTTCTAGGCATATTATCTGCAATACACATAAAATAGTTCAAATATTAGTAACTAATTATAACAATAATAGTAATGGATATATTTAACAAGATCAAGATTTAAATTATAATATTAAATATAATTAAAAAAACGTAAAATCTTACTACATCATAATTCGTAAATATGTTCATCCACATCCTGGCGAACCCATTGAAATTGTGTACTAGTTCTAGGGATAGTTTCATTTAAGCTTTGTTCTGGAAAAGACAAAGTTTTTGATCTTTCGTCGTTGTCATCTTTACTTCCCTTGCCCATGTCAAACAAGTCTCTAGGGGTGGTACGGAGTACAACGTACCAACCCTCATCAGTTGGATCTTTCGAGTAAAAACCTTATTTGACTTGAGAAGAAAATACATACGGCTCGTCTATCAATTGTTGTCCATTTTGAATTAATCGAGAGAAGTTCACCATTATAAAACCCAATTGATCTTTTTTAATTCCGTGAGCAGTATTAACATCAGCCCAATCACATCGAAATAAGACAACCTTCCGTTTGCCATAGTAATCCAACTTAATAGTGTTCGTAATAAGTCCGTAATACTCCACATTTCCCTCAACAGGATTACTGTCCCTAGCACTAGCATAACTTTTAATTGAAGAATTAACAATTATTCCACAATTTTGAGTCCTCTTCAATCTCATATCCAATGGTCAGCTCAAGAGCTTCTCTGAACTTTTTAGTACCATCAAATAGAGTCCTCTAAAATATAAATCTATGATTTCCATCTAACCACCGACGATGACACATATAAGAGAACTTCTTCCCATTATATAACCACTTCGAACATTTTTGCGTAGCACAACAAGGACAAGCAAAACGTCCTTTGATACTCCAACCAGATAAATTGGCATAAGCCGGGAAATCATTAATAGTACACAACAAAGTTGCATGTAAATAAAAGTTCTCATTTTTCAAGACATCATATGTTTCAGCACCGCCCATAGCTATTTCGACTCTTCAATAAGTGGCTGCATATAAATGTCAATATCATTCTCAGGACCTTTCTCTCGAGGGATAATCAAAGACAAGATAAAAGAGGATTGCTTCATGTAAATCCACAGAGGCAAATTGTATGAAATTAGCACTACAGACCAAGTACTGTACGAAGTACTCATGATTTTAAAAGGATTATATCCATCAGATGCTATCCCAAGTCTCACATTCCGAGGATCGCTTGCAAAGCATGGAAATTTACTATTAAATGATTTCTAAGCTAAAGAATCTGCAGGATGCCTTAATAATCCATCATCGGTTCGTTGATCATGATACCACCTCACAGACTCGGTTGTCTTTAACGACATGAAAAGCCTTTGAAGCCTTGGTATTAGTGGAAAATATCACAAAATCTTTACTGGCTTCTTTCTTGATTGTGCCTCACCTTCATCCTCATTCACATCTTCTGCATTCCTATTCATCCAACGAGATTTACTGCAAACATGACAAGATTGTTGGTTTTTTCGATCACCCCAATACAACATATAGTCATTTGGGCAACTATGAATTTTGTCGTACCCAAGGCCTAAATGCTTTATCAATTTCTTCATATCTTTGCATGAATGAAAGATTTTTGCAAATGGAAACATATCTCTCAAAAACTCTAATAGCTACCGTAAAAGAGTTTTCGGTCTACTTTCCCAAACATTTTAAGTAAAAAAGACGAATGCAGAAGGACAATTTTGAAAATTTCGATCTCTCATAAAGTTCTTCATTCATTTCATTAAGTAACTTGTAGAACTTCGTCGCTTCTCCATTAGGCTCTTCACCAGGTGCATTTCTTCCCGTTTCGGTAAAAGCATTTCCACCAATATCACAATCATCAGATGCAAGAATTTCAGGTGGAAATGATTGCAAACCATGACTGTGTATATTATTGCCACAACATACCTTCCATGTCATCTTCTCTAGCAGACTGATAGTGAGCATTTTGAGGACAACCCAGATTAATCGTTGAAGAGGTTCTATGAGGTCCACACTCTCCATGGAAAATTCATTTTTATACCCCCGAATAAAGCCATCAACAATTATATGTTCGTAGACAACTTCATGAATATGCAAATTGATGTTGCCACACTTCTTACACGGGCAAAGAATCATGTTCTCTTGGCTTGCATTTTGAAATGCAAAATTTAGAAAAGTTTGTACTCCATTTCGATAGTCGTTGCTTACCCTTGACAAATCCATCCAACTCTTATCCATTTCGTAGTTCTTGAAGTCTAAAGTTGACAATAAATTACGATTACTTAAGTGTTCTAAATAAACTTTAATAAATTATATCAATATTAATATATTATAGTTTAAATAATATTATTAATAATTCCTTACAGATTCCTTATTTTATATATTGTTAAATCAATTTATTTTAATTTTAAAAATTATAATATTCAAAATTTTTGTAATTTTATATTTATATTTTCACTACTTTAAATAATAAATGAATTAAATTTTTATTATATTTGAAAAATAAAAATTTAATTTGATAAATGTTATTAGTATGCGTATTTTTAAGAACTATATTTTAAGCTTAGCAATTTAAAATTGTTAATTTTAATATGATAATATTAAAAGTTAATCCAATTAAGTAAAATAAAAAATAAGGATTAAAAGAGTAATTTACCCAAATTGTAAATAAATGTTTTAAATGGACAACATGACTATTTATTCCTCATATTACTATAGAGTAACTCTAGTTCTATCTTCTTCAAAATTTTAATTTTTTTTTTATTTTTAACAGTTTAGTTTCTTAAATTGTGTAATTTAAAAATTAAACTTCAATTGATAAGTACAAGTTTACCATTGAGGTTAAAAAATAATTTTGTGAAGATAAAATGACAATTTTAAACTTATAGTTATAAATGGGAAGTTTTAACGAGGGGATAAAAATAAATAATTTCATTGAAAAATATTTTTTCAAAACTTTTTTTAACTTTTTGACTTTGGATTAAAATCCGAAGTTTAGTTTGAAAAGCTACTTATTTATAAAAAATATTTGGTTTGGAATCAAGATTTAATTGAAAAATGTTTTCGAACCCCAATAATAAATAAAGCTTAAAATTCAAAATTTTAAAAAGTAGAGGATTAGAAGTATAATTAAATAAAAGTTTCTTCAATGGACATTAGCTATTTCAAGAGTTAAAAGAATGTCAAATTGAGCTTGTTAGACAGAAACAACTCAAGCTCACAGCTCCCTGAGTGCCAAAAATAAAAACAGAGCAATTAATGGGGGATTAAGTCAATTTGTAGTGATTATCATATCACCATCTGATTTTGCTATTGAATAATGGGTAGTCACTAAGTCTTTAATTAAGAGTCAAAGGAATATGTAATTTAATAAAAATTCAACTTGTTCAAAATTTCATGTATAAGAATATTCATTAGAAGGATATGTTGTACAGAAAATTCTTCTAATTGATTAGTCATTCGTTTAACAAGAGATCTCTTGTGATGAGAATATATAGAAATGTTTTGGTTAGTCAATTAATTGGGTTAAATCTATAAGTGAATGTTGCATTAAGTCTGGCAGGAAATTAAATAAGTTAGAAGTAAGCTGAGTAAGTAACTTGAGTTAATTGTGACATTTGGTACCCAGACTCGGTGATTGGGTCAGGTATAGAGTGTTACAATTTAGTGGTATCATATCCAAGTTTAGTCGATCCTCTGGACATAGGAATTTGAGAAATATCCACTATGTGCATGCTACATTAGATCTGGTTTAGTCTCTTAGGTTACAATAAGGATATTATGTGTTATGTGATTAAGTACAAATTGTGACACCCCTAAAGTGACCCTAGTCGGAAAGTGGTTTCGGGACCACTAAACCGAGTCATAAAGATAATTAACCGTCATAGTTGATGCTCATTATATGTACATATGCATGTGTGAAAATTTCATGTTTGAATTTTGTTAATGGTAAGTGAATTTTATCAAATAGGACTTATGTGAGAAAATTTGGAAATGTGCTAGGCAAATGTAAAGTGGCCTAATAATGCATGTTGTGAAATGATGGGTTTGCATGTCAAATTCCCCACCTTAGAAGAAGTGGCCGGCCATGAGGGTATGGGATACAAAGCATATGCATTTTGTATTAATATTATAATGACTACATGGTTTTATAATAGGAAATAAGTATTAAAAGAAAAACATATTAAAGACATTTTATGCTAATATGTGTGGGAAGAACAATAAAATATGAGGGGAGTGGGAGGAGAAACCAAAGTTGTTTCATCCTTGCTCCCCCATTTTGCCGAAACTAGAAGAAAAAAAAAGGCTTCATCCTCTTTGTTTTTCTTGACCGAAAAATCAAAGGAAGAAGAAAGAGCTCTCTTGCTTATGTTCGGTTTGGATGAGGATTAAGAAGAGGTAAGTACCTTGAAATTCTTGGAAAAATTTTGTATAAAGAAGGTGGTTAGTTCAAGTTCTAATCATTCCATGGCTTAAGTTTTGATTGTTAGGAGGTTTAATAGTTGGCCAAGTAGTTTGAAGCTCTTAGCACATATATTTTTTCTTCTTCTTTCTTGAAGGTTGAAATTTGGGTTGTTATTAAGGAGGTGCCGAATGTGGTCCTTGAAGGGCCTTGAGGAACAATATATGTGGCTTGGGTTATAACATTCGGCCATGGTAGTTTGAGGATTAAGGATTTTATTTCTTGTTAAAATTGGATGAGTCTTAGTGTGTGAAGTGTTTGAACTAACTAAGGATCAAATAGATGCATGGGTACAAAGTAGGAAGAATCGGCTACTATGGTTGACACTAATGCCGAATGTAAAAATGTTATATTAAATAATGTATGTGATTTGAGTTAATGATATGAAAAAGAATATTTAGATGTATTATAATTGATTAAGTAATAAATCAAAAGTTGCTAAAATTGCCATTTCTTTAGCCGAATATGTGTTTGATCAATGAAGAATTTGTTGAAGAATATAGGTGAACTTGGTAAGAGTATTCGGCTTAGTGTATAAATGATATAAAGATTTTTGAAATTTATTTTGGTTAGATGTATGTATGATTAAGTATATTCGGCAATATACTTAAAGTGAGTACATGATATTATTGAGCTTAAGTATATGGATATGTGTATATGTGGTCATATAATGACATTTTGGGTTGAAAATTTAATGATATGTGATTGCCAAACGTGATAAATAAATTCATATTATTGGTTTAAATATTGAATACTCCTATTTGTATTCTCTAAGCTCAAGAGCAAAGGGGAACTAAATCCGATAAAGGGAAGGAAAAAGTGGTCGAATAGCCATCGGAATCGTTCGACAACATCCGAGGTAAGTTTTAAGTGTTTAAACGTTGAGTAAATTCAATTATAATAGGACATGATGAGTTGATTTAATAAGATAAGATGTGGCCATGATATGTTCTAAGCTCAAATGGTAAGTTCTTAAGTGTTTGAGCTTGGGAATTTAAGGGTAATTTGAAATAGTCTGCTTCGGACAGCAGCAGTAACGTAACTTTAGAAAATCACCATAAATTCATGGACTTGAATTAGAGGCTGAATGAGACATGAAATTAAAGCTTAATGAGTCTAGTTTCTTATAAAAGAAACTATGTAAGCAAAGGAATTTCCGATAATGAGATACTTAAAGTTGTGTGAGACAGCGCAGCGCAGAATGACACTGTAATCCTCTGTTCTGTTTTTAGAAAATCATTATAAATTGTACAAAAATGGTTATAAGATAAAATTTATATGCTTATACTCCTTAATGAGTCTAGTTTCAAATGAAATCAAATACAACACATTTTTAATTCTGTAAAATGAGAAATTTGATTCGTAGCGAAGAGTGGTCAGATTAGTCAAACAGTGAAACAGGGGAAACTTTAAGAAAAATCTGGTATTGATTGGCCAAACCTAAAATTCTGGAAATTTTATGGATGGAATATATACGAGTCTATATTCAGGAAAAATTAACGGAAAGTGATTTGGAGCTTTGTAGCTCCAGTTATAAATAATTTAGTGACTATTGCTCAGGAAAAACAGCTTGTGCTGAATTTGAGATTATGTTGTGAACCTTGATAAACTTGTTTTAGTTGCTCATAAGCTATTGATTAAACCCATACTTGAATTCTAAATCGTGGTATTGTAATTTTATGAGTATTCGAATATGAAATGATAGTAAGGCCTAATGGCCGATGTGATGAATGTGAAAGTGTATATATATATGTGATAGGGCCTAATGGCCGATGTGATGAATGTGAAAGTGTATATACGTGATAAGGCCTAATGGCCGATGTGATGAATGTGAAAGTGTATATACGTGATAAGGCCTAATGGCCGATGTGATGAATGTGAAAGTGTATATGTGTGATAGGGCCTAATAGCCGACGTGATGAATGTGAAAGTGTATATGTGTGATAGGGCATAATAGCCGACGTGATGAATGTGAAAGTGTATATGTGTGATAGGGCCTAATAGCCGATGTGATGAATGTGAAAGTGTATGTGTGTGATAAGGCCTAATAGCCGATGTGATGAATGTGAAAGTGTATATATGTGATAAGGCCTAATGGCCGATGTGATGAATGTGAAAGTGTATATATGTGACAAGGCCGAGTGGCCAACGTAATGGATGTGGAAGTGCATAAATGTGATAAGTCCCGAAAGGCATTTGTGTCAGTACTATATCCGGGTTAAAACCCCGCAGGCTTTATGCGAGAATATTATCATTGATTAATGTCCTTAAGCTTCGTGCTTGTACTATATCCGAGCTCTAAAGACCCGATGACTACGTGTGGGGATTTTGTCCGGGTAAGACCCGATAACTTCGTGTGGAGATTATGTCCGGGTAAGACTTCGTAATAAGAATTGCTTATAAATATATTCAATGTGAAAGGTTAAACAGGTATGTACTTCAAGTTTATATGTGAGCTTGATTTGCACTAAATCATAAGGTAGTTATGTGATGCATACGAAAGCAATCTATGAGACTATTCCTGTGATTATGTGACATCGGATCAGTGTGAGAGGTGATGTGAAATCATACGATATATCTATGTCACATGAGCTCACTTTTATGTGAAAGTTTATCTGCCTATTGTATATGATGAGATGTGCAGATTCGGTAAAGGGATGGTATGCCGAAGGAAGAGTGAAATAAAATACGAACAACTATGTTATAATTTGATTGTTATCTGTTGACACTGCTTAAAACTTACTAAGCATTGTAATGCTTACTCCGTTTACTCTGTTTCCTCTGTTTTATAGATCTCATTGCGAAGCTACAGGCTCGGGGATCGTCAGCAACTAGTCACACTATCACTATCCACTGTTTGGTACTGCTATGTTTCGGATTGTCTTATGGCATGTATAAGATAGACTAGTGGCGGAAGAATATTTTGGTTAATGTATATAGCCATGCGAAAATGGCTTATATATGTTTGAGCATAATGTTATAATCATTTGGTATGGAATTGGTTAATCGCTATCATGATTTGTGCTATTTATGCTAAAAGGGCTAGTTGAATCATGGAAACTATGAAATAGGTAAAGTCTACCTTAAAGGCAGATGCTGGCAGCAGCAGTGATGTAGATTTGGAAAATCACTAAAAATAGTAGGATTGGAATTAAATAGTGAATAAATTATTTAAGCGAACCTTGATGAATATATTTTCATAGAAAAGTAACTAAATGATCATATGGACAGTATGTTAAGAGATATTCTGGTTCTCGTGAGAAGGAGCCAGAACGGTTTCTGGATTCCCTGTTCCGACTTTGGAAATTCATTATAAATTAACCAGAGATAATTAGGAGTCATGCCATATATGTATGGATTCCTCTCTGAGTCTAGTTTCTATAGAAACAAATGGAATCAGTATTGAAGCCCTGTGTAGGGAGATATCCAAGTCGTAATGCGCAAAGGTCAGTGTAGTCGATCCCTGTAACATGGGAGACTTTGACTAATAAACTGTACTAATTGGCCCGACCAAAAATTCTAGCAAAAAATATGTAGATGGGCATATGAGTCTAGTTTCAGGGAAAATTTACGGAACTGGATTTCGAGTTTCAGAACTCAATATATGATTTTTAAAGCGACTAGTACGCAGATTGGCAGCTTGTCTGGGAAATTTTTTTTTAAGTGGTTTGAAGTCTGTTAACACCTCGTGTTCGACTCCGGCGACGGCCTCGGGTTCGGGGTGTTACACAAATTTACTGATCATTGCGAGTTTTGTAATAGACATGTTTAGAACAACAAAAAGAAAGGTAAGTGCAGTAAATATAAAAGACAAGTGAAGAAAAGAAAGAAAACTTTCATTGAAACAGAACAGAACAGGGCATGTAAATGCAACAAAATTTAATGATCTTCCTCGCCTAGCTGAGTGACGGCCTCCTGTACTGCACCAAACCCGACCTGATAATTGGATTCGAGTATGGTGTGTCACAACTTAAAATTAGACTAATTCTTCAACAGATCATTCAGTGGAAGCTTCTAAAACTTTACAAATTTATGAGTATAAAACATGTAATGGGCTATTACATTATAAACGTTTCAATGTACATCATTGACATTTTAAAACAAGGTTCAAACCATTTGGAGGGTAAGTTGAAATAAATAGATTCACGAACAAATTATATTAATTCAAATCCAAGCATTAAAATTAAGAAGATTCTTATAAAAACATCTTAACAGAGTAAAAGACCATTATACATATTAGTTTCAAAAATACATTTACACACCACACCCGAAGGTCATGCATGATAAATGAGGAAATAGACAGCTCACAATAGCAACAGTGCTCTGGCGTAGTCCCTTCAATAGAAAGCTTTCCTTTAAATAACACATCTGAGAAGGATAAGATAACAGAGTAAGTTCATACAAACTTAGTGAGTTCCCAAAAGCAAAGAGAAATCATATATAACACCCCTAACTCGTATCCGTAACTGAAATAGGGTTTCAGAGCATTACCAAATAAACACTACCTAAATCTTTCAATTCAGAACATTTCCATAATCACAACATAATCCATCATTAAAAATGCATATCGTCCTTTTTTTTCAAGCCCTCGAGGCCTTAGAATCACTTTAGAAACGATTCGAGAATAAATCGAGAATATTTGAAAATTTTAAGAAAAAGTTAGAAAAATTTCAACTGTAAGGGTCACACACCCTTGTGGCCAGGCCGTGTGCCTCGCACGGTTGAGACAAACGCTCGTGTCTCAAGCCATGTAACTCACTGACTTGGGTCACACGCCCATGCGTGTTGCCCTTGTGTGACACACGCCTGTGTGGCCAGGCCGTGTGCACCCAAAAGTACCTTAAAACTCAAGTTTACCATTTCCTACTTACTTGGGCACTAAGTAAATCAATTACCAATCATTTAACCTATTTAAAACACGATCAAACATGCTCAAAATATCCCAAAACAATCGTCCTAGGTGCCTAACCAATGTACCCTTATTGGTACCGCAAGTTATACCATTAAAACATTTTATCCATGCATCATTCAAATCAAATTTTTAAACATGTCAAAATAAATCATTTTAGCCTAGCTTATAACTACCAAAAACATCAACTTAAATTCACATACACCTAAGAAGCATTGGTTCAAAACAACACGCCAAATTATGGCTCCAAACACAAACATATGCTCAAACCAACATTATCCTTATAACTCTATTACAAACCATTCACAAAAGGTAAACTTCACCACATTTTAGATCAGGATCGTTGTTTGATGCTAAGTCGGTGATCAAAAGAGAAGTACCTAACCTGCGCACGGAAAACAAAACCGTACGCTGAGTAAAACTTAGTGATATTTATATAATCCAAACATTTAAAGACATAAATATACATGAATGCTCAATTTGAATTTTATAATCACATTACTATCTAACAAGCAATTGTTATTTATCACCATCTCAATTTCATGCATAATACCACATTATATCATGATTAGCTCAACTTCACAAATATTCTTCTATTAGTTGGTTTAACATATAACTCAATTAATATCACTTGATATAAAAATAGCTTTTCATAGACCATTCAACATTTCATTTTAACAATGGCATAAACCAACTATATTCAATCCATGAGTAAATTACTCATATATCTCATTTATGATCACAACATTTTCACCCTTCATATATCAATCCACTTTTCTATTTCCAATTCACATATTTTTTCCATTTCAATATCGATCATAGAACTTTATTATTTAATTACCCCTATTAACACGACTCGGACTCGGACAGATACATGGATACAACCAACACATCAGTTTGGCACCCAGTGCCTCATCAGGTAAATCTGAAGTAATAACTGCGCCCAGCGCTATATAAATTGACACCCAATGTCTCATCGGTTAAACCGAAGCAAATTGGCACCCAGTGCCTCATCGACTCGAAGTCGAAGAAATCCATTAAATTTTCCTATCCTATGGCATTCCATCTATATCCGACTCAGCCTAATACAGTTAATAGGCTTTCATTTCACTTTTCAAATACAACCAATATCCAATTCTTATATTTGCACATCATCACATTTACACATATATTCATTTCAATTCAAATAATCAATACATTCATAATGTATATACCAATTCAATCCATTGCAATCAACTATCAAAGTGCCAAAAAATACTCACCTCAACCACTTACCATATGCATTAAATTGAAATACAACAATTAACAACTAGGTTCGGATTTATAGAAATACAAATCGTAGATTCTGAGCTATTCGACGTTGATTTTATCCTTCCCCTTTTTAGTCAAGGATTCTGGTATGACGTTAGCTATGGAATTAAAACAATTAAAATACATCAATACAACACAATTCAATTCCACCTTGAATATTTCAATTTTACTTAATATTTGCTTAAATTCTAATTTAGTCCCTAAACCGATACTAATTTTTATTCTTCACATTTAATCTCATATTTTTATACTAATTTCACTTTAACCTAAATTTAGCTCCATCTTTTCAATTAAATCCTTAAATTTTGAATTTTTCACAATTTATTCCCTATTACTCAAAATTTACAATTTGTTCTACAATTTAATCCTTTTTCCATTTCTAGCTTAAAAATCTATCAATTTAATCCCTAATACTAAAACTATTCAACATTAACAACATTTAAAATATTAATCAATGTTAAAAATTCAACATGGGTCGAGTATTACTTAACACCGAGATTCCAAAAATATAAAAATTACAAGAAAATTGACTAAATTGACTAACCAATTGAAGTTGAAACTTATAAACCCTTAAGTGCAGTGCGTCCTTCCTTCTTTTCTTCTTTTTTTTTCTTTCTTTTATTTTGCATGTCTTTCTCTTCACCTTTTTCCACTTACTTTCTTTTTATCTCTTTTATTATTTCATTTATTTTGTTTTTATCATATATTATATATTATATAATATATGTTTACATACTTTTAAATTTATTGACTATTATAATATATATCTCATATCATTAATTATTTTAACCCATTTACAGTCCATTTAAAGAAACAAAGGTATAATTGCTTATTTAGTCCCTTTAATTATTTTTTATCATAATTCAACTTCTACCTTATATGCGATTTAGTCCTTATACTTAATAACTTTTAATTTCACAAAATTCACTTAATCAAAATCTAATTAAATACACAACTAACTTCGTAAATATTTTTATTAAATATTTACGAGTCCTATTTACGGGAATGGAGTCTCAAGAATGCACTTTTTGACATCCCTGACTATAGGGTCGTTACATCATACACACCAATTCTTACAATATTATCCAACCCTCCAGAAAGAGTTTCACATAATGATCATAATATGCCCAATGGCGTTCACAGAACATAGACAGACTTAATACGTCAATTAACATAAAAAATGGGCAAATATTGTACACCAACTTAACAAGATATATACAACCCATCCTCATACCAGCCATGTACCCAAAATTCAGAGTCAGAAGCATATTATACAGTCTCATTCACATACATACTCCCACTTAACTCCTCATATCGTTCTCATTCCAAATAGATGTTTCATTGTGATCTGCCAGTATAGTTTGCAATATAGCTGCCCTATCAGAGGCATCACAAACATCTCTCCCCTTCTCACATATAACAAATTGTTGGTACTGGCTTAAGCATGAAAGATGGTGTTCACTTCATAACATAGATTGATTGATTACACCGGACAACCATTACCCACACATATATCGATCATACATTACTAAGGAAGATTACTTACCTAACACAATTTATATAATAATAATGGAATTTAGAACACATGGAAGTAAGAAGGAACTCACCAGAAATTCTAGTACAAATCTACACAGCAAGTCCTTTACCTTTATAATTGAGACCCTCGTTAGCTTTTTAAGTTAAAAGAAAGATAATCATGCTTATCAGTTCATTAATTTATTGATACTTAAAATGCATGCAAGAATCAACATCACAAAATCAAGAATTAGGAAGTTTCCTTCCTCAAGCAATTCTAATGTCTATGCATACAGTACGATAAACACATAGATTACTTCGATAATAACTTAAGGGTTGACCAGAAATTACCAATAAGCTGGTACTAACGTAGGTGTTATCTAAACACTGCAAACCTTCTCTTCGAATAAGTTCTTCTAAACTTAGGTTTTTTAAATATTTACAGAGGAATTCAAGAAATAAAAAGATCTAAAGGTGTCTTATGAAAGCCACTGATATAAGCAATAGAGACAAGGTTTAGTGGAGAAATCAAATAATCCCACTAACACCTTGATTCTCCTGATTAAATGCACTTATCAAGTTTTAAGTTTAATCATTCTATAGTAGTCTAGTTGAGTTCTAACTAAACCTCAACTAAATCCCAACATAACTAACTAAATCAACAAACATTAAATAAAAGAAGTTAATCAATACTGTGGACTTAACAAGTTCGCCCAAAATGTAACACCCCTATCGCATGTTCGTTGCCGAATTAGGGTTATAAAGTGTTACGATACAAATTGGACACATATAACACCATTTATACATACATTCACTAAATTACCAAAATTAAAAAAATGCAAAACAAACATTATCCATATCCTGCAAATATTTACGAGCCTTATATTGAGTATACGAGACCTAAAACTAACTTTGAAAGCTACTAGGGATCAATCTGAATCAAAATAGAAAACTTAGAAAATTTTAAAAGCAAGGGTCACACGGCCGTGTAGTTAGGCCGTATGACAAAGCTCAAGCCGTGTGGCCTAGGGACATGGTTGTGTGGCCAACCATGTGATAGACCATGTAACTTTCGAAATAGGGTTACACGGTTGTGTCTCAGCTCGTGTGCCAACCCGTGTTTGCTTCGAAGTTGGGTCACACGGTTGTGTCACAGGCCGTGTAACATTCTAAATACCCTTACACGGCCATGTCACAGGATGTGTGCTAGACCATGTAACAATCGAAATATGGTCACACGGTTGTATCGCAGGCCATGTGCCAGGCTGTGTGAAACCTACACCTAAAATCAAATTTACACACAGCCGTGTGGTGTGACCGTGTGTCACCACACGACTGTGTGCAGCTAAATGACTTCATTTTCAAGCCAAATTTTCAATCCTATCTTAGACACCCAGCCAAACCGTTTACCAAAACATTAACCACCCAAAATCACATATAAAGACATCTAAAACATGTCAAAATACAGCACTTAACACAACCAATGTGCCCTCATTGGCACCACAATTAAAAACCATTCAACCAACAATACAATTAACAAATAAGCTTTATCATTAGTTAACCATTCATGTCTAAAACCATCAATCAAAAGTTGACCAAATTTAAGTTCATTCACAACCAAATTACCATTCCAATGCATCACTACATAATATATATGGCATTATGGATAAACCTAACCAAAATTAAGGCAAGCATACATCCAAAATCAACCACATTAACTAGTTATAACTTGTTAACTTAATACTTTGTGTATTAACAACTTAAAATCTATACATGCCACATCCCAAAACGATAAATAAACACTACTGTCGAAGGCTAGATAGTGTGAGCTCCAACTTGATACATCCGGTTAGTCCACAAAAAGTTAACTACAAAAGAACAACAAACAAACAAATAAGCTTAAAAGGCTTAACAAGTTCATAGTTTAAATAACATTAAACTTACCTTACTCAAATAGATAAATAAGAAGATAAAGTTTCTAATTTCTGATAAGCAAATGCAAGATCATACCACATTAACATATATTCATATATAACGTAAATGATACTTCTAAAGGAATTAATCAAATTCTATCAATCACCATATCTCAATGTAAATATTACCTTTTATAAACAAGAAATTCATAATGTCATTTATCACATAGTAGTAATTTAAATATACAATAGAATTGAGCAAATAAATAAGTTTTACTACATTTTATTCATAGCTCGGTGAACGATAGTAACTTGACTCGGATACTCGGGTAACTACACCATACCAAAAGCATAAAAGTTGCATAACAGAAGAACTGAGGTGCAAATAGAGGCACAATGTGCAATCAGAGGCACCAAAGTACAAACAGAGGCATCGAAGTGCAAACAAAGGGACCAAAGTGAAACCTCGTACAAGCGCACGTTCTAACCCTATTGGCATGCCAATAGTATCCTAATCGTTTACTATGTTCAAATGGGTATTTCACCAACATCATCACATTAAAGAATTAGAAACACTTCCACAAAATCCGTACACATACTGAAATTTCCATTATGATCATTCTGAGATAAAACAACTCATTTTCACATCTTCCAAATAAATATACATAATTGTAACCAAGTTAAAATCGAAATATCAATATCACATATCCAGTCATATTTCTAATTTAAACAACTACAAAACAACATAAATTTATAAATGTATATAATTTTATTCATCTATACTATGAACTTACCTACTATCCACTATCGGTTTCTTCGTAGGGACTACTTCGTAATTTTCCCTTTTCCTCGATTATTGTCTTTTTGACTCATTTCTTGACCTATATATTAATTAAATTCAATTTATTAAATTTACATTCATTAAAATTTCAATTCAATGCATGAGACCCTTAATTTTCACTTTGACAACTTTTCCCCGAACTTTTACACTTTATTCAATTTAATCCTTTAAACTGAAACTATTAAAAATTTCACAATTTACCCTCACATCTTTAAACCGAATTTACCAGGACTACAAAACAGTCCCTAAAGACTTAATTAAATAAAAATTTCCACGTTTAAAATTCTAATTATTAACACAGTAGTCCCTAAACTCAAAACTAACAAAAATTCCTTTTCAAAGTAGTCTTAATCATCAACAAAACTTATAAATCTACCATAAAAATTCAAAAAATATTTAACTCAACCATGAAAAAACCCCAAAATATAAGATAATTTTGCAAATTAATCCTCCAATTAGATAATTTACAATATAACAATCTCAAAAATATAGAAATTTCTAAAAATGAAATAAATTTCACTTACATGCAAAGCTTGAGAAGTGATCGAATGCTCAAGATTTTTCTCCTATGGAGTTTCTGTGGTTTGAAGAAGATGATAAGAATAAAAAAATGTTTCTTTTATTTTTTTTACTTATTTTATGATTTATCATTTGTTATATTATTTTAATTAAAACTTAATAATTTATTTAAAAAAATTGAAGCACTAACCACCCACTCAACTTTACCAAAGTCTAATTACCCCAAGAGTCTCTCTACATCTACTAATTAATCCATTTAGTCATTAGAATTCAACAACTATTAGACTTTGCATATTTTACAAATTAGTCCTTTTTGATTAATTAACTAACAAGCATTAAAATTTATTAACCAAAATTTAATACAACTCTAATGTAATTACATAAACATTAATTAAATGATAAAATAAGAACTCACTTGTCGAAATTGTGGTCCCGAAACCACCATTTCTAACACCACTAAAAAACGAGATATTACACAAAACATCTGGGATGGGCGGATACTTAATAGAAGAGTTTGCCAAGCCCTAATATTTGCCAAAACATAGAGTTCGCCAAATGGCAACACCCACAAAGTTCTTTACTTAGCCGAAACTAATACTTTACTTACTCAATTACATACTTAATTTACCACTTATACGTCAAACAATAATAGAATATTGAGTCTCTACCTAGAAGGCTATTACACCTCCTCTATTTCTTCTTCACTCTCATTATTAGCTTCCTCAATTGGAGTGAGAGTGCCGGGCTCTAGTTCTGGGGAAAAGAAGAGGTTTTCAAATCCCTTCCATTTCTTTTGGAATGTTTCCCATTCAGCCCTAGAAGGATTGAGCACATCGAAGCCCAAATTAATATTGGTAAGCTTGCACATACAACTAAATTTTACTTGGCTCACATCAAATGGTCGCACGGTGACTTGGGCATGTGGTCTGTAGCTGGATCTCAGCTTGGGAATATAATCATGTATCCCTGCTGCGGTTTCAACCTTGTAACATTCAAGGGCCTCATTTTTTTTCTTTTGCACCCACTCTAAGGTCGCTAAATGTTGTTCCTCTAAGGAATTGATTTGCCTCTCTAGTTGGGGTATTCTCTCTTCAAATTCCTTCTTAATGGAATTGTATTTAGTCTCCTAGTTGGAGACGGATTTGGTGAGCTCCTGGTTCTGGCAGACTATGACCTCGTGGGTTTGGCAAAGTTGGGCTAGTGCTTGTTCACTATAATTAAGCCCTTCTCGAGCTCAACCCGTATAGCTTCACTTCCACTTAAATGCCTTTGGAGGCCTAGCCAAAAAGTCCACATTCTTCCACTGTTATTTTGTAAGAATCTACCAATTCTGGTAAAGTTTGTTGGTGGGCATTAAAAGAAGAAGGGAAAGTGCACTCTTTCTGATACAGCACATATGTATAATAGGATCGTAGCTTGTCTGAATTGCGGATGTATCCTAGATCTCTAGACGAACAAAAATAGAAATGAGAAACATTTAAAATAGATTAGCTTTCACAAAGGATAATCAAATGAAATTAAAACAAAAGAAAGATAAACCAGCTGATAAGGAGTCCAATAGAGAGCGAATTAGGGTTTCTTGGATGGAAAGAAATCGTCCATGGACCTCAAGAAAATGCTTCAACTAGGTCTAGAAAACAAAACACAAAACAGATTTGTTAGAAGTGATTTTAAAGAGAAAAGCAAAATATTTTGTGCAAGAATATTTGAAACAGCAAGAAAGGATTGAAACTCCTAATTTTGGTGTGTTTCTCGAAGCAATTTCAACCTAGAACGAAAATCAATAAAATCAACAAACTAAAACAACAAAAACTAAATTAAAATATGCAAGAAACAATCAATTAAGGATAGAACAGAGAAGATGACGTCCTAAGAAGCCTTGGAAACATTAAGAATCCATAACTTCTTTCAATGGCTCTTATTCCCCCTCTAAGAAAGAGATCTTGGCAAGAAAAAGCTTGAAGAATATTAAAATAGCTTCTAAAATAAACTCAAGAGCAATTCTTGAAGAAAAACTTAAAAAGAATTATTATTAACAAAAATCAATTGTTCATGTATAAAGCTGGTCAGTCATGCTACTTATAGGCCCCCAAAATAAGTTTTCCTAACCCAAATGAAATAACTAATATGACAACTCATCAAATAAAAAATAAAATAATTCTAAGTGTAGACTTTTAATGGGAATTCGGCCAAAGGAATTAAATGCGCTCCTTGGGTTGAATTCTTACATGACGATCCACCTATTAAAATCATTTTGGACCCTGTAGTTTAAATATTTTACAATTTGGGCCAATTTGATAATTTGGCTTGATATTCAATTAAATTAATTTCCAAACTTTAGGGTGGGCTTGTAGACATCTTAATAGGCCATTTTTTCAAGAACTTGGTCTTGTGATCCATTTGCTCTTGAAATTGGCTCGTTCAAGCTTGTACATGAAATCCAATACTCCTTAGCTACAATATTCAATTTCTTGGGTCAAGATTTCTAAGATTTAAAATCTTTATTTTCTTGATCCTTAAAATTGTCTGAAACAGCAAAATAGACCATGATTCAATTTCTTGATTTCTTGAAAATAAGAAACTGAATCTTGATTATCTTTTTCAATCATGTGTGCATCTAGGGCCTTGGTAACGAATTCTTGGATGGTCTCGTTCAATCTTGCTAGGATTTGCTTAGCCTTCAACCTTGTTTTTGGGCCTTGAGGAAATTTTAGCCCATCACATTCAAAGGCCTAATTTTAGGCCTTGCAACTCGTATCACTTTCAACTCTTGAGGTAGAACTTTTTCCCATTTTTGGTTGATTTCAAGAGGATAAAAAAGGTACTAACCAGCATTGATCTGGTCTCTCCGCGAAAATAGAGTAGATACCCCACTAGAGGAAGAAAGATTTGACATAGAGCCAATGGAAGATGACAATGTTACAGAATGGATAGCGCTAAGAGTGGGCTTTTCAAGAAAATTTTGAGCAATTGGAGTTAAGTCCATTGGCATGGCAGATTCTAATTGTACTTTAGGTTAGGAAGGGATGATTGGTGAAGTATTTTCCCTCTCTAGGTTGACTGATTCATTGCCTCACCTATGGCGAACCAGTCTACTTCCACTACTCCTTTTGGTGCTCTGCGAGCTCCCTTCATCCCTTAGCCTCTTAAGGCTACTACTGCCCACTTTCACCCTTGTATCAGCTGCTACAACGTCCACTTGTGTCCTCTCTATTAGTGCCTCCATGTCCATATTTTCAGGTTGAGAGGATTGGGTTAGGGTTGAGAAATGAATAGAGCCTGTAAGAGTAAGATGAGTGTCAGCGCTACGAGGAACCAAGTCCCTACCTGAAGACTCACCCATGAAAAGTGATGGTGAAGAAGACCAACCTCGTACGTACAAATCGCAAACTGTGTAGAAGAGGTGTGGGGTTCATCCTTCCTTCCTATCAAAACGGCTACCAAATCATTAGTGGTGTTATAGAGCCACACCTTTTCGACATATGGTACTACTTGGGGATCAGCCTTAGCTGTAAGATCTGTAGGCCTATAGCAATCAGGATTTTGATTCTCTAAACAGAAACTAAAAAAGTTTCTGCAATGATGTGCTCTTTCAGCACTAGTGAATGGCCCAACTTCAGGCGATTGAACTAATCCTCAACAACCCCTTTATCGAGTAGTTGTTTACATGTATAGATGGACTCACGGAGGATGAACCACTGTGTTGAAGCCAAAACCACCCTCAAATTACTCCTTACCCTAATAAATTTATTCTTGTTGAGATAGAGGTTTGAGCCTAGGTTCTAACCATACGGTCACGTCCTTGGCAAGTACTAAAGTGCATTATTCCAGCTGTAGCACCTATTGGATCGTCGGTACACCCCATGGCGTAGTGGGAAAATATATTCTGGTGATCATCAACCAAGTATCCAAGTACGATGGATGAATTGGGTTGAAATAGGATTGGAAATAAACCTTTAGCAATTTGATTTCTTTTGAGGTGTCGATTTCAAACCGTAACAGAATCGTCTCGGCCTTTACGTAGTCAACCCAATTGTGCACGAATTTTTGCCAAAATTCTTGATTCAATGAAATAAAATATTGTATTCGACCAAATAGTTGCAAGCCCAATTGCTAGAATCTCTAATTAAATAAACAAGAACACTAAATTGAAGATAAAGGATTATGGAAATAGGTTAACCTATAAACTGGTCCTTGTACTATTTTAATGAAAACAAACTTAACAGTTGGAAAAGAAAACCTTTTATCTAAAAGCTAACCTAAATTTTCTATATCATCAAAGGTTTTTTTAAAATTAGTTTTTATAGGTTATAAAATTTTAACCTAACATTTATAAAAATATCCCCACTTAAAAACTTATTTATGGAAGCTTTTGACCAAATTGCCTTCATTATTCCCTTTTAAAATTGACTCTGTTAGGCTTCAATGTCACAACATTCTCAAGCCAATATCATGACATCCTTGTCAAGGAAGGCTCCTGTAATACCCCATTGCCCAGTTCGGTCACTGGACATAAACTACTAGAGGTTACCACACAAAAGTCAAACAACATTTACATATTTTAACATACATGGCGAATCATGTCGTGGACTAATAAGTGGTAGATCAATCAATTACACATTTCATTTCATATGGCTAAACTACGAATTATTCCATGGACACAACTATTGCAAGAAGTAATCACCCCATACTACGAATTATTCTGCGGATACTAAAAAATGGCAGACTGTTTCGCAGACCCCCTATACTACGATAGGTCCCACGGAACTTAAAACGCCAAACATAACAGGACTGAACTTCATTTTTATTATCATACATCATGAAAATTCAAAGTAATCACCTTCAAAGTTTAACAAGTTTGTTTACAAATAACCAAATGACTATATACATGCCACTTAGACCGACTTAAATAAATTAGAAGACTAGCACTAATTTGGGCAGATTGTGTGAACTGTTTGCTAATTTGGTAAATGAGCTCTGAATGTTCAAAATCTATAAGATTAAAGCAATCTAGATGTAAGTATTAAGAATACTCAGTAAGCTCATACAAATTTTATAGTTAACTTGCCTCACATAATCATATTATATGATGGTTTAACACGCTAACATAGTTTACCTATTAGCCAACACAATTCACCTACAAGGTAGATGCGTATAATTCATCACATATAGTATATCGAACATCCAACATGATTCAATAACACTTCATACCAAATTCATTCCCATTTCTTTCACTGGTGTAGACTTCAATTATAGTTGTCAATTCTTTCATTTCCCCTCATTTCTTAACTTGCCAATTTCACATTACACATGTTTTATATTATCTGATGAACATCGTAAAAGAACTCAAAAGACAGGTATGTTTCACATCAGAGGCTCATCCAAGCTGATCACATACAAATGTTCTAGGTTACCCATTTGGGCTAAACCTTTATCGACACAATGAAAGCCTGGTCAGGTCTATATATATGTAAGGTTACTAGTCCATGCTAAACCATTCAAATAGCATCAGATTACCAGTCCAGGCTAAATTTATGCAACATGTATCTTTGAGTCTGTAACAAATACTGGATCTCGAAATCATCAAGAAATAACATGTAACCATTATTTGAGTCTTTTACTAAGTTTATTGGGACACTATAGTTTTGTAATTTTAGTCACATTCCTTCGTAATATAGTTCAGTATTTTTCTTTTATATATTTAACAACCCAAATCTAACTTGCCAAATTTTCAATTATACAATTTAAGAGCATAAAGGAAAGAAAGTTAAATAATTTTCATATTGTATATACTTACTTAGCAAAATGATAACTCGCCACAATAGAGTCTACTCAAAAACTTTTCCTTTTCCACGATCTTCTCTTGAATGATTCAAATGGCTATATATACATGTAAGGTTATTAGTCTAGACTAAACCTTTAAAACAGCATCGAATTACCAGTCCAGGCTAAATCTGTGCCACATGTATCTTTGAGTTCACAACAAATGCTGGATCTCAGAATCATCATGAAATAACATGTAACCATTATTTGAGTCATTTACTGAGTTTATTAAGACACTTTCATTTTTTAATTTTACTCACATTCCTTTGTAATATAGTTTAGTATTTCTCTCCTCTATATATTTAACAACCCAAATCTAACTTACCAAATTTTCAATTATAGAATTTAAGAACAAAAAGGAAAGAAAGTTAAATAATGTTCATATTGTATATACTTACCTGGAAAAATGATAACTCGCCACAATAGAGTCTACTCAAAAACTTTTCCTTTCCTACGATCTTCTCTTGAAGGATTCAAATGGCAATATATACATGTAAGGTTACTAGTCCAGATTAAACCTTTAAAACAGCATCGAATTACCAGTCCAGGCTAAATCTGTGCCACATGTATCTTTGAGTCTGCAACAAATGCTGGATCTCAGAATCATCAAGAAAATAACATGTAACCATTGTTTGAGTCTTTTACTCAGTTTATCAGGACACTTTCTTTTTGTAATTTTACTCATATTCCTTCGTAATATAGTTCAGCATTTCTCTCCTCTATATATTTAACAACCCAAATCTAACTTACCAAATTTTCAATTATACAATTTAAGAACAAAAGGGAAAGAAAGTTAAATAATGTTTATATTGTATATACTTACCTGGCAAAATGATAATTAGCCACAATAGAGTCTACTCAAAAACTTTTCCTTTCCCACGATCTTCTCTTGAAGGATTCAAATGGCAATATATACATGTAAGGTTACTAGTCCAGACTAAACCTTTAAAACAGCATCGAATTACCAGTCCAGGCTAAATCTGTGCCACATGTATCTTTGAGTCTGCAACAAATGTTGGATCTCAGAATCATCAGGAAATAACATGTAACCATTGTTTGAGTCTTTTACTAAGTTTATCAAGACACTTTCTTTTTGTAATTTTACTCATATTCCTTCGTAATATAGTTCAACATTTCTCTCCTCTATATATTTAACAACCCAAATCTAACTTACCAAATTTTCAATTATAGAATTTAAGAACAAAAAGGAAAGAAAGTTAAATAATGTTCATATTGTATATACTTACCTAGCAAAATGATAATTCGCCACAATAGAGTCTACTCAACAACTTTTCCTTTCCCACGATCTTCTCTTGATGAATTCAATCTTGATCTATTACATAATTTAATTCAATTTTTATCAACCAGCATCATTCATTAGCTTATAAAGCATATAATTTAGTTCAATTCTATCACCCAAGATTCTTTTATGCCTAACACGATATACTATTGAACCCTTTTATAACAAAGTTTATAGAAATCTTAAGCTGGTTTCGAGATGTCTATACTTACGCCCTGATATTCAGAATAAACAAATTTTCATTTTATCAAGTGATCCTTTTTCACAACTTTACTTTTAATCTAATAATTTAACACTACAATTTCAAGCATTCAACAATGGTGTAATCCCATGAAACCTTTAACAATTTTAGAAACGAACATCACCATTAGCTAGATTGAAACACGATAATCTCAAAATCATAAAATTCATGCACAATAGGTTCAATTTAGCTTACCATGCATGAGCACAAAGCTTGACCAACTTTCCTAGCTCATCAAAGAAGAAAAACAGTGATGGAGAGGATGAAGGAAAGAAAATGAAATGTCTCTTTCCATCCACTATGATACGGTATATATACATGTTTAATCTAATTATTAATCAAGATTAACATCAATATAAGTAATGTCAACACCTGTCTGGCCACTATATATAAAAGTGGATAAATTATCAATTTAGTCCTTAATCGTTTATCATATTATCACTAGCGAAAGAAATCCATAATGGTCAACTTTTATCACTTTTACGATTTCATCCCTATACTAAAATAGATAATCCAAACAATCAAATTAATAAACCAAGATTTCATATAACACTATAATAGACTAATAGGTATTAAATATTAAAACTTACTGACTCAATCATCGAAAAATAGGGTTCCGAAACTACAGTTTTCGACATCACTGAAAACAAACTGTTATAGCTCCAAGTTACGACATTGAGCTTATGGTTGCAACTTTACTTGGCTTGCTCAACTCTTCTACTCCATGTCTACGATAGATGTCGCAACATTCATAAGCCAATGTCGCGACCTTAACGTCAAGGGACTCAAGTTGCAACTTTGAGGTATTTTTTTTTCATTTTTTCTTTCTCCACCATGTACATCCATATTTTTCATGGGTATTTCAAAAAATACATACAAGTGACACCTCTGACAATGGTGACACTAATTTTTTTTAAAACACTGATGATTGGACAATGATTACGGGAAAAGGGGGTGGTGCCACTGGTTTGTCAGGCGACACTGTCTAGTATTGTAACAAACGAGTCATTTTTATATATAAATTTCTTCCTGGTTATTCCAGTAATTAATTAATATATTTTTGGGTTATTTATATAAAAAACCCTGGGCTACTACATTGTTTCTATACCTATATATTGTTTATTTATAGATATATACTGAAAAGAAAATAAGAAAAAAAAACACAACTAATAAGTACTATGCTCTCGTAAGTATCATAGGGTTAGAACTTAAGTCTAGCAAACAACACAACTTCAGGTGATTTCTTTGCTTCAAATGCACCTAAGTCAGCCTAGCTCTTGAAAGATGAGAATTCTCCCAGAAATTTTTTAAGACATTGAAGAATATAGTGGGAGCACTCAAAATGAAAAGAGCAACAAGAGAGTTAAAAAGTCATAAGAAGCAATGCACACAAGATGTTTGAGTAAATTCTCTCAATATATTTTTTAACTTGGAAAGAATGAAGTGATTACAAATGAAGGGGGATGACTCTATTTATAGTGAGCTCCCTTAGATCCAACAGTACAGATTAAATTACATTAATAGGTAAGATTAGTTCACTTCTACAACAAGAGGGTCCTAAGGGATTTAAATTCTATACATGTTCATCCTTTAGGATTTATAATAAGTATCTTGGTAAAATATAATTTACTAGAATGTTTAATTCAATTAGGATTCCAGTAGATGAGCCGCAAGTTTCTTCCAAGCGATGGGCTAGTCTTGACGAATTGAATGACCCCAAGGGAACATGAAGGGTCTAAAATATACGCATCAGTTACGGGCTCCTTTGCACAGCCCATTGATACGAACTCGCCTCGATGATGTGTCGAGTCGTATTATTGCCCGATTGATAAATTGAGTAAGTCTAAACGGTTTGCAAAGATAGGCTTGTAATTTAGAAAAAAATAGGCTCAACAAGTTGGTTTTGGTATGAATATGAAAACAAGGAAATGAATTCAGGTAAGGCTCAAGAATGAACCAACACAATATGCCCTGTTCACCCGAAACTTATATAAGCACTTAGAATGAAAATGGAATGGAAATTAAAAGGATAGTTTGAATAAACACCTCGACCCACTATCTATGAAAGATAGGAACCTTGGTATGGAAGAACATCACACTTAACAAAGTGATAAGTTCAAAAAGACGGGGTTGACGCCACAAGTAGTTGCTTGATAAGTCAGTTCAGTCGATGGAAAACAATGAGAGTTTGAACACTCACAAAGTATCATAAAATTAATCAAATGATCAAAAGCCCATACAGATAGCAACTAGCTAAGTATTTATAGTAGAATGGCTAGGCTAGTCAAATAGGCACTTTGGGTAGCCTAATGGACAACATGCAGCAACTTAATGAGCTTGGAATTTCTTGGCACCTTCCTAGAACATCCCTTAAAGCTTCCTTGAAGGTTCCATGGCCTTGGGAACATTAATGGGCAGTCCTTGGTGACTCCAATAAGATGGAATTAAATTGAGTAATTTGGGTGAGCTAAAAAGGTGCGGGCAGATTCCACCAAGGAGCTTAATGACCCTTAATTGTAGTTCCTTGTTCAGTTGAATAGTTTGGAGGCTTTAAATGGCAGCTTGAGTATTGCAAAGGCCATTAGGTGTGAAAGCCGAATATGTACAGCCTCTTAGGTGTGAACGCACCAAACTGAATGGTCATCTATGTGAACAAAATTTTTCTAGGAATGTGAAAGCTTTCAAAGGTGCTTGGAGAGCTAAATGGTCAGCTTTGGGAAGAAGAAAGACAGCAACTCTTCATGTGTCCTTTCCTATACACGAAAAGATGTTTTGAAAACTGGACCATCAGACCCATGTAATTGCCATCCAATTTATGTAGCTGCACAATTAAAATCAACAAATTAATGGAGTTTAAGACATCTTAAAAATCAGCAGAAACTAGACAAAATAAAAAAAATGCATTCAACTAGGACATATTAAACACAAACAACTAAGACACATTTAAAAACTTGTATTTAAAATGTTAAGCTAAAGACACATTAAAATGCTGTAGCTAGACATATTGAAAACAAATAATAACTAAGACTCAAATTAAATTCAATAGCAACTAAGACAAATTAATGAAAACATGAAATTAATTTGTCTTAACTTTAAACACATTAAACACTTCTAATTTAACATGTTCAGATTAAGATATATTTATTAACACTTTTTATTAACTTAAACTAAGCTAACTAAATTAACTAAACACATTAATTTATGAGCTGGAACTAAATTAATTAACTTAGCTAAAACATGAAATGATTCCAACAACTAAAACGAATAAACTTAAAAGGATAAAATTGAGCTCAATAAGCTAGGGTCGAGCTGAATTGAGCTTCATTGAGCTGGAATTAACTAAGTCAGCTTGCAAGAGTTTGCAAGCCACACTTGGTGAGCTGGTCCAAGGTCGTTCTCGAGCGTGATCGTATCATCCCCTCCCTCTTTAAGGCGATTTGTCCTCAAATCGGGCCACTTGCTCAAGAAAAGTTTTTCACCATCACAGCCCCCTTGTCTGAGGAAGTTGGCAACCTTGCTTCCGATTTCCTGAAATTCACACATAGCTTGAACACAAGTCAGATTATTTGTAGGCCCTCCCTCTTTAAGAGGAATCTATTCCGACGTACCACCTACATGAAATTTAAATAGATTAGTGGCGACATGGATTGTAGGCTCAAAAATACTTGCAATAATCTTATCCAAAAATGAAACATATGAATCGATGCCAGGATCAAAAACATGAGTTAGCCTTACCGTTTCACAATGGTTAAAAATGCCCATCATTGACATCAAAACAGAACCATAAAACATTCGAGAATTATGATTTTGGACAACAATAGTCATTGACTCAAATCTTTTGAACAACTTAATACCAAACGATATATAACCATAACTTTGATTTTGCATGCGCAACTTGTCATAGTTCAACAACTGTGTTTTCGGATTTAAAGTCATAACATCAAGCAAGCACAAATGGTGCACATATCTATTCACACGAAATTCATTGTGCTTGATTGCTTTCAAGAATGACCCAAAATAACAAAGCTTTCGATAGTTATAGTTCTGAAAATCAAAATCCATTGGTTTAAATCCCTCGGTCAATAATAAAGAATGATAATCACTTGGATCAAAAACGAAGTTTTTGCTTACCATCTCACATTGACTTGAATATTTCTTGGCTGGCAACATGGTAGGAATACGAAGCAAACTACAGTTATAAGTATGCAATTCATGTTCGAATCCCTTAAACCACAATATGGAGCAATTTCCAGAATCATAAACTGAATTTTGACTTTGCAACCCAGCAATATTCACATGTTTCATCTTCACACGTAGCGATAAAATTCAGAAAAGATGAGAAAGTTCAACACATTTATTCCAAAAAAAATTACAGTACTCGCCTTTACTTAGCAACAACTTAGGATCGCATACTCTGGGCTTAAAAACATAGTTTTGGTCACTTGTTCCACAATGCAGCAAGAATTCCCTTTTCATCAAGAAGTCACACAGGCCAAATAAAGGAGATGTAGATAAAAAAAATTCAGGCAATCAAACTTCTTGATTCTCTTTCGAACTGACATGTAAAGACATGAGTATTCCGCACAATAATTTAAAGATGACTCAGGATCAACACAATCAGAAAGATTAATCGTCTTACATGAAAACCTTTTACCAAATGTGTTACACAAAGAGAATGTGAACATACCAACATTTGAACAGCCATATATCTCAAATTTCACTCGATCAAACTTACACAAACATGCGAAATTTACACAAAAAAGCAGAAACGTCTCACAAACAATCGGACTAAGAGTTTTACATGACAACTTTTTAACACATGTTCGAAAATTGTTTATGCTGATTTACACTTACTTCACCAACACACTTGTCAACGTGGTAATTTTTGTTAGAGGAACTCGTCTTGCTATCTTTTAAAATCAACACACCGCCATTAATCAAAGAAAGGCAATTGACCTTATCATCAATACAATCACAAACATTCAAATAGGTTGGTGGAGATTGAAACAGGTTATAACATTTACCTTCCTTACCATGTGGCACAGGTGGACTAGAATTACCTTTTCCAACCAACGTGAACCGTCTCTCTTTTGGGAGGTAATAAAGATGGAACTTATTAATCGATTCTTCAGAAACCTGGAAAGAAACAACATGAGAAAAATTCACATGTAGGTTAGTGTACACATTCACTTTTTTTTGTTCTCTTGCATATTTTCCAAGCGTTTCTTCAAGCTCTCTTTCTTTTTCCATAGTTTCTTTTATTTTTGAAAACTCATCGACTCTAGTTTCTTTTCCAACAACACTCTTTTCTTGCTTACTCCATTTTTTACCTCTATTTCCTTTTCAATTTTCTTTTCTTTCTCACATTCTTTTTCACTCTCAATCTCTTTTTCAATTTTCTTTTGTTTTTCACATTCTTTTTCACTCTCAATCTCTTTTTCAATTTTGTTTTCTTTTTCTTTCATTTCTTTTTTTCGTCTCTCAATTTCATTTCATATTTGCTCATTTTCTCGCATCAACATTTCTTGTTTTTCTTTTCTTCTATTTTCTTTGTCTTTTTGCCTCGTTCTTTCATTACAATATGAAGATGATACAAATGAGTCAGAACGGAAAGACTCTCGTTGGGTATGTATAGAATGAGGTACATACGAAAAATAATCACCTTTTTGAGATTGATTCTCAGTGGACGAGTACCTTGGTGCATACGAGGGTTTACTTGTGATTTCTTGTTCGTCACCTTGAAAAGCTTCAAACTTGAAACTTGCATTGTGTCGTCTTGAATGCCTTGTTGAATACGAATCATGATATGAATCTCTTCTCACCAAATCATTGGATGTTAGTCTCTACGATGATCTTGTTTTCGTCTTTTGACTTGAAGAAATTCGCTCCAAATAATTGAATCGTTCATCCAATTTCTTTAATCGTTCTTTAACGGGTTCCAATTTTCTTTAAAGCATTTGACCCATCTCGTGAATAATTGTTTGATATGTTGGGTCGGACAAAACATCATCATCACCAACAATCTTTTTGGTACTTCTTAACATTTTTTGTAATCACTCAACAAACCTCACAATCCTCTCACAAAGAAAATTCACACTATTCGGCTTTTGAACACTCTAATAGTCTCACCGAACTCTAGTGCCTTTTTCTGCTCAAGTTCGCCTCTCGAAATTTTCCAAGGACTACTTAGATGAATTAGCACTTGTTGTGGAGTTGCTTGCAAAAGTAATGTTCGGTTTAGGTTAGAAATTGATGTGGGTATAAAGGGTAGGCTAGAAACAAAAATGAACAAAGTGTGGCTGAATGAGTTTGTTGAAGAGAATTGTTTCCGGGCAAAAAGCTATTGATACGATCGAACTTCACCTTTTTTTTATATTTTCATTTCCTTTTTCCTTTTTTTCAATATTTCAAAATGTTCTCTTTTTTTTCAAGTATATATATTTTCCTCTTCTTCTTTTTTTACGAAATTGTTTTTTTTTGCAAAATTTTTTACAGAATACAATCTCGAAAATACCAAAAATGCTGATACTTACTTCAATTTAACTAGCTCTGATACCAAATGATACAAACTCGCCTCGGTGATGTATCGAGTCGTATTGTTGCCCGATCGATAAATTGAGTAAGTCTGAACAGTTTGCAAATATAGGCTTGTAATTGAGAAAGAAAATAGGCTCAACAAGTTAGTTTTGGTATGAATATTAAAACAAGGAAATGAATTCGGCTAAGGCTCAAGAATGAACCAACACAATATGTCGTGTTGACCCGAAACTTATATAAGCACTTAGAATGAAAATGGAATGGAAATTGAAAGGATAGTTTGAATAAACACCTCGACCACTATCTATGAAAGATAGGAACCTTGGTATGGAAGAACGCCACACTTAACAAAGTGATAAGATCAAAAAGATGGGATTGATGCCACAAGTGGTTGCTTGATAAGTCAATTCAGTCAGTGGAAAACAATGAGAGTTTGAACACTTACAAAGTATCATAAAATTAATCAAATGATCAAAAGCCCATACAAACAACAACTAGCTAAGTATTTATAGTAGAATGGCTAGGCTAGTTAAATAGGCACTTTGGGTAGCCTAACGGACATCATATAGCAACTTAATGAGCTTGGAATTTCTTGGCACCTTCCTAAAACATCTCTTGAAGCTTCCTTGAAGGTTCCATGGACTTGGAAACGTTAATGGGCAGTCCTTGGTGACTCCAATCAGCTAGAATTAAATTGAGTAATTTGGGTGAGCTAAAAAGGTGTGGGCAGATTCGGCCAAGGAGCTTAATGAACCTTAATTGTAGTTCCTTGTTCAGCTGAATAGTTTGGAGGCTTTAAATGACAACTTGAGTATTGCAAAGGCCATTAGGTGTGAAAGCCGAATATGTACAACCTCTTAGGTGTGAACGCACCAAACCGAATGGTCATCCATGTGAACAGAGTTTTTCAAGCAATGTGAAAGCTTTCAAAGGTGCTTGGAGAGCTAAATGGTCAGCACTGGGAAGAAGAAAGACAATAGCTCTTCATGTGTCCTTTGCTGTACATGAATAGATGTTTAGCAAAATAAACCATTAGCCCCATGTAATTGCCATCCAATGTATGTAGCTGCACAATTAAAATCAACAAAAATGGAGTTTAAGACATCTTAAAAATCAGCAGCAACTAGACAAAATAAAAAAAATGCATTCAGCTAGGACACATTAAACACAAACAACTAAAACACATTTAAAAACCTGTATTTAAAATGTTAAGCTAAAGACACATTAAAATACTGTAGCTAGACATATTGAAAACAAATAATAACTAAGACTCAAATTAAATTCAACAGCAGCTAAGACAAATTAATTAAAACATGAAATTAATTTGTCTTAAATTTAAACACATTAAACACTTCTAATTTAACATGTTCAGATTAAGACATATTTATTAACACTCATTATTAACTTAAACTAAGCTAACTAAATTAACTAAACACATTAATTTATGAGCTGGAACTAAATTAATTAACTTAGATAAATCATGAAATGATTCCAGCAACTAAAACGAATAAACTTAAAAGGATAAAATTGAGCTAAATAAGTTAGAATCGAGCTGAATTGAGCTCCATTGAGCTGGAATCGAACTAAGTCAGCTTGCAAGAGTTTGCAAGCCAAACTTGGTGAGCTGGTCCAAGGCCGTTCTCAGGCATGATCATATCATCCATGGCATTCTCCCCCACCTATTCTCGTGACGCCCTTGACGCATCCTCGGAATGGAATTGGTCAACCTTCTCTTGGAATTGCCATAGAGCCACGACAAGTTCCCAACTAGCTTCACTATTGGGAAGCCCCTTCCATCTAGGGGTGAGCAAAACTCGATTTGACTCAAAAAAATCAATTTTTTTTAAATTTCGAGTTAACGAATCGAGTTATTCAAATTAATCAAGTTATTCGAGTCAAGTCCAATTTTTTTCGAATTTTGAGTTCGAATCGAGATTGGTTTTCGAATTCGAATAACTCGAACAATTTGAATAAATCGAATATCAAACTATAATAATTTACAATTATTATCCTAAACTCCTAAACCTCTTCACTTTCCTCCCAAAACTTTTACTCCCTCTCATTTTCCCTCCATAACTTTTGCTCCCCTCCCATCCCACTCCCATTGTACCCCAAACCGATTCCCCCCCCCCCAAATTTTTTTTGAATATTTCCCTCCCAAAATTTTACTCTTCCCATTTATTTCCACCCAAAATTTTACTCCCTCAACCTCCAAAACTTTTTATTTTTCCCCTAAATTTTTACTTCTCACCCTTTACCCCCCCAAAATATTAAAATCATCCAAAAAATTTCCTAAACCTAAATAATAATAATTTTATTTATATCTACTATTAAATTAAATTTCATATTTTGTACTATTTATATTATTGAATTGTTTTATCATATTGAATCTTTATAATTTTTTGCTAAAATTGAACTATTGATGATACCATAAAATATTCATGTTAAAATTTTATGTTGGTATTAATTTCACATTTTATCTTTAAGATAATTTTTATTAAAAAATCATATTTTTTACATTTAATATATTTTTAAATTTCAAAATACATAGTGACAAGAATCAGAAGATAATTGAAGCAATTAAGCAAGCAATGAAGTTAACCCGTATATAAAAGATTAATAAATAAATTATAAGGGGATGAAAGTCAATAACAAATTTGATTATAGTGGACAAATTTGATTACGGTGGGCGACGATGATTACAAGGACCTAAAATATTTTTTAAAATTTAACTCGAACAATATATTCGATTCGATTCGATTCGAATTCCATCTCACTAGACTCGGTTCGAGAAAATTTCAAATCGAGTTAGGATGATAAAATATAATTTGTCAACACGATTAACTCAAAACTTTTTCATTCGATTTGATTCGATCGAACGCTCATCCCTATTTCCATCAAACAAGGTACTCATGCCTCGAATTGTAGTACTTCCGTCAAATCACTCAATCTGCCATGATGCACTCAACATTATGGTCATACGAGACCTTTACCCCTATCGGTGCTTGTTTAAAGTTGTCTTGATTTGAATCCTTCTGATCCTCATGGAAAGGCTGAAGCATAATGACATGGAAAACCAAATGAACCTTACGTTTTGCTAGTAACTCCAGTTTGTAGGCCACCTTGCCTACCCTCTTCAAAATTTTGAAAGGTCCCTTATACCGTCACACAAGCCCCTTGTGCAAGCCAGTGCGACGCAAAGTCAAATACAACTTACCAAGGACTAAATCCCCAACTTGGAACTGTACGTCTTTACGGTTTTGATCAACCCACTTCTTGTTGTGCTTACTTTGCTTGTGTATACAAGCTCTAACTAAGTGGTTCTGCTCATGCCAACCTTGGGGAAATCGATAAGCTATTGGATCTGGCCCTTCATAATGAGTCGTAATAACATTGGGTGTGAGTGGTGGTTGGCATGTCGCTATCTCAAACGGACTTTGATTTGAAACTCCATTTCGTTGCAAATTGTAGGAAAACTAGGCCACATTCAATAGCTTCGGCCAGTCCCTCTGTGTAGCACTCACGTAGTGCCGAAGATAGGCCTCCAATAATACATTTACTCTCTCGATTTGCCCATCAGCCCGCACATGCATGCTAGTGGAAAAGTTCATGTTTGACCCCATCATCTTGAACAACTCTGACCAGAATCGGCCCGTAAACCACCTATCTCGATCACTAACAATAGACTGTGGCACTCCTCAATATTTCAGTATATTTCTAACGAAGAAACGTGTTGCCTCCTCAGTAGGGCACTCCTTAGTTGTTGGAATGAAGGTCCCGTACTCGGAAAGCTTGTAGACCACAACAACAATACTTACAAACCTGTCAAATTTCCACAAACCAATAATAAGATCCATGGATACACTCTCCCATGGATGCTCTGGAAAGGGAAAAGGCTGCAATAAACCAGCCGACATTTTCAGCTCTATCTTGTCTTGTTGGCACATTAGACAAATCTTTACATAGGTCTCAACATCATCACCCATGTAAGGCCAATAATAATGATCCTCGAAAAGTGCCAATGTGCGGTGCATACCTAGATGACCAACTCATCTCGAATCATGAGACTCTATCATGATCTCCTTGCGTAAGATTCAAGTACTCTCTCCAATCTAAACCAAAACTAAATTTCTTCATTTTAAATACTTTATAACCTTAAGAACACTTAAAAATTAGCTCAAGAACTTTCAAAATTCATCAAATATTAACTATTTCTCTCTATAGCTCTCAAACCAATGTGAATAGAAAAGTTGAATAGAAAATGATGAACTTATGTTTTAAGTTCCCCCTATTCTCACGAAAATCAACAAAATTAAGGAAAATGATGATGATGAAGTAATTGATTTTCCGAACTTGATTTTAATAAAAAAACTTATAGAAATTTGAATTACCAAATCGAAATAGATGAAATGAAATCAAAAGTTGATGAAATTGAGATAAAATTAAAAAGAATATGGCATAAATTTTGATTGAAAACGAAACTTTCGTGAAAAAAAACTTCTCTAGTTCTTCCTTTTTGTTCATTTTCAAATGGGTATTTTACTTAAATGCCATTTGACTAATTACCACAAAAGGACCTCATCTTTTCTTAATCTAAGTTTTTACTCCTAAGACATTTGCCTCACGAATTCTAATTCTCTTACAAATCAGTTTGAACCTCAAATTTCTAATTCCTTAATACCCACTAGTTTAATAAAACTTAGGAATAGGAAATTCAATAAAAAAGAGACAAAATTTATTATTATACTCATTCTTAAAAGCCTTTTGATTTAACTTCCTAGAACATTTCAAATTTTGATTCCAACAAAAAATGAATTTTTTAATACAAGTTTTGAGGCATTACAACCAATCAATCTTGAATTGTTACATTCCAGCATGATTTCCTCAAGTAGTTTTGCATATTAAGGCACAAAAAGGTAAAGTCCACGAGTGCAACAGGTCTCCCTCAAGCCAAAATTGTATAGTTCTCCATTTTTTTTGGAATATTCAATCAATGTTTTAGATGTGTGATTATGGGACAACCCTTCCTTAATTATCTTTAATAGTGAACTATTAGGATTGTTGATTGTTGCAAGATCTATGTTTCAACTTATTACATTATTCTTTGCATTAGCTTTTCTTAGCTTGTATTTGATGGTAAAATCCAACTCTATTAAGAAAACCTGTCAATGAGTCTATTTGGTAGATAAGTTTTCTAAGTGAGAGAATAATTGTTTGCAACATTATCAATAAATACCATGAACTTGGAACCTTGAAAATAGTATCACCATGTGCGCAAACAATGCAACACTGCAATATTCTCTTTCTCTTGAATTGTGTATCGTCATTCCATATCATTAATCTTTCAACTCTTGAAATCCATTTGCTGCCCATCCTACATCATTAATCCCCTAATTACATAGCTTGATGCATTTGTGTGTATATCATACGGGTTAGTATAATTTAACAAGGCAAGTACGGGCTCCGTTATCATGGATTGCTTCACTTGATCAAAGGCCTTTTGGAAATTAGGCTTTTTGGAAATTTAAAAGAATGGTTGGATTACCTTGTTCATCAAAGTGTAAAATGCTGCTGGAGCATTAGTTAGTCTGAAAGGCACCATAAGGAGCTTATACGAGCCATAACGTGTCACACAAGTTATATTTGGTTCATCCCTTTAGTTATTCAAACTTAATGATACCCAGATTGTAAGTTAAGCTTGGTAAACTACCAAGCATCCCCAATATGATCAAATAAAAATTTAATGAGTAGGAATGGGCACCTGTTTTCACATTGAGATTATTCAGTGCCCGATAGTCGATGCACAATCTCAGCGATCGATCATGATTTCACTAGAACAAATCCAGTGCGTCAAATGGGGTTTAAAATGGTCTCATAAGCCTAACATCTAAAAGATCCTTTAAATGCTTCCACAACTCTTCTAACTTTTGGCAATAACATTTGGTATGAAGTCTTCGTTGGTCATTTGGCATTAGGCACCAAATCAATTTCATGATACACCTCCCTCTTAGGTGATAATTTCTTAGGCAACTAATAGTAATCATATCACTGAAAAACTGTAGTACTTGTGCCACCTCTTTGGAGATCTCATCAATTGGTTTTAGAATCTCATAAAGTTTAGAGTTTTGAAGAAAGTAACTTCATGTTTGGACACACCATTGACAAATTGGATTGTAGACAAAATCTTAGCTCTAACATTCCCCTCTTGACTAATCAATACCACATATTGATGGAGAAGATCTAAGATACATATGCAATCAATAAACAAAAAAAAGGGCATTAATCCAATTAAGAAAACTTAATCTAATCACAAAGCCCTAGTCATTAAATTTGAATTACCTTAATAGACTCTTTGCCAGTCAAGTCTTTAAGTTGCAACTCGACTTCTCTTGTAACACCTATAGTCGGGTCTCTTTTTACGTTCACAATCTTGGTCCACCCAACTATCTTCTCAACTTTACGACCAAGTTTCAAAGTAATTTTTTTCCAACATGAACAAATCTGATGCACTTAAGTCAATAAGGGCACATAGTTTTCTTCCTACAACAGTGATGACTAGAAACACCATCCTTTTCCACTTTCGACACTTTTTTGGCTTAAACAAAAACATAAGATTGAGACAAGTTTCATAGTCTCTTTTTTCTCGTTATCTCCCTTATGTTGGAAAAATTTGGTTTAAAAATGGTTTTCAGTTTTAGCAAAAAATTAAAAATTTTAAAATCTGAGAAAATTTGTTATATTTGTAACAATAAACTTTTCACGAAAAGTACTTGTGCTTTGTGGGAGACGAATCCTAGACGTTCCCAACTTTCAAACGAATGACCTTCTCTATTATTCTTATACCATGAATCACTTTGAGTGTAATGCCCTCAACTCGATCCGATTAATCAGAATCGAATCCTGGGTATTACCACCCAAATACAGTCACAAGCTTAATTCGCTTATACAATTTATAGATAATTACAACTTACTTAATTACAAAATCTCAACCTAAAATACATAAGTGTATACAATGAGTAAATACCTTGAAGTTCCTTCAGAATCAAATAGTAGCACTTTTAGAAAAATAGAAAAGATAACTTCCCCCATACTCATCTTGAATACAGACATATCTAAATTAAAATCCTAATAAGTTACAGATACCTCAAAGTATGGATCTTTAAGAAACATTTCAGTCTTTGGACACACCACCAAACTTCCTCTGTACGTATAATAACCCGATATGACATTTCTCTGGCGTAGTCTTGGCATCGTCCATCCTGGTGTAGACCCACACCACATCACCTGTAACATAACACATAGAGATAAGTTCATAAGAACTTAGTGGAAAAAAATCATTACCTGAGTTATATTTTCACATCGCAACTAATAATTTATATAGACAGTTTTATCGTTCTTAACTTTCAACCTTATCTTTGGTGAATGCTACCTCAAGTTCTATTCCTTTACACTCGTCTATTACTATACCTTACTATGAAACTATTTCCTTTTCTTAACAGAACATCTTCGTTACATCACTTGCCTCCTTTAATCATTGAGTCATCACCCCATCATGATTCAAGAAGAAACACGTACCCAGATCACAGATGCTACCTTTAAACATATAGATTCATATCCTTAATCAGAATACATTTTCAATACTAACTCATTACTTTTCTATATCTTTTCAATTCATTATTACCAACCGAGTCTTAGTATTATATACTACTTTACCATTTAGTCCATAGGTAAATTTTTCCTTTCTAATTCCTCTGATTTCGTTTAAGACCCATATAAAATTCACCATCAGGGAAAATATATTAGAATGTCCACGAAGGCCTCATCATGGTACGCCACAAGGAACCTCCTTCATAGTTCTTCATTATGAATCCTATTAAGACACGCTAAAAGGACAGTCCATCTAGAGTTTTCCACAAAGACTCTTCCTTTAGAGTTTGCCACAAAGGCTCTTCCTTCTGAGTTCGCCACAATGTTTCTTTCTTCAAAGTTTGCCACAATGACTTTTCTTTTAGAGTTTACCTTAAAAGCTTTTATTTCTTCATGTGTTTATGATAAGGATTTTCCCATCAACATCTTGGGACACGTAGAGAACCCCATTCGGTAATCACTTCCATTTAGTTCATTTTCAAAAGGCGACATTGTCATGGCTTAATATACATGTAAGGTTACCAGTCTAGGCTAAACCTTTAAAACAAAAACAAATTACCAGGCTAAATCTGTGTCACATGTGTCTTTAAGTCCGCAACAAATTCTGGAGCTCTACTTTAAAACATATTTCCTTGTAAACACTTCATACATCGAAAAATACTAAGCCTAGTCTTTTTAATCCACAATAAGCAACCAATATAACACATATCTCATAACATCCATTTCAAACACTCAGATATTCAAATACAACCATGTCTCACCTTACATTACTCATGCATCATTCAATACATGCTTGAACCCACCAGACTCTGTACCAGGTTTACATATTATTCTTAACAATATACACTTAGTCATAGATATCCTTTAGGAATCACTTACCTTACCTACTATACCTTTCATGATCTCGGCATCACGTTTTGATTTGTTCCACAAACATCAAGGTATGAATAGTACCAAGCAAGAGTCAATTTAAAGACTCACCTGACACCCACGAATAGTAGCTTGAACTCCAGGTTCAACATCCAACATGAAACTACAGCGACCGCTACTTATAAAACATAAAGACACCATTAAAACTCATTCGTATAACCTTTACCACCATCTCAAACCCTGATAACCTCATGCAAAACTTTACTTCTTCATCTTACTCTTCATGCCCTCTTAAAAACTTAGTCTTTCACAACATAACATACAGAGTCATAAAGCTTACCCAGACACGAAACACCTCATCATAAAAACCCAGAACCACATCTTCCAACTTAAGGAAGGAAGAAATGCTTACAATTCCTTCTGAATCAAATAGTTGTACTTTTAGAAAAATGGAGAACATAACTTCCCCCATACTCATCCTGAATAGAAATATATATACAACCTAAGCTCCTTTTGGAACTTGACACGTGTCACCTTCTTTCAAAATTGTCCCTATAATGGTCTATAGCCTTTTAGAAGTACATAAGTGAAAGTCCATTATTTTAGTTACCCTATTACTCAATCCAGTTGAATTCTAACTAAAGTACCATGTATTCTATCTTGAATACTTACAACATGATCAACACAGTACCTTAAACAAACTTGGCGTACATTACTCTTGACACTAATCTAACTTACAAATTTCGCTTACCCGACTCTTCTCCCTCACAACTCCACTTTATTAGTTTAATCATTACTTGATATCTTAACTTCGGTTATGCACCCAAAGCTATACACCATAGGAAACAATTGGCGGATAGAATCGTGCCACACATATTACTTTTAAGCTATGCGCTAAAACCTAAAACCTACCAAACTAGGGTGTTACATCGAGTGTGGGCTCAAAAAATTACAAACCAAACACATAACCAAAAATAATTTATTACTTTCAATAAGAAATTAATTCTTGTCGAATCTAATTCCTTAAGTGTAGTATTTTTGTCTAAGTACACTTGTAATTTTTTGAACAGATTGCTTAATAAAATTATTCATTATTTACATCAATACTTTTTATATTTTCCTCACATGGTTTTTACACACAAAGAAAAATGGAAGCAAATGTTTCTCACTTGTTATCTAATGTTGAAGTAATACTAAGAGGTATTACATGGTCGGATCGTAATACGGAAAGAAAACTTGTATTTGTAGACAGGCCTACACATGTCCTTAGTCTAATCGAAAATGAGTAAACCAATTAGAAAACTAATATGTCACCTATCAAGTTCAATTAGGGAGATGCCTTATCTTGGGAATCGGAGCGGATGACTCCCAGGAGATAGAGACATATATGTGACTGACTACATTGATAACACATCAGACTGGACCCAAGCAAAATAGATCATGAATCCATTTATGAATTTATTCACTTGTGACGTTCATAGTGTGGCACAACTAAATCCTAAGTGGATGGTGGACTATTATGCGTGACCCATACACTTTGATGTATGTAAAAGCCTATGTTTAAATAGATAAGGAACAAAAAATTGGTGCGTTAGGTGTACGACTTTTGTAGTACGTAAAGTTATTCACAATAGTGGAATTCATAGCCTGAGACTTGGGTAATGACATATTCTCATTGGCATTGCATGATTAATGAAAAGTAAATGTGGCCATGGGTTGTTCATCTTTGTGATGAATGACTTGATTACTATTTAATAGTAATTGGCTTTTCATGAAGTAAGATGTAATGGTTACCATCAGATAAAATAGGATCATATTGGGAGAGTGGATATTATCCCCAAAAAGTAAGAATATCCTACGAGGGTAACACACTTATGATAAGGTCATTAGATGAACACTAAGTAGATGCTTTCGTAATGGTATGTCACTAGGATGAGCTCAGTCATGATACTATAGTGGAATGACTTTGTGACTAAATGAGTTTGTAATTAATAAGCAAACAGCCAAAAATTAATTATAAATCATTTGAGTCCTAATTACATATCTCTAATTCATCCCTCCGCTAGCTCATTGAAACCAAAAATGAATTGCGTGTTTAAATCCAAATGAACAAAATGAATAAAAATAGAGAATTGGGAAACATTCAAGAATAATTATGGTTTTCTCCAAAATGGAGAAATGAAATCATTTAGAAATGAATGTAGGTTTCTCAAAATGGAAATGAAAATGAGAAATGATACATTTGCAATATTCATGGATTACTTAGAAATGATCTAAAGAATTTATGTTTTTGAGTTATTTTAAAGCCCAAAAAATGAAAATAAACCATTCAGTCATAGTAAACATGTTGATTGGTGAATATTAGACATATTTTCTCAAAAAGTTTACCAAAGGTAAAATCATCATGATTTTATCGAGGGAAAATTGGGATCAAAAAATTATTTAATATAAAATATTGAAGTTTATTTTGGGAAATAAAAAAACAAAATTGGGTTAGATCAAAATACAAAGTACCGGGTCGAAAAGCCTAAAAAGTACTCGTAATTGGACCCGACGTGAGAGAAGCCCCAAAGTCCCTCATCGAATATAAGAGGGTGGCAGCCCCAGTCGGAATACTAGGGAATGCCATCTACCCCACTCTTATTCTAAGTAGGATGCTATTTTTTCTAGTTGTAATAAACTTCTACAATTCAACAAGGGTTCTACTTTCTCATCCTATAAATAGATGGCACTAGTAGAACTATGAACACTATTTTGAGAGATTATGACCCTACCAAAAATGTAACACCCTTAACCTGTATCCGTCGCCAGAATAGGGTTACGAAATATTACCGTAAAAATGTAACTTTGAAACATACATCTCATACATTAACATAAACATAGCAACATACATGTCATACATTAACATAAACATAGCATAAATCATTCATTTACATGCATATTGTCCCCTAATCAAGCCTTTGGGGCCTTAAAAACACTTTAGAAAAAATTTGAGACTAAATTGGAAACATTTGGAACATTTAGGAAAAAGTTGGAAAAGTTAAACTGCAGGGGTCACATTACCGTGTGGCCAGGCCGTGTAACTCACATGATTGAGACACACGGCCGTGTCTCAGGCCATGTAACTTTTGAAATAGGGACACACAACCATGTCCCAGCCCGTGTCTATGCCCATGTAACTCTCTGAGTTGGGTCACATGGCCAACCAACACGCCCGTGTGCCAGGCCATGTAACTCTCGAAATGGCCACACACACCCGTGTAACAGCCTAACTTGCAAACCCTAAAACCTACAGGAGACACATGACCGTGTCGTATGGCCGTGTGTGACACACGACTGAGTCACACGCCCTTTTCTTAGGTCGTGTGGACATGAAATTGACCTAAAACAAGCCATTTCCATCACCATAACAAGCATGTACCTAAAAGTAATTTGCACCCATGACCAAAGCCTTAAAAACATACCAAGATATGCATGAAATGACCAATTCAAAAGGATAATTCCATTCAACCAATATTCCATACAAGGCATCTCAAATGCATTCATTCATATTTTACCTAAACATGTATATATACCATATTTCAATCATACACATGAAATCTAATACATTTCTAAAACATCACCTATCTTGACCATTTTGAAACTATTCCATCACATACCATATTGGCCATTAAAACATGCATCAAAACTCAACCATGTTAACACATACCAAAAAGGCACCAAAAGTACCAAAAGTACATCAATCCAAAATAACATATACATGCCAAACTTATCAACTAATATTCAAACACAAGTTCGTCTATACATGCCATTATAACCTTTGCCAAAATATCAAAAACTATCTATATAATTGCTAGATAGTGTGATAGATCTCCGACGAGCTTCCGATTATCTATAAAACCTAGGAAAGAAAACTACGTAAGCATATAATGCTTAGTAAGTTCGTAACATATGAAACATTACTTGCCATTTCAATGCATAACTTTAAAATTAAGCAATGACATAATCCAAACATAAGCTTGGCACAAGCCTAAGCACCATCAACAATACATGTTAGTGCATTAACGCATAATTCATTTGAATTATCAGAAGGTAAGCTATTTGTACGTGAACATGCTTACTTTGAACGCATCATTTTCATAAACATAACGTACTTCCATTGAAACCTTCCATTTCAATCTTTTTCATAATTTCATAATATAGTTCATTTGAACACTTACCATTCATTTCATTTTCATGGCCGTTGAACCATCTAGAATAACACTGGATACGCAGGAAAGCTCACATGAAATGTGCTAAACATATAACCATAACATTTTCTTTTCCTTTACATTATTGCTCACACGAGCTGTGAAATGGGCCTGCTCACATGAGTTGCGGGTCAGAATGTAAGCTACATGATGTTGCTCACACGAGCTATGGAGTATTCGCAACAAATGCAAGACCTCAGCCATCGATAGGACATTCAAGACTAGCACCCGAAACATGAAAACCCTAATGACATGTCATTTGTATCCTACAATTTCCTAAGGTTCAAACGGGGCTCGATAATCGTCGTGACATTGTTGGATATATATCATTTATTTACCTGGAAAATAATACATGAACATATAGATCAATATAACATTAAAACATTATTTAATCATATGAACTTAACTTCACAAACAAAGCGTAAAAACATAGTCGATCAGTCTGAGGCTTTCACTTTTGCCCAATCTAAATCCATACAAGGTCTATCTTGATCTAAATAGATAAATTCAATCCATTTAGTACTTCAATTATTCAATTCAGTCCATTATTCATATTTTTGCAAAATTATAATTTTACCCTTAACATTTTAACCTTTTTATAATTTAGTCTTTAAGCTCGTAAATTAAAATCTAAGCATTTTCATCCTCATTTCATACTAATCGAATACACTAGGGACCTATATCAACCCATACAAATCATCATTTCACAATTTCACCATGTAGTTTTACTAATTTTATAAATAAGTCCCTAACACTACAGCAAATTAAGGTTTTAACGGTGTTTGGACCAAAAATGCCGCAAATATATACCATTAGTGGCGCTAACCAAAAAATCCCACCATAAGTCGTTATATAGTGGTGTTTGTGGAAATAGTGCCGCAAATAGTACATATTTAGCGGCGTTTTATGCTACGCGCCAAAAACGCCGCAAAGGGTAAAGCAATAGCGGCGTTTTTCCCATAAATGCCACAAATTTATTTAATTTTTATTGAAACGATGTCGTTTTCACAAAAAATCAAAGATCCTTTTTCTTCTTCGATATGATCTCCCACTATTTACCTGCTTTTCTTTCTCGGTTTGAATATACAAAAATCCTATCCCTTTTCTTTCTCATGTTTTTTCTTTGCTTGACTAAAATATACAACAAAAAAACCTGACTTCTCCATCCACATTATTCGATTTCCTGAAACCCTAAACATCCACCGTGCCCCCTTTCCTCAGAGGTTGTAACCGAGCAACCGATGCCTAACCACTTTACCCAACAGCCAACTCATTCGCCAGCCTCTGTGAGTTTTAGGAAAATTTATCTTCTATTACATTTTAATTTGGGTACTTCATATGTGCTTTATTCATTAACTGCACATTCTTTTGATCTTTCTTATTGCCATCTTCTTCATTACTCTGCACTACTCTTCACTATTATAAGCAAAAAAAGATCAAAAAGTAGAAAATAAGAGAAAAAGAAGGTATTTTATTCTCTGATCTCAATGGAACTCTATCAATCTGTTTTTGCTTTTTTTTCATTCTTCGTTTTTGTTATTTATATTTGTTTCTCGAGAAAAATTAAAAAAAAAGTAAAGTGTTTTCGTCTACTCTTTACTTATTTATTGTATACATAAGATTGCAGATTTGTTTACTTGACTGATATAATTGAAATCAACTAGAAAATCATGTGGATAAATATTCAGATTCTTATTTTGTTTCAGGTTTTTGGTGAAAATCGACTGTGCAATATCAAATTTTGTTTACAGAACCAGGGAGTGTTACAGGTCAGAAATTGAACGATTATTTAATTTATTTTTATCTACAAATTTTATGCTATGAACTAAGTAGTTTTGTGAATTTGCATTTTAGGGTTTCAAGCACTATTTTTACTCTATTTAGGAAGGCTTTCTCGCTTAGTTTCTCACTTATTTTATCTTATTTTATTTCATTTCCATATGATCTAGTAACAAGCTAGTAATGAATTTTAGTTATCTTCATTATCTGATTTTCATGGGAAAAAAGAATGATAAGCAGGTCTTATGTGTGTTATACTCTTCATTTTTCTTAAGGTATCCACATCAGATACATATCTAGATACTGATACAAGGATATAATTCTTCAAATATATGAATGATTTATAATAATTTAACGTATCCATTTTGGATACTCTCCGTCACTTCTGAGTTTGAGTAACTTAAGATGCTAGAGTTTTGGAACAATATTAATTAGTCTTATGGAGCATTGGAATACTAATTCTATATTACTTAGGAATAGACTAGAGATGAGTTTTGTCCTAAGTGCAAACAACCTTGTATGTTCATATGCCTTTCTCAATAACTATAGAAATTGGGAATATGAGATGGGTTGATTCTTTGTGATACGAGTCACAAAGGCCCAACTCAAGCTCAAGAAAGTGATGGGCTCAAATTACCACAAGGCCTAATAACAAGGTCAAAGGCCAGACAAATGCATATGAAACTGAATGGAACCATTCAAGACTTCATTAGCAAAGCCTTAGACGTGTATACAAAGGAAAAAGAAAATCAATATTCACTTTCTTGTTTTCAAGAAAATCAAGAAACCGAATCTTGGTCCAATTTTGTTGTTTTGAGCGATTTCAAGAATCAAGAAAATCAAGATTTCAAATCTTGGAAATATTGGTCCAAGAAACCGAATCTTGCAGTTAAGGCCCATTGGATCTCAGTTACGAGCATCAACGAACCAATTTTAGGAGAGAACAGATTACAAGCCCAAGTTATTGAAGATACGGCACTTAGTTGAAAATCAGGTCAAATTGTCAAAGTGGCCCAATTTGTAAAATTTTAATTCTTTAAATACTTAGTTTTAATTTTTATACTTTATGATTTAATTCCTATGTAAAAATTCAGCCCAAGTAGCTCATTAAAAAGCCTTGGCCGAATTTCCCCTTTTAAATTATTAATTAGGTTTTTTTTAGTTTCCTAATAAGATTAGGAAAATAGTTAGAAGGCCTATAAATAGGCTTGGCCGGCCACCTTATGAAGATACATTACATTACATTAAATTTTCAGATTTGTCTTTGAGTGAAAATTCTCTTTGAGCTCTCCAAGAATTTTCTCTTGAGTTTTCCTTAGAAGTAGTTTTAACAATCTTTTTTATTGTGGGAGCCATCTTCAGCCTTCTTCTTTCCATTGTTCTTTATTGGAGGGGAGATTAGAGTCGTTTGAAGGGATTTGTGAAATCTTTCAGGGTTTCAAGGCTTCTTTATCTTTTATTTTCTTGCTGTTCATTTTCCTTTTAATTCTTATCTGGGGTCGATTTCATCATCTAACTTATTTACGATTTCTTGTTGCGTTTCCATCTTTCTTCAACATTAAAGAGGCTGATCAGCATTCTTTTGGCAGTAAGAACCATTCGCTCATTCATCTTTTCTATTGATCTTGTCGACTTTTCATCTCAATTCTGATTAAATTCAGTTTGCTGGAATTTAGAGTTTGATTTGCTGTTTTGGAATTTAATCTTTTCAGATTCAGCTTGGAAAGTTCATAAACATCCTTGATTATCAAAGATCATTCTTAATCCATAATTTCCCTCTTTCTTGTTGCACGATTCCTCATTCTAATTCAATTTTTGTTTTTTTTTGTGATCTGCTGAATTAATTTTTTGTTTTGGTTCAATTGATAGAATCGGCTGAATTCGTGACTTCTTTGAAGCTTATTCACGAGTTCTTGACTTCCGAATTCCTTAATAATAAGTGTTTTGATTCTTGGTTTATTTTCTGCTATTTTAGGGTTCTTTGATTTCAAATCTGGGAATTCTAATAGTTAATCTTTCTACTTCGTTTTAGATCTGATCGTCTAGAGTTTTAGTAGGAGTTTCACGTGACTTGACAACTCGATCTCGGTCCGTTCGCAACCCTCTATCACTTTGTCTAAATCAGAAGTTTTAATCTGATTGTACAATTTTGCAATTAACAAGGTTCATGTAAAAAATATACAGTCAATCCGGATCAATACATAAGTTTGAATATTGACTAGTTTCAAGCTTTTTGGCTCTAATGTAACATTATTTACTTTCATCCAGAATTAGCATCACCTTTGTTATAGCACTTTTGGTTCTTTCAATCAAGACTGTGGCTTTGTACATTGGGATTTCTCATAAAAGTATATTGCTAACATATTTTATGCCGTTGGCATAGCGATTGTTATGTAAATTAAAGTCTTTCAATCAATTAACATTTTGTTTCATTATGTTGTACAATTATTTCTTTTAACAATACTTGGGAAACCAACTTCATTTCTCATCTCGTTTGTTCTTGCATTTAGAAGTCCTTTATTTTCTAATTTTGTCTCTATTAGTTGTTTTGTTTCATTCAATGCCACTACCATGTAAATAATATGTAAATAATACTATAGTGATTTTGTCTCTTATTCATTTAATCTTTTTGCTTTATTCATTAATTTGGGTAGTATGAAAGCACTTCTTTCTTCTTGATCTAGTCCATGGGATGAAACCTCAGTGATTTCAGTTGAACTTGGTGAAGTAGGTTGAGGAGGAGGACCAAACACAGAGCTGTCTTCCACTGTAAAATCAGTACAACTAGACATGTTCATTGCACTACTGGTCTCACTTTTGTAAGAAACCAGTTCATGTTTTTTACCTCTTCTGCTTCTCTTCCATTGAAACACTCGGAAAACTAACCAATTTGGTCTACACATTTCACTCTTGGATATTTGCAAACATGGAAAACCCATTGCTAAGATTATGGTTCTAATCAATATTTGGGGTTACTTGCAACTTATATTAATTACCTGAGTTGAATCAAGAGTTGGCACTAAGTCAACTCCCTTGTATAGGAATTCTTGTTGCTTGGGATTCAATAAATTTAAATAACATAAATTAATATATATTAATGTCAATTTATCTTATCATTTATTTATTATTATTTTTATTGAAACATTGAATTGGATCCTTACAAAAGAAGTATTCAATAGGCTCATTTGAATTGCCTAATCAAACAACTCCATTTTAAGCACTCCTTAATTGCATTTGTAAGTACCTCTTATTACTTACATGTTTTTAATTTAATACAACATTTTTTTGAGATAAATTCATGTTAGTGATTTGAAATAAGGCATAATATCTTACATATCTCCTTGTGATATTACTATTTTAGGTTAAATGTGTTCATTTAATTATATAAGTAACAGGTTTCTTATTTTTTTAAGATATAAATAAACAAACATAAATAGTAATAAACAGATTTTAAAAAAAATTAAACAAAAATGCAAAGAAATGGAGAGAGCAAAAAGAAGAGAGAAAAACAATGGACAACCAAAGTATAGTATTACTTAAATTAATTACCTAATCTTGATTTCGGATTTGGTAGTGTCTAGTTTGGTCCCTCCACACAAACCTTGGGTCATTCTTGCCCCTGCATTCAAGTTATAATACACGTAAGAGAATCTATACAACAATATGGGTAAGTAACTTTTATGGTTTTAGGTAATAAAGAAACTAATGCACATTGTTGAACTTCATAAGTTTCATAAGGAATTCCACAGTTTGGCTAGCACAGATGACGCTCATTTGTTCTTCTTGAACGAATCATTGGCAGATATATTGGGCTGACTTAGATGCAATTGTGCTCTTGCTGATACTCTTTTATGAGACTTGGCTTTGTCTAGCTTTATCTCAGACTTTTATTTTACCTTTCTGGTTTGACTCATCGAAAGATAACCATGTAAGCAAATATGAGGATTGGTGACTACCTTTTGTGGACTTTCAAGTACATTGACACAAAGGTGGATTCTTACCTTGATGCTTTCATTCCACATTGGACTTAACACATATAACACCCCAAATCCGGTCTAAACGTTATGACCGAATCTCACGATGTCACATTTAACACCCCTTACCCGTATTCGATGCCGGAATAGGGTACGAGGCATTACCAGAACACAAACACTTATAAACATGTTAAACCGAGTTATAAAGTTTCATTCAAATTTTTAACATGCTTCTATAAATCTTCACGTTATAACTTCAAAATACTATATTTGTAACAAATAGGGTTTCTGGGACCCAGTAAATACTCATGTAATTCAATACTTCATTTCCATTTCATTTAATTCACGATTCTAAAGTTCAGGATTCAATTCAATTTATCAATCCAATATACATTTCAATACCACAATAATTCATTTAATTCAAATCATATCATTTGCAATTTCCATTTAATTCACGTAAAATTCAATTTCATTAAGTTCAATACTAATACATATTTATCGTTTAACTTAACGTCCCCTTTTTGCATCATTTTACACTTCAAGCATAAACCTAGTATTTCATTTCCTTTCCACTCCCGTTTCCTATACATATCACACAAGATATAAACATTACACTCAACCATAGTCGCAAGCTAGTCTTTTTGAAGACTAACCACATGATAAACCATTTTAATAAAGATTACAAACTTTAAACCTTACCACCCTTTTATGATCACAAGCATATTTCCATCTAGATATTTACTATCTCAATGCATAATTTTATAAATTTAATGTTGCGTAATCCAGCCACAACTTGGCCAAAGCCTAAGCATACACACCAAACATGCTAGCCAAATAAACATATAGTATAAGCATTATAAGCATGGATAAACACCACATTTATTCATGTATCAAACTTATCAACATGGGTTAATTCATAAGCCATTTCTGACATTGCTACATACCAAATCATATACCAAGTATACCACATACACATACTATGAAACTTTATTTTCTCACATGAACTTTAACTATAACTAATAATGCACAATTATAAACATCATTTCTTTTCAATCGTTTATCGATTATAATCGAGCATATGACCAATTATACACAAATCATTCATATGTTCTTCCAATTTTCCTCCTCCTCCTCTCCATTCCACATCCTTAATGTGTATAACACACTTAAACAGTATTAACTACAATTTAACTATTCACTCACATGTATATTCAAAGCTGCCTATTCGAGTTAGAGGCACTAAATTATTTTTACCTAGAGCTACAGAACTCAAAATTAAGATTCGTAAAATTTTCCTGAAACGAGATTCACATATCTTCTTACCATAAAATTTTCAGAATTTTTGGTAAGCCAAATAGTAAAGTTTATTCTTTAAAGTTTCCCCTATTTCACTGCTCGACAGTTCTGACCTCTCTTCACTAAAAATTAATTATCTCATTGTACAGAATTCGGATATTGCTTTCATTTGTTTCTATTGAAAATAGATTCACTGAGGATTCTAAACATATAAACTTTATATCATAATTATTTTTGTACAATTTTTGAAAATTTTCCAAATTCAGAACAGGGGATTCTGAACTGATTCTGACTCTGTCTAACTAAACTTCAAATATATCAAAATATGTAACTCTTTTGCTTGCTGTGTTTCTTTTATGTGAAAATAGACTCATTCAACAATTAACCATTTTACCCAAAATTGAGATTAGTCGAATGTTCATAGTATCTGAAACATCCCATTTGTGCAACAATCTCACATTAAATCCTTATAGTTTTATTAATTTAACAATTTAGTCCCTAATCGATAAATTCATCAAAATTTACTTAACAAAATACTTTTAATTATCAATCAACATTCCAAATTCATCATTTAACATAAAAAATCACAATATTCATCAATGGAAACATTTAAAATATTTAACGGTTTCAAAATCGAAGGTACGGACTAACTAGACCTAGTTGCAACGACCTTAAAAACTTAACCGAAGCTTGAAGCTTCTCCATTTCTTTCTTTCCATGGCCATTCGGTGTTAAAGAAGATGATGACTTATGTTTGAATTTTATTAACCTTTTTTTATTCATTATTTTATCTTTATCATATAATAATAACATATAAAACATTATAATAAAAAGAAATTTAAGCATCTAACCGTCCCATTATCTTTAGGATGGATAATTTACTCAATAAGTTCATCTAATTATAATTCTTTAATCAATTAATACCTTTAAATTAATAGCGGTTGACTTTTTCAAATTTTACGATTTAGTCCTTTTTGCTTAATTAACTATCGAAACGTTAAAATTTTTCAACGGAACTTTAATACCACCTCAATGAAACTCTTTAAATATTTATAAAAATATTTAGGGCTTGATTTATAGAAATGAGGTCCCAATACCTCATTTTCTAAAACCACCTGACCTTTAGGTCTTACCACTTAAACTTTGTAAATCGCTTATATACCAAAATTTACTATATCAAAACCCTTTTTAAAACCATATTTGACTCGTAAATATTAAATAGTAATGTTTACAAACTTATTTGTCAGATTTGATGGCCCGGAACCACTAATTCTGACACCACTAAAAAATGAGTTGTTACAACTCTGCCCCCTTATGAAAATTTTATCCTTGAAAATTTTCACTTGATAGAAGTCATCACATCAAATCTTTCTGTCATATTCTTAATGTTAATCCACAGATAAATCATTTATAACTCACCTTGATTCAGAACTCGCATCAGAATTCATACTAAAACTTGATACCTATATCTGAACTTAACTAAGCAGCTATGGTGTTCTCCCGTCATCACTTATCATTAGTAGTATAAGTACCGAGAAATTTCCAATAATCATATGTCGAATCATAATTGAGAAACTCTAATTATCAAACTTTGACTTATGCATCTAACATGTTTGCATCTATAACTTTCAACTGATATTTGTTCCCCTTTTCCTGGAAAGCGTCAAACAATATCATTTTACACAAGTGCGATAGCTTCAACAATCGAGACGACTTTAACCCATAATAACATTTCCCGATTAGAACTGATCTAATAGATGTTTTTCTATATCATGTCTTTTAGAATATAAATTCTTCATTCAGACTGTCCATTTATTTACCCGTGAATGCACAAAATTTATTCCCGAACCAGAGGATAAACTCAAATGCGTATAACGCAATTAACTTTTCAAATGAATAACCCACTCTGATTAAAACAATTGATTTAATTTTATCAATTGAATAATAAATTTTTAGAATAACTCTTTCTTCTTGTTGCCGATATAATCTAGATCTACCGTCTATCAGAATTCCTTTAGAATACCAATTAAAGATATTTACAAAATGTATTAACTCAAACGAAACATAACATCTCATTTTAACTCATTGACATAAATCAAGATTACCTAAGGAATGAGAACCAATATATAAGTTTAAGCTCGATCTTCCACTGTCTACACTTTCTTCGATGCCTAACCCTTCACAAAAGCTAGAAAGGGAATAGAATAAAGTTATTTCAATTATTAACATCGAAGATTTGAACCATATCGGAGTCACAACCATTAGATAGATTAAAACCATAGTGCTATAATAAGACTGAGATCTCGACCGTATAGATAGATAATACCCCAACCAACAATAGTGCATTTGAAACAAAAGAGAAAAATTGAATATAGTTCCAGTAACAACCAGTGCAGAAGCACAACCTCTAAAAACCTGAGATCTGTATCATCGTGCTCCCAGGATCAAACTAGAAACTATAACCGTAATAAATATAATTATCTCTGGCCAAAGAATATCCTTTATAGATGAACCATGTTTGATAAATTAAACAAAAAGAATGATAAGAAAACTGAGATAATGAAATCCAATATGTGAAGCTATACTAAATTTTTGAAAATACAACCTATATTAAATGACAAAGAGCTCGACGATTCCTCAGAGAAAATCTAGAAGAAAAACACCACTCATACGCACTAGAATCAGTTGTGACAGAGAAAATATAATTTGCATATTTATAAAGCAGAACAACAACTAGTAGGAACAAAATAATAGCATCATATGAGTTTTAACATCAAATTTTCTACCAAACATAATGGAATAGAATGCCAAAGAAAGATAGACTAATGCCGATCATAAACCAACCAGCCTAATAATACTTTCGTCTAACATTATGATTAGCTAGCATTGTCATATGATAAGAATCACATCTGAAGATGAACAATTGCTTATCTCTGAAAATAAAAGAACATAAAGAATACCCCGAAGAGTCCTTCATAAGATACTAGACTATAACCGTTGCATTCAAATATCTTTGCAATTCAAACATTATTCCACTGACTACTATAGTAATCAATAATCCCACATTATCCCATTCACTAAAGAAATCAATTCAGAATAAATTTTAGTTAACCCATTCTTTAGATACCATACCTGAATAAGTCGATTAATCAAGATTAAATTTTTCTTTAATAGCGACATTGCGTAATCCGAATGATCTTTAGAAAAATCTGATATCATTTTTAGAACCTTCTTTACTTGCTAACCCATTCTCAACTCTGACTGCATTATTAATTATTCAGCCACTGAACTCTTCGGTTTCACACTTGTGAGCTTAATCAATCTAAATCTTATTCAGCAACAGACTAAATTGTAGCTCTAATACCAATAAATGTAACACCCCTAACCCGTATCTGTCACCGGAATAGGGTTATGGAGCATTACCAGAGTTTACATTTTAAAACTATGAAAAAATTTTAAAAACATTTAATTCGTATCATCAATCACAGTAAAACCAAACAATAACATACGTATTGTCCCTTATACGAGCCCTCGAGGCCCTAAAAACACATTAGAAACAAGTCAGGACTAAATTGAAAACATATAACATTTTTTGAGAAAAAGATGAAAATTTACAAACTGCAGGGGTCACATATAACATATAACATTATAAGAACATTATAAGTACAGATTGTACTCCTAATAGGGAAACAATACTTAATAGTTACATTGTAGTGACAAAACAGATTTAACTATACTAAAATGACTATACAAAAATGATCATACATTCTAAATATAAAATGCAGTCTAAATGCACAACACACCCTCAAACCTAAGGGATGCATTGTCCTCAATGCATGATTAGATATATAAGAGAACAATCAAAAGGGAAATTTGTAGAACAAATGCCATAAAAAAAACAAATGAAATGTAAGATGCATAAAAGAAATATAAAACTTAGTTGGCTTGAACTAAAATGTAGATACTTCAGTTTGCCCAATGAGTGGATTTTCAGGCACTAACTTTATACTGCCATTTCCTCTTTTTGGGGTTTATCTCTTCCTCCTCCTTATTTGTTTCCATGAGCTCATTAATCAAATGATCAATGTCACAGTCCTATGCAGTTATGGAAGCTGGTGGCGAAGGTGGAAAATGGCCCTTACCTTTGGTGGTGGCAGTAGTGGTCGTGTCATATTTTTCTTCTTCTTCATCCTTTAGGGATGTCATCTTTTTGGGCTCTTCAACAGCATGTTGAGTAGGCTCCTCAATAGCAGTTTGAGTGGGCTCTTCGGCAACATCAGATAATGGGAGCAAAGTGGCAGGGAAGATAGGAGAGTTTGGCATTCGCTTTGTAAAATTCTTTTACAAAGATCTCCTGAGAGCCAAATCTCTACTTCTCATATAGGTCCAATATTGAGCTTGCTGCAGCTGGGCCTAGACCATCTCTTCAGCTAGGTGAAATTACAAAATTTCAAAACGGGACATCCTCTACTCCAACTGCTTTAAGGAGTGCAATATTTACTATTCGAGGGAGCTATGAGAAACTGAAGGTACTGCAGTAGGAGAATGCACACCAGTGGAAGTGGTTGTCTGACCATGCTGAGTTGTGCTGTCAGCATCAATTCCTTGAATCTTGCCAAAGATGGTCCTGGATAGTCCACCCTTGTTAGGGGCGATATGCTCGTCCTCATTGATAGGGAATTGGGCGGTTTGACATAGAGCAGTAATAAGTAAGTAAAAATGAGTTATCGTCTCCACAGGGGCTATGTATGCTAATCGATTATTTGTAAAATTATAAATTCACAATTTGGTATAAAAACAAAATAATTTGAATGGTGATGTTTAGACCGAGTGAAATTAACTAGATGCAAAGAGTGATCCTTAATGCAATTTTGATCTAGATGCAATTTAACTAAATATATAAATGAATGAATTTAGCAACAAAAACAATCAACATTAAATGGGTTAGGATAATTATATTAATAAATTCAATTTGCTTTATCATGCTTAACAATGTTCAGAAGTACTTCCATGGAAACTTGATCTTTCATGAGTTTGGAAACCAAATTAAGTCCTTTTGAAGCATTTTACTTAGTTAAATATGCATTTAACTGATCATATTAAACTAAGGGTTTCTTAATATTTATGCAAGGTCATAGGGACATTTACGTTTGCAACAATTTAGTCACATAAACATAAAAACTATGCAAGATAATAGAGCTAACTAAAGATATTATGAACCTTAACTTAGTCGGGTTTAATGATATAAATTGAGCATTGCACTTTTCAATTATGTGTCTACTAGCCGTCGTCTGGTTAGGATCGCTCAGCTAATCGGAATGCACCCAATCACGTATGAATAAAATGCATCATGATATTAATTGAAAACATGATTGACTGAGTCACAAACATGTTAAACATGAATAAAATAAATCTTATTGAATTAACATAATCATCCTAGAAAGTAGGATTTAAAATACCATAGTTGATATAAAAAACAATAAACTCAAAGAAAACATAATTAAAATAAATACCAAGAGGAAAGAGTAAACTCAATTCAGTTCAGCAACCTTTCAGATCTATTCTGATTGATGTGCTCCACTGTTCTGCTCGATGCTTCTTTTGCTAAGGAGTTCCTAAGGTGGTCGGCCAAAGAATTTCTTTGACAAAGCTTTTGTTGGCTAAAGAATGAAAAGGGGGATGGGCGACTATGCAATGGGGAGGAAAAGGGAAATGGAATGTAGAAAAAAATGCTAATGAGAGAAGAGGAATGAGATATGAGGGATGATTTGAAAAGTGATAGGTGCATGGTATTTATAGGTGAAGGTAAGGGGTAGAGTTTGCCAAAAGTAGAATTTGAATTCCTTCCTTTTCTATCACACATGGCCGGCCATATTTCAAGGAGAAGGGGATGACTTAGTCTCCTCATTTTGAATTCAAACCAAGGCTATTAATAGCCATATGGTGGATGGTTTCAAAATCAAAGTTGTTAGGTTGATTTCTGATTATTTTCCAACTATAAGGACCTTCAATTAAATACCCCAAAGCTTGCTTTTGGGCAACCATCTACTTGTGCCGAAACTGGGCTTTAATTCCCTCTTGTTGGATGGCTTCTTAGTCCAATAATTTAGCAGACATGTCCATCTTTTAGCATATCTTTTAATGGGTCAAATTATCAACCTCATGACCCAAGTTGCATGGTCTTGCCATCCACATAAATTGATTTGTGCATGTCCATGTTTCATTCACATTAATCACATCTTCAATGGTCCTCCTACATAGTGAAAAATCACATATTAATAAATTAACATGAAATAATATAAAATATGTACAAAAATCATATAATTAAACACAATTTCACATACTTTATAAATTTAAGCCCAATATTACTAATTAAGTAAAATTCACTTATTTTATTAACAATTACTCAAGATAAACATATTTTTTAAGTAAAAAGTTGGTAAAAATATATAGAAAAACCCTATAAAATGTTGAGTTTACACAACCCCAAACTGAAACCATTGCTCGTCCCGAGTAATGTTCATGCACATCACAACTTTTGCTAAGGAAATTTTGCAAACTTATACAGTAGCATCAATCTTCACACATAATCATGCTAAAAAATGCTTTTTATTGATAAGTAGCTCGAATGCAATTATTATTTCCAAGGTTTATACTAAGTACATCCTCATGTCAACATGCATCATAGTTTGCATGCATTTTCAAAGTCATACATAACATTCACCAGTCAATATGCTTTCGTTATCAACTAAACATAGCAATCCCATTGTTTAATCAGTGGTTTTCATAAGTTGAGCTTAGTAATTCCTCTCTACTAATGTAGTCGGTATAAGCATCCAATCAATAGGTCTTTAATTAGGTTGTAATAGGGCTAAGCTAAAGGTAGGGATTAAGAGAAGTGAATTTTGAGGCTCAATCATCTTAACCTTAACTTGTCTTGGATCTTTCTATGTCACAGCCTTCATAAATTTAGGTCTTTAGAACACCCCCAAACTTATTTCGAGCTCATGCTCAACTTTTATCTTTTTCAAACTTTGGGCAAAAATTTCTTTCCTTTTTATTCTTTTGAAAAAACTTGCCTTTATTCATTCTTTCTTTTTTTTAAACATAGGAAGAGCATGTACATCTTTTCATATTTTACCTGAAACTTTGACCATCAAGACAAATTTATTTAAGATAGGTGCTAAAGAATTGGATAAAATTAAAAAGATCGTAATGTGGCTTATGATGTAGGTATTTTGCAATAAACAGGCCATTAAGCTCAAAAATGAAGTTTCAAGGGTTAATTTAATAAGGTTGGCTTGAAAGGCTCAAACGATCCAAAGAAGGTGTGCCTATATCATATGAGATTCTTATACCTCCTAGGATACTATCTCAAGAAAGTTTCTAAGTCAATTCTAAAGATTTAAACCTACATACATGTCTATTTCTAAGGAAATCAAATTTTCATGAAAAATACTACATAAGACTAAAGATCATACAAGCATTTCATCACTCAAGATAACATACGAATAACTTAGATAAAATCAAAAGTTATGCTTGCACTTGATCAAAAATTCTTTTTGAACATTCATTTATTTCAGCATAATTTAGTAAAAGGATTGAAACATACCCCCTTTAAAAAGAAGCAATCTCCTCATTGCGAAAACAAAGTAATGAATGAAAACTGAACACCAGGTAAGAATGCAAGAAAAGAGAGGTGAGTCATAAAGATTGCTTAAGTACCAAGTCTTTCTCCACAGTCCAATCCTAGACATGTTCATTCCCATTACCACATCACTTTATTTTTTTATTGAAGAGGCATTGAGCTTATTTATTCATGCTTATTGTTTATTATGCGAAAGAAAAAAATTCTAACTAGGAAATAAAAATAAACACCTAAAAAGAGATAAAAAAATAAAGACAAGAAATTCCCCATTTTATTTCTTTGACTTATCCTCTTTGTCTTCCTCCTTTGATGTTTCATCCTCGCTTGCATTCTCATTTTCCTTCCACGTCTCGAAGATATAATATGGGAATTTAGGAACAAAATTGTTAAAGATGTTTCTAAAAGTATTTCTTAAAGAATCATCTCTAATCTTTGCATACTTCCAATAGGCCTGTTGTTGGTTATGCATAAATTTCATCATATCCATCATAATTGACAATTTCGATTTCTTCACAGTATTTGAAGAAGTGGGCCCGTTTTTAGTACTATTAGAAATAGTGGTTTTTGGACCATAATTCTGATGATTAATTTGTTATTTTAATACTTATTTAATGTCTACGGGATTATGGTAAGGTCGAATTAAAAATTTGTTAAGAAATTTTGAAGTTTACTTAGTTAATTAAGAAAAAAGGACTAAATCGTAAAAGGTGTAAAAGTTGAGTTCTATTAGTTAAAGGGGTCTAATGGCTCTGAAACCTTAAGCTAAAGGACTTGAATGGTAAATAAACCAATTAAATGAGATAGTGGATGTGCATGGAAAGGTTTTAATGAAATTATGATAGTTTTTAAAAGTTAAAATGGTAATTAAACAAATTAAACTTAAACTAAATGAAAGAAAATTTTCTTCATCTTTCTCAGTTAACCTCAACACCAAAAATTGAAGAAGAAAACACTCTTTTTAGGTTTTGAAGATTTGATCAAGCTTGCTTCTTGCATGTAAGTGATTCTGAGTCCCGTTTTTAATGATTTTTATATTTTTAAGTTTGTTTTAGCTTAATCTAGATAGCCCAGAGGTTAACTTACAAAACTATTAAAGGTTGAGGGACTTACCATGAATGCTTTTGAATTATTTTTTATGTTAATTAATGGATTCTGAATCTTTGTTGAAAAGTATACAAGTTTTGTCAAGTGATTTTTGATGAATTTTAGAATTAGGGATAAAATTGTTAAAGGTGTAAATCTATAGGTTTTATTGTGAAATGATGGAAAATATGGGTGGTGTCAAGGTCCCTTGCATCTATGGTTAAAATGGATTTAGGTTAAAATGGTTAGATTTTAAGTTATGAGCTTAAGGACTAAATTGTGAAAAGTTAAAATGTTAGGAGCAAATTTGTATTTTTTCATAAACATGAATTATGGATTAAATTGAATTCTAGAACTACTTGATTGATTGAAACTATCTATATAGATCAAGATAAACCACGTTAGGACTTAGATTGAGGAAAAGCTACAGCCTCAGATTAGCTCAATCTTACTTCTACGCCGTAATTATTGAGGTAAGTTCGTATGATCAGTAATTGTGTTAATGTTATTTAAATTGAATATTTACTATGTTATCTTTAATGTAAATGGATCGATATATTAACGTATCAATGCTATGTTGAATTGACAGATATTAGGTCCCGGTTGAACCTTAAGAATTCTTAGGATACGAATGACATGTCATTAGGGATTTCATGTTTTGAGTGTTGGTCTTGAATGTCCTATCGATGGCTGAGGTCTTGTATTTGTTGTGGATTCTCTATAGCTCGTGTGAGCAGCATCATGTATCTTACATTCCAACCCACAGCTCATGTGAGTAGGCCCATTTCATATCTTGTGTGAGCATTGATGTAAAGGAAAGGTTACGATTATATGTAAAGGCACACTTCGTGTGAGCTTTCCCGTATATTCGATGTAATTCTAGATGGTTCAGTGGGTAAGAAAAGGAAAAAGAATTGGTAAGTATGCAAATGCAATGAATCATTACATTATGGTAACATTGATGATGTAAAATGTTATGTTTATACATGGTAAACCACATATCTTATGACTGATTTTACATATATCATGAACAAGTATAAGAACTTGTGAGTTTGATGGTGTATATAGGCTCAAACTAAGCATATGGCATTGTTTTTGGTTTATACTTATTCTATGAATTGTATTATAGAAATGGTAAGTTATGATTAAGGTTTATACGGTCTTACTAAGCACTCGTTACTTACGTAGTTTCTTTCCTTTGTTTTATAAATTATCAAAAGCTTGATTGGTTTGGAAACTCATCGAAGATCTATCACACTATCTAGTAGTTAATTCGGTAGTTTTTAAGTATTTTGGACAAGGTTTATAATGACATGTATAGGGTGATTTGTAATGGTGTTTTGATGAATGTGTAGATGTTATTTTGGCATGTATCAGCTTTGGAAAACTACGTTGGTTTGGTGCACTTTGAAGCCTTTCCAAGTTATATCATTTTGGGTACTTTAATATGCTTGTTATTATGGTCCTTTTTGGTATGTTGATGTTGTCTTGAGAATGGTCTATTGTGTCATGTTTGGTGCCTTTTGGACTAGGTTTGTATGCATGAAATGAAGCATATGGACATGTTTAGGTAAGTGATGTTTGGATGCAAATTGTGGTGCCTTTGAATGGTGATTTAGTCCCTTGAAAGTGTGCACAAATGGATTGGTTAGTAAGGAATGGTTTGGTTATGAAATGACTTGATTTTAGGTGAATTTTGGGTTCATACGGTCAAAGACACAGGCTATCACACGACCATGCGAGCTATATAGCCTGGCGAGACGGTCGTGTGTCATCTGAGGCTGTTCTTAGGGTTTAAGTCAGTGAGTTACATGGCCTAGCACACGGGCGTGTGGGGCAACTTAGAGAGTTACATGGCATGGCATACGGATGTGTGACATGGCCATATGACCCTACTCAGTGAGTTACACGGGTGAGGACACGGGCTGAGACATAGTCGTGTGTCCCTTATTCGAAAGTTACACAGCCTGGGGTGATTAATCTGGTACGTGTATGATATGAACGGAACTTGTCCAATTTCTTTTTGAGTAAATACTTAAAGAAAAACTTTAGCAAAGAGTTCTTTTTAAGTTACCTTATAATTAATTTGGGCTCCTGTCAAAGTTCGGCTTGCATAATAGATAGGGTGAAACACTTTGTTCCTTATTTGGCCCATCACATCACCAACAGCGAAATCGATTGCATCATGCATCAACTCAAAATGTGAGTTCCAATAAGGTGTAACAATTATTGGGGCTGAAGTTAACAGATTTTTTAATTTTTCAAAAGCTTCTAAACATGCTTTGTTAAAATAAAAAACAATATCTTTTTCTAAAAGCATACATAAAGGTTTAGAAACTTTTGAACAATCCTTCATACATCTACGATAAAAATCGGCATGGCCTAAGAAACTTCTAACTCTTTTAACACTAACTGGAGGTGGTAATTTTTCAATTATGTCCACCTTTGCTTTATCCCCTTCAATTCCATTCTTTGAAATCTTATGTTCTAAGACAATTTCCTCTTTAACCATAAAGTGGCATTTCTCCCATTTAAGGACAAGATTTGTCTCCTCGCATCATTTAAGTACTTTAGCCAAATTATTCAAAAAAACCCATAAGTGTTACCAAAAATAGAAAAATCATCCATGAAAACCTCAATAAAATTTTCAACCATATCAGTGAAAATTGCCATGATAGAGGGTTGCGCGCGAACCAAGATCAAGTTGTCAAGTCACGGAAAAGTCCAACAAGAGCTATAAACACTTGGGCTGAAACGGAAACAGAAAATAGAAAATTAACCTCAAAGACCAAGAAACCCAAATCGAGATAGAAAATAGAATACTTGGGCGGCAAGAAATCTGGAAAATATGAATAAAATGACGTTTCTTGATGCCAAAGAATATTGCAAAACAGATCCTTGAAGCTTGGAATGGCTGGAAACGCACAAGAATAATTAAATGAAGTTAATCCACAAATCGGCAAAAACAAAAACAATTAAAGAATGACAAACAACAGGAAAGATGAATAAAGTCCTAAAAAGCCTTGAAACCAAGAAAGATTTCACAACTCCCTTCAAACGGCTCTAATCTCCCCTCCAATGTAGAACAATGGCAATAAGAAGGCTAAATATGGCTCCCACAATCAAAAAGATTGTTAAAACTACTTCTAAAGAAAACTCAAGAGAGAATTCGTGGAAAAAACTCAAAGAGAATTTTTCACTTAATAAAATATGATTTCAATGTATCATGTATAAGAGTGGCCGGCCAAGCCATATATATAGGCCTCCTAACTACTTTCCTATCCCTACTAGGAAAACTAAAAAAACCCTAATTGTTGCCTTTCCAGGGAATTTCGTCCAAGGCCTTTAAATGGGCCTCTTGGACTGAATTCTTACATAGAAATTTATTCATAAAGTCTAAAAATTAAAACTAAGTATTTAAAGAATTAAAATTTTACAAATTGGGCCACTTTGAAAATTTGGCCTGATTTTCAACTAAGTCCAATTTAAACTTCTTTGTTGGGCTTGGAACATTTTATTGGGTCGTATCTTCAAGAACTTGGGCTTGTAATCCGTTCTCTCCCAAAATTGGTTCGTTGATGCTCGTAACTAAGATCCAATACGCCTTAGCTGCAAGATTCAGTTTCTTGGACCAAGATTTTCAAGATTTGAAATCTTGATTTTCTTAATTCTTGAAATCGCTCAAAACAACAAAATTGGACCAAGATTCTGTTTCTAAGGCCTTGCTAATGAAGCCTTGAACGGTTCCATTTAGTTTCATGCGTATTTGCCTAGCCTTTGATCTCGTTATTGGGCCTTGCGGTAATTTGAGCCCATCACATTGTTGAGCTTGAGTTGGGCCTTTTTGACTCGTATCATTCCCCCCTTCCTCAAAAAGATTCGTCCTCGAATCTAAAAAATCAACGACTTGACCAATTCTAGACATCTTTTTTTTTGGAATACCTGCAAAACAAACACTCAACACTCAAAAATTAACAAACCTCACTGTTAATCACTCAAAAAGGAAAATCAAATTCTCAAAGAGGTAGAATTCAGTCTTGTGAGTTCTTTAGTAGAGTCTATATCAATCAATTAGAAAATGTATGAACCGTAACTACCAAAGAATCTTAATTGCACTAGGAGTCTAAAAAGTGACGAGACACCAATTGATTTGTGTCGCACCGAGGAAGAATTGTGCACACTTTTAAATCCTCCTAACACAAGAAACAATAAGGTGTCAGATAGTGTAAAGGAAGAATAAAAGCAAAACAAATGAAAACCTACACCTAAGAATCAATAAAAATTGCTGACACCCGAAAACCCGAAAAAACTGCGGAGTAACTTGACAACTTCGTTCGAGGTGTTCCCGATCTCCAAAAATCAAAATATTTAAACTGGAATGTCCTTAAATATTGTACTAAACTCAACCCACTGAATATTTTTTTAATGTTTATTTAATTTCATCTTTTTCTATTTTTTTGACTTTTTCTACTGATTTTTTTGCGGGAGATATTTTTTAATACTCTATCATAGTGCCACAAATATGCATATAAAATTTCAGACCAATCGGACAACGTTTACCCACTCAAATGAATTTTTTTCCAAAAATTTTTCTGGGTAAAAACTGCTATATGTTGTTTTTTTAAAGGAAATCAATTTAGAAATCAACCAAGAACACCCAAAACGCCCAAAATCTGATACCAAATGATAGAGGGTTGTGCGCGGACCAAGATCGAGTTATCAAGTCACGGAAAAAGTCCTACAAAAACTATAGACACTTGGATCTGAAACGAAAATAGAAAACAAAAAATTAAACTTAAAAGACCAAGAAAACCAAATTGAAATAGAATGATACTTGGGCGACAAGAAAGGATGAATAAAGAACGTTTCTTGATGCGAAAGAATGTTACAAAACAGATCCTTGAAGCTTGGAATGGCTGGAAACGCAACAAGAACAATTAAACCAAGTTAATCAACAATTCGATACAAACAAAAATAATTTAAAAAGAACAAACAGCAAAAAAGATGGATAAAGTCCTAAGAAGCCTTGAAATCAAGAAAGATTTTACAACTCCCTTCAAACGGCTCTAATCTTCCCTCCAATGTAAAAACATGGCAAGAAGAAGGTTGAAGATGGCTCCCACAATCAAAAAGATTGTTAAAACTACTTCTAAAGAAAACTCAAGAGAGAATTTTTAGATAAACTCAAAGAGAGTTTTCACTCCACAAAAAAAATCTGAATTCAATGTGTAATTTCAAAAGGTGGCCGGCCAAGCCATATATATAGGCTATCTAACTACTTTCCTAGTGCTACTAGGAAAACTAAAAAAAACCCTAGTTGTTGATTTTAAAGGGAAATTCGGCCAAGGCCTTTAAATGGGCCTCTTGGACTGAATGTTTACATAAAAATTTATTCATAAAGTCTACAAATTAAAAACTAAGTATTTAAAGAATTAAAACTTAACAAATTGGGCCACTTTGACAATTTGGCTTAATTTTCAACTAAGTCTAGTTTAAACTTCTTGGTTGGGCTTGGAACATCTTATTGGGCCGTATCTTCAAGAACTTGGGCTTGTAAACTGTTCTCTCCTGAAATTGGTTAGTTGATGCTCATAACTGAGATCCAATGCGCCTTAGCTGCAAGATTCAGTTTCTTGGACCAAGATTTCCAAGATTTGAAATCTTGATTTTCTTGATTCTTGAAATCGCTCAAAACAGCAAAATTGGACCAAGATTCGGTTTCTTGATTTTCTTGAAAACAAGAAAGTGAATCTTGATTTTCTTTTTCCTTTGTATACGCATCTAAGGCCTTGCGAATGAAGTCTTGAACGGTTCCATTTAGTTTCGTACGCATTTGCCTGGCCTTTGACCACGTTATTAGGCCTTGTGGTAATTTGAGCCCATCACGTTCTTGAGCTTGAGTTGGGCCCTTGTGACTCGTATCATGCCATCATACATTGCTTAAATGTGTTAGGTGCATTACATAAGCCGAAACACATTCACCCAAAAGAAAATGTACCATACAGACAAGTAAAATTATTTTTATGCTGGTGTTCTAGGGCTACAACTATTTGGTTGTATCCCGAATATCCATCTAAAAAGTAGTAAAATTCATTACCGACCAATCAATCTAACATTTTATCCATAGAAGGCAATGAAAAATGATCCTTATGAGTGGCTTTGTTCAACTTTCTGTAGTCAATACAGGTTCTCCAACCTGTGACAGTTCTCATCGGGATTAACTCATTTTGTTCATTTTTGACAATTGTGATCCCACCTTTTTTTGGTATGCATTGTACCAGACTTACCCAAGAACTATCTGAGATGGGATAAATAATTCTCGCATCTAACCATTTGATCACCTCTTTCCGTACTACATCTTTCATGAGAGGGTTAAGTATCCTTTTCCCATCAATTTTATCTTTTTCAATTTCCTTTAAAATAATTTTATGCATACAAAAGGAAGGGATTATACCTCGTATGCCAGCTATTGTCCAACAAATTAATTTTAATTTTTTTAAAACAACAATCAATTTCTCCTCTTGATATTCTAGAAAGTCTGCTGAAACAATCACAAGCAAAGTAGAAATATTACCATGATAAATGTATTTTAAATGGCACAGAAGCACCTTTAGTTTGAGTTTAGGCGGTTCCTCGATTGACAACTTGGGTTGTGTAATTTCCCGAACTTCCAACTCTAGCGATTTGATTCGCAGTGGTTGAACATAACTCCTCGGATTGGCTTCCATCAAAACCATGTTTTCATTACCTTTTTCATCTTCGAAGGGTTTAGACCCTAAAGTGTTCTCCAATGGGTCTTCTTCAAAATTGCTCTCTTATTGCATAAAAACTAAGGTTTCTAATTCCTCTATTACTGAACATTCTTCTGACAGATCGGGAAATTTCATGGCCTTCAAAACGTTAAATGTTACCTTGTTGTCTTGAACTCGCATTGTGAGTTCTCCTTTTTTCACATCTATTAACATGCTTCCTATGTCTAGGAAATGTCTCCCAAGGATGATTGAAACTTCTTTATCTACTTTGAAATCCGATACAATGAAATCAACAAGAAAAATAAATTTATCAACTCTTACCAAGACATCCTCGATCTTTCCCTCGCGATATGCTAATGAATGATCCGCAAGTTGAAGTATCACAGTAGTGGGTCTTTCTTCACCTATTCCCAACAGTTTGAAAATAGGTTTGAGCATCAAGTTGATGCTTGCACTTAAGTCACACAAAGCATTACCGCAATATGATTCACTAATGTTGCAAGATATCGTAAAGCTTCTAGGGTCCTTCAGTTTCGGAGGTAACTTGATCTGTAAGAACGCACTACACTCATTCATCAAAGTGACAGTCTCATATTCACTAAGTCGTTTCTTCTTAGACAACATATCCTTCATAAACTTCACATAGTTGGGCATTTTCTCTAAAGCCTCCACTAATGGGATGTTGATGTGTAATTGCTTTAAAACATCCAAGAACTTCTTGAATTGTACCTCTTGTTTCTGCTTATTCTTCTAAATTCTTTGAGGATATGGAACTCTAAGTTGATATGGGAAACTTTTATGAGGCAAATCTACAAAAGTGGGTGTTAGATTTCTAGAATTCACTGGTTTAGGGTTTACCTCATCAGATTATTTAGCATCTGATTATTCTATTGTAGGGAGTTCAACTGTTGGTTGACCTCCCTTCTTTTCAGTAGGCCCATCTTCAACCAGAACCTCCTTAGGTTCCAAAATCTTATCACTTTGTAACTCGACTACCTTGCAATATTCCTCACCTAAATTTCTTGAATTTTATGTATCGCTTGGCAAGGCTCCTTGTGGTCTACTACGAAGCTCTGTAGCTAATTTACCCATCTGGTTCTCTAGATTTTTTAGTGTTACTGCTTGACTTTGGACCAAGGCATCATTTTCTGGCATGTACGCTTTCAACAAGTCCTCCAAACTATTTGGTGACTCAGCTTGAGGTGGTTTTGGGGCTTGTTGGTTAAACCCTTGGGTTTGGTTGGGTTTATGTTGCATCTGATTATTGTTCGGTCCATTTCTCTGGTTACTTTAGGAAAAGTTTGGATGATTTCGCCATCAAGGATGTAGAAGTTGGACTGTGGTCCTTGTCTACTTCTATTTTTATTTGGTTCTGTACATAATAAACTGATTCGGGATTTAAAGGGAAATTCTCAAAAGAATGACCATCCCCACAGTATATGCAAGAAACAACATCATATTGACTTGGTATTGAGTTGTAAAATTATTTAAACCATTAGTGGTAAATTGTTTTAACATAGAGGAAATAGAAGATACCAGAACAGAGAGTGAAGTTAGTGCATCCACTTGATGCACGCCGGCTACTCGTTTTCTTAAACTGCTCGATCTATCGGCCATTGGTAATTTTTGTTTGCGATCCTTTCGGTGATCTCATAAGCCTCGTTGTAAGACTTAGATAAGATTGCACCGTTTGTAGAAACATCTGCCATTAATCTTGTGTGCGTGTTGATACCGATATAAAACATCTCCAACTGGATACAATGAGGAGTCCCATGATGATGACACTTATAAAGTAATTCCTTGAATCTTTCCCATGCTTTATATAAAGACTCATCATCTAATTGTTGGAAAATAGTTATCTCATTATGCAACTTTGTGTTTTTTGTCAGTGGAAAATAATTAACCAAGAACCTTTCTACTAATTCTTTCCAAGTAGATATTGAACTTCGTAGCAATGAATTCATCCATGCTCGTGCTCGATCTCACAACAAGTACAAAAACAATTTTAACCTCAGTGCGTCTTCAGCCACACCTGCTAACTTAAATGAATCACTCACCTCCATGAATAATTGAAGGTGTAAGTGTGGATATTACGTGTGCATACCACTGAACTGACCCACCCTTTATAGCATTTGAAACATCACTAGTTTCAATTTGAATTGGGTTGCCTTGATATCCGGCCTTCTAATTCCCGAATTTAACTCATTGAAGAGTGGCATAGCGTATTGTTTGATGGCATGATCCTTATCATCAGCAGTAAGGATTGGGTTGTGCACTTGTTCGACTCCATTACCTTTTCCATCATTTTGATTTCCAAGTTCCATCTCGGTTTGCCTTTGAGTAGATCTCTCACGTCTTCTTTGTCTAAAAGTCTGCTCGATTTCAAGGTCCATAGGTAATAGATCAATGATTCAATCTATGCTCTTAAAACACTTGAGAATATATCACAAAAATAAAGAATAAAAAACTAAATTAGTAGAGTTAAAAATTAAATAAAAACCAAACTGTAAAAATAATTTCACAAAGAATGATTAAAGCAACAGTTCCCGGTAATGGTGCCAAAAACTTGTAACGTGGTTTGTGTAAATGTACATAGTCGTTCAAGTAATAAGTAAGTAAAAATGAGTTATCGTCTTCACAGGGACTGTGTATGTTAATCGATTATTTCTAAAATTATAAATTCACAATTTGGTATAAAAACACAACAATTTGAATGATGATGTTTAGACTAAGTGAAATTAACTAGATGCAAAGAGTGATCCCTAATGCAATTTTAATCTAGATGAAATTTACCTAAATGTATGAATGAATGGATTTAGCAACAAAAACAATCATCATTAAATGGGATAGGATAATTATATTAATAAATTCAATAATCTAAATTAAGTATTGCACTTTTCAATTATGAACCTCAACTTAGTCAGGTTTAATGATCTAAATTAAGTACTGCACTTTTCAATTATGTGTCTACTAGTCGTCGTCTAGTTAGGATCGCTTAGCTAATCTGAATGCACTCAATCATGTATTAATGAAAAGGGTGGATTTTACAGGTGAAGGTAAGGGGTAGAGTTTGCTAAAAATAGAATTTGAATTCCTTCTTTTTCTATCACACATGGCCAACCACATTTCAATAAGAAGGGGATGACTTAGACTCTTCATTTTTAATTCAAACCAAGGCAATTAATAGCCATAGGGTGGACGGTTTCAAAATCAAAATTGTTGGGCTAATTTCTGATTATTTTCCAACTGTAAGTATCTTCAATTAAATACCCAAAGCTTGCTTTTGGGCAGCCATCTACTTGTGCTAAAATTGGGCTTTAATTCCCCCTTGTCGGACGGTTTCTCAGTTGAATAATTTAGCAGACATGTTCATCTTTTAGCGCATCTCTTACTGGGTCAAATTATCAACCTCATGACCTAAGTTGCATGGTCTTATCATCCACATAAATTGATTTGTGCATGTCCATGTTTCATTCACATCAATCACATCTTCAATGCTCCTCTTACATAGTGAAAAATTACATATTAATAAATTAACATGAAATAATATAAAATATGTACAAAAATCATGTAATTAGGAACAATTTCACTCACATACTTTATAAATTCATGCCCAATATTACTAATTAAGTAAAATTCACTTATTTTAATAACAATTACTCAAGATAAATATATTTATTAAGTTAAAAGGTAGTAAAAATATATAGAAAAACCCTAAATAATTTTGAGTTTACAGAGTGTAGTAAAAGCATTCTCTCTTTTGAAATTGTTGTATTGTGCGTAGACGGCATAAGTAGGCTCCTCCGAAAATGATACCATATTTTCCCAATAGGCTTCAACAAAACCCACTCAACAGTATAACACTCTTGACTGGTCTTGACTGGAAACAATCTATTGTGTTCTCTCGATACATAAATAATCCAATACCTGGGCTAAACCCTTAGTAATGATACTGTCAGCAAACAGTATCTGGATAAAAGGGGAATCCAGATAATAGATATAGGCATAAAATTCTCGAACAATTTTCCCTAAAACGTTTTCGGGGTGCAAACAGAAATTATTCCACTCATCCTTTTCTACTACGGAGGACACATATTCATCGTATCCCATGTATGGTTCATCTTTAAATAAGAACCCTTGCTCAAAACAGAAAGGGTGCTTAACGATGTTGTTATTGTATCTCGTGGATTTAAGACTTTAAAGAATGTCTTTGGCTGAGCAGCACCAGCCCTTGATGGTTTAGCAGTTTGACGCAAGCCATTAGAGAAGACTGGAAGAAATCTTGGGGAATGTAGTGGAATAAAAGATAAGAGAGATTAAAGAGAAAGAGTAATAAAAATGAAAATTTTAGGAGAAACTTAAAGAGACATAAGCACTTGAGAAAAGGAAAATAAGGGAGTTAGTGATGACAATTTAGCAAAAATTAAACGTGCTAGGGAAGCTGCGTGACGTGGACGAGAAAATAAAGGAATAAAGAAGATTTTTGGGGGAAAAATGTGAAGTGCCATAATCATTAAACAAAAAGTTTAACTTCTCTTCCATGGGCTTGACAAGTAACAAAATTAACCAGAACTATAAAAAAAATCTCTCCTCTTGGACTTATCTACCCAATCATCCTCACGTTATCCATTTACCTAATTTGTTGCAATGCTACGACAAACTCCTCTTAATATAGAAATTGTTCAGTTCACATTCTTTATTTTGTCTCTAGAAATCATAGAAAACTATTCAAAAATAAGAAAAAAAATGGAAAAAATATTAAATGAGTATTAAAAATAATATTAAAGTAAACTAAGTAAGGAAAAGAGAGATAAAAGAAATTGTTATCTCAAACATCTCAGAGGTTAATAGAGTGTTTGTCTCGATCCATATGGGCACCCTAGTATTACCTTAAGCGTTGCCTATTAACCTTAAATGTGACCCCTGTTTTCAAGTCTTTGATATTAACAGCTCTATGAGGATACACTTGAGCTACTTCAAAAGGACTTGACTAAAGAGATTTTAATTTACCAGGGAACAATTTGAGCCTAGAGTTGAATAACCATACCAGTTGTCCTAGTTCAAATTGTTATGGCATGATTCCTTTATTGTGCCAATACTTGGTCTTTTCCTTGTACAACTTAGCAACCCAATTCTAATAACCTTTTATGGCCAGCAGCGACCCAATCCATGTTCAGCTTCTTAATAGCCCAAAATGTTTTATGCTCAAGTTCAATAGGAAGGTGACGTGGCTTGCCATATACAAGCTTAAAAGGTTACATCCCCAATGGTGTTTTGTATGCAATATGATACGCTCACAAAGCTTTATCCAATCTGGTAGACTAATCCCTACGAGTAGGATTCACCACTTTTTCTAATTTTTTTTAATTTCTCTGTTAGAAATTTTAGCTTGTCCATTTGTTTGGGAGGTGATATGTTGTGGAAATCTTATATTTCACCCCATATAGATGCAAATCATTAGCTACCAACTTGCAGTCAAAATGACACCCCTCATCACTAATAATGGATCTATGTGTACCAAATCTTGTAAAAATGTTCTTATGTAAAAACTTCATTACTAACTTTGCATCATTAGTAAAAAGGGCAACAACCTCAACCCACTTAGAGACATAGTACATTGCTAACAGTATTTACAATTTGCCCACTGATGGTGAAAACCCATAAAGTCTATTCCCTATACATCAAACAACTCAATCTCAAGTATACTTTGCAATGGAATTTTGTGTCTTCTAGATAGATTTCCCATTCTATAACAATGATTGCATGACTGATAGAATTCATGAGCATCCTTGAACAGGCCAATAAAATCCTGTCTGAAGTACTTTAGCAGTTTTCATCCCTCCAAAATGTCCTCCGTGCAAAGCTGAATGAAACTACTACAGAATGATATGGATTTCTTCATTAGGGATACATTTCATAATTATTTGATCAACACAATATTTAAACAAGACAAGTTCATCCCAATAATAGTGCTTGGCATGATGACGAAATTTTTATCATCTTTAACTGTTGAGATTGGGTGGCACCACACCACTCATTAAATAGTTCACTATGTCAGCATACCAAGGTAATGCCGTGGCAACTAACAGTTGTTCGTATAGAAATTCTTCTTTGATAAACATGTCATGATCACCTTTACTTATAGATTCTAACCTCGACAAGTGATCAGCCCTTTTTCGATCTCTAATTTCCAAGTCAAACTTCTATAGGAAAAGTATCCACCTAATAAACCTTGGCTTAACATCTTTCTTGCTCATTAGATACTTAATAGTAGAATGATCTGTGTAGACTATGACCTTTATACCAACTAGATAAGAAAAAAATTTATCGAACGTGAACAGTACAACCAATAACTCTGATACACTCTCGTATTCATTTTGATGAATTGAGTCGCTTGAGTTCTCGATCATAAATTAAGAAGTATCAAATGAAGTTCTAGGTAATGTTGAAAACAAAAGTGGTTGGTTTTAGGAAAGGGGTTGTGTTTGGTTGGTAGAAAAATGTACGAGTTAAGTATGGGCTTAAGGCTGAAGAATGAACCAAAATTAAAGGGAATATTGACTCAATTCGTATGTTAGCTCTTAAGGTGGAAATGGAGATGATAACTTGAACTTTGACCCACTATCTATAATGAGATAGGAACCAACCGGTATAAGGGTGAACGCCACACTTTGAAGAAGTGATAAGTTCAAAGAGAAACAAATTGTTGCCACGAGAGGTACTTGATAAGTCAATTTGAGTCAAGAAAGAACAAAGAGAGTTGAACACTCACAATAGTTATAAAATTCATCAAAAGTTTAAGTAACCTTCAAATTTCCATTTATAAGCTATATATATAAGTACTACGAATGACCACTTAAATTTGGCATCTATGTGTTCACACAACAATTAAAATGTTCACACTTTAAACATTAAAACTGATTCTTAAATTTGGAAAATTCATGCACTAGCCGAATGGTCACTTTCATCCCCCTTGGTGTCTGCATGCATGCTTAGCCATGAAGAATTCTTTAAGTTCCATAAATGATCAACATTTAGTTACCCGTCAATCCCCCCAGCTGAATGATAGATGCACGAGAAATGCATCTCCTTTAATTGAAGCTTTAATGCATTTTGAACACATGAATGGGCAGTATGCATTTTGTTGGTTCATCCCCTAATTTCAATGCATGTATGTGCTGGTACATTGGCTGAATTAATGAGGCTTGACTCCCTTAAATATTGTACATGAATTCTCCCATGCATGAAGTAATTGATCAACCACATACTCCTCTTTTTGCCACTTTCCATGCATCTCCATTGAGTGTCAAGATTCCTTCCACCTTAAGTAATGCATGAGACATGTATTTGAGTACCATACGATCGGTCACAATGAACCCACATTGAAGGCTGATTCTTGGTACACCAATCGGTTATACATGTAAACATGAATTGATGCTTCTTTAAAAATGGAATGTGCATGTAACTCATTATTATTGTTGGTGTCGTATGAAGAGTCTTCAAGTGTGAACAGCAAAAATTGAATGGTCCCTTGGGTGTGAACTTGGCAGCCAACCGATTGGTCAAGTGTGGACACACTTGATGCCATGGCTTTTCACGAATAGGTGCTTGGAAAATTGTATTCAGCACTTTCCACATACATGAACGTCCTAGTGCACGAAGCTCCTTAAATACAGTACATTAAACTTCAATTATGTATGCATTAGCTTGAATAGAAGTTTCCTAGCAGCAGCCAATGTGAACAACCTGGTACAACATTAAGATAACGTTTAAATGCAATATTATGACAAGAAATTAAACATGCTTTAATGTGTATGAACTTTGACAAACATTAATAATGTCAGAATTAAGACACATAATTAAAACACATATTAATGGTGTTCAAAATAAGACATAATCAAAGTCACATATTAATGATGTTCAAAATAAGACATAATTAAAGTCACATATTAATGATGTTCAAACTAAGACATAATTAAGACTCAAACTAAAAATAACTAAAATGGATAAACATCCTTATTTTCTAGCAACCAAATTAACAAACTAAAATTAACACTTCATTTTGCACTTGAGGCCCTCTTGCTTCGGCCAATTTTGATGTCGTCGAATTGCATCATAACATGATGTGGTCATGCTCACATCAAACTTCTACAATTGGTGCTGCTACAAGTTTTTTCTTCAACTGTTCAAAGGCTACCAAACAATTTTTATCTAAATTGAAAGGTCTATTTTGCTCCAACAAATTGCACAAGGGTTTAGATATCCTTGAAAAATCCTTTATGAACCTTTTATAAAAACCTGCATGACCTCAAAACCTTCTAATACCCTTGACACTGGTGGGAGGTGGCAATTTTTCTATCACTTCAATTTTTGCTCTGTCCATTTCAATTCTTTTATGCAATATCCTATGCCCTAGGACAATTCCTTCACGAACCATGAAGTGGCATTTTTCCCAATTTAAAGTAAGATTCATTTTTTTACAGCGACATAAAACCAATTCCAGATTTTTCAAACAATCCTCAAAATCATTCCCAAACACAAAAATGTTGTCCATGAAGACTTCAAGAAAATTATCCACCATGTCAGAGAATATAGCCATCATACAATTTTGAAAAGTTGTCGGGACATTACATAACCCAAACGACATCTATTAGAATGCAAACGTACCATATGGACATGTGAAAGTTGTCTTCTCTTGGTCATTGGGAGCTATGGCAATTTGATTATATCTTGAATAACCATACAAAAAATAGTAGAAAACTTCCCAACTAATCTATCGTAGGGAAAATGGTCCTTCCTAGTTGCCTTGCTAAGCTTGTGATAATCCATACAGACTCTCCAGCTCTTGACAGTGCGAGTTGGTATGAGCTCATTATTATCATTACTTACCACTGTGACACCTCCTTTCTTGGGTACACATTGTTCAAACTCCCCCATGACCTGTCTAAAATCGGGTAAATAATGCCAGCATCAAGGCACTTAATAATCTCTTTCTTGACAACTTCTTTCATACTTGAATTTGGTCATCGCTGTTGTTCAATGGAATTGCTAGGGCAATCCTCCAATAAAATTTTATGCATGTAGAATGTAGGGCTAATTCCCTTTATATCAACTAGGGTTCATCCCAATTCATTCTTAAATCGCCAAAGAACTTCTAACAACCTTGCCTCTTACTCAAGTGTCAGCTCCATAGAAATTACTATCGACAAGGTACTATTGTCTCCCAAGTAAGTATATTTCAAAAGCTACAGCAAAGGTTTTAACTCCAGTGTAGGGGGTTCCTCTATAGAAGGTTTAAGAGGATTGAAGGATCAGTTTGATAAATCCAAGGATTCAAACTTCTTCCTGGTCTATCAACTATCTGCTTGGCTTCCATAAATTCACTGAATTTCCAAAAACTTATTATATCACTCTGCTCAAGTGAGTTTTTGTCATTGTCAGAATTGTTGTGGAAAAATCTAGTGAACTCTATCATTGTTTCTATCAGCCCAATGGCATAAGATTCATCATTAGCATCAGCACATTTCAAAGCATGAAATACATTGAAGGTAACCTATTGATCATTTACCTTCATGGTCAGCTCACCTTTCTGCACATCAATTAACGTCCTACCAGTAGTAAGAAAAGATCTTCCAAGAATAATTGGCACATCTTGGTCAACTTCACATTCTAAAATAAGGAATTTTGTAGGAAAGATAAACTTATCTACTCTTACCAGCACATCTTCAATTTTACCTTCTGGATGTGCTCAGGATCGATGAACCAGTTGCAACGTAACTGTAGTAGGTCTTACTTTTCCAATTCCCAGTTTCATAAAAATAGACATAGGCATTAGATTTATACTTGCTCCTAGATCAAATAACCCCTTACCAACATAATGATTTCTAATTGAACATGGGATAGTGAAACTCCCTCGGTACTGTGCACCCTTCAGTGAGAGTGGAAGTATCAAATTCTCCCAATTTGCACTTTTTTTGACAATATATCTTTCATAAATTTCACGTAATTAGGTATTTGCTCCAACGTTTCGACCAATGGTATGTTGATGTGGAGTTTCACCAATACATCAAAAACTCATTTGAACAGAATATTCTGTTTAGAATTGTGAGATTGATGAGAAAAAGGTAGAGGTGGTTGTCCTTTAGGTTGCTGATATTGTTTTGCCCTGGCATTCTTGTGGACAACATGATCTGATTCTTCCACATCATTTTGTTGCTTACCTTTATTAGGTTCAGTATGTTTTTCAAATGACTCTAGGATCTTTACATGGTAGTTATTTGAGTTATCCTCTCCTGTCGTAGCATTTTGAGCAACGTCATCAAGCTGAGTTCTACTTCTAAGAGTGATCACCATGCATTGTTCCTTCCTTTGTGATCTCGAATTCTCGGTATCACGTAGCAATGCTCCTTGTGGTCTCGAATTCAAAGCATTCACTATTTACCCCACTTGATTCTCAAGAACTCAGAGAGATACAACCTGACTCTGAATTACGACATCATTCTTGGCCATATATTCCTTCAATAAGCCTTCAATAGATGATGATGATGATGAAATCGATGCCTAACCCTACTAGACATTTTGCCTCGGCATAGGATGATCATAACCAGGCGGTGCACTGTTGCCATTTTATTTTGCAGTATTGTTAAAATTCCCCACACCTTGATTATTCCAATTAAAGTTTGGATGTTGCTTCCACCCTATATTAAACTTGTTGGAATAAGAATTATTGTTCAAGTTGAAATTACCCATATAACACACGGATGTTGGGTTTGATGGGCATTCCTCAAACACATGGTCTTCACCATAATAAACACATGAAAGCTCGACTGGTTTCATCTCTTGATTTGTAGTAGGATTCTTCATTGTTTTGATCATATTATCAAAAAAGATATTTGGGCTATTAATGAAGTGATTGTATCTAGCTCCATGGTACCAACAGCTCTCTTACTCGTCCCAACTCTTATGGTAGGATATTGATAATTGTTATTGGCAGTCTTCTCTAGACTTTCATATCCTTCATTATAAGATTTATCCAGCAAAGTATCGTTGGCAAAAGCATCAACTACCATCCTCGTATGTGCATTCATCCCATTATAGAATATCTCCATCTGAGTCCAGTGCTGAAATCCGTGCTTTAGACATTTCTGAATTAAGTCTTTAAATTGTTCCCAAGCTTCATATAGTGCTTCATCCTCTGATTTCCGAAAAGATGTGATGTCATTTCTAAGCTTGACATTCATATTTGAGGGATTATAGCATAGCAAAAATCTCTGGCAAAGATCATTCCATAATGCCACTGTTCCTGAAGATAAAGCATTCAGCTACACTCTTGCACGATCTCTTAAAGGATATGGAAATAGTTTAAGCTGCAAAGCATCTCCAGGAGCACACTTTTGTCCAAACGAGTCACAAGCCTCTAGAAAAAGTCTTAAGTGCAGTCTTGGATCTTTAGTGGGTAATCCAATAAAATGTCATACTGTTTGTAACATCTGAAACATTACCAGTTTAAGCTCAAACTACTGAGCCTATATTTGTGGTCTGACTATTCCTGGATTCAGGTTATCCAAAATTGCCACAACATGCTCTCATATTGGTCTATCTCGGTCATCTATTACCCTACGAACATGAGGATTGGCGTTTTAACCATTCAAATTATCATTCAGATCTATCACCCTACTAAAAGGACGATTAATATCTTAACCATTCAAATTTTCATTGAGACCAGAATCATTCCCGTTTCTAGCAATTTTTCGTAGTTATTTTGATCTCTGGGTCAAAAGGATACTCTTTGTTAGCAGGAATGCCTCTTCTCATGCACTGATGGCAAACATGTAGAAATTAAATTAACCTAAGTTAAATAAAACTGATGGAATTAAGTAAAATAACAAAACTAAATTTCACGAAATTGTCGATCCCCGACAACAGCGCCAAAAACTTGTCGCATCTAAAATGGTATGCGAATTGTGCAAGTATACACATGGAATCAAGAAATAAAGTGATAAGTGAGATCGTCTCTACAAGGATCAGATTAGGTATAAAAGTGGTCAAATTATTATAACGAATTATGATTAATGTTATGGCAAAGCCAAGTTAAGTACGCAGTGGTAAATTAAAGTAGTAAGGATGTGTGTAGACTGTATATTGACTAATATCGAAAAATATTAATGCAAAGCAAAAGTAAAAATACAATGGCAATTACGAGAATAATTATGTAAATAATCTGTGAGCGAATAAATAAATAACCAAGAATGCTATGGAAAAGATACTATGGTAAAGGATTAAGAGTCTACGATGTTGATTTGGAAGGTTAGGATTACTTACTTTTAGTAATGCCTTAGCAAAATCGTACTCAATCTACTACTCAGAAGAGACCTAAAGTGGCATGCTTCTTTTGAGAGCTAGATCTCAAGTTACCTGGCCTGTGTCTATAGGCCTTAGCACGATACCCTACACTGTTTTGCCTTCATTCCATACAAACACTGATCTATGTCTAAAGTCTACTACAAGTATTCAGTCAAATACCCGTTTGTATCATTCAATTCCAATCCAACCAATCTACCATTTTCAGAACTAGTTTCAGTTTATGGACATACTGCACACTCATCTATGTCTAGAGAATGTATGCATACAATTGGGAAATAAAAATAATTGAATGAAAGAGTAGATTAAATCAAATATATGCTCCAACCATTAACGAAAATAAAAGCTTCATCATGTAATCCCAACCCTATGAGATTTAGCTCATGGGTTGGAAATTAAAATTGAAGTTCAAAATAACATCCAACATCGTTTCGATCAAATCAAATAATGGGAGAAAAAATTAAGAAATAATGGAAGAACTTAGAAAGATGGTTGTCGCTAAGTCAATCCATAATCCAACATCATAGTGTCATGTGCTGGCTGAGAGGGACTGCCTTCGGTTTCCTCCTTTCGTCTCTACTCAACCATTACCCTCTATTGTTGCCTTCAGATCTTCACACCCTTTAGGGTTTTCTCGTTTGGTTTTTATAAGCTTTTCTTCCTAGGGTAACTCCAATAGCTCACAATATTTTCTCTTCTTTTTTAGGTAGATTTTTCTAGTACAAGTAGAGTTGGGCTGAAACTGGAATGCGTTGAGTGCTGACTCGGTCATCTTCCTGAAATTACCACGGTATTCGTATTGGCAAACTATCCAACCATTTGCCCTAGCAAACATTCACTTCTTTATTTCTTTCTCCACATCCTGCACCTACCAAACCACCAAACATGACCCTTCTACATGCAATTAAAAGTACCTAACATTTAAACACATTCCAAGCTCCTAATGCAATGATAAAAATACCAATGAAATGTCCTAAAATACAACTAAATGTACCGAGTACAAGCAATTAGCTAGGTCTAAAGGTATGAAATATAACTCTTTTCAAGAGTTATCACAATGGTCCTGTGATGATTGTTCAGTTGGATTGTTTTAATATACAAGTAATCTTTCAAATATCTTGCTATTCTACTATTTACTTTGATCTCTACTTTTGTTTCTGCAGAATCCCTACAACTACCAACTAAACTCGATACAAGATCCACTTGAATAGTATTAATACAAATCGGGTGTAACACCCAGAGTTGTTGAAGTCTTGAGTTTGGGCTTGTAGGTCAAAGGAAATTTGGATGGAGATATCCTATTCGCCCAATTGACGTTTCAACGCATTGGTAGGGCGCATAAGTAATAATGGAAAACTAAAGGAAGGAATGTCCTCTGTAAAGTATGTGTTTAGTTAGTGGTAAGAGCTGTTATGGGTTTGTGAGTGGTAAAGGATGTTGCCAAGATTAAGGTGTGCCCAGATAGTTTAGTTAATGTGTAGGTTATACACTAACGAGATAGTTAGAAATGAACGATGGGTCAAATAAAAAATATGAAAATATTTGGGATTCTTAGGCATGGGTCCTCATAGTTGTAAGTCATCAATGAGGGCAGTTTTGAAAGTTGAGTGACATTGTCTAGTTTCACAATAAAAGCAAGGATTTTTACCAAGAAAGCTTCTGAAGGAAGAAAAGTTTTCTTCTTCTTTCTATTTAAAAGAGTACGATTGCTACCTTCCTATAGTTGTTGGTCAGGAGATTTTTCTTTTATAGTAATACTAAAGATCGAAGTTCAAGTACAGGGTTATTTTTTAACCCGAGGTAAGTGTTTTAGACTCACATGAGTTTCTCCTGTGAAAGTTAACTTGCTTGAGTGTAAATAGAAAGATGTAGAAGTAAGGCCTTGCATAAAGTTTTTTTTAGGTTTTAAATGAAAATAATAGTTAAGTTTTGACAGCATTCTCTGTCTTACAAACAATAGCCTTCAAAAGGCCGCTTGTGGATGTATGAACTTGGAGCCCAAGTTGCTATTAAGGTTAACAGGTGAGTCTCTAAGACTGACTCTTACATGTATGGTGTAGTTTAGATATTTCTATACTAACTAACTAAAGTATGAAAGTGGAACTAGTAAAACATGACTCTATGAATCTAAAAATGAAAGGAATGGTATGTGTGCATATATGTCTAAAAGCATGAATATGTCTGTCATGAGTTATTCATAATTTAAATAAGTCTGTTGCGAAAGTGTTTGTCATGAGCAAGTTACTAAATGAAGTTTAAGGGGAATGTGTTACATGTCAGGAAGCAAAAATGCATTTGTTATGAAGAAATCTGAAAGGAATAAGTCTGTCAAGCATGAGTCTACTTGATAAGCATGTGTTTGTCTCCGGAGTCGTCTAAAGGGGTTTGTCAGGACATAAAACATGAAACTCAAGCTAAAAGGGTCTGTCAGGACAAAACACGAATCATTGATAAGTATAATTCCATGAACATGACACTCTCAAGACCATATAGTGTAAGACCATGGTTGGGCGATGAAATCATATGAAATATGTAAAGGACGGTTTGGTGAGTACTAACAATGAGGGGAAAACCTCACGAAGGTGAGTATAGGCGAATCTCTATCGTCAAAAGCACCAATTTCTGTAAAAGTAAGCCTTTGTGGCTATTTATGATAACCTTTTTGGCAAATCTCTGATAAGAAATACCTTTTTGGTAATCTGTAAGGAGACGTCTTTATGGCTCAACCTGAAACAAGTGCCTTGAGGCAATTTCTATACAAGGAAGCCTTTGTGGCTATCTCTGACTAAAAGCCATTTTGCCGATCTTTATTAAAAGGAAGCCTTTGTGATAATCTCTATCAGTGGATGCCTTTGTGGTGAGACTTTGAAAGGAAAGCCTTCTTGGTTATCTTTGGAAAGGGACGCCTTCACGGTGTAATTTAAAGAAAGGTTCTCATGATGACTATTTGAAGACAACACCTATAGGCAGACTATAAATGAATGAAGAATACAGTATTTTGATAATTTGCATGTGCGGTTTAGCTCTGAAAGAAAAGTCAGTATGGAAGGTTATTATGAAGCCTGTGCAAACGGTAGGGACAAACTTACAATCGAAAAATAAATGATGAAATCCTTGAATGAAGGCTCAGGTAAAGAAGGGTATTCTCACTAAGTTCTATCGAACATACCTCTTTGTTTTTATGTCTCAGGTAAAAAAACCGTCATGATGGACGATGCCAGGGTTAGGCCAAAGGAGTAGCAAAGTGGGCATTCATGCATATAGACCGGGGGTTGCACAGACGTGTCGTGCCCAATAGAAACGTTTTTATACAAGTCTCAAAATTTTGTTTGTAAGCATTATAGAGTGAATAAATCATGTTGGTCAATAAATGAAGTGAAAATATTGTTTAGAGGTTAAATAAAGGGGAACATTATAAGTCAACGTGATGTGCAATTATAGTTGTAAGTTCTGTTTATAGAGTGCGCCCAAATGTAACTTTGATAGGCATTATTATTAAATAAGATGTATTTATTTAGAATTTTATATGTCTTAAGCATGTATATATCTATAATAGTAATGTAACTCCCGTGGTTCAAATCTGGTGAATTGGGTCTGGTTGAGGGAGTTAAATGTTTGGTTTTAGAGCTTACTTTTAGACAGTCCTCAGACTGTGAAAGATGATGGAGCCCCCATATACATAGTGCGCCAAGCCTGGCTTAGTTTCTCGGGTATGGTAGAGTCTTCTTACCATGAAAATTGATGTTTTTTTTGTACTAGTTAAATGATAAAAAGGTTAAAGATTAAATAAAGGAACAAAGTAAGGACAAAGGGTAATTCCATTTGTAAAAGATGTCTTACAAAAAGAGAAGTACAAAGCAAGATGAAAGAATATCCTAATTTCCTCCCTCTGTGGGTTGATTGTCGGGCTTAGTTGAAGCCTTATTTGGTAGAGGATAACCTTCAAGACCTTGCATCACGTCTACTAAGTCCTCTTCCTTATCATCAATCTTGGGGGTGGAAGGGGTAGAGAGGACAAAAAATTTCTTCCACATCTTTTGAAAGGCCTCCCACTACTCGCCTTTGGGATTGTAAACATCGAAGTCAAGTGAGCCCATGGAAACAACCTTTAAACACTCGAAACTTACCTTGCTCGGGTTGAAGCGACCTACGGCCACTTGGGCATGCAGAATCAGATTTTCCTCCACTCAGGCAAGGCCTCAACGAAGTTTCTTTGACTATCTTGCTGGTACTTCCTAAGGACCTCATCAAAGAAATGGCACTAGCTTTTCTATAGTTGCTTATAGGTCACATCCAAAGACTTATGTTTCTCATCAAAGGTGAGCTTCTTGTTGTTAAGGAAATGATCTCCTTTAAATGCTCAATTTTATTATGAGCCTGTTCGTGTTTCTCTATCAAGGTTGAGAGTTGTGTATCCATTTTTCCAATGAGGGTATTAGCTTCCCGATGCCTCTAGCATAGTTCAATAAGGGAGTTTTCACTAGCTTTCACCGTCTTTTCTAAGTCAGACAATTTATTCCTGTAACGCTGGCTAGCATCTTTGTAAGCCCCACCCAAAAACTTTGCTCAATGGATGAGATTTCAAACACTTGGCCCATGATAGCGAATGGATCCTCGTCTAAAACAAAGGTGCGATAAGAGGTGAAAGTTTCCCTCAATTGTGGTGACAACAAACTCAAATGTTGTTGAGAAAGAACATTGAAAGGCATAAAGCTATGCACAGACTCTAGAATGGCACATTGAGGGAAAATGCTACTTGACCAAGTAGGGGCAGTATTAGGAGTTTGAAGAAAGGACACGGCTAGTTAGACCCCAAGAGTCACCTTTACAAGACTCAGAGACTGGAAAGGATCTGAAGGAAGTATATGACATCCAATGCAAGGAATAAATTCCCCTAGAACCAATGGGGCCTCAAGAACAGTAAGAGCTGATGGTGTAGGGACAGTTGTAGCCGAAGGCACCCTACCTGACCTATGCCTTACTACACCCATAACTTTCTGACTCTTGGGTGCTCTCGCCCAATCTATTTCTCTTCATTGATTTTTTTACTATTGGTTTCTTGGTCAGAATAGTAGTAGTCCTTCCTAAACCATGAATTCCCTTAGGGATTGGTGTGACATCCATCTTCTGAGAACTAGAAAAAGAGGAAGGCCCTGCACCATCAATGAGAGAGTTAGCCCGATGAGAAGAAGCAGAATCAGAAACAACATTAGCAATAATATTCCAATTTCATGGTGAGAAACCGTAAATACAGTAAAAGTTGGAAGGTGGATTTCTTTTGTGCCATAGTAGTATTTTCGCTAAGTCGTCATCTGAGTTATACAACCAGGCCTCGTAAGTAGAGAGCACCCTCTGACCATCCAACTCTAAATTAGGCTCATTCCCTTCAAAGCCATTGGCTAACTTCTTAAAAGTAGTATCGAAACACATTTCTCACCAAAACCTGTTCCACTAAGTTCAATACCCGCCTATTTTTCAGCCGCTCAATCTAAATCTCAGAGAGTTCTGAATCGACCGGATGGCATTGTTTACAAGTGCTCTTTTTAGGGAGAGAGTACCTAGTTGGAAAACCAAAATCAAACCCAAAATTATTGATAATGCGTATGTATTTGTCCTTCTACTAATGAAGATGGAGATGCGATTTTGGATTATTAGCTCACACCTTGAATGCACGTTAAAGTGGGTGATACCTTCAAAAACATCATGTCTAGTCACTTTCAGTTGATAAAAACTCTGAAAGACCCCCAGTATTGGTGGTTCCTTATACATGCAGCAACCAATGTAAAAGGCCACCAGAGTCTACCAAAACGTAGCCGATAGTTACCACAATGCGATAAAATATTAGATTTTTATACACTAACAAGATAGTTAGAAATGAATGATCAGTCAAATAAAAAATATGAAAAGATTTTTTATTCTTCTACAGGTTCCTTACAGTTGTAAGCCTCCAATGAGGGCAGATTTGAAAGTTAAGTGAGATGTGTCAAGTCTCACAGTAAAAGCAAGGGTTTTTACTAAGAAAGCTGCTGAAGGAAGGAAAGTTATCTTCTTTCTTCTATTTAAAAGAGCATAATTTCTAACTTCCTATAGTTGTTGGTCAGGAGATTTTCCTGTTACGGTAAAATTAAAGATCAAAATTCAAGAATAAGGTTGTTTGTTCACCTGGGGTAAGTGTTCTAGAGTCATATGAGTTTCTCTTGCGAAAGTGAACTTGCTTGACTATAAATGGAAAGATAGAGAAGTAAGGTCTTGCATAGAGTTTGTTTAGGTTTTAGATGAAAATAAGAGTTAAGTTTTGACAACATCCTATGTCTTACAAACAGTGGCCTTCAAGAGTCCATCTATGGATGTATGAACTTGGAGCCCAAGATCCTATTAAGGTTAACAAGTGGATCTCTAAGACTGAATCTTACATGTATGATATGGCCTAGATATTTCTGTGCTAATTGACTAAAGTATGAAACTAAAACTAGTAAAACATGACTCTATGACTTTAAAAAGGAAAAGAATAGTATTTGTGCATGTATGTCTAAAAGCATGAATATGTCTATCATGAGTTAGTCATTGTTTGAACAAGTCTATTGTGAACGTGTCTATCATGAGCAAGTCACTACATGAATGGTCTATGCATAAAGTTTAAGGGGAATGTGTTGCATGTCTAGAAGCACGAATGCATTTTTTATGAAGAAGGTTGAAAGGAATAAGTCTATCAAGCATGAATCTGTATGATGAGCATGTGTGTATCTCTGGAGTCGTCTAAAGGGGTCCTTCGGGACTAAAAACACAAAACTCAAGCTAAAGGGATCCGTTAGATCTAAAAACATGAATCTCTAATAAGGACATGTCCATGGTCATGGCACTCTGAAGACCATATAGTGTAAGACCATGGCTGGGCTATGACATTATATAGAATATGTAAAAGACGGTTTGGTGAGTACCAGGGATGAGGGGAAAACCTCACGACGATGAGTATAAGAGAATCCCTATCGTAAAATACACCAATTTTCGTAAAAGTGAGCCTTTGTGTCTGTTTTTGTTTCAACACTCTTTTATTTATAAATTATGCTAGTTTTGAGTAAAAATATAACACTTTTTTATGGTTTTATACTTAATTTCATGATAATTTATTATTTCCGTAGGAATGTGTTAAGTTTACAAATTTTATGCTAAATGCATGTTATTTTGTTATTTTTTGGATTAATTAGGCTAAGGAAAATGGTGAAAAAAATTTGGTCGTATTTGGGTCTTAGATAGGTACAGGTTGAAAGGATGATAAATGTAATCACATGGACTTCAATTGGTGATAATCCAAAATGCGTTCTAAAAATGCCAAATATTGCCTAAATAAGAAGTCCAAAACCAATTTCATTTACCCAATTTTACCAGAAAATAAGTTGGCAAAAAGCACTGCTAAAATTAACAATCCTTAACCAACGTTTTAGACTCCCAAATATAGTTAAAATGACCCAATACTGCACCAAATAAAATCAACATGAAAACTTCCTAAAAAAAGGTCTTCAACCGTCCACCTATTGCTAAAAATTACAGCAAAAATCCACCACATTTGGACTACATATTGGCTGGCAACAAATGGAAAGAACAAAGCTAACTTCCTCGCTAAAAAAAGCAAGGAAGACTCATTCTTCCTCTCACCAAGGGACGAAAACAACAGAAGGAGGGAATCAAGGTAACTTTCTTGCTAAATTTAGCAAGGAAGACTTATTCTTCCACCATACAAGGGACAAAAAAAGCATAAGCATCAAAGGGAGATTTACTTGCTATTTTTGCCGTGGGCTCAAATAGCTATAAAAGGAGGCCTTTATCCATCATTTAAAAGCATCCTACAACATATCATCTTTTACATTATCAACATCAATATCTTTCATATTTTTTCTTAAGTGTTCTTGTCCTATTCATGGCTTCCTAAACACTTATTTCCATAAAATAAAGCAATCACTTGCCAAAATGAAAGTAGTTAGGAGATTGACTTGAAAATTTTTAGGTGATTTTAAGTTAAATATGAGGAGAAAAGCCACCGTGGGAAGCCACAAAGAGCAGCCGCAAATAGCCCCCTTCATTCAACTATTTACTCTTCGCATTGTGAAATGGTTGTGGATAGCCCCCATTTTCTACAATTTGTTACCCTTCTCTTTACTGTTAAATTATTATTTTCTATGTCGGGAGACAAAACTGTACCTCACCTTTGTATTTTCAGTTGAATATGACATGACTTAATTTTGTTTATTCAAAATGAATATGCATCTTGATTTGAGTTCATGGGTATTTGTGTAACACCCAAACCCAGCCTAGATGTTATGGCTGTATTTGGTATGTCACATTGAAGTGTCTATCAAAATTTAGACTTGTTGATAAAACTCGTTTCTTAGGTTTGGAAACCTCTTTAATAATGTTTAACGGAACATTTAACCAAATGTTTGCCTTATTAACTGCTATTATTATATTAAGTTGATTTAAATCACGGAAGCATTTGAAAACTCTAACATTTCAAGTTCGTGTCTTTGAAAACAGTGATTATTTTGAAAATTCTTTTTCACCTAACTAGCAGTATAAAATATGTAAGCAGAAGCCCAATTAAAATTTCAAACCCAAATTAAAGGCCTTATTACAAAACAAAAACCAACTTATAATTTAAAGTAAAATAAAAGAAAATGTAAACATCGACGGTAGTTGTGTGGCCACCTGCGAGTCTCTCGCAGCCCCGAGTCGTCTAAGGTTGAGCATTACCTGCACAATTAAAAGGAAAGGGTGAGTTTACGAAACTCAGTGTGTAATCCCGTACTAGCCAATCACTATGCAACATGCAGAATCAGTCTAGGCCTGAGCCCAATTAGTATCAGTACAGTGTGGGCCTTAGCCCAGTAGAGTAACAGTGTGGGTCTCAGCCCAATACAGTAATCAATACAATGCAATGATGCAATCCATCCCCAATCCAGCCAACACACCACTCCGTACCACCAACACACCATGAGGGGATAAAATCGACCCACCCAGCCAACACACTAATATCGCAGCAAAGCTACAAGTAATAGTGATGTAGCAAAGCTGCCAGTAACAGTAATGCAGCAAACCTGCCAGTAACAGTATATGTGGCAAAGCCACCAGTACAGTATACTTCCCCTATATCAGAATCCCACCCCATGCAGTATGCCATGTCATATATTATACGTGTATGCAGTATGTCATACTCAGTAACAGTCATATATATGTATTATAGAGCAAATCGGTCATACAAATATTTCAACTCCTAAGGGTATAACAGTCATTTTACCCAATGGGGGTATTTTGGTCATTTTACCCTTCGAGGGTAATTCAGTTATTTTACCCTTCAGGGGTAATTCAATCATTTTACCCTTCGGGGTTAATTCGTTCATTTTACCCTTCAGGAGTAATTCGGTCATTTTACCCTTCAGGGGTAATTCGAACATTTTACCCTTCGAGGGTAATTCGGTTATTTGCCTATGATTCGTACGTTGGGCTTACCACTCGAGCAATCGAACGCCCATGTGGTCTCAAATGCCGTGTTAACGGCCTTTCGGCTCTTCACCAAACTACAGTTGCAGTGGGTGATTACACACATGTTTATGAAAATGCACAACGATCCACGAACACTCAAAATCTGCATTCAAACACGTTTTCCATTAGTCGCTAAAAACGGGGGTATTCTCCTTCTTTTGCAACCTTAACCAAAAATTGAACTAATACTTGCCTTGACTGGCAATAGTGACTTAGCCCACCTAATCCACTGACGAAAGTGGATTGCACTCTTCTTGACGAATATCTACATTGCGAACGGATACATTAAACAAGATTGGTTAATCACGTGGTTGAAATCCACACATGATAATTTTCAGAACAATAGAACATACGGCCTACAGCTAGAAAAAATGCTAGCCCACCTACTTACCTTGATCTAGTGATGAGAGAGAGGTCTCGACGACTATAATATCACTTGATACTCCTTCACTCTTCATGGAAATCGAACCATTAAAAAGCAGTTGTCAAGTCATAACAAAATTGAATAGATGAAGAGGGAGAGAAAAGCAATATTCGACCAAGAGAGAAGAAGAAGAAAGACAATATTCGGCCACAAGGGAAAGAGGAAAGAACCAAAGGCTATTCAGCCAAAACAAAAAGGGCATAAAAGGAAAGGTGGAAAAACAAAACTAACAAACCTGGGAGATACTTTGAAGTCTTTGCAAGGTTCGGCACCAAAAGAAAAAGGAGAAAAAGTAGGAGTACGACACCTACGACACCTACGACACCCACACAAGGTTCGGCACCAAAAGAACTCGCCACTCGCATAGCTCAGTCCAACAAGTAAGAGTACAACACCTACGACCATATAACACCTCGTACGGTGCCATTTGAATACTGGACTAGTAGCTATTATTATACACAAACTCTGCTAGCGGCAAATAGTCTTCCCAGTTGCCTCAGAAATCCATTACACAACACCTTAACATATCCTCCAGTATTTGAATCACCCCCTCGGATTGACCATCTGTCTGAGGATGAAATGCAGTACTAAAATCTAGACTAGAACCCAAAGCCTCGTGTAATTTCTTTCAAAACTGAGACGTAAATCGAGGATCTCTATCTGATATAATAGAATCTGGTACCCCATGTAGTCTTACAATTTTAGCCACATACAGTTTAGCCAACTTCTGTAAAGAGTAATCAGTATGAACTGGTATGAAATGGGCAGATGTAGTCAATCGATCTACAATAACCCATACCGAGTCCTTCTTAGTAGGCGTTAAGGGCAACCCATTCACAAAATCCATGGTTACTCTCTCCTACAAAAACATAGTAGTCCTTCACTATTCAACCTAAAATCTGAAGTTTCCTCATTCTCAACCTGACGGAAACGGGGAACTAGTGACTCATCCAACAACTGTTTACCCTTACTCTATCCAGTCCACGTCGGTTTAACTTGTAGCTCAACCAACATCCTACCATCATCAAACAAGCTAAGACGAGCAAACATCAGTCTCAAATCAGATATAGCCCTACGGCTCAGTGCGTCTGCTACCACGTTAGCCCTACCAGGATGGTACTCAATTGAGCAATCATAGTCCTTAAGCAGCTCGATCCATCTTCGCTGCCTAAGATTCAACTCGTTCTGAGTGATGAGGTACTTACGACTCTTGTGATCTGTGTAAATAGTACACTTCTCACCGTAGAGATAATGCCTCCAAATTTTCAGTGCGAATACCACTACAGCTAATTCCAAGTCATGAGTAGGGTAATTCGCCTCGTGAGGCTTAAGCTGACGAGATGCATAAGCAACCACCTTACCCTCCTGCATCAGCACACAACCCAAACCAACGTGTGATTCATCATTGTAGACAGTGAATTCCTTCTCAAACTCTGGCTGTATTAAGAAAGGGGCCTCAGTCAGAACTTTCTTCAATTTCTCAAAACTTTCTTGCTGCTTATCAGTCCAGTTAACGGTACCCTTTTACGCAACAACTTAGTGAGAGGTGCAGCAATAAAGGAAAACCCCTCAACAAAACGTCTGTAATACCCTGCTAGACCCAAAAAGCTTCGAATCTCAAATACAGTCTTAGGTGGTTTCCATTCCAGTATAGCTTCAATTTTTCGAGGATCTACCCTAATCCCCTCAGCAAATACTACATGACCCAGAAGAGTCACTTCTTGCAGCCAGAACTCACACTTGCTGAACTTAGCATACAGTTGTTTTTCTCTTAAAATCTGCAGGAGAATTCAGAGATACGCATCATGCTCATCCTCGGTTCTTGAATACACCAAGATGTCGTCTATAAACTCCACCATGAACCGATCTAAATAGGGTTGGAAAAATCAGTTCATTAGGTCCATGAAGGTAGCTGGTGCATTCGTCAACCCAAACGACATCACTAGGAACCCGTAATGACCATAACAAGTCCTAAACGCAGTCTTATACACATCAGCCTCCTTAACTCTCAACTGATGATACCCAGAACAAAGATCCATTTTGGAGAAAATCGAAGCTCCTAGCAACTGATCAAATAAATCATCTATCCTCTGTAAGGAATACTTATTCTTAATAGTCAATTTATTCAATTGTCGATAGTCGACGCACATGCGCATAGTCCCATCCTTCTTCTTAACGAACAACACTGGTGCTCCCTATAGAGACACACTAGGTCGAATGAATCCTCGATCCAATAGTTCTGGGATTTGAGCTTTTAATTCCACCAGCTCCTTCAGTGCCATCCTATAAGGGGCGATAGACACTGGAGTCGTTCCTAGCAAAAGCTCAATTCCAAATTCAACTTAGCGGCTTGGAGGCAACCCAGGGAGCTCATCAGGAAAAACATCAGAAAAATCCTTAACAGTTCTGATATCTCCAACAGAAGGACCCTTAGAATCAATTACACCAACATAGGCTAGCAACGCCTCACAACCCTTGCGAACCAATTTTTCGGCCCTTAATGTAGAGATCACATTAGACAGAAAGTCTCTTCGCTCCCCAATCACAGCCACCTCCTCATCCTCAATGGTTTTCAACACCATACACTTAGTAGCACAATGCAAACTTGCGCGGTCCTTAACCAGCATATCCATCCCCAAGATTAGGTCGAATTCACCAAATGGTAGCTCCATTAAATCTGCTAAAAATATAACTCCTTGAACCTCTAGGGGTACATCTTTGAACAACTTGTCTACCATTACTGATTATCCCAATAGACTTAACGCAGTCATCTTATTAACAATACTCTCATGCATGATACCCAAGGTGCCAGACACAGTACATGCAATGTATGAATGCGTAAACCCTATATCAATCAAAGCAGTGTAAGGTATATTATGAATTAGGAACGTATCAGTTATAACATCTTGAGTGTTACCATCCTCACAGACGCGGGCAGCATAAACCAGTGCTGGCTGCCTTACCTCAATGTTAGCAACCCCTCTGCCATACATTCCACGACCTCATCCCACACCATTTCCACCTCCAACCTGCCCACGGCCTCTCAGTGGCTGCTGACCACCTCTTACTGGCTAAAAAAAACCCTTACCTACAGCTTGCATCTGAGTAGGCCTCTAAGGACAATCCTTAACTTGATGCTCCATAGACCCACATCTGAAACATGCCCTAATCTTCTTCCAACACTCACTCAGATAATGTCTCCCACAATCAGCACAAGGCTGAGGTCTTGAAACAGAAACCCCAGCTCGAACAGACCCATCAAACTTGGCCTTCTTTTTAGGCATTCTAGAAGAACTTGAAGGCTCAGAATCCCTCTTAAACCTACCCTTATCTTTCTCACAGTTCTAGCACTCAGAGCACTTCACATCCTCGGTAATTTTCGCCTTTTCAACTAGGGCAGAAAAATCTCGCTCCCTCAGCGGAACCACCAAGACTTGCAACTCATCCCGAAGGCCGTCCTCAAATCGCACACAGCGTTCATACTCAGTTGCCACTATCCCCCGTGCATAATGACTTATTCGCAGGAACTATGCCTCATATTTTGACACAGTCTTATTCCCTTGAATCAAACTCAAAAATTCCTTTCTTCGGGCGTCCACATAACTTGTCCTCACATACTTCCCTTGAAAAGTCGACTTGAAGAAATCCCACGTTAACCGGTCGGCCTGAGTACCTTCTCTCACCGTAAGCCACCACTGATAAGCTTCATCTTGCAGTAAAGACACTGCACCTTTTAGATTTTGCTCAGAAGTGCAGTCGAGGTCATCCATTATTCTCTCCGTGGCTTCCAACCAGTATTAAACCACATTTGGGGCTACTCCAGAAACACCCTTGAAAATTTCCGCTCTATTCAACCGGAGTCATTCTGAAATTGAACCACGATCCACAGCACCAGTACTGGTCCCTGTGACTCTTTCCAAAATGTGGAGCATAGCTTAGGATAATGCATCATCCCTAGCAGCTCAATCGAATGACCCCGTCTCAGTCACCGGTGAAGCTGCTGCCTCCCTAGCCTCAACATTGGACATGTGGCTTGATGCCGAAAACCCAGCCCTAGCACTACCTCGGCCACTACCGCAACCTCGTGTACCCCTTCCACGAGTACCTCTAACGCTCATATCGAATAACGTATTATCTATTTATGAAGTTTTATGCATTAGTTTACAATTCCAATAATTATTAACAGATGTCTTATGAAAGTAGTAATCAGAGTTTTATTTTCGCAAATCAAAGTCTCCCTACAGTTTCTAGTTTCCAACTGTCTCAGTTTACTCTAACTAAAGAGTTTCAATACAGTCCTACTATCTCTCAATATATTTCAGTTTAAGAGTCTAAAGTATATAGAAACTTACAGATTCGATGCTGGAGTATCGGTGTGCCACACTTGTAACCTTCAAAAATAATTGGAAACAGTTTTCCAAAATTTCAGATATTTTCAAACCTATTCCATAGTCGATTTTTGCAACCTGGCTCTGTTACCACTAAATATATTACCCCAAACCCAGCCTAGACGTTATGGTCGTATCTGGTGTGTCACATTAAAGTGTCTCTCAAAATTTAGACTTGTTGATAAAACTCGCTTCTTAAGTTTAGAAACCTCTTTAGTAATGTTTAACAGAACACTTAACCAAATGTTTGCCTTATTAACTGCTATTATTATATTAAGTTGATTTAAATCGATAAAGCATTTGAAAACTCTAACGTTTAAATTTCGTGTCTTTGAAAACAGTGATTATTTTGAAAATTCATTTTCACCTAACTAGCAGTAAAAAAATGTAAGCAGAAGCCTATTTAAAATTTAAAACCCAAATTAAAGCCTTTATTACAAAACAAAACCCAACTTATAATTTAAAGTAAAATAAAAGCAAATGTAAACATCGACAGTAGTTGTGTGGCCACCTCCGAGTCCCTCACAGCCCCGAATCATCTAAGTTTGAGGATTACCTACACAGTTAAAAGGAAAGAGTGAGTTTACGAAACTCAGTGTGTAATCCCGTACTAGCCAATCACTATGCAACATGCAGAATATGTCTGTGCCTGAGCCCTATACAGTATTAGTACAGTGTGGGCCTTAGCCCATTACAGTAATAATGTGAACCTTAGCCCAATACAGTAATCAATACAATGAAGTGATGTAATCCATCCCAATCAAGCCAACACACCACTCCGTACCACCAACACACCATGTAGGGATAAAATCGACCCATCCAGCCAACACACCAATATCGCAGCAAAGCTGCCAGTAATAGTGATGTATCAAAACTGCCAGTAACAGTGTATGTGGCAAAGCCACCAGTATAGTATACTTCCCCTCTATCAAAATCCCACCCCATGCAATATGTCATGCCATATATTATACGTGTATGCAGTATGTCATACTCAGTAACAGTCATATATATGTATAATAGAGCAAATCGGTCATACACATATTTCAACTCCTAGGGTTGCACGTTGGGCTTGCCACTCGAGTGATCACACCCCGTGTAGTCTCAAATGCCGTGTTAACGGCCTTTTGGCTCTTCACCAAACCACAGTTGTAGTGGGTGATTACACACCTGTTTATGAAAACGCACAACGATCCACGAACACCCAAAATCTGCATTCAAACACATTTTCCATTAGTCGCTAAACAAAAAGGGGGTATTCTCCTTCCTTTGCAACCTTAACCAAAAATTGAACTAATACTTCCCTTGACTGGCAATAGTGACTTAGCCTACCTAATCCACTGACGAAAGTTGACTGCACTCTTCTTGACGAATATCTACTTTGCAAACAAATACATTAAATAAGATTGCTTAATCACGTGGATGAAATCCACACATGATAATTTTCAGAACCATAAGACATGCGGCCTACACCTAAAAAAAAGGCTAGCCCACCTACTTACCTTGATCGAGTGATGAGAGAGAGGTCTTGACGATTGTACTATCACTTGATACTCCTTCACTCTTCGTGAAAATCGAACCGTCAGAAAATAGTTGTCAAGCCGTAACGAAATTGAATAGATGAAGAGGAAGAGAAAAATAGTATTCGGCCTATAGAGAAGAAGAAATAAAGACAATATTTGGCCACAAAAGAAAGAGGAAAGAACCAAAGGCTATTCGGCCAAAACAAAAAAGGTCATAAAGGGAAATGTAGAAAAATAAAACGAACAAACTTGGGAGATACTTTGAAATCTTTGCAAGGTTCGACACCAAAAGAAAAAGGAGAAAACAAAAATGCTCACCCACACTGAAGCAGACAGAGAGAAAAATAAAATAAAATAAAAACCAACAGTCCCTCAAAAGCTTAAAATGACCCCAAAACTCCCCCTAGCTAAATTCCCCACACTCAAAAATCCCCAAACGGCATAACCTCCCCCTCCTAATCAAATTCCTTTATTTTCTCCTAAAAATTCTCCCCTTAACCCTCCTTGATTTTCTCCACCAATTCTTCCTCAACTCCCTCTCTATGACCAGTTCAAACTCTCCACTACTGTGTTTCAGTCCAGCACTACTACCTACACAGTTCAAGCAGCAAAATAATTACTTCCTTGCACATCACAAGACTTGAACCTTAAACCTCAAGGATACCTCACACGCCACCTACCACTAGACCAATAGGCTCTTTATGTCATAAAACAAGTATTAATATATAAAAGGCCTAAGTGCCAGTGTCCAGATTCATTTAAGAGAAAAACTAAAAATTGTGCCAAGGCCAAGACTTGAACCCAGGCTTCTCAAACACTCCTATACACACCCAAATCACTTAGCCATTAAAGTAAGCAAGCAATTTGTGTCAAAACATGCAAAAATTAGATACTTGAATTTTGGGGCGTTACAATTTGTTTTTTTGAATATTTTTCACAAATGATTATTTCATTCATTTAGGTTTAATTCGTGTTTATATTTGTAAATGTATGGCAAACATTTGTAGGTAATTGATTTAACTTTTTAATTGGGGAAGTGGTAATAGTTAATAGACATAAGACTTAAATGGCGCATATCATGTCAGTTTTGAAAGATAATTGTTGTATACATAAACTGTGTAAATGCTTTGGAGGGTGATTTCTAAGTAATTTTTTTGACATAGGGATATGTTAATTAACTTAGGAACAAAATAGGACTTCAAGATGAGCCTATGCCTTAATTAAATGGGTTTAATGAATTTTCATATTGCCACAAACCATTCGTGATATTCTTTTTGTGACTTCTAATAAATTCTTGTTAAAGTGAAATATTTTATTTTAACCTATTCATGTTGTGTTATATTATTCCTTGTGTTCATTTCCTGTTGTGATTATTTCCTACAAAGTATGTTGTTTTATTTTGTGGGTATTTGACAACTGATTACATTTTTTACTTACTATTGCGACTTTCATCAACAATATTCTCTCTTTATTTTTTTAACCAAATTGATTAAAATTAAATTTGCAAATAATGCACTCAATAGTCCCTATGGAGACGATACTCTTTTACTCATTATTTATTACTTGTACGACCGTGTACACTTCCAAGTAATCACACGATGATAAGTTTTGCAGCGTAATATGAATAACAATTCTTGTTATGACCATCTGAAGACAACGCCTATGGGCCGACTCTAAATGAATGACGAACACAATATTCTGAGAGTTGGCAAGTGCGGTTGAGCTCTAAAAGAAAAGCCAGTACGAAAGGTTATGACAAAGACTATGTAATCGATATGGAAAAAGTTACGATCAAGAAACATGATGAAATCCTTTAATAAGGGCTTAGGTAAATGAGGGTTTTCTCACTAAGTTCTATCAAACTTACCCTTTTGTGTTTCATGTCTTAGGTAAAAAAAAGTGCTATGAGGGATGATGCCAGGGCTGTGCAAAAGGAGTGGCGAAATAGGCACTCATGCATACAAAGCAGGACTTGCACGGACATGTCGAGCCCAATAAAAACGGTTTTGTACAAGTCTAAAAAATTTGTTTGTAAGCTTTATAGAGTGAATAGACCGTGTTCACCAATAAATGAAGTAAGCAATATTATTTAGAGGTTGAATAAGGGGGAATATTACAATATTACAAGCCAATGTAATGTGTAATTATAATTGTGATTGTAATTTTTGCGCCCAAATGTAACTTTGACGAGCAATATTACTAAATAAGATGTATTTCTTTGGAAATTTGTATGTCTTCAGCATGTATAAGTTTGTAATAGTAATGTAACTTCCAAGATTCAGATTCGGCAAATCGGATCAGGTTGAGGGCGTTACATTGGGAATACTATATCTTGGCAGTGTTTCACGTTTGGCGTGGTCTTATACAATTAAGTCTCCTACGACTTCCTCATACACTTGTTAGGCTCTTAGTGCTCAAATAAAACTCTGGGGCATACTCTTCTTAGGCACGCACCTTATTGGGCGTAATCTTCTTCACTTGAAAACATCCTGCAATTAATTCCTTAGATACCGCCAATGGGCGGATGCTTTAACGCTAGTATGCACCAATACTTTGACTTGGCATCAAGCCAATAGGGTGGTGGATTATGTTACCATAACGCGCCAAACAATTTACATACATACTTTACTAATCTTTTTGGATTCACTGATTTTCAGAGGTGTAACAGTTTATTTACGTGTATTAGTTCTTATTACTCATAATATCAAGATTATTATTTAATAATTGATGTATGGAATCTCACTTTCATTCGAACTTATGAGTGGTTTGCCTTGACTGGGGGATCAAAGGCTGACATAGATATTGTGGGAAGGGACTAAGCCAGACCTCGCGAAATCCAAGTGGACATTTTGATGTGGTATCTTGCATATAAGGGAATGCCCTTACAGGCTACCCCTCAAGGTGAGATTAAGCATAGTTAGTAGATTTTAAGATTAGGATGCACATGATATATATATTCGAAAATGAAACGATTGTAAGAACTATAATCAACTTATTTTGTTACTCGTATAATAATAAATTTTATTGGATATTTATTCATAAAATGTGTTCGAGAGCAAAGAAATTGGAATAAAGTTATATGGTAAACATGGTTAAATTTTGGTGAGGTCTAAGTAATGTCAATAGGCCAAGTCAGTAATATTGTTAATTACAACGATTTAATTGTGTTATCCAGTACCTGAACCCAACGGTTGGTTCAGGTATAAGGTGTTACAAATAGGGCTTTTAGCAACCCTAGAGAGATCCATGAAACACACAACAAAAGAAAGTTTAATGGAATTTTATTCTTTAGCCAGAGAGCTTTTTATTTTTTGAGATTTAAGGGCTTGTTTTGAAATTTTCTCCATCTTGTACTCTTTTTCAGTTATTTGTCATTTAGTAAAGTTTTTTTTGCCCATGATTTTTATCCTCTTCGGAGGAGTTTTCCACATAAAGTTTGTGTTCGATCTTCTCTACCTTTTCTATTTCATTGCTTATACAGGTCGATCCCTAAAAATTTTCATGATTTTTAACAAGACTAGGTGTTAGTCTTTACTACTTGAAATTAAGGTTTGTTACTATCAAGCAGTTGAGCCATGCCTATCAATATTGATAAATTCAACTACTCCATCCATTGTGTCAACCTTGCATTTTTTTTTATAGCCACTTTTTGTTGATAAGCAAACCTTTTAGATTTGACTTATGCCTTTATTTGATATCCAAGGTAGAATACAAGTTAGGCCCATCATAATTATTTGAAGATGCCATTTCATGAAATAAGTTCTTTCTTTCATTTACTCAATCCTAGAAGTCTAGGTCTTTGATCTGTCCAACGATATGTAAGAATTTGATATTTGAATATGTTGATCACTATCGCCCAAATTAACATTTATCCCACAATCCTTATGCTATTTTAGTTTATATTGTCGTGTTTGGTTGAGTTCATTGTATGTCATTTTGCTTCATGTTAGAGTTGGCTTTTGTATTATTTATTTTACCCTGAACAGTTTAAGGTTCCAATCAAACCTTCTTCAAAGGTGAGGCTCACATTGAGTGATCGTAATGCCGTTATTTGGTCTCATCATCCTTGCTTTTAGTAGTATCGCAATCAATTTCACCATGCTCCAACAAACCACGAAAATATCTAAAAATGACATGCCTTTTGTATGTAATTTTAACCCTATGATTATTTTACCATCTTGCCCATCAAAAGATATATAATGTTGAAAAAATCTGTTTAGAGAACATTGTTTTTAGGCACAACAAAATTTTACATTTTTTACTAGAATCAAGTCATGTGGTATTTATAGTAATAAGCCCTATACTAAATCGTTACTCATGCTTTGTGCGAGGCAGTCTAAGCTGGTTCTCGGCTTTCTACCAAAAGATGTTCTCTGCTATCTTCAAACGCTGAATTACTTTGAGTGTGGGCTCAAACAAAACAAATCGAATGCACAAAGTGAAAACTTTGACTAACTTTTAGTGGGAAAGTTAATTTCTCTCTATAGGAAATTGAAAACTTTTGAGTTTATTTTTTCAAAAAATAGAATTTATGCTTGTACTATTTTATGATAGAGTAACAACACCCAGGTGTGTGTTAATTAGGTCATCTCGTAGTTCCTATTTATAGGAAAACAATACAAGAGTTTTACTTGATCAAGGGATAATTAAATAATAATATTTTACTAGAAAAACATAGTATTCCACAACATGTGGAATACCAAAGGGCAGCAACATACCCTAAGGGATAATAAACTTCGCCACCCATCTCATATGGGATGGACTCATTAGGTCTATCTTGTGTATTACGTACAATTGTATGTGTTATCTGAACTTTTAACCAATACTTATAATTTATATAACCCAATAACTATTTTTCTATTTCCTAAAATATTATTTATTTAATAAAATTAATCAATTTATCCATTACAATTATTTTCTCAATCCAATTCTAATTCCATTAAAGTCATGTTGACTTTACTGTATTAGAATCTATGAAGAAATATATTTATTTCCCCTTTAAATAAAAAAAAGATGACTAATTAATTTAATTCTAACTTCGAATTTTAGTTGTTTAATTGCAATCAAATAAATACTAATTCGAAGAAATTAATTTAATTTCTATGTCACCTTTTGTACTTCGTGAGAAAATGCATTCACTGTAGATAGCGATACATGCGATCTTTTTCTATTAATCATTGTTTTTATTCATTCCAGAATATTGATTCTATATGCAATTCATTTCAGGTTATATCGAGCTAGCAGAGGAACTGATTGAACATATATAATTAGGGCTCAAATAATTTATAATTAAATTTCGACTCTTAACTTATTAATTACAACATTATCTAATCGTGGAGTCATCCTACTAAGGTACCATGATTGAACTCTCCCTTATTATAAACCATTATCAAAGCAACTTAATAAGTATTTTTCTAATGACCTTGTCATGAGTGTGTTACCCTATAGGATGTCCTTAATCTTTTTGGGTTAAATCCGTTGACCCAATGTGATCCTATTTTATCTCATGGTAACCATTACATTTTTCTTCATGAAAAATTCAATTACTAACAAATAATAATTAAATCATTTGTCTAAGACAAGTGACCCATGGGTCATATTACTTTTTCACATAATCAACTAATGCTAAAGAGAATATATCATTTACCCTTTATTGTGCTATGAATTCCACTATTGTAAATAAAGCTATGTCATGCAAAATTCGTATACCCAATGTACTAGCTTTCGGTTCTTTGGTTATTTGAACTCAAGCTTTTAATACATCAAAGTATATAAGTGAGGCTCATATAGTTAGACACTTACTCAGGATTGAGGTAAGCCACATTATGAACATCACAAGTGTATTAATCCATAAATGAATCTAAGATTAATTCAACTTGGGTCTTGCCCAATGTATTCTCAATCTAGACAATCTCATCTATTTCTCTAACTTCTTGGAGCTAACTACTCCGATACGCAGGACAATGTATCTCTCTATTTGGACTTGATAGACGATATAATTGTCCTTTAACTGATTTGCTCAATTTCGATTCATTAGACTAGAGACCTTTTAGATTCCTTACTAATACAAGTTGTCTTCTCGCATTATGATCCAACCACGTAATGCAACTTAGTATTGAACTTTAGGTAATCAGTGCGCCAATATTTGCTTATATGTGTGCAAAAATTGTCAAGTACAAATACAAACATTACGTGAATAATGAAATTTTATTTAAACCAATTTATTCAAAAAATTACAAACATAAATTATGATAAAGCTGCACTTAGGCACAAGATCCACATATAACACATCAATGGTTTAGTAACATCTAACTCAACACAATTTCAAATATATCAAGCCCCAGCACAATTCCTTAAGTCTATTATTTGTTGAAGTCAAAAGAAAAAAAGGTGAATATACCTACGAAGTCCTCTATTGTAAAGACTGAATAAAACTAATTCTTCTACTATTAAATGGGTTGATTTAATCTTTGTACTATTTAAAAGAATCAAATAAGATCAATATTGGAACAAATTAACAATTATTGTACAAAATATTACATGAAAAATATAGTGTAACTTCAACCAATATATTTCATTTCATTTGTAAAATTATAAAAATAAAAATAAAAACTTTTCAACTATAACTTTATTAAATAATAAATATTTTTAAAATAATAAATATTAACTCAATTTAAATTTGATTTATTTAATTTATTTAATAATAAAGTAAATAAATTATATATTTAATAAACATCAATTAATTTTAATATAAAACAACCTATATATTCACCCAAGAAAAAGACTCCTTTGAATGACCCAATGTAATTCCCAATAATTTTTGCCATGTTTGGGCGAAACCATTTTCAATGTATTTCACTTCAGAAGTCCATAGAGCTCCTTCTTGTACCATTGCATGAATTTGAATTTGAAATTGATAAGTGTGATTTCATCATCTAGAGCCCTGTTTCTTGATAATTTTCTAATATATTTTAGCATGTTTACCATGGCCTCCCTACACTCTACCTATTTCTTTATATGTTTATCTTCATTCTCATCTGGACTCCTTATATTTAATTTCACATTTTTCCATCCCTTCTATAAATCTCCATTTATCTCTCATTCCCACTAGCATTTCAAATAGTATAAATGAAGAGAAATTACATTTGTACTCCCTTGGATTTTAGAGAAAATCAAGGAAACAAAAATTATATTTAACCAACAAATGTTGAGTGTAATGATAAGTCCCATTGAATTTTCAAGGGGAAGACTCAAATATGGAGATAACATTATTGGGAGAGTTAATCACGGATTCTAAAAAGATTATTTTTTATAAATCGTAAAATGGAATCCAAAAAAAATAAGAATCTTTAAACTTTAGACAAATATGCAAAAAAAAAAGTTAAAGGAAAATGTTAAAACCCGGGCCCGACCCGGCCCGCTCGTATTAATTTTTTATATTATTGTTAAATATATATAACACATCAAAAACACTAAAAACATCAAAATAAATATTTCCCAACAAATTGAAAATAAATTTTAAAAAATATGTAGACTTAAATAACACTAAGATAAATACAACTTAACAAGCAAATGCCTCTAAAATAATAACAAAATTAACAAATGCCTTTAAAATAATAACAAAATTAACAATAAAATAAGTTTTATACAATATCCAAACAATAACAACAAAATAGTAGCAATATAATAGTAAAATGATAGCAAAATAGGGAGAAAACAATAAGAAAATAACATTAAAAAAAAGAGTAGATTTTTTTGTCATTCAGTGAATTCGGGCCAGGCTCGGGCTAAAAATGCCTTACCCGAGGCCTGGCCCATTTTCTAAACGGGTCTTATTTTTTTGTCCAAGCCCATTTTTCGGGCCTATATTTTCAACAAAAAAATATTAAGAATAAATAGATGAATAGTTATCGTTATCGTTATGAAAATATTAAATTGATTTTTTAACAGATTTTTAAAATTAATTTTTCTAAAAAAATCAAATTATTATATTTATTTTTTATGTAAAACTATTTAAATTAATATAAACTTAACTTTAGGTCAATTAAAAAAATTGAGATCGCAGACGAATCAATCCATGAACATAATGAATTGTTTACACAGTTCGGTTACCCCATATTTGTAGAGCCTAGCTTAGGAAGTATGTAACACCCCTTACCCGAGACCGTTGCCGGAGTTGAGCTCGAGGCATTACTTTATTTAACTTATTAGTTCGGGGCATAAAAGTTTGCTTTTAAAATTTATCTCACTATCTATGATAAAGCTGTCCACTCGTGCAGCAGTCACTAAATCATTTATAACTCTAGATACGGAACTCAAAATTTAAATCTATAAATTTTACCTGAAATTAGACTCATATATATTCTTACTAAAAATTTTTCAGAATTTTTGGTTCAGCCAATTATTACAGTTTATTAGTTAAAGTCTCCCCTGTTTCACCACTCGACTGTCCTGACCTCTTGCCACTAAAAATAAGTTTTCTCATTGTAGGAATTTCATATGGTGTTTTCACTTGTTTATACAGAAAATAGACTCAATAATAAATCTATACATATAAATAAAAACTCATAAATATTTTTTTACAATTTTTAGTGATTTTCTAAACTCAGAACAGGGGACTCCAAAAATGGTTCTGACTCTGTCTCACCAAAATTCACATATCTCAAAATATAAAATTTCTTTTGCTAAACTGTTATTTTTCCATTAAAATAGACTCAACAAGATTTCATTCTATATATCATACACCCTCTAATTCATTTTATACTATCCTAAGTGATTTTTCAAAATCACGTCACTGCTGCTGTTTGAAATCTGTTTCTTTGCAAATTATTACTCTTTCATGATTTCTATGCATAATTTATCACATAGACATGTATAACAACAAACACCTTCATACTTAACCATTTTGACAACCATTCATCTTTAGATATTTACACATCATTCTTTAGCAAAACCATAATACAACATTCAAAATAAGTAAGTCCCTATACATGCCATAGTTCAAACATAGTTCATCATAAAATACCGAGTCGTTGTGGTTGATAGTGTGGACGATCTCCGACATCTTTAAGATCCTCGACTTTGATTAATAATGCTATATAAAAAGAAAATAAACAAAGTAAGCATAATGCTTAGTAAGTTTACAAGTAAATAAATAGCAACATTTAACACAATTAATAATACTCAAGTGACATAATCTTTAATTTCCTCTTTACTTACTTCCTTACTCGTTCTCTTGCTTGTTTACTTAGATAACTCATAATTATGACTTACTTTTCTCTTGCTGAAACGTTGATTTCAATGGGTAACATAATATACTCTTAAATCTTATAACTCACTTGAACTTGCCATTTATGCTTTTAACTGAACTTTCATGAACATAAGTTATTTACTACCCCATTGAGCCACATTGGAACAATAAGGATATTTGGGTCTCTTTCTAATAATAACATACCAAAGCCACGTCCCAGACATGGTCTTACATGGGATGTTTTATATACTACCAATGTCATATCCCAGATATGGTCTTACATGGGAGTTCTCATATCGGTTCCCATGCCATGTCCCAAACATGGTCTTACGGGGGACCTCTCATCTCGGTGTCAATGCCATGTCCCAGACATGGTCTTACATGGGACCTCTCGTCTCGATGCCAACGCTATGTCCCAGACATGGTCTTACATGGGACCTCTCATGATCTCAAGGATGCCAATGCCATGTCCTAGACATGGTCTTACATGGGATCTCTTTACCAAAATGTCATGACATTTGTATCCAATACCTTCCTTATGTTTCAACGAGACTTTTTAATATCAATTCTCTATAGTCTCATACTTGAGTCAACATTAAATAAATTCATAAAATAAATACATAATTTCTGGAAAATAGCAGCATTAATAATAATTATTAAAATATTGCATTTATTTACCGTAAACTTACCTCAGTACCAAATATAGTCAAATCTACCGCTTAGTCTTCAATCTTATTCTTTCCTCGATCTAACCAAGAATTCCGTTCTTCTTGATCTATAATAGAAAATTTAACTTATTTAATACTCACATTCATTAAAATAGCCCTCGATTCTAACTTTGGTAAAATTACAATTTTGCCCCTAAATTTTTACATAATTGCACTTTTGCCCCAAAGCTCGGAAATTAAACTTCATCTCTTATTCTTATGTTTTACAACATGCTGAACATTTTTCTCTTCTATGACAACATCAAATTTTCACTCTAACATCTACTTATGAACATTAGGTATTTTACCGATTATGGAGTTTTACTCGTTTTCGCTTAAAATCGACTAGCAAAAGTTGTTTAACATAATTTCTAGCTTCATATTATACCTTAAAATATCAAAATAAATACTTTTCACCTATGGGTATTTTTCCAAATATAAACCCTAGGTAAAATTATTGCTAGAATAAGCTAAATTAAGTTACCGGGATCTCAAAAACGTAAAGAACATTAAAAACAGGGCTTGGAATCACTTACTATGAGCTTGAGAAAGCGTGAAAACCCTAGCTATGGTGTCCTTCAAATTTTGGCAGCAATATTTTTTGGAGAAGATATTTTTGCCATCTTTTTCCCTTTTTATTCTTTTTATTATTCAATGACTAAAATACCATTCATTAAAACTTTAGTTATTTTTATCTATGCATGCCTATTTTTGTCCATGGAAATTTTATGGTCTAATTCTATTTAAGGACCTCTACTTTGATTATGCACTTCAAATAAATCCTTTATCATCTAAAACTCATATTTACCCACTTTTGCAATTAAGTCCTAATAGGCAATTTAGGCATGCAATCAATAAAATTTCTTATCAATACTCTAGTACTTATATCTAATCACTCAATAAATCATAAAAATTAATAATAATTTTCTCTTTAAATTGGATTTGTGGTTATGAAACCACTATTCCGATAACCTTAAATTTGGGCCATTACAAAGTAGATCCACTATCTTTAATCCCAATTCAATAAGTTATTCAAGTCCTATCACACCATGATATAGTAATCTCATTTTTGTATATAAAAATCTAAATCGCTCACCTCTAAGTTCTTCCCCTGAGAACTTAAGCTATAAAAGCAAGCATCAAACTTAATTTACTCTTTTAATGCATTCACAAAAATACGTTCCTCAATGAGCAGATAATTGCTCTCAATATTTAATACAAAACTTATATAAGTCTCTCAAATATATGAGTTTTGTATAGTGTGCCGCATATTTTCTAATCGACGTCCCGATGATGCGAAGAATGGCGTCCCAATAAGGGACATACGATTTCCCAATTCAACCGGATTTTCTTCTCCTAGTTAAACTCTGATTATTTAACCTATAAAATGGGTTGTTGTAACCTAGATTAATTATCTTCATCATCTTTGAGATTCAGAGAGTTTTGTGAGTTTTAGGGAATTTCTGGTTTTAGCCAGAGTGCCTTGTTCTTTCGGGGTTTAGGGTTTTTATTGAGATTATTTTCATCTTGTACGCTTTCGATTTTGCTAATTTAGTGAAGTCTTTTTTGCTTGTGGTTTTTTATTTTCTTCGGAGGAATTTTTCCACCTAAATATTTGTATGTTTGATCTTCTCACTTATAATTTTATTTTCTTGTTGCATACATGAGTCGATCCCCAACAAATTTCAAGATTTGCTAACATACTAGACCAATTACCCTGTTGACCAACATTTAAAATAGTAAGATAAAATATAATGGTAAAGACCAATATAGAGTAGACCGCTAGGGATGTGTCTTCAGTGCTATCCTAATTCAAATCTCTACAATCCAAAAGATTCGATTGCTTGATTCGATATTATCTAATCTCTTAATTAAGTATAATTAAATTTATATACCCAAAATAGTAAACTTGTAAATAAATTAAGGATAACTGATAAAAAGTTCAAATACAAAGCTTATAAAAAAAATCATTCATTTAATTTAGTTAAAAGAAGTGTAAATTTAAATTTAGGTTATTGTAGTCCACATTGTTTATCCTGCAACGGCAACTACATTTGTATACATATATCTACTTTTTAGTCCCAGCCCAGCAGCATCGTGACTGAATTACCATCTTATTTTATTTTATATATTATGGCAAGAGAAGGGGAGACCACCGACAGTGGAAAAAGTTAGAAGAATAAATTTCCAACCACCCAGAGCTAAAGGCACCTCAAACACAGCTATTTTTCTCGCTTAAATTTATATTAAAATCTGAGTTAGTTGGGAAAACAATAATATCTAAACCCATGCATGTCCATCTCTTTTAATTAACCCAATTCTCTCTCCATTACTTTCTTTCCTTTCCTTTTCTTCACTTGCCATTCTGCTTAGCTTCTTCTTCGCTTTTCTTTTCAAATTTCATCAAATCTTCTATTTTTTCTCTTATTATTTGGTATGTTGGTACGACGCTATTTAAACGAGAAACAAAAAGATAGTTTGAGATCAACATAAAGTTTTGCTTGGAATTAGGAAAGCCTTTCCTATCACATGAAGTTGATTGAGACACTGGGTTACTTGCTTTATATATATATATAATCTAAAAATATTATTTAATTATTTCAAAATGTATAAAAAAGGCTCTCAAATTTTTTCAAAAAAAGCAAATAAGCCCCTGCTTTTTTTCACTCAATTGGGTGCTTGAACTACCAAAATCCATCAAAAAAGCCCTTTGACCGTAAAAGCTAATCGCCCCTATTTTTTTTTCAGTTAAAGCCACCATATGCCACAGCCATGGCGTGACATGTGACAAAAATGATAAAATAAAAATAAAAATAAATAAAAATTATTAAATTTTAATAAAAAATATTAAAATTTTTAAAATTTTATAAAAATTGTAAAAATATATAAAAACATATAGAAATATAGGAGAAAAAATTATAAAAAATGTAAAGAAATATAAAATTTATAAAAAAAACTATAAAAATTATTGTACCAAAAGAAGCATTTTATAATTTTTCTATAACTTTTATTAATTTTTATTTTTTATCATTTTTCGCCACATGTCACGTTATGTTACAACACGTGATGGCTTTAACTAAAAAAAACTGGGGGTTATTAACTTTAACGGCCAACGGTTAAAGGGCCTTTTTTATGCATTTTATAATTTTTTATTATTTTTTAAAAATTTTACAATTATTTATAATATTTTTACTATTTTTATATTTTTTTCTAATTTTTAGTAAAATTTAAATATTTTTACATTTTTATTAAAATTTAATAAATTTTATAACTTTTATATATTTTTATTTTTTATAATTTTTTTCTACATGTCACGTCGTGGTTGTGAAATGAGGTGTCTTTAATTGAAAAAAATTAGGAGAAGTTAACTTTAACGGTCAACCGTTAAAGTTAACGATCAAAGAGCCTTTTTGATGATGCATTTGACAATTCAAGTACCCAATTGAGTGAGAAAAAAGTAGGGGCTTAATTGTTTTTTTTTTAAAGTTTGAGGGCTTTTTGATGCATTTTGATAGTTCAAGTACCCAATTGAGTGCAAAAAAGGCAGGGACTTAATTGCTTTTTTTGAAAAAGTTTGAGGGTCTTTTTGATGCATTTTGAAAGTTCAAGTACCTAATTGAGTGAAAAAAAAAAGCAAGGGCTTAATTGCTTTTTTGAAAAATTTTGAGGGTTTTTTACACACTTAAACCTTCAATTAAAGAGTAAATGATATTCTTTCACTAGCATTGAATGAATTATGAGAAAAGATCGTGGTCACAGATCATTTGTCAGGGATGAATGAGTATCATTACTATTTGTTAGCAATGGTCTTTTCACCATGAAATATACAATGATGACTATGAGATAAGATATGATTGAATTGGGTGAACGAATTTAACTTAAAGAAATTAAAGATATCTTATGTGGGTAATACATAAATGACAAGACAATGGAATAAAAGCAGAAAATCTAAGTTGCTTTTATAATGGTATATAATGAGAGATCAATCATGTACTTGTAAAAATAGAATGTCGATAATGATAAGAAAAAAAATAAAAATAGAACCTAAACCTTAATCTGAAAAATAAATCATATTAATACACATTATGAAATATATATATATATATATATATATTCAATGGTATTGTAAAAAAGAAACCATCGTTTTTGCAATTTAATTTTGAAACATTGATTGCAGGTGAAAGAAGAAAACTTCCAAGTTACTCATGCTGAATGCAGATAATTGCTTAAAAAATCGTGTTAGGAAGTGCTGCCATTGACCAAATTATGAAAAGTGTGACAATCATTTTCATATATTAATTGTTTGTTGATAGGAATTTAATTAATTTAGAAAAAACCTTGTGACAAGAAACAAATATGTATCCAACAAAGTAAAAATGAAAACTCTTTTCTTTTCTATTACTCATTTTGATTCCATTATTGGAGTCGGTGGTAACTGAGAAGAAACACTCCCTTCCCTATGAACACAAGTTACAATTTAATTTCTGTCAAAAAAATAAAATACAATTTAATCTAGTTCTAGAAATCTTGATCAAAACCATGAAACTCAAAATGCTCACACTTGTAAAAGAACTTAACTTAAGATGAGGGGAAGAAGAAAGAAAAAAAATATAAAGTAAAAAGAACATATGTAAAGAAAATAATATTTTTATCTTTTTTGTCACATGGTAATTTTTAATTGGTTATCTTTTTTTAAAAAATAGACTTAATAGTTTGACTCATAATTAAGGTAAGTACAACTTGAGGAAAAAGTAGTTTAGGTACTATTTATGACAAAAAAATATTTAGATACCAAAATAGAAAAAATAGAATCGTTTAAGTACCAATTTGTAAGTTAAATCTTTTTTTTTTTAAATAGACTTAACCTTTTTACTAAAGGTTGGAGTCATGGAGATACCAACTCATGAAAAAAATAGTTTAGGTATCATTTGTGACAAAAAAAAAAGTTAAAAGTATCAAAATGATAAAAATGATTTAATTGAAGTACCAATTTGTGAGTTAAGCCTTGATTATATGATGTAAAACTATATTGTACATTGAATATGGTGAAAATGCTTTAACTATGATTTGCAAATATTTATTAGGGTAAACTAATTAGTTAGACAGCTAACTTTTAAGACGCTTTCATTTTAGTCAACCTAAATAAAATCCTTTCAATTTGGTCACCAACTTTTAGGGCACTTTCATTTTAGTCATCCAAGCATTAAAACTCTAATGAGGCGGTTAATTGTATATGTCACATCAGATTTGCACTTTCATTTGGTAACCTAACTTTTAAGTTGCTTTCATTTTAGTCACTTAAAAAACATCTTTCTTAAGTATTGATTGTTGTAAAAAAAACGGTTAAAGAGAAAAGAGATAGAAACTAAAAAATACATCAAATTGTCAAATTGTACTTGTTTATCCCATTTCCGTAAATTTTAAATTTTTTTAATATTGAAAATTTAAATATCAAAAATAAATTGAATAAATTGTTGAAATTTTTTATCTATTAATGATGTCAACCGATTTGTTACTATAATATTAAAATTAATTAATTTAATATACTTTTAAATTTTAAAATTTTATTTCATGTTTCTAGATTATCTTTAACGAAACCAACTCAAATAACTCATATTTAATAATTATCTACAAAACTTAAACTTCTTTTGATTATATAATCTTGAATCTTCCATGCTAAGCTAAAAGTAAAGGAAAAGAACCTTGCAATTAATTAAATTACTTGTTCTTCGTTTGGGTAAAGAAGCAATGAAAAATTTTAAGTTTGTTTGGAATGGAAGATAAAATTAATTAATTTTATTAATTGCAATGATTTTACTTTGCTTTTAGCTTAGCATGAAAGATTCAATATCATTTAATAAAAAAAAACTTGCGTTTCGTGGATAACTATGATAGATTAATTTTAATTGATAATTTTTTAAAATAATTTCAATAAATCAAAATAAATTAGATAAACTGTTAAAAAAATTTATCCATTGGTAATGTCAATCAATTTGTTACTATAATTTTGAATCTAAAAGTTTAAAAATTAATATTTCAAAACACAAATTTAAAATTTTCAGCAATAAGATAAACAAATACAATTTGACAGTTTTTCTGTATTATTTTAGTTTTTACCAATTTCTCATGTTGATCTTTGATTTTTTACCCTAATCAATGCTCAAGAAAGATATTTCGGGGTGACCAAAATGAAAATGACATAAAAGTTAGACGATCAAAATGAAAACACAAACATGATGTGACATATATAGTTAACAGCCATTAGACCCTAAAAATTGGGTAATCAAATTACATGATTTCATTGAGTGACCAAAATGAAAAACCCTAAAAATTGAATGTCAAACTAGATAATTTACCCTGTTTATTTTTATAATATTTAAATTATTAAATAAGTAAATATATTTTAGTTATTTTTAACAAATAAAATGAAAATGTTACTTTATACTAATTACAATAATTAAAAACATTATTAAGAAAAGTAATTAAAATTTAAATAATTACAATGCATTGATGAATAAAATAACGAAATTATTTGAAAATGTAAAAAAGAAAACAATTGATAATTAATTAGTACAAGTTTGTGAAAAGACAAAGGCGTCAGATTCCTGAATGTGGGTGGATTAAGCAAAACTCGAATTCAAGGATTATGCGAGAGATGGGATAGTAGCATAATAGCAATTTAACAAGCACTTAGATTCCTCAATTAATCATATAATAAATAAAGTCTCTGCCCAAAATCACTTGTTGATGCTATCACTATGATGTGTGTTTTCTTTGATTCAACCCAATGCAGCAGTTTTTGTTTCTCCGCATCAATGTCCAAATTAAAGTAAATACGAAAACCGAAAAATATGAAACTGTTAATAGGCTGCTATCTGACTTGCAATGTGACCGCAACAGTAACGCTGATGATGCGTCTGCCGTAATTGACGCAAACCCTTCTCGGGACTCTCTTCGCCTGCAAATAACACACCATATTTTGGTATAATAATGCCTCTTTACATAGAACCAGCACTTGCTAGTTGCATACCCTAACATTTTATGCTTCAAATCCGAGCATGAATTTTCTCAGGCTTTAATTTGGGAGATCAAAGAATTCAGAAGAATACAGTACCCCAAGAAGGTCTTAACTGAGTTCCACAATGATGCAACGCGGCTGGTTCGTTTAATCGAAGCACGCTCTTTGGATTCACCAGCTTCATGCATTCCTGGAAGATACAATCACACAATAGTAAATGAAACATATACTTTTTTAAAGTCAATAAACACTTTCAATTAGAGGAAGCAAGAACCAATACCATCAGAAGGACAGCTTCTCTTAGATACTTTGAGTGAAGCTACTTCCTCAATAAGTTTGCGTTCTTTGTTACTATCATTACCATCATAACAAGTCTTAGGTTCCAAACCAAATAATTTCTCACAACAAAATCAGATCAGCAAGCTATTGTAATAATCATATTATATAAATGGATGCAAGTATCATTTCACACTTACCAAACCAAATACCTAAGCACCAAAAGATGTTCTAAAATCCAGACAGGAAACTAGCAACCCTCATTCAAACCCCAAACCTAAATACTCAATCCTCAATACATTCAAAAAAACCCCAAAACTCAAAAACCTTTCAAAGCCAAAAAAGGACACAAAAAACTACCCTAAAATCAATAAAAAAATTGTCCTATTATCAAAACCTAGCATAGTTGCCAGTTCAACAAATTCAATTGGCTGGGCTCAACTGAAAGGGTAATATGAAATGAGTTTTACTATTAAATGAGTACTAAATAGCAATAGATTAACTTAATGGTTTACATTGACTTAATGGTTTCATTATCAATTGAAAGGTAAGGTATGAGTTCAAACCCCACAAAGTGAAATATATCCTTTCAAAAGATCAATAATAATTCAAAAGAAGAAATTTATGCAAATCTGGAGTGTTTAACCGGAAAGTTGACTGCTCCAGTTATTATTTGGTTTAAGCATAACTTTTAAATGAATAGGTTACTAGTTCATGCCCACACAGTCCAGTCCAATTTTTAAAACCACTGAGTATTGTTATATATGTATATCACCTTAACAAGGGATTTCCTAATTCATTTTGTATTAGGTATAGGAGTCAATTTTGAATTTTTCATTTATATAAATGGGAATGGTTAACTGAGTTTAATCAATTTATATACTAAGCTCAACTTTTGATTTAAAAAGAAAAGGTTGAACAAACTCTTAGGATGTGTCTGTCTCTTATCTTCAGATTAACATTCACGTTTGACCACAATTGTGATTATTGTCATTAATCAAAATATCTCTCAATTTTATGAACAGAAATTTCAAAGAAAGTAGTCTTTTTTTTTTTTGTCATTAAGTTCCCCTTTAAAAGATAAAACATATTTTCTCCTGAATGTTTGTAGCATTTAAAACTTTTTACTCTGCGTTGTGTGAATAAATCATTTTAGGTAAATTATCATTTGTTATTTCAAAATCATTTCAAGTAGCTAAACTCATGCAAAGGGTTACCGGACATTGGCTCACTACAAGCAATGTATGTGAAGAGAATAATAGAATTTTGCTAAGTTTTCCCCTTAGAATCTAACAGGGACTCCACACCTTAGGGTGATATAGCAGTTTTGACATGAGACAAAATGGCACCGAGTACAACGTGTTTCTTGCACAAAAATGAAATATTTGAACTTGACTTTCTCACAGAAGGTTCAAAACAAAGTTTGGGTGGCAAGTAGCCGAATCAAGCTACTTGTGAGCTATTCGCTCAATGGCACTTGAGCTTGACTCATTCAATGTCGGGCTACTCTAGTGAAAATTGGAATAGAGCTGCAATTGAAAAAAAATAATTTTCAAGACATTTTTATATAGTAAATGTTAACTCAGTTACAATTTGGACTTATTTGATTCTTTTTAATAGTGTATAGGGACTAAATTAATTCACTTAACAATAGGACTAATTAATCCAGTCCCTATAATACAAGGACCCCCCAGGTACTTTAACCAAAAAAAAATAACATATGCATTTATAGCTAAACCAAAACCTAAGTAAAGTGCAAATTACTTATATGTGCATATGTGTACCCCTAATCACTTATATAACCACGCAAATTTTTTATATCATTTCTTTTACAGCCAACTCTTACCTAATGTGCTACTTAACAAAGAAGTTAATGCATTTTCAAGAAAACAATCCTCAGGGCGCAGCTTTTTCTTTGCTTTGTATGGAAAAGAAAAAGAACCAACACAGGTATAATCAAAATCTGATGCCTTGCGCTTTTATACATTTGGAGATACCTTTGGTCATGGTTATATTTGGTGATTCATGCTGTTACTAGGATTTGGTTTAGTTCATTAGTTATTTTTATTATTTCAATTTAATGTAGGTTTCAATGACAGAGAAAATTGAGTACGCAATATTTCTCCTCCTGTTGATTATTGTGGTTTTCTCACCCTATTTCTTCTATAGCTCCCAATTTTCTCCTCCCTTGGTAATTTTGTTTCTAATTATAAGTTTCCATGTTATCATTTTTCTCCTATTCCGTGTCACAATCATATCATTCCAAAGTATCTTCCAACAAGCTTTAATCTCAATGTTAATCGCATAATAGAAGTAATATTTTCACTGTTCCCTATTAGTAACTACGGAACTAGGTCTCAAACCCTCAATAATAAGGTTAGGTTAACACGTCTTCAGGAGCAAAAAGAAATTCAGAAATAAGGACCATAGAAACTAAACTACTGCAATTGTAACTATTGAAGATGCATGAAGTAGTATGCAGGTATTGCCGGATAAATACCTGATATCTTTTGGGATCAGAACATTCACAATAAAGTGATGATCACCTCTAACTGAAGGTTTGTTGACATCTGGAACTCCCAAGCGTGAAAGTTTCACTGCATCACCAGGCTGAATCCCACAGGGGATTCGAAGATCTTTAATACCTTCAACAGTTTCTACCTGAAATTTAAAATTATTGATTAAAGATAAAAAGAATTCTCAGACACGTGGAAAATTAAGGACCAGAAGGGCTTCAGTGTATAATGACTCGCTTAGAGACAAACTTACAGAACATATGGATACTTGCTTTACATTTTATGGTGCTTGATATGAGCACAAAAAACCAAAGTGCTTGATATGAATGGAATATGTCAGAAATAACTAATTTTAAGTGGTTTTATCCTTGTATTCAAGTAGGCCTCCCACAATTGTGGAGTCAATTTAGACTGGATGCCTAACTTGGCATGATAGCCCAAGTAGTTTGTTGTGACATTTGTTCATCATAGCCCCAGTTTTTGAAGTTACTATCCCACATAGGTTCCTTTGGAGTTTTTGGTGGCATTATATTCACTTGGACTTACTTATTCTACCTATGGCCAAGCCAAAAAAATAATACAAAACATAATCAAGTTCCCATATAGGACGTTGGTAACAGAAAACCACTAGGTTCAGTTATCAGCATATGCTTTAGAAGCTATTTTTAAGTTAACCTGGAAGCAGGGAGAATTCAAACACCATTGGGTATTCAGTCTTGAGAAAAAACTAGACTCCACTTCATCAGAAGATTCTTGTTTTAGGCATGACATAACACAATTCTAACTAATTTATCCATATGGAATGCACTAACAGCCTCCAAAAACTGGACAAAGTCCAAGTTAGATTTAGAAGGTAAAAGACTAGCCATGCCCAATCCCACTTTCAATTCTTGCATTTCTTGGCAAGATTCTAAAAACAAAAAAGTTGAATAAGGCATAGAAATCATCTTTAACAGCAGTTTATAACTAATGTCTTTTCCCTTGCTTTCTACTTATTTCATAATTTAGAAGGGGCTATTGGTCTATGTTAAGTAAACAGCATAAGTATGTTGAGGAATTTAAATTTGTTCCTCCGACTGCTTTGTGGGTTTATTTATGGTTCAAGCATAACTAGTAGAAGTCTTTATGAGGACAAGAAAAATATCTTTTAGCATTTTATAACTTAATCCCATATCACATCAAAGTTTTTCTATTTTACTGGTTTTAATTAGAATTATTTCCATGTGATATTTTGTGACTTTGAGGTAATGTGTGTGTTAATTTTCTGAACTTATGTACAACTTTTTATAATAATGCATCTATCAGTATAAACTTGTATATTCAATTTGGAATGATGCTCTCTGAACAAATTTGTAATTAAATTCCTTCCAATATCTTATGGGCTACCCCTCACCTTACAAAGAATTGAAACCCCTTGTAATATATTAAGGGCTACATTCACTTTGTAATATACTCGCCAAACACGTTAAGGCTGATGATTAAATTAATATGAGGTAACAAAAAGTCAACAAGTACCTTCACCACTGTCCCGAGTATTGCCTCGGTGTAGTCAACATTGATCTTTGAGTAAAGATTGAGACCGTCCCTCCAAATTCCTTGCTTTACTCCTATACGGAGGACTACGAAGAGGTCACCAGCAAATCCCCTAGAGAGAGAAATGGCTCTGTTATTGCAAGATACAAGTTTCCTATGTACAAAAAATTCTAACCAAAATATATAAGATGGAAACAAACGTGAGAAGAGAAACTAATTCATTAAGATTCTCAAAACAAAATGACTAAATAAAAATATGATGCCCAAACTCAAGCTGAATCTCCCTTCTTGTGTCTGATAGAGACTATTGCATTAAACAAATTAACAAGCTTTACTTCAGAGCACTCACCTTCATTACTTAATACCATTACTCTTAGATAACAATAAAAACAAAAGAAAAGGTGAACAGGAAATCAAAAGAATACAGAAATATAAAAATGAGTCATTTACCCAATATTGAAGAAAAAGATTCCTGAATATGGATAGAATCAAAGGAGTCTTTTAGCAGCTTGACCCCGTTAAGCATGGAGGGGTCCAGCTTTAATATAAGACCACAGGAAACCTACTAATACATAACAGACTGGGATAACACCACTTAACAAAACCAACAAGAGAAATAGCCCCTTTTCAGGAAAGAGAACCAAGATTCCAAAGTTCTTCACTTCTTCATATTGCTTTCCGCTTCTCTCAATTCCAACCCTAAGATCAATCCTACTCAATTTGGCTGCTTTGCCAACTATAAGTCAAAAACCAGAAATACCATCATAATCTACTATCAACTCACCCTACTTGCCGGCCAAGGAAAAAAGAAAACACTCACCCAACTTCAGATCTCCGAATGAATTCACATATAAAAGGGGGAAAAGAGATTCCCATATGCAAAGACCAACATAAAGAAAACTTGACTAGATTAATACCTTTTCTTATCAACATTGCCTTCTCCACGTATTCGCTTTGTGAAACCATCAGCAACACCAGGGGGTATGATTATTCTCATACTCCGTTTCACTTTTACTTTACAGCAGCCACTACATCTTCGACATTTGTCAGTGATTATCTTGCCCTTGCCACCACAGCTTGAGCAAGTAGAAACCTAGAAATATAACATATTATCTATATAACATATGCTAAAGATAAGAACTGAATTCTAAAATTAAATAACAGGTCAGGTAACAAAAAGTTAAAGTTAAACAATTGCTCTTGGGCTTACTACTTATAGTTTTGATTAATGACAGAAATTGTGCAGCTTATCCTTTTAGCGATGCCCAGGGCGCAAGGTGCAATCTAGGCATAGAACCATTATATTGTCTAAGGTCTATATACATGTTCTTAGTGTCTAACTCTCATCCAAATTTTCAAAACTCGTAGAGTCAGCGCAATAGGATACAAGTACATTGTATGTTCAAAGCTAACGGGAAAAAAAATAATTGCAGAAAGAAAAAGGACTAGGAAATAATCAAATAATATTAATCTAAAAGATTCCTAAGAATCTGCTAATCTATCCCTACAATCACGTCTACAATCAAGTTATAGTTTGTAACAAAATCCAAGCACATAGCCACCAAAAAACGGCAGCTCTTTATTCTTTCCTTCGCCCTCCTCGTTCTTCTTTAAATTTTGCTTCCTTTTGGACTTGTTTTTGCATATCCTCTTTTTCTTTTCCTACCAAATCTAGCTATTTCCCACAACATGGAGGTACAAAAGTTTATTCCATGCTTCCCATTTAATATGAGAATGCCAAGTTCAAATGTAACACTTGAGTTTTGGTGCCCAATTAGCTCAACAAATAGCATGATTTAATCCTATTATTCAATTTTTATATAAAGTATATAGATACTACGAATGCAGAACTATAATTCCTTCCATAAGTTGGCAAGAAAACTGAAAATAGAAAACAACAATTTAGAAAAGAAAAATTGGAGAATAAACAACTATTGCATCATCAATCACTTTAATGTTGTCATGAGGATAATACCTCTATTGCCACTCCAAATGGAGTCCTTTTGGATTTCGTTGACCCTCCTTTACCTCCACAATCAGTACATGATTTTACGCAACTACTAGTTTTAGCACCTGTTCCGCCACAATCATTACATGTTTCAAGATAGGATACCATAATTTCACGCTCTCCTCCAAAAATAGATTCTTCAAAGTTCAAATGAAGTTCATACCTACAATATCATGAAATTCAAAGTTAGAAAATAAGAATTATTTACTCAAAAGTGAGTTGTTGCTCCAAATCAAAACAAATAATAATATAACAATAATTAAAAGTATAGCTTCTATCTCCTTTTTCAATCTAATATTTTAAACATTAAGGTTATATTGAGAAATATACTTTTATATTACAATTTGTAATTTTAGTTTGCATTTTATTAGCCATAAGGTTAAGTTTGACAGTTTGCTTTTTGGTGTCTAACATTTTTCTTAAAGATCTAAGTATATTATGTGATGGCCAGAAAAAATCGTCCAAGTAGACAGTTACCAAATGTCAAGATCGTTGCTTCCATTATTTCTCAAATTGAAGTTAAAGCCTCCTGGTTCACCCATTCCACTGAAGAACCCATCGGAACCACCAAAGAATGCATTATACACTTCGAATGGATCAACCTAAAGATGAACATTGATCATAAAACATGAAGCATAATCATGCATCCCAAATATTACAAATATATAACCACAAAACAACCACACCCACCCACCTAAACTATGCGTTGACCCAAAACAAATTAATAAAAAGAAGAGCAAGGCGGGGTAGACGAGAGGAGATTACTAGTGAACATAAAGCATGCCATTTGATACTTGCAGAGTGCAATAGAATTAGCCATTATCTTACCGCTGCTGAATAATCACCTGATCCATCATATTCTCCTTGTAAACCTGCCTCACCGAAGCGATCATATAAAGATCTTTTCTCATTATCTGATAGGACCTACATAAATGCATCATTATGACACAACATAAAAAGATGAATATACTGCAAGTTCAATACTATCAATAGCTTTGATGCTTGGACTCCTCAAAAATGGAGTACCCGTTTCAACATGGCACGATCTTAGACACAAGTAACATTGCCTAATATCCAAGATACAGGAATATAACTAAAAAAGATGCGAAAGTAGGATATTTCAGCAAGGGCTTGTTATGAATTCAATAAAATAGGATATGTTTCTTAAATTAAAAAGTATTGAGTAATCAATTTAATTTAATGAAGATGTGAGCAAGGATAACAATGGCTTTTCTTTTCCTTTAGTTAATTTTTCTTTTAAAATGACAGAAAATTATAATGAGCTTCTTTTCTTTGAATCACAAATAGGCCTCTCGAATAGCAACATGCAAATAGGCTTTTCAATTTTCCAAACAGGGTTTTGAGTTTAAAAACCTGGACCTTAAAAATTTTGTAGGCCTAAGTAACACTAAGTCACCTGCCTAGGTGCTAAGGCACAGTGGAAAATCAAGATTCACCTTTGACCTTCACAGGCGAGGCTACTTTTATTGGATGCTTACTTTACTGTGCTTTGGCTTCAACACTAGGCGACCAAAAAGCTAGCTTTCTAAAGCCAATTTTTGTCTAAAACTCAAATACCATTATTTATTTCACTGACGCGGTGAAGCAACTATTTAAGTTTCCTTTATTTATTTATTTTTATTTTAAAACTCAAACATCGTTATTTACTTCACTGAAGCGGTGCAGCTAACTTTTTAAGTTTCTTTTGCTTTTTTTTTTTTCTTTAACTCAAATACCATTATTTCCTTCACTGAAGTAGCGAAACTGACTTAAATTTCTTTTTCTTTTTTTTATTTAATTTAAAACTTAAAATACCATTATTTCTTTTTATTGTATTAATTATAAACTTACTAATCATCAATTTTATTATGTTAAAATTTTGTTAAATCATCAAAACACAAAAATTTCAACATCCTTCAAACACTCAAGCTCTTCAAAACCAAAGGTAGACACTGCCAATCAAAAGTAAACATGTTCCCCCAGCCCCTACATTCTTTATCTATTCTACTATTTGTTTTCCTTTTAATTCTTTTCTCCTTGTCTATTCTTTATTTATCTTTCTATATAATTTTTTTACACTAACTTTTTGTAATAGACTAATCAAGGAAATTTAGAACTAATGTCTAATAATGACTTTTAATTTCATGCTTATGTGTTTTTATTTGAAATATATTAGTAAGTGAATTATTAGACTTGAACAAAAATTTGAATTTATAAAATTGAATTATATTAAGAGTTAAAACAACTACATTTTTGAGAGTCCAGGAGGATTGGAAGAAAAGAATGCACTTCTACAAGGAAAAGCTTTAAAACAACAATACTAACCTCATATGCAGCACTTATCTCTTTGAACTTCTCTTCTGCACCAGGAGTCTTATTTATATCTGGATGATACTGTTTTGAATGATATATCAATTATTGCACAATATGTGAACTAAAGAATAAGTTAAAACATAAACGGGCAAAGTCACACAACTAGGACTTGACCTAGTAGTTTTTAACCATCCAATCCAGGATCAGCATCCAAGGTCTCTCTCTCTCTCTCTCTCATATCAAATATACTAAAATAACTGGTGCTAGTCCAATTAATCGTGACATGTGCCAATGGCACATATATCGTGTTCTTTATTTTCCGTATTACTAAAATTTAGCTCAAGACGAAGCTCGAGATTGCAGATTTACTTGAAGTAACAACATGACAACATCCATTTGTCCGACCAGAATGTTCTTACTCTTACAAACAAATGCACTATGGGCAAGTTATCCCAAAAAAAAAAAAAAAAAAGCAACACTCATTTTATAATCTTAAACAACATGCTACCCGTAAGGAAAGGGGAATAGAGAAGGGAAAGAATATATTAGAAAACTTTTGAAAGCTCTTTTTTCCATCTCGGTTAGTTAATGTAATGGAAACGTAAGTAAGGATATGAAATGAACTAAACAGTGTATATATTTACTACCATTTTTAGCCTTATTACTCCATCAACTTTGCAGTGAAAAAAATTCTAGGGAAGTCAGTCCACCCAAATATGTTGCAGCCTATAGCTTTGAAAATAGGGGCATAGGGAATCGAAAGAAGCAAACACTATGCAACCTAGAAAAAAATGAGGGAAATAAAATATCATAAGGTTTATGAAAACTCTTTTTCCTTCCTCTAATTTAGTTAAGATAATGGAAATTTAAGGGCAAGAAATGAACTAACAAGTGATATATTTACTACCCTCTTAAACCTTTAACATTCCATCTACTTTCCAATCATCCTCATGCATAGAGAGTCAATTTACCCAAATATTTAGCAAAAATCCTGGTACACTCAAGCAAAAATCATAAGCTGATCATCAGAAACCTGACCTACATGCAAACCCAGATAGTTCACTGCCCCTGAAAGATTTTAAAAGATAATACTAATCATTTTAGGATTCTAATTACATTCTTTCTCTACATAAACTAGAAAATATTGGACTGATTCCACAGGTGTTAGAACCAAAGACAGTCCATAGCTTCAGATTAAAGTGAAAATAAGGATACAAAGACATCACAATAATTAAAATTCACCATTCCAATTATAGAAGGTAGCATGAATATCTCAAAGGAACACTCGGCATTTGAAGCAACTAGGTCATTGGTTTGAGATCAACTCGATGCAAGAACTCTATGGAACTGGATTATCTCATAGGTTAATTCAGTCTTCCAATGGATGAATATAAAAATAGAGGATGAAATATGGTAATGGCGTGTAAACATTAAAAACTCGTATGAGTTCCTAATAGTTTAATCTATAACCTATGTTTTTACAAATTTTTTTTTCAACTCTGATTAAAAACCTAGACAGATTGTTTTTTAAAATGGTTAATCTTAAATCAAATAAACGGTCTCATTAATCTACTACTTTATATCCCTTAATTTCATTCCATTTAGCATGAAAAAGAAAATGGCAAGGCAACAACACTCATTACTTTCAAGCTATCCATAAGAAGCAAAGATTATATCATTTCAAATTAAAAATAAAATAAAAATCAAATCCAATGTTATAAATTCAATCCTCCCAAAAGATGGAGTAATGTTAGACAACTGCGAAATTCTAAAACAAACAGCAAGCTAATTGGAGAAAGCGACGAACCTTGCGAGCAAGACTCCTGTAAGAGGTCTTAATCTCTTGCAAAGTGGCACCACGACTGACGTTCAAAGTGGAATAATAATCGGAGCCAGAGGCGGCGGCCCTGATTACGGCGTTGTGACGGCATTTCCTCTTGATGATACCAAGACGATAGGAAGGGGCGTGGGTTTTGCAGAAGAATTGAGATTCGCTCCATCTCAAGCCCAAGACAGAGGTTCTACTGCCACTGCCAGGAATTAGAAACGAGTTCTGTCTAGTCCCACAATTGTACAGCGGATACGATGTTGCCATTATTCTTGCTCTTATTAGCAGAGGCTTGGGGTTTTGCAATTTTGTTGAGATTTTAGCACCACCTCAATCTGCCCTCTTGTTTCCTTTCTGGGTAAATCATCCAACAATGCTTATTTTTTTATCATTCCATTATTAAACTTATAAAATCGTTTTTTCTTAATTGCTACCGAAAATTTGAATAATTATATTATAACTTTTCAACCACGTTTCTATATTATTTAAATTTAAAAAGCTAGTTTTATACGATAGTAATATTTTAGTTTTAAGATATATGTTATTTTAAATATAAATATTTATTATTTTACTAATATCCTTCAAATAATTTAAAATAAAATATAATTTCTCATACATTTTAACCTACTAAATAATTAACTTATTTGTTATAAATTATTCATACTAAATTTAAGTAAATGATAGAGTCATCCAACTATTAGCATGTTTCTATTTTGGTCATCAAGGTTTAAAATTTTCTATTCTAGTCACTAACATTATCGAAATTTTATGTTTTGTTCACTCCTTCGTTAAATCACTAATGGTGATTTTATTGGCATAATAACAAATTTAGCCCTTCAATATTTATATATTCTATCGATTTAGTCCTAAATCTAAAATATTAAACAAATTTAGCCCACAATTTTACATATTTTGTCAACTCAGTCTTGATTCCTAAAAATAATAAAAATATTTAAAAGTTCATTTTTCAATAAAAATACATAAAAATATTTAAAAAATAAATTAATATATTTTTAGCAATTTCTAACATAAAATTTGTTTATTAACATAATAACCTTATAAATAAAATAATAACCTTATAAATAAAACAATTTAAGGGGGAAATCCATGAAAAAGACTTATGATTTAACTTTTCCCTTTTTTCAATATTAATGACAACCATGTTCAGGTTGGGTCAAAAATTATAGCTTGTGGTCAAAAAATGTGAGAATCGATGTCTATAGGTTGTTGTCTATAATGAGTTTGTTGCATTTAGGGGCAGCCATGATTAGAGATATATAGGTGAGGATAAGGTCTTAAAGACCCATTAGGTGGAAGGCCCTGTAGGTAGCTCCACAATCGATTCCTAATTCGATGGTGCGACTATGGAGGACAATGAAATCAAAAAGTTTAGAGTAAGTGATATTAGTATTGATGGTTGTAAGAGAAGGTGGTGCCCAACGCTCAACAAATTTGATGATGACTAAGGAACAAGGCCAGACGTATGATAAAATTTATTATTTATAAAATAAACTAAAAGGAAAGGAAAAGTTTGAATTTGAGTTAAATCTTGTTTGTGAGGTTTTTTAAAAATATTTTATTCATAAAATAAAATTATTATTTTAATAAATAAATTTATGTCAAAAAAAAGAAAATGGGTATTCTTTTATTTATAATTTTATATGTATTTATAATTGGCAGAATGTGTAAAGTAAATAGTTAAACTTAGAATTAGAACTAAATTGATAGAATCTATAAATATTGGAAGGTTAAATTTTTATCATCCAAATAAAAAAAGAGGCCACCGTTAGTGATTTAACATAAGAGTGACCAAAATATTAAATTTCAACAATGTTACTGACTAAAATAGAAATTCTAAACTTAGGTGACCAAAATAGAAACGCACTAATAGTTGGATGACTATTTTTACAATTTATCATTAACTAAATTACATGGTATTTATTATTAATTGTTTGTACTTGGTTAAGGATCTATCGATGATAACAAATTAACAAAGAGTATAAGTTTAATGTTAGAGAGCGAATAACCCAATAAATATGGAATGATTAAGTAATTAGATAATTTCATAGAATATTTATCTTTCTTGTTAGTTTTATTAGTAATCGTATTGTTGAATACTTAATGTATTATAAACGATGATTTGATTTTAAGTTTTGTTACTTATTTAGAGATTTTATTTCTCAAGTCTTATTGATATTTTTTTAGAATTATTATTTTTTTAGAATTTAAAATTATATAATTGTGTAATTACTACCCTGGTAATTACAGTCAATTACTTTTTGGTGTTTAAACATACAACAACCTTATGTTTGAATTGAGGTTATACAAAAGAAATAAAAAGAAAGGGAGAGAGGCTTGGATAACTTTTTTTTATTTACGGGGAAGCTAAAAGAATTGAGTATCCCTTACTTTCTTTTAAAAAATCAAATGTTTAATTATCTCAAATTGAAGGGGAAAATTATGGAAAGAAAAGTAAATATATTTTTAATATGTAAAATATCTTTTTTACCCTCTTTATTTATACATAATTATATTATAAAGAAGGTTATGATTGTAAAAAGTTCATTCCTTTCCGCCATTTAACCAAAACAAAAATATTTAAATTTACTTTCCTTTATTAATTTTAACAATTGAAACAAAATAATACGTAACCATTTCCTTTCTTTAACCTTATTTTCTTTTCTTTTCTTTTCTTTTTTTTTTACTTCCATTTCTTTTCCTTTACAATTAGGTAGCGCTTGGTATAATGGAAAGTAATAATTGTTGCAAATACGTTAGTGAAATAAACAGTAATGTAAAATATTGATTTAAATCACAAGATCGAACCAGAACAATATAGATATATATAATCTGAAAAACAGAAATTGGAAATAAAATTGGATCGAAATTGTGTACTCGTAGTTAGGCAGAAATTTGACTAGTAGTTGAGGCCTGTTTTCACAGTTTTCTTCAGACAGATTCAGTCGCTCCTTTGGTGCTAAAGAAACGTTGGTCAACTGTCTCCCAGGATACAACAACGAGATGAGCACGGCAGTAACATGGCTGCAGTGATCAACGAACTATAACCTAGCTTTCTTCTATCACCGAAAATAGGCTCGAAATATGCAGGGAAAAGATCTCAACATTTTTGTAGGAAAAATAGAGAAAAATTCAATGTGTTTTTCTCTTGCAGATTATTTCGATTTAAATAAAATATTCAAAATGAAAGAATTTTTGGAATTTTTTTTAACTAATGGAGCCATTAACGTCCATGAATTAAGGATTCATTAAAAACTCAAATTAACATCTGAATTAAAGGAGCCATTAAACTCAATTTAATATTCAACCTTTTAATTCCAAACAGAATTTGAAGAGATAAGTTCTGCTGAGGAAAAATCAAAATTATGTATTGGGCTAAAATATTTGCAAGCCTAGAGGGCCTATCAGGTCCGGACATTTCGCGTCTCCCACGTCGTGCGGGTACGCCCCCAACCTTGGCGATTTTGGATTTGCACCCCCTGCACGTGAGGGAGAGCATTAGTTTAGTCGTTCAATAACCACCAAGTTGGTTCATATATCCACATTTGATATCTAACCAATGTGGAACTGAACTTTCCATTTTCCTCAACATAATTCACAAGTGGCTTACTTTGAGCATCAATTTCTCATTCACCACTCAACCATTTTGAGCTTATGATATACCATTGCAAAGGTCTCATGAGGTAGAATATAAAATCATAATTTTATGATTCAAATCTCCACCTTTACCAATCGAGAATATGCTTCAAAACTTCCAAAAATCTATTTTTTCCCAACAATCCCCCACATGAATGAAATTGATAGTTTTAATGAAAAATATTGACTCGATGTGGTGATAGAATCTACAATCGATAGTTGCATAGGATAGGTAGGCGTCAGCCCTTGAACCTTCCCTTGTGAAAGTATATTTACTTTAGTTGCTGACCAGTAGACGGGATGTCCTTGAACGATTCTGTCGTTTGTGTAAACGATATTATACCTCGCACAACTACCTATTTGGCAATGTTTTAGTTCTCATAAGCATGTTCATATGGTTGTGAACATCTCCTGGTTCTGCAAGAGTTTGAGAGAACTATGCCCTAGTAGTCTCCTCAAAGCGACCCCACTTCACTCTCACATAGGTGAGTTATGTTGCTCAGCTCACTGAAACACACAATGGTCATTAAAAGCATTACTTAACCTATCCCACTTTTAATCACTGTTTATATCATAGGAATGGACTTGGGATAAGAACCCCCATAGTGATCTCACAAGGTGTTATCCTTTTGAACCTAGATCTTGGGATCCGCAATCAACTAAGTTGGGTTTTCCTTCACATAGCGCCTTTAATTTCCATGGGTTTTAGTATCATTCCTTTCGATGTTTTATCAACTTGATCTCAATTTAAGCCTTTAGTTAGTGGATCTGCAATGTTATCTTTTGATTTTACAAAATCAATAGAGATAACTCCATTTGAGATTAGTTGTCTAACGGTATTGTGTCAACGACCCATATGTCTCGACTTACCATTATACATTAAGTTATGTGCTCTACCAATTATTGCTTGGTTATCACAATATATGTATATTGTGGGCACAGACTTTGGCCAGTTAGGAATATCCTACAAGAAGTTTCGAAGCCATTTAACCTCTTCTCCAGATTTTTCTAGAGCTACAAACTCAGATTCAATTGTGGATCTAATTATAGTCATTTGTATTGAGGATTTCTATGATGCAGCTTCTCCTCACAATGTAAAAACATATCCACTTGTGCCTTTGGCATCTTGAATATCAGATATCCAACTGGCATCGAAGAATCCTTTTAAAATAGTAGGATCTCTAGAATAATGCAGTCTGTAGTCCCGAATATATCTGAGATATCTCAGTACCCTCACAACTGTTTTCCAGTGGTTTCCCCTGGATTGCTTGTGAATCTGTTTAAACTGCTCACAATGAAAGCAATATCTGATCTAGTACATCTCATAAGGTACATTAGACTGCTTATGACCCTTGCATATTCCACTTGGTCAACACTTTCACATTTGTTTTTGGAAAGATGTTGGTCCGTATTTATTGGAGTTCTAGCTATACCAGAATCACCTTTGCTAAATTTCCCAAGAATCTTATCCACATAATGTGACTAAGTCAATATGAGACCTTCAGGTGACCTCTTGATTTGGATGTCCAAAATCACATCAGCTAGTCCCATATCTTTCATGTCAAATCTTGAATTTAACATGTCTTTGGTATGTTTTACCATTTCATTGTTACTTCCAACAATGTGTAACACCCCTTACCCAAGACCGTTTTTGGAGTTGAGCATGGGGCGTTACTTGACTTAACTTATTAGTTCGGGGCATAAAAATTTGCTTTTAAAATTTATTTCACTATTCACCATAATGTTGTGCACCTGCGCAGTAGTCACTAATTTAACTATAACTCGAGTTACAAAACTTGAAATTTAGATCCATAATTTTTTCCTGAAACTAGACTCATATATTATCTTACCATAAAATTTTCAGAATTTTTGGTTTAGCCAATTAGTACAGTTTATTCATTAAATTCTCCCTTGTTTCACTGTCTGGCGGTTCTGACATTTATTCACTAAAAATCAATTTTCTCATCGTATGATTTTCATATGGCGTTCTCACTTGTTTCTACAGAAAATAGACTCAATAAGGAATCTAGATATATAAATTAAAACTTTATAATTATTTTTTTACAATTTTTAATGATTTTCTAAAGTCAGAACAAGGGACTCCAAAAATAATTCTGACATGTCTAACCAAAATTCAAATATATCAGAATATAAAATTCCTTTACCCACACCGTTATTTTTATATGAAAATAGACTCGATAAGATTTAATTCTATATATCATTCACTCTCTAATTCATTTTATACTATCCTTGGTGATTTTTCAAAGTCACGTTACTACTGCTGTCCCAAAACTGTTTCAATGCAAATTTTTACTCTTTCATATTTTCTAGGTATAAACTATCACCTAGGCATTCATAACACCACACATGTTCTTAATTAGCCATTTCAATAGCTAACCATTATCCATATCGTATAAACACACTCAAAATGACTAAGTCTCTATATATGCCATAGCGTTACACGTTTCGAAATCACATAATACCGAGATGTCTATAGATAGTGTGAGACGAACTCTGACGTCCTTATGATCCTCGAACTGACTTGGCGATACTATAAAAATAAGGAAAATAAAGAAAGTAAGCATAAAGCTTAGTAAGTTTACAAGTAAATAAATAACAACATTTATCATAAATAATCATACTCATAAATTTCATCAAACATTAGAATCTTTACTCGCTTCTTTACTTACTCACTTACTTGTTTACTTACTTGCTTACTTAAATAACTCATGATTATAACTTACTCCTCCCTTGCTGAAATTTCTTTCTCAACTGATAACTGAGATATTCTCAATCCTTATAACTCACCTGAATTAATTATTATGCTTTTATCTGAACTTTCATGTAACATGGTCTATTTACTAGCCCGTTGAATCACTTGGAATACTAAGGATACTCGGGTCTCTTGTCTGATAATACATGCCAAAGCTATGTCCCAGACATAGTCTTACATGGGATGTTTTCTGTACTGCCAATGCCATATCCCAGATATGGTCTTACATGGGAGTTCTCATATCGGTGCCCATGCCATGTCCCAGACATGGTCTTACGGGGGACCTCTCATCTCGGTGCCAACGCCATGTTCCAAACATGGTCTTACAGGGGACCTCTCATCTCGGTGCCAACGTCATGTCCCAGAATGGTCTTACATGGGGGTTCTCATAATCTCAATGATGTTAATGTCATGTCCCAGACATGGTCTTACATGGGATCTCATTCCCTTAATGTCATGACATTTGTATCTGATACATTCCCAATGTTTCAACGGGGCTTTTATCACTGATTCTCTATCATCTCATACTTAAGTCAACATTAGATATTTTCATGAAATAAATACATAATTGCTAAAAAAATAACAGCATTAATAATAATTATCAAAATATTTCATTTATTTACCATAAACTTATATCGGTACAAAATATGGCCAAATCTATCAACTTAGTCTTCAACCTTTTTCTTTCCTCGGTCTAACTCTAGATTTCGTTCTTCTTGATCTATAATAGCAAATTTATCTTATTTAATACTCACATTCATCAAAACAATCCTTGACTCGAACTTTGGAAAAATTATAATTTTGCCCCTAAACTTTTGCATAATTACACTTTTTTCCCCAAAGCTCAGAAATTAAACTTCATCCATTATTCTTATGTTTTATGACATGCTGAACATTTTTACCTTCTATGGCAACATCAAATTCCCACTCTAACACTTACTTATGAACATTAGGTATTTTTACCGATTATGTCGTTTTACTCGCTTTCACTTAAAATCGCTTAGCAAAAGTTTTTTAACATAATTCCAAGCTTTATATTCTACCACAAAACATCAAAATAAACACATTTCACCTATGGGTATTTTTCCAAATATGAACCCTAGGTTAAATTCTTGCTAGAATAAGCTAAATCAAGTTACCGAGGCTTAAAAAACGTAAAGAACATTAAAAACGGGGCTTGGAATCACTTACTATGGAGCTTGGAAGCTTGAAAACCCTAACTATGGCTTCCCCCTTGCTAATTTCGGCCAAATGAAGAAGATGACCACAATTTGCCATCTCTTTCCCTTTTAATTCATTTGAATTACCAAATTACCAAAATACCTCTAACTTAAAAATTTCCTATTTCACTTATCCCATGACCATTTTTGTCCATAACTTAACCAATGGTCTAATTACCATGTAAAGACCTTCAATTTAAAATTTCATAACAATTGGACACCTCTAACATGTAGAACTCAAATTTTGCACTTTTTACAATTTAGTCCTTTTGACTAAATTGATGCCCAAACATCGAAATTTTTGAACGAAATTTTCACGAAATCATTCTGTGAAATTGTAGGCCATAAAAATATAGTAAAAATAAATTTTTCCTAATCAGATTTGTGGTTTCGAAATCACTGTTCCGACTAGGCCCAAAATCGAGATGTTACACAATGAGTATGTCATCAACATATAAGCATATGATTATATACTTAATGTCGGTATTTTTGACATACACACATTTGTCACACTTATTAATCTTAAAGCCATTTGTCATCATGACATTATCGAACTTTTCGTACCATTTCTTTAGTGCTTGCTTAAGTCTATACCAAGACTTCACCAATTTACAAACTTTCCTTTCTTGTCCTAGAACTACATGACCCTTAAGTTGTTCCATGTAAATCTCTTTATTAAGATATCCATTTAGGAAAGCTGTTTTAACATCCATTTGATGTACTTCTAGATTCCACAATGTGGCAATTGCAAGTATCATCCTTATAGAAGTTATCCTGGATACTGGAGAAAAAGTATCAAAGTAGTCAAGACCTTCCTTTTGTCTATAATCTTTTATAACCAATATGGTCTTATACTTATTAATTGTTCCATCTGTTTTTATTTTCCTTTTGAAAATCCACTTAGAATTTAATGGTTTAATTCCCGAAGGAAGATCCACTAATTACCACGTATGATTTTGCATGATGAGTTAATTTCACTTTTAATAGCATCTTTCCATAAAATTCTTTCGAATGATCGTATAACATCATTATACGTTTGAGGTTCGGCCTCTAGTATAAAGGTTAGAAATTTCGATCCAAAAGATTTTTCCACCCTTGCTTGTTTACTCATTCTTGGCTCTATCTCAGTTTCAACCTCTTGTTAAACATCTTGATTATTTTCATCTATAGTAACTGAAGTTCATTTCGTTGAACTTGAATCAACTTCCTTAGTTTTACAAGGGAAGATATTTTCAAAGAATGAGACATTCTTTGATTCCAATATAGTATTCTTGTAAATGTTAAGATTCTTTGATTCATACACAAAAATCGATATGCATCGCTATGATCTGCATAACCAATGAAAATACAATCCATCATTTTAGGACCTATTTTCATTTGCTTTGGTAACGGAGCTATTACCTTCGCAAGACACCCTCATACTTTCAAGTAGTTGTAGGAAGGTTTTCTACCTTTCCATAAATCATATGGTGTCTTGTCCCTTTTCTTGCAGGGAACCTTATTTAAAAGGTAATTAGCTGATAGAATAGCTTCCCCCCACATGTTTTGTTACAGCCCGTTTATTAGTGATGATGGAATAGTGATTTCGGGATAAAAAATTTCTATCGTGTTAACCTGTAAATATTATTTATAGAATATTTACAAAGTCATTAGGGTCGTATTAAAATTTAATTAAGAAATCTTAACGTTTAGATAACTAATTAAAGAAAAAGGACTAATTTGTAAATGGTGCAAAACTTAGCAATTATTTTAATTAAGTGATTTATTAGATTAATTAATAAAGGAGGGAAGTTTTATAAAGCAAATATACCCTTATTAGTTGATAATGGACGGTAATTAGAATTAAAATTAAGTAAAATAGGTTGACATGGCAATTTTGTAAATAAGTGGAAATTAAAATAAAACATAATTGAAGAAAATGTCATCATCTTCTTCATTTTTTCATAGTTTTGTAGAAAACACCATGAAAGGTTAAGGTTGGAGGTTCAACCACTACAGCAAAATAGACTTTTAGCGGCGTTTTTTTAGGCCTTTAGCGGCGCTTTTAAGCGCTACTAAAAGTATTAGTGGCATTTTCACAAGCGCCGCAAAAAGTGCCGCTATAGACAACGCCGCTAAAGTCCATGGTCTTTAGCTGCGCTTTTATCACAAATGCTGCTAAAAATCATGGCCTTTAGTGGCGCTTCTATCACAAACGCCGCTAAAGATCATGACCTTTAGCAGCGTAACGCCGCTAAAGATCATGACCTTTAATGGCGCTTTTGTCACAAATGCCGCTAAATGTCATGACCTTTAGCGACGCTTTTGTCACAAATGCCACTAAAAAACCTTTAGCGGCACTTTTATCACAAATACCGCTAAAAAACATGACTTTTAGCAGCACTTTTTATCGCAAACGCCACTATAAAACAAACCTTTAGCGACGCTTTTCGCAAAAACACCGCTAAAAACATAACCTTTAAAAAATATATTTTAATCAAATAATTTTTTTTATGATAAATATTATATTATGTTTTATTTTTTAAATTTGAACTTTAAATATACTTTTAAGGATAAATAAAAAAAATATTATCTAAATTAAATTTTCTATGAAAATTTTAACTTTAAAACTAAATATAAAAATTAATGAATTTAGTTTTAGAATTTAAAATAATAAATTAATAACACAATTAAAATCCAAAAGTTAGAACTCAAGTTGTCGTAAATATTAAAGTAAAAATAAAAATTTAGAATCAAAACTAAAATAAATAATACATATAAGAAACAGACTGACTAATTGAACCTACCTATGACTATACACATTGCAAGGTAATAAAAAATACAATGCAGTCTGCTGCACCATCTTTGCTCTACAAGTTTCATTGAAGGCATTCCAAACTATATCCTGCAATATAAACATGCATTATTCATAAGAAAGATAAATGGTACAAACTACACATGTAGGGAGAGGAAAAGTGAAAGAAAACAGAAATTTATGCGTGTAAATACAAAATGCTTCAAACATAACCTAATTGTGATTCATAATAAATTTTACCTCCACTTCTGCTGAAGAGTAAGCTGGATCCAAGTTCTGAAACAGAACAAGTTTTCCAAACTCGTGTGCATCCCGCAAACTTTCTTCCCAAGGCTGAAGCAATGTAGGAAGCAGTTTAAGATCAGCTTAAAGAATGTAGACTAATTTTCCCACAAATAACAGCAATCAAAGTAGGCTATGAAAATAATTTAAACAACTAGTTTAGGAGTGACAGAGGAGTGCTTACGAGTTCTCCAAACCATTTGCTCCTATCCTGTAAGCATGAATAAACAACAAAATGTAAGTACTTCTTCACAAGAAATATCCACATCAAGGAGAACAACAGAGGGATAACAGGATAGTAAATCTGCAATAAGAAGGAAAGCAGAAACTTGCAAGCATGATATTGTACAGGATGACGAGGATTAAACAAATAAATTTATTCATCCAAAAAGAAATACGAGTAGAAGCAAGAACCAGGTAGGAGAAACAATCAAATGAGACCACATTATTTTTCCAATAAATGTTAAAAGAAATTGAAATTTGAGATCATGTGATTTAAAAAAAAAAGATCCAACGCAGGAGGGAAAAAATAGGCTATAAAGTGAGGTGAACAAAGAAATAAAAGGTGTCACAAGATTTACCTATCACCTATATAGTAATACAAGAACTGCAACAAAGCCATCACGTCAAACAATAGCATAATAACAATTGAATTTTGCAAAGTAATCACATCTTTCTTAACAAATTAGTAATTGTTATTGTGTGTCTTTCAATGCAACTAAAAATCAAATATAATGTGCTAAAACAAAGCATGTATCTCAAAATAAAATAAAATAAAACACACTCACATGTACAGAGAAGAGAAGGTAGTCGTCCATAGACATCTACATATTTGTAACTCATCCTAAAAGTCTAATCTTATATACCCCATTATCAATTATGAATTATCAATACAACTATGGTATTAAAAAATTAAGAGGATAGACAACAAAAAGTCAAGGTTAAAAGCTCAATTACCATGTCAATATGGATAATGGGAGTCTTTTGAGTACTAGCAGAGACATTCGAATGAGACTTCGTAAATCCATTTGACAAACTAGGAAAACGATTACAATATCTATTTCTCCAGGTTCCAATGAAATGCAGCCTTGAATTCTACAATAATTAAAAGACTCGTCAGTGTCTAGCTGTTATAACAATATCTACAGACATAAACAACTCAAATGCATGAATGCCCTTTCAAAGGGAAGCCAAGAAAGCATTAATATTAATAGTCCAGTTAATCAATTACTATTGATATAAACAAGTTCAGCGAAAAAGTTACCACAATGAAATGCTCGATAAACAAAACATATTGCGCTACTTGGGCCACTACCAGGGATTCAATAAACTTCAAATGGAACTATGGCAATCACCATATGCCAGTCTACAGAATACACTGGTAATTAACTCAATAAGGCATACTCAAACAATTAGCCACATAAAGGTTTAACATTCCTAATAATTGAGGGGGCAGAACAATTGGCTTGAACCAAATATCGCAAAGGATTATAGAGAACTAATCAAATATCGCACAACAATGTGAGAAAAGGAAATCATTAAACTGTTCAAACCATAGTGAACATGGCAAAGATAAGTAAATCAGTTCAACTCATTGTGCACTTACCTTCTATTTGGCACTAGCCACGACCATACAACCTTAAAGCTTCAAGAAACCCGACTAAAAATCAACCTGACCCACCAAATTGACTATAAAGTCAAGATTCAAGCAAAAAAGCAAATCTGATTCTGAAAAAAAGGAAGAAAATGATTGAAGTTGTTAAGGTTCAGTGATCAAAGCCACTGAATATATACTCAATAGTACACGTTTAAGCATTTACAGAATGTACGCTCTATTATGATACCATGGGTTCATGAAAATTTAAAGTAACTGGTACGCTCTATTATGATACCATGGGTTCATGAAAATTTAAAGTAACTGGTGTTTATTAGTCCCACTGAACTTATCACTCGATAAAAACAAGTCATGTAGCTTTGCATAAATAAATGCAAATCACAAGGTTACTAAATGAGAAATTATTAGATTAGTGACTTGTGCTTTCATGTATAAAAGAACGAAAAAGGAAAAAGAAAAAACAACATACAGTGGCCGAAAAACACAAATAACCACAAATAGATTAAAACTTTAAAGAACTTTCTCTAAAAACTTCATAGTAAACTGCTTCAGTCTACTTTTTACTTTACTAGTACAACAATTACATGATATGCCAAAATAAAAAATATGTAAAGGATAAAATGCAATCAAACAACAAACCTGCATTGCCTGATTATAACGTGATCTCCTTCTTTAACACGAAAGCAGGGGGACATATGAGCTGGGATATTGCTGTGCCTTTTTTCGTATCTGAAAATAATTGTGATACCATATTGAATGACATCAATGAGGGCTTTTCATATATGTGCATAAAATTATTTTGTAAAAACCAAAATATCTAGCAAATCAATGGAAATATTAAAATAAAAAGGTATCTTAAATGCTTTAAAGCTTATTACTCCAAAAAAAATCAGTAAAAAATATTATACAAACCATTCATCTCACCTACCTTTTTTATCCAGTAAACAATCATTGTCCCTGTACGAGGGCACTCCTCCAAAATTTGAATAGAAAAGATAGTGAAATTTGAGCAGCGAATAAAAATGGGATTTTTTGTTTAATGAAATAAATTTACTTACCCATTGTGCCAGAAGCATCACTGCCGCCATAGAAAGTGGCATGAGCAGTTTCCCAAGATCCACCAGTGTAAACACCAGGGATTCTTGCGTTAACTAATACGAAAATGGAGAACAATGAAGCTAAATGAAGCATGGTAAAGGAAGAAGATGAAACAGCGGTGTAGCCATTGTTTTTTGTTTGTATAAAAGAGGAATAGAAATGTTTTTTGGGATGAATGAAATGTGAGGAAGAAGATGAGGAGATGCAGAGGGCTGCTGATTTGGGGAAATTGGGGGGAAAATAAAGGGAATCGGGGTAGGGGAGAAAGGGCTTGGGAAAAAAAGTGGGGGGAAAAGGGTTTTTCCATAAACACCCCTAACGTTATACTTTTTTACAATTTTTATATTAAATTATTTTATCTTTCATATAAATTCTAAATAAATACTTTTTAAAATTTTAAGTAATATTTTAAAGAATTAGATAAAATTATAATTTTTAGTATTTATATTTCATTTTTATTTGTTATAATTTGGTCCTATCCAAAATAGATAGTTACTTATCCATATCAATCTGTTACTTTTTTTATTTATTTATCAATGTTTTTTTTTATAATCTAATATTTAAATATATCAAATGGTTTAGATTAAATATTTTTAAATATAAAAGCATTAATTGATTGTATAAAATTTCATATTATCTATTATATGAAAAACATTAAACCCCAACCCTTAACCCTTAAACCCTAAAACCATTAAATCCTAAACCATTTAATATATATAAAGTTTATCTATTATCTCTTAAATAATTTAAACTATAGTCATAATGTTAATATAATAAAATTAATATTATCTCTTCTACAATTATATAAGAAATTATTTAATATATAAATTAAAAAACACTAATTAATCTAAACCCTAAACCTTTAACCCCTAATCCCTAAACCCTAAATCATAAACTCCTAACCCTTAAATCTTAAACCCCAACCCTTAAACCATAAACCATAATCCCTAAACCCATAATCCCTAAACCTTAAGATAGGTACTCCTAAACCTTAAACCCTAAACTATAATGATAATTAATTCAATATTTTAAAATTAATACTATCTCTTTTACGATTATATAAGAAATTATTTAATATATAAATTAAAAAACACTAATTAATCTAAATCGTAAACCCCTAACCCCTATCCCCTAAACCATAAATCATAAACCCCTAACCCCTAAACCTTAAACCCCGACCCTTAAACCATAAACCATAATCCCTAAACCCATAATCCATAAACCTTAAGATAGGTACTCCTAAACCTTAAACCTTAAACCCTAAACTATAATGATAATTAATTTAATATTTTAAAATTAATACTATCTCTTTTACGATTATATAAGAAACTATTTAATATATAAATTAAAAAACAATCAGTAATGTACCCAAAAAGCTTTAAAATTATTTTAAATAATAGTATTTTAATTTTTCCATTTTTAACAAATATTTTTCCATATTTTTTATTTCAAATTATTTCTACGTGTCATTATTTTTTTATGAAGATTTTAATTATTCAATTAAAAATAAATTGAAATTTAAATAATATAAATAAACCAATTAAATAATAAATAGACAGATAAAATGTTTTTTGCAGCGCTTTTTAAAAAATGCCGCTAAAGTCCTAAGCATTAGCTGCGCTTTTCCAAAAACACCGCTAAAGCTCTGAGCATTAAAAAACGCCGCTAAAGACCCGAGCATTAGCGGCACTTTTTCAAAAACGCCGTTAAAAATATAGCATTAGCGGCGTTTCTTCAAAAACACTGCTAAAGCACTGAGCATTAGCGGCGCTTCTTCAAAAATGCCGCTAAAGCCTCGAACATTAGCGACACTTTTCAAAAAGCCGATAAAGCCCCATGCATTAGCGACGCTTTTTGAAAAACGCCACTAAAGCCCCGAAAACTCAAAAAACGACGTAGTTAGGCTTAGGTTTTTTTGCGACGCTTTTTGGAAAATGCCGCTAATTCTCATTTTTAGCAGCGTTTTCCGAAAAGCGCCTCTAATATTGGATCTTTAGCGGCGTTTTTTTAAAAGCACCGGTAATGCTTGATTTTTAGCGGCATTTTTTATCCAAACACCACTAAAAACGCCGCTAAAATCCTATTTTGGTTTAGTGAACTAGTTCATTCCCTTGCATGGGTAAGTTTTTAAGCCTCGTTTTTAATGAATTTTATGTTTTTTAGATCTTTGCAACTAGGTCCAGTTAGTCCGTACCTTCGTTTTTGAATCTATTAAAAATTTTAGAAGTTTTCATTGATGAATCTTGGTTTTTTTTTATGATAATTATGTGTTTGAAGCCTTAATTGTGATTTTTGGTTGTTTTGTAAAGTGATTTTAGTTATTTTTTATTAAAGGATTAAACTGTTAAAATGTTAAAATTACATGGTTTATTGGTGAATAATAGATGTTTTGTGGACTTTTTAGAAGCCTTGAATATTCAGCTGTAAGTTTTAACTTGAGAAAATGGTTAATTTGGTGATTTCTGGGTTAAGGGACTAAATTGCAAAAGTTAGGGGCAATTGTGTGATTTCAAAAAATAAAAAGGTATAAAATGTAGAATAATTTGGAATATGAAATGTAAGCTAATAATTGAAAAATTTTATATTTTATATCAAGACCTTGTTGATTTACATGGAAAAATAAAAATTACGGAATAGTCCTAAAACTTCTACAACTATTACAATTCAGTTCAGGTAAGTTCGTTCGGTTTGTAATTTAATATCTATATGAGTTGTATGATGATATGATATGAAATAGTGGATATAAATTATTCTATTGATGATGTAAATTGTTTGGAAAATGTTGTTGAATATCGATACTTGGGTCGGATGAACGCGAGATAGAGTACAATTGAATGATGGTGTGTTATGCAAGGTTGGAGTGGAGATTGATGTGACGTGATTTATACATTTTTCCTGGGTATAATGAGGTTCATCATTTGTTGCAAACTCTCGTGTTATACTACCCTGATTTGGCATGTTATCGGGGCGGATGTAAGGCCTACAGGCTAGGCACTTAGTGTCGAGGCGTGTTATTAGTTGGATTAACTCTTATGAGCATTTGACGTGTTATCGGTTGGATTAGCTCTCATGAGAATTTGGCGTGTTTTGGTTGGATTACTTATGTACTTGTATCTGTAAGTCGTTCATCAAGTCGTAAATCGTTGTATTATAACTTGTTTAACAACTTTGAATGGTATGATATGTAGTCAATTGACTCCGTTGCGGACATATATGTTTTCTCGAAAATTACTATTTGAGCTTTGAATTGAATTATGCAATTCACCAGTTTGACATTTTGGATGACAGGAAACATTTGTTGTTGAACTATTTTTGATTGAATTATTATAATTACTTCGATAAGATTTATTATGTACGTCGAACTTACTAAATATAACGACCAAATAGTTAGGGGTGTCGAAAAATGAAGTTTGGGACTCCGTTTCTATAAAACAAACTTGTAAATATTTCTATTTAATATTTATGAGGTTAGTTCAGTGTTGAATTAGATTTTGGTTAAGTAAATTTCGTGAAATTAAGTATTGTTAATGTACAGGGACTAAATTGCATATGAGTTAAAAGTTGATTTATATATTGAAATAATTTAAGGGATTAAAGTAGTAATTATATATGTATAGTGGACGGTCATTAAGGGTGTGAATTATATATATGTAATAATCTAATATACATTATATGTTATAATAATAAATAAAATTAAAGTAAAACAAATGAAAAGAAAGTGGGAAAGGATGAAACATTTCAAGCAAAATAAAAGAAAGAAAGAAAGGAAAGAAGAGAAGGGTTGGACGACAAACCTAGGGATTTATAAGCTTTCAACTTCAATTGGTTAGTCAATTTAGTGAATGATTAGTTGAAGTTTCTGCACTTGATTCACAACTAGTTTAGAATCAACCATTACAAAATTCAAGAATTTAGCAACTAAAAACTTTTTAGCTCCAGCATCTTCGGTTTTGTATTTATAGTCCAATGACGCCCATAATTCCTTAGTCGTCTTCTTGACACTGTATACTTCATACAGTGCATTCGACAACCCATTCAGGATGTAATTTTGACATAGGAAATCAAAATGCTCCCAAGCTTCAACAACAGTGAAGGTGGTAACATCATTTACCGCACCTTCTTTAATAGTAAGAGGGTTATCCTTAAAAAATTTGGCCAAGTTTAACATGGTCAAATAGAACAACATCTACTATTTTCACATCTTGAAATTCTGTCCTGAGAATTTCGTAAGCTTCTCGTTGTGGCTTACAGCCACCAACAACATTGAATTTTTATTCGAAGCCTGAGTTGGAACCAACGCTCCAGATCATGAATTGAGTGAATTGGTTGGAGTTTCCATTTTTTTCTGTTAATATTTCAGAAATGGAACCAGAATTAGTAATAATAATAAGCAGAAAATTTAATTTCCAGTTTATACTACTACCCTTCGATTCTGTTAAACGACAGAATTTCGTTAGGAACTAAAAATTCTGAAACAAAATCAATAACCAATTTCTGGTAAAGGAATGGTTACTCTCAAACGATTATTGTTAACAATAGAAATAAAATAAATTCTATTGAATGGTAGGAATAGAATCCTGAAACAGAATTGTTCAATTGAATTCTATTTGGGAACAGAAAAACAAAACAAATTTTGTTGAATGGTAGGAATAAAATCCTGAAACAGAATTGTTCAATAGATTTCTGTTTACAAACAAAATACAATTTCACATCAGTGTCCTGTTCATCTCGGATTAGAAAGTGGTAAAGAGTCTGTCTTAAGATTGTTGCAAATACGTTAGTGAAATAAACAGTAATGTAAAATATTGATTTAAATCACAAGATTGAACCAGAACAATATAGATATATATATAATCTGAAAAACAGAAATTGGAAATAAAATTAGATCAAAATTATGTACTCGTAGTTAGGCAGAAATTCGGCTGGTAGTTGAGGCCTATTTTCATAGTTTTCTTAAGACAAATTCGGTCACTCCTTTGGTGTTAGAGAAACATTGGTCGACTGTCTCCCAGGATACAACAACAAGATGAGCACGGCAGTAGCATGGCTACAGTGATCAATGAACTATAACCTAGCTTTCTTCTATCACAGAAAATAGGCTTGAAATATGCAGGGAAAAGATCTCAACATTTTTGCAGGAAAAATATAGAAAAATTCAATGTGTTTTTCTCTTGCAGATTATTTCAGTTTAAATAAAATATTCAAATGAAAGAATTTTTGGAATTTTTTTAACTAATGGAGCCATTAAGTCCATGAATTAAGGAGCCATTAAAAACTCAAATAAACGTCTGAATTAAAGGAGCCATTAAACTCAATGTAATATTTCTCCTTTTAATTCCAAACAGAATTTGAAGAGATAAGTTCTGCGGAGGAAAAATCAAAATTATGTATTGGGCTAAAATATCCACAGGCCCAGAAGGGCTCGACTGGTCTGGACATTTTGCGTCGCCCATGTCGTGCGGATGTGCCCCCAACCCCCGTGGGTTTGGATTTGCACCCCCTCTACGCGTGAGGGAGAGCATTAGCTTAGTCATCAATAACCACCAAGTTGGTTCATATATATAAGCATATCCTACACTTGATATCTAACCAATGTGGAACTAAGCTTTCCATTTTCTTTAACATAATTCACAAGTGGCTTACTTTGAGCATCAATTTCTCATTCATCACTCAACCATCAACATGATATACCAATCGAGAATATACCTCAAAGCTTCCAAAAATCTATTTTTTCCAACAATAACTTTCTTAAGAATTTAATCTGTTAGAAAATTATTCCAACGTTTGATAAGTCAATGTTTATTTACTTTATTTGGAATTTAACTTTCTTTAGAGAATTACTTTCCCATAAATATGAAAATGTGATTCTCATGATAAAATGTGAGAGAGTTACTTTCCCATGTAGGTTGGAAAGTTAAAAATATATTAATGACAAAAATTACTCTATTTTATTTTGGTTTAGGATGTTAATCTATTAAGTGTAAAAAAGAAAAGCCATTACAAATTACCCTACTATTTTACTTTTATGCAATTTAATCTCTAAGTCCAAAACTTGCAATTTAACCATTCACAACCAAAACCAAGTTTAATAGAACTAAAAACAACCCCTCTACAGCCTCTTTTTACTGTTAATTCACAACAAGTACATGTAATTTTACTATTTTCACATTTTAGTCCTTAAACATTAAAGTTACCAAAAACTACTTTAAAAAATAGTCCTATTTAACAACCAAACTTAATAATCTTCCATAAAACTTCAAGAACACAATAAAACCATCAATGGAATAATCCAAAAAATTTAATAGTTTTACAAATTAGTTTCCAGGTTAGCTAGATCAAGCTAATACGAACTTCAAAACATAAAAATTACTAAAAACGGACAAGGTCCACTTACCAAAAGAAAGGGCTTAAGTGGCTGAATGTTTCTCTAGCTCCTTCAGTTTTGAAAAGGTGCAAGACAGAAGATGATAATGTATTTCTAACATGTTTTGTTTAAAAATTCACTTATTTACTAAATTACTAATCTACCTTTCTTTGATTTACATTCAAACTTTAACATTTTACTAGTCTAATACCATCAACTACAATAAATGATTGTTTAATTTCCATAATAATCCATTTAACACCCATAACCTACATTCGTCGCTGGAATAGGGTTTTGGAGCATTACCGATCAAATAAACATAATTTACAAACATTTCTTATCATAATATATTCAGGTCAAAAACCAATTAAACTCATACATATTATCCCTTATTTGAGCCCTTGAGGCCCAAAATATGTGTTAGAAATAAATTGGGACTAATTCGGAAAATCAGAGAATTTTTTGAAAAATATTAAAATTTTCAAAGCTGTAGGTTCACACGGCCAAGAGACACGACCGTGTCTTAGACCATGTGGGCATTCGAAATAGGGACACACGGCCGTGTCTCAGCCCCTATCTATATTCGTGTAACTCTTTGACTTGGGTCACACAGCTGAGCCACACGCCAGTGTGCCAGACCGTGTGCCCTTTAAAAATGGCTTCGCATGCCCATGTGCTAGCCGTATGTCTCACACAGTCCAGTTACACGCCCGTGTGTCTGGCCGTATGGACTCAAAATATACCTTAAACAACAAGTTTACCATTCCCTGCAAGCTTGGACAATAAGCAACTCAAAAATCATTCGTTTAACCAATTCAAAACACAATAAAACACATTCAAAATATGTCAAAACAACCATCCTAGGTGCCCAACCAATGTACCCTCATAGGCACCACAATTATATCATCAAAATATATCAAGAAAACATTATACAAATCCAATTTGTAAACATGCCAAATTTAATCTATTTTGCCTAATTTATGTTCATTTTAACATGAACTTACACATGCCATAATATGACCTCAAATATAAACACATGTTTATATGTATATAACCAACCAATATTAACTTATAATCTTATTTACAATCAATCCACAAAATAATTAATATTTAGACATCCTAGGTAAATGTCGACACAAAAGGAAAAACATCACCACGTTTGAGTTCGGGACTGTTGTTGGATGCTGAATCGGCGATCAAAATTTAGTACCTAACTTGCGCACAAAAAACAAAACCGTACACTGAGTAAAACTCAGTGGTATTTCTATAATCTGAATATTTAAAGATAAAACAATATAATATGTATAATAAAATGTTAAGCACAATTGAACATTTTAACCCATACAATACTCGATTTCCATCACTTGGTATAGAAATAGCTTTTCACAATTTAGTTCACATTTCATTTATGCAATTGCTTTATCCATTTCATATTCAATTCACTATTTCACTTCCATTTCTCATACCATACCATTTCAATATCAATTATAGAACTTATTTATTCATTTAACCCTATTAACACGACTTAGACTCGAACGGATACACAAATCCAACCTACACACCAGTTTGGCACCCAGTGCCTCATCGGATAATTCAAAGTAATAAATTAACACCTAATGTGTCATCCGCTAAACCGAAGTAAATTGGCACCCAGTGCCTCATCGAATTAATCCGAAGTAGTAAATTGACACCCAGTGTCTCATCATCTAGAAGTCAAAGAAATCTCTCAACTCTTCCAATCCTATGGCATGTCATCTATATTCGACTCAGCTCGATACAGTCAATAGGGTTTAATTTCACAATTCAAAAACAATCAATATCCAATATCAATTTTTCATATAATCATATATACATATAAATTCAATTCAATATCAAAATGCCAAATACTCACATCAATCACTTACCATAAACATTTAATCAAAATACAACAATTAATAATTAAGTTCGGATTACAGAAATACAAACAAAAAATTTCGAGCTATTCCTCGTCGACTTTATATTTTCCCTTTTTAGTTGAGGGTTCTGGTAAGATGTTAGCTATGGAATTAAAATAATTAAAATTCATCAATATAACTCAATTCAATCTTATATTTAATATTTCAAAAAAATTTTACTCAACATTTGCCCAAATTCAAACAATTAAAATTCATCAATACAACACAATTCAATCTTATATTTAATATTTTAAAAAAAATTTACTCATTATTTGCCTAAATTCGAATTTAGTCCCTAAACCGAGACTAACTATATTTCTTTACAATTAATCCTATATTTTCATACAAATTTCACTTTAAACTAAACTTAACTCCCTGTTTTCACTTAACTCCCTAAATTTTAAAATTTTCACAATTTAATCTCTATTACTCAAAATTTACAATTTATTCTACAATTCAATCCTTTTTCATTTCTAACCTTTAAATCTATCAATTTAATCCTTAATACTAAAATTATTCAACATAAACAATACTTAAAAACTCAATAATTTCTAAAATTTTGACATTGGTCGGGTAGTATTCAATATCGGGATTCCAAAAAGCATAAAGATGACAAGAAAAAGGGATTAAATTGACTAACCAATTGAACTTTGAACAATTGAAATCCCTAGCTTTGTGTCTTTCTCCTTCCTTCTTTCTCTTTTTCTTTTTCTTTCTTTTTCATTGTATTTCGTTTAAGTTTTTGTCTTTCTTTTTGTTTCTTTTATTTATTATATTACTTATTATAATATATAATACAATATATATACTTAATAATTAAGATATAATATTATAATATTATAATATATATTTTTTAACTTTAAGTTTTATAAATATCTATCTTATGTTGCCTCATTATAAGCAATGGCATAATTGCTTCTTTGGTCCTTTTAATTTTTCTTTAATCTATCATTCAACATTCGCCCTATATGCAATTTAGTCCTTATACCTAATTACTCTTAATTCATGCAAATTCACCTAACTAAAACCTAATTAACCACACAAATAGGTTCGTAAATATTTATTAATAAATATTTACGAGTCTGATTTACGGTAACAGAGTCTTGAAATTGCACTTTTCGACACCCATGACTATCGGGTCATTACAATTCTCCCCCTTACATAAATTTCGTCCCCGAAATTTACCTAAAAAGAGGTAGGGGTACTGAGATCTCATAGTTTCTTCCGGTTCCCAAGTCGCTTCTTCAACACTATGACTATGCCACAATACTTTCACTAATGGTACTTGTTTATCATGCAACTCTTTCACTTCACGTGTCAAAATCTCAACCAGATCTTCTTCGTATGACAAATCAGGTTGAATCTCAATATCTTCCGTTAAAATAACATGAGATGGATCTGATCGATATCTTCTAAGCATTAAAACGTGAAAAGCATCATGTATTTTCTGTAGCTCCGCAGGCAAAGCTAAACGATACGTAACTAGTCCCACTCTTTCCGTGATCTCATACGGTCCAATAAAACGAAGACTCAGTTTTCCTTTTTGGCCAAATCTCAAAATTTTCTTCCAAGGTGAAACTTTAAGAAATACTTTATCGTCAATAGAATATTCAATATCTCGACGTTTCAAATTTGCATATGATTTCTATCTGTCAAAAGCTACATTCAATCTATCTCCAATTTTCTTAACAATGTCTTCCGTTTCTTGAATTAATTTTGGCCCGATCATTCTTCTTTCACTCAATTCCATCCAACAAATAGGTGATCGACATATAGGTCTATATAAGGCTTCATCTGGAGCCATTTGAATACTCGATTGAAAACTATTATTGTATACAAATTCGGCCAAAGGTAAGTAACACTCCCAACCTGATTCAAAATAAAAAACATAAGTACGAAGCATGTTTTCCAAAATCTAAATAACACTCTCAGATTGTCCATCAGCCTGTGGGTGAAAAGCTATGCTAAAATTAAGTCGCATACCAAGAGATTTGTACAACTGTTTCCAAAATCTTGAAATGAACCGTGGATCTCAATTAGAGATTATCGACATAGAGACATCGTGCAATCTCACTATTTCTTGAATATAAACTTCAGTAAGCTTTTGAAGTGACCAATCAGTCCTGACTGCTATAAAATGAGCCGATTTCATAAGTTAATCAACAATCACCCTAATAGAATTTTTCTTACTTGCCAATAAAGGTAACCCCGTTACAAAATCCATTGTGATACAATCCTATTTTCATTCAGGAATAGAAATAGGCTGAAGTATTCCGGTAGGAACTTAATGTTCTGCCTTAACTTGCTGACAAGTTAAACATTTAGCCACATACTCGACCACATCTCTTTTCATTCTTGGCCACCAATAAGATTCTTGCAGATCGCGGTACATTTTCGTTTCTCCAGGATACAAAGTAAAATAACTATCATGAGCTTCGCGAAGTATCAACTCTTTTAATTCAGAAACATCCGGAACGCAGATTCAGTTACGAAATCTCAAACAACCATAATCATCAATGCTGGAATTTTCTAATGTACCATTCTAAACCATTTCTCTTTTCTTCGTCAACTTGTTATCTTCTAACTGCGCTGACTTGATCTGATCAAACATCACTGTTTTGATTTTTAATTCAGCTAATAAGTTTCCATCATCATTAATATTGAGATGAGCAAACATTGCTCGTAATCCAATCGCTGCTTTTCTACTTAACGCATCAGCTACAACATTAGCTTTACCAGGGTGATAATCATAACACAATCAAAATCTTTCAGAAGCTCTATCCAACGACGTTGTCTCAAATTCAACTCCTTTTAAGATAGAAGGTATTTAAGACTCTTATGATTAATATAAATATAACATTTTTCATCATACAAATAGTGTCTCCAGATCTTTAAAGCAAAAACTACAGCAGCTAACTCTAAATCATGTGTCAGATAATTACATTCATGCAACCTTTGATAACTAGAATTCGCACTTACTAAGCTTTTCGTATAACTATTTCTCTTGTAACACTTGCAAAAAAATTTCGAGGCATTGTTTATGCTTGAATTCGAATTTTGAATAGACCAAAATATCATCAATAAAAACTACCACAAACTGATCCAAATACGGTTGGAAAATATGATTCATGAGATCCATAAATGCTACTGGAGCATTCGTTAATCCAAAAGACATCACTAAAAATTCATAATGACCATACCGTGTTCGAAATGTCGTCTTCGGTACATCACCTTCTTTCGCTTTCAATTGATAGTAACCCCGATCTCAAATCAATCTTTGAAAATACAGAAGCCCATTTTAGTTGATCAAATAAGTCATCAATATGGATTGGAGGATATTGATTCTTAATCGTCAACTTATTCAATTACCGATAATCAATACAAAGTCGCATCGAACCATCTTTCTTTTTGACAAAAAGGACTGGAGCTCCCCAAAGCGATACACTAGGGCATATAAAACCACGATCCAATAAGTCTTGCAATTGTACTTTTAATTCTTTCAATTCTGTAGGTGACATACGATAGGGGGCATTGACACCGAAGCCATACCAACAAACACTTCAATTGCAAACTTAACCTCCCGATCCGGTGGTAATTCAGGTAATTCCTCTAGTACACATCAGGGAATTCACAAATAGTTTGAATTTTACTGCACAACAAAATTCGAATTAATAACATAGGCTAGAAAAGCTTCACAACCTTGATGAAGAAGTTTATTAGCTTGAATTGCTGAAATGATACGAGTTGAACTACTTGTTCGAATACCATTCACCTCAATCTTATCACCGCTTTCACTCTGAACAACAAACTTCTTTTTACAGTAATTCAGAATCACCCCGTGTTCCGTAAGCCAATCCATACCTAAAATCACATCAAAATCACCAAACAGCATTATCAACAAATCAACAAGGAAGGTTATATATGTATCATTAACGGACATCTCCTACACACCCGATCCACTAACATAGATTGTCCCAATGGACTAGACACCACTATCGATACTCTAGATGTCTCAGATTTTAAACTTCCCAACTCAACCAATTTAGTATTAACATATGAATGTGAAGATCCTGTATCTATCAAATTATAAACAAGTTTTGAATGTAATAAAAATATACTTGTCACAACATTATTAGCATCACCATCCTTACGAGTCCGCACAATATAAGCTCGAGCTAGCGTTCTGGCATCTGATTGTTGAGTAATAACATCATTTCCCTATCTAGCATCACCTCTTGAGAATGAACCACTTCGACTTGACCTGCGACCCCTAGAAGCAGACATAGATATCTGAGAAGTAACAGGTGTAGCATTTCCATTCTTTGGATAACCTCTAACAAAATGTTATGTAGATCCACAGTGAAAACAGCCTCGAGTTAACTTCCAACATTCACCACGGTGTTTTTTCCCTCAATGCTCACAATTCAGAATTTCAATATCCCTAGATGGACCTCGCACACTACCCCTAGACATAGTCGGCTGTTTATCACGATTTCTATCAATTCTATCTGACTTAAAATTTGATCTCCAGCTACCACGAAATTCTTTTGATCTCTCCAATTGTGGATTTGAACTTGCAGCTCCAGGACGCTTTCCTACAATACGAGTATTCTCAACCTTTTTATCAAAACCCAGAACTTGTTTTACCATTCTTGCCCGTTCCACCAAATTTAAAAACTCGATAATTTTGTGTGATACTAACTGTACTCACAACTCATCGCGTAACCCACGCAGAAATCACTTGCAACTATCAATTTCAATCGACACAAACACAACAACATACTTGTTAAGTCGCGAAAACTCTCGTTCATAATCAACCACAAACATTTCACCTTGTTTTAGCATAAAAAACTCTTGTTTTCTACCTTCAATATACAGTTCACCAACATATTTCTTTTGAAATTCCTTTTGGAAGAATTCCCAATTTACCTGATCTGTGGATACATGACGTGTCACTGATTGCCACTAGGTATATGTTTCTCCTTGCAGTAGAGAAACAACACATATTACACTTTCATGCAGGTTGCGTTCAAGTTGTTGCAAGATTCTCGTAATGGATTCAATCTAAACTTCAGTTGCGACAGGATCAACTCCTTTCAATCCTAAAAATTCAGTCTCACCATATTTACGCAATTCTTTAATCGGAGCTTGACAAACAGTAGGTGCAAATTTCGTAGCGGATGTGGTTCTCGCCACACACTAAAGAGCATCAGAAATAGCTCTAAGCAACTATGAATATCTCTTTCCTCAATATTACCTTGCTCAACATTAGGTTGTTAAGTACTAATTAGATCAACACCTGGTGTTACCGATTCGGTTTCATCTAATTCATTGGAGACATCATCTCCGCTATACATTTCTTGATCAACATCGTCATTACAATCATCCGACATTTTCAACTATAAAACAAAAACAAATATATATCAGCATCTAAATCCTGACTCAATTTGACTCAATTATGACAAGTACCTTTAGAATCAATTCTAAGCTCGATTTAGTCTAAGAATCGGCTAAACCTACAAAGCTCTGATACCACTAAATGTAATACCCCTAACCCACATTTATCGCCAGAATAGGGTTTTAGAGCATTACCGATCAAACTGACATAATTTACAAACATTTCTTATCATAATATATTCGGGTCAAAACCAATTAAATTCATACATATTGTCCCTTATTTGATCCCTTGAGGCCCAAAATATGTGTTAGAAACAAATCGGGACTAATTTAGAAACTCGAAGAATTTTTTGAAAAATATTAAAATTTTCAAAGCTGTAGGGTTCAAACGGCCGTGTGGTTAGGCCGTGTGACTCACACGGCCAAGAGACACGCCCGTGTCTTAGACAGTGTGGGCATTCAAAGTAGGGACACACGGCCATGTCCCAGCTCTTGTGTATACCTGTGTAACTCTCTGACTTGGGTCACACGGTCGAGCCACACGCCCGTGTGCCCTTTCGAAATGGCTTTACACGCCTGTGTACTAGCTGTGTGTCTCACACGGCCTAGTCACACGCACGTGTGTCTGGCCGTGTGGATTCAAAATATACCTTAAACAACAAGTTTATCATTCCCTACAAGCTTGGACAATAAGCAACTCAAAAACCATTCATTTAAACAATTCAAAATACAATCAAACACATCCAAAATATGTCAAAACAATCATCCTAGGTGCCTAACAAATGTACCCTCATAGGTACCACAATTATATCATCAAAATATATCAATAAAACATCATTCAAATCCAATTTGTAAACATGTCAAATTTAATCTATTTTGCCTAATTTATGTTCATTTAAACATGAACTTAAACATGCAATAATATGACCGCAAATATAAACACATGTTTATATGTATATAACCAACCAATATTAACTTATAATCTTATTTACAATCAATCCACAAAATAATTAATATTTAGACATCTTAGGTACATGTCAACACAAAAGGAAAAAAATAACTAATTTTGAGTTCGGGCCCGTTGTTGGATGCTGAATCGGCGATCAAAATTTAGTACCTCAACCGCGCACAAAAAACAAAATCGTATACTGAGTAAAACTCAGTGGTATTTCTATAATCTGAATATTTAAAGATAAAACAATATAATATGTATAATAAAATGTTAAGCACAATTGGACATTTTAACTTATACAATACTCGATTTCCATACTTGCTATAGAAATAACTTTTTACAATTTAGTTCACATTTCATTTATGCAATTGCTTTATCCATTCCATATTCATTCACTAGTTCACTTCCATTTCTCATACCATACCATTTCAATATCAATTATAGAACTTATTTATTCATTTAACCCTATTAACACGACTCACACTCGGATGGATACACGGATCCAACCAATACACCAATTTGGCACCCAGTGCCTCATCGGATAATTCGAAGTAAATAAATTGACACCCAGTGTCTCATCAGCTAAATCAAAGTAAATTGGCACCCAGTGCCTCATCGAATTAATCCGAAGTAGTAAATTGACACCCAGTGTCTCTTCGACTTGAAGTCGAAGAAATCTCTCAACTCTTCCAATCCTATGGCATGTCATCTATATCTGATTCAGCCCGATACAGTTAATAGGGTTTAATTTCACAACTCAAAAACAATCAATATCTAATATCAATTTTTCATATATTCATATATACATATAAATTCAATTCAATATCAAAATGACAAATACTCACCTCAATCACTTACCATAAACATTTAATCAAAATACAACAATTAATAATTAAGTTCGGATTATAAAAATACAAACTAAAAATTCAGAGCTATTCCTCGTCGACTTTATCTTTTCCCTTTTTAGTCGAGGGTTCCGGTCTGATGTTAGCTATGGAATTAAAACAATTAAAATTCATCAATACAACACAATTCAATCTTATATTTAGGGCACGTTTGGTTCGCTGTAATGGAATAGAGGCGTAATGGAATAGATGCGTAATGGAATAGTGGCGTAATAGGTAATTCTTTTGTTTGGTTGAATGGAATGGATTAGAGGCGTAATGGTATTCTTGTGTTTGGTTGAATGGAATAGAGGTGTAATAGCATAAGTAACAAAACTAAAATGACTAGAATACCCTTAACAGAACTTTATTTAGGTAGATGATTATTGTTATTGTTATTAAATTTTAATAAGTTTATTAATATAAATAATAAATAATTTAATCATATTTTAACATAATTATTATTAAATATAATTTAATAAAATTCCTAGTATTAAATATTTTTATATGAATTTACTAAAATCATAATATATAATACTATAAAATATAATTTAAAATAATTATTATTAAATATAATTTAATAAAAATATATAATTTAATAAAATTCAATATAATTATTCTTATATGAATTTACTAAAATCATATTATATAATCTATAAAAATAATATATAATCTACTTTATTATTTTTAAACTGCAATATATATTTAATGTGCTAAAATATCATTAGTGAAACAAATAATTTAATTATTCTACAATAAAAAAATATTAGCCAAAACCTTATGTAGAAATAGACTATCCTTGTGAGGTGAACAAATTTTGAAAATAGTCTACAGTAAATTGCATAAATTCTTCTTCGAAATCTTTGATCATGTTATTATGCTGATGCTTTGTAGGTATATGTATAATTGAGATAAAATTAAAATTTCATCTATTTATTGACTTAAAATTAAATTTATATTTATACAATTGCACCAACATAAAATTTTTAAATCACATTCCACTTCAAATTAAAATTTAAATGTAATTTTAAGATTTATTTGAAATTTTATTATTTCCATATTTATTATTAATATTCATCACATTTAACCGACACGGATCATGTTCTAGCTTATATATGCATACAAGCCAGAAAATAACATTACCAGGTAATAAACATTTCAAAATATATCCAATAAATAAGTTGAATATAACATTAGAGCAGTAAGCTTTGTCCTGCGTTCTATATATGGGTCCTAGCCATAGAAACCACAAACCGCAATGAAGGGGATAATGTCGAATTCCCTACTTCTCAATTATTTGCATATTCAATTAAAAAAAAGCATGGAATTATAAAGATATCATGCATATTGGTCAACAAAGAAAATGTTCTGTTTACTTTGGCGACCATGTAAAATTTGCCAGGGTCCAAAAAAGTTGGATGAATCCAACAGAACAAGAAATTATTGTTGGATGAATAGGTTAATACAAGGATTATTGTAAGATAAAGCCATGAACCATAATCCAAGTAATAGATACAATATGACTAATTCATCTATTCTATAAAATGCTAAACAAATCAACTCATGCCAGCAACAAAATCGAAGATAGAACAACTAGGGTGTCACTGGAAACTCCCCAACTTTAAGTATCAAAAATATAATAAAATAGATTTTCCAACTTCTTTAAATCTAGCACTGTCGCGCCATTCTGCAACGCTTCAAGCAAAACAATCCCCAAACATTCTTCCATCTTGTCAAATAAATAGGTTACCTACAGTAGGAAAGATGCTCTATACCAAACCGAGTTTCTAATGAAAGTAAAAGAATGCAACAACTCTATCTTTGTTGATAAGAATTTATAGTCTGCCCTTTCAGTTAGTTATACAAGGACTAACCTAGCTTTAAATATATTTTGGCTTGCCCTTTCATCTGCTTCCCGTGCCAATTTAGTTTGTATATTTTCCTACTCAGATGCAAGGTATTATCAAGTCAGAATTTTATTTTAAAGCCAACCCTTGGCACGAGTTTTGACATAAGACATCATATTGATGTCAAGCAGAAAAGAAGACAAGTAAAAAATTATGGGATATTATCCCCAGTTCTCATGTTGCTTCATTTTTGTTGCCAGTGTTTCCTTTTCAAAATTTGCCAATGACATGGCATCACATCTTGAACTTATATGCAGCACATGATTCATAACATCCCCCAAGTAGAAAACACACCTGATCAGAAAGATAAGCCGCGTACTCCAACTCTCCCTTTGAATATGCAGTAGCAGCCTGTAGAAGAACATTCATTCTACCATCAAATAGTCAATTGTACTCATATCAATTACAAAAAATTCATATGGAACAATGCAACTTGTATTCATGATGTTCATATATGTATGTATGTATGCATGTATGTATTTGGTTTATAGAAATAACAAATATACATATTGCTATAAACGCGACACTCTCTCTAAATTTGTGATATTCATCTCCCTTAGCTACAAATTACAGAAATTCTGAATTGTAAAGAAAAAGATGATGAAAAACAGTGTAGAAACGTATATACAAGTTGTACGAAAGAGTTTATGATGAATATTTTGAGAAATGGTTATAAATGCTACGTGAAGAAGGAAATAAACACAATACAAACCCTTAAAGAAAACTACATCCAATCAAGAATCACCTTAAAATTCTTCCGTTCCTTTTTCTTCTTATTATTTCAGTAGACTTTTTTAAGTTCTAAAAAGGAACCAAAGAGTGACCTAACCACTTTTACGATTATTCTTATGTCTTGATTTCTCATAATAAGTAGAGGGGCAGTTATTCAAGTAGCTCTGAGTACTTGTATATTCAAATTATGGCAGGAGTAGGACAAACAGAAGAAAAGTAATGCATATGTATCTAGCATACATGTGACTAAAAATGAAAAGATAATTAATAGCAATTTGTCAGTTTACCCTTCCAATAGAGGTGATCAAGTGCAATTTAGCAAATAAAACTGTTTATAGTGATATTCATAACCCTATTTCAAAACTAGAGGTCACAATACAAACAAACTCACACATACAATAACATGCAAAGCCCGAGAAAATTAACAAGAGAATACCATAGATATCCTGCTGAGGTTCTGCATCAGTATAGCTGCAGCTAAACCTGCATCCGGCTAAGATAAGTCAACAGTTTCAGAAAAAATTTACCTCTAGGCTTGGGTTTAACCATAAATTTAATTTTTAAAAAGAATTTGTAACAATATGAATCTAGTAAGTAGCCATTTAAAATGTTTCAGCTATATCAATTTCAAAAATACAAAATTAAAAGATTTCCCAAACAAAAGGGGAAAATAGAATGAAGAAAAAAACCATGCCTTTTTAATTGTAGAGAGTGTAAAGCAGGTATAAAGAATAGAAATTTCTTGTTGTATACTAAAAATCTAAACCACCCATCAAAGAAGATGACAATATCTAACAATTCGATGGGAATCTGAGACATGGGATGAAAGACAAGCGACGCAAAAGGATGGAGCAAAGAAAGGGGTAGCAAGGTTACCTTGCAGTGAGGCCATCTGTCGAGACCATTTTCATGGCAGATTTTCTTGAGAACAGAGGTGAAAACGCCTGAGGGATGAAGATTGAATATAGAAATCATAAATTAAAAAACACCAAAGTAACTGAATTGTCCAATAAAATGCTTAGAAATAAAATACCAAGAGTGGAAGCGGCGTCGTCAAGGGGAAGAGAGAAGAAGTCAGCAATGTCATCAAAAGAGAGAGATTAAGCAGCTGTTGCGGAGTTGGAGTTATGGTGATGTTTTAAGCTCATTTTTCCTTTCTATTTCCACTGCCCTCGCCCTCCCTTTGGCTTTCAATGTTGTCATCTTCTTTGACAAAATGGAGAAAAGAAAAAAACGTGAGAAGAAAAGAAACGTACGAGAATAAAAGAAGCAGAAATCGATGGAAGGGAAAAAAAATTACCTTGCGAAACATCAGAGAGGATGAGGGCAGAAAATGAAAAAGATGGTAAGGAATTGGGGGGGATCCCTAATCCGTGCTTGAAGATCAGAATGGCTATTACAGCCAACATCCGTAATAGATGCGGAACGAAATCAGGGTGTAATAGCATTACACCCAACCAAACAAAGGAATGGGTGGGGCGCGCATAATAGATGGGTAACCGCATACCCATTACAGCGAACCAAATAAGCTGTTAATATTTCAAATTTTTTTTACTCAATATTTGCCTAAATTTCAATTTAGTCCCTAAACTAAGACTTACTTTATTTCTTTACAATTAATTCTATATTTTCATACAAATTTCACTTTAAACTAAATTTAACTCTCAATTTTCACTTAAATCTCTAAATTTCAAAATTTTCACAATTTAATCCCTATTACTCAAAATTTACAATTTATTCTACAATTTAATCCTTTTTCATTTCTAACTTTTAAATCTATCAATTTAATCCCTAATACTAAAATTATTTAACATAAGCAACACTTAAAAACTCAATAATTTCTAAAAATTTTACATGGGTCGGGTTATATTCAATACCGGAATTCCAAAAAAATAAAGATTACAATAAAAAAGGATTAAATTGACTAACTAATTGAACTTTGAACAATTGAAATCCCTAGCTTTGTGTCTTTCTCCTTCCTTCCTTCGCTTTTTCTTTTTCTTTCTATTTCGTTTAACCTTCTGTCTTTCTTTTTGTTTCTTTTATTTATTATATTTACTTATTATAATATACAATACAATATATATACTTAATAATTAAGATATAATATTATAATATTATAATATATATTTTAACTTTAAGTTTTATAATTATCTATCTTATGTTGTCTCATTTATAAGCAATGGCATAATTTCTTCTTTGGTCCTTTTAATTTTTCTTTAATCTATAATTCAACTTTCACCCTATATGCAATTTAGTCTTTATACCTAATTACTCTTAATTCATGCAAATTCACCTAACTAAAACCTAATTAACCACACAACTAGCTTCGTAAATATTTATTAAAAATATTTACGAGTATGATTTACGGTAACGGAGTCTCGAAAATGCACTTTTCGACACCCATGACTATCGGGTCGTTACAATCCACCACTTCTTTATTCTATAGCTATTTAACTCCTTTAAATAATAGAAACTAGCATTTACAACTTTTACGATTTAGTCATTTTTAATTTATTAACTATTTAACGTTAAAATTTTCTAACCAAATTTTAACACGAATTATTATGACTCTATAAATAATAATTAAATACTAAAATGCTGACTCACTTATTGGAATTGTGGTCCCGAAACCATTGTTCCGACACTATTGAAAAACATACTGTTACAAGTTAATTCATTAAAACCTAAATTCTGAAGTTAATTATGAACATTGACATGAGTTAATTTTTTTTTCAGTTGAGCGAATTTTGATTGCTAGGTTTATTTTTTTAATTTTTTTTCTTGCTTAAATTTGATTTGGTTTTTCATACTATAATTTCAATTATTATTGTTTAGTACTGTTAGTGTAGAAATTAGTTTTTGGTTTGATTCAACCTCCCTTAGGTACAATTCTCGAAATACTTTCCGAAGTGTTTCGTTGTAAACTTATTATATTACAAATTGACATGTATACTTGCAGACACTGTTATTCTATTTTATATCTTTTTGTTGCAGTATTTCCAGTCCAGATGTTCACACGTCTGGCAATGGTCATGCATCATTGGATAAACCAAAGTAAATATACTAGCACAAAGTGCATCATCGAATAAACCAAAGTATGAAGTCGTACACAATTTAATCTTATGGCATGTCAACTATATTTGACTCTGCCTGAACATTTAATAGGGTACCAATATTCCAATTACATGTTATGAACCAACATATCATGATTTCATACTTTTTCATCATCAATTCACATCACATATCTTTTATCAATTTATATCATACTTGTTTCTACTATATTCAATTCCATCCAGTTCTCGACAAACGATATCATCATGTGTAAACCGAGTCAATAAGCAGTAATATGCGTACCTCAATAGATATATTTGAAGCAATCACATATATGTATATGTATATGTATATATATATGTATATGTATATGTATTAGTGTATTGAACTCGAATCATAAAAGTAAAAACTGAATTTGTCTCTCGTCTACGATTCTCGTCTTTCCCTTCTCTCGCAACGGCCCGGTGTTGTCTTTAATTACGTTCAATAATTCAATTATAAAAAAATATCAATTTACATTCAAATACATAGCCAATCATATTTTACATTTTATTCGTTTTAGTCCCTATATTTGAAATACTCGTATTTTTGAATATCTAACATCGAATCAAAATTTGATTTCACATTCTTTCATTAGAGACCTATACTTTTCATCTACAACATAATCTCATAACACTTTTCAATTTATTCAATTTAGTCTTTAATGTTACAAAATTATTTAGTAAGTTCAACTTGTTTTTTGATTTAGTGCTTATCATTATCTAAGCTTATTAACTATCAATTTCTTTAAATCAAACTCAAAATAATCAATTTTACTATAATGACAACTTGCTAAATATCAACTAACCGAACAAATTAACACATGGGCTATCTAAATCAAACTCTCATGGTCATTCTATAAAATTTAAAAGAAAAAGGCTTGGTTACCTTAAGGAATTGAATGGTTGAATGTTGGTTAAAATGTGAAGCTTTTCTTTCTTTCTTTTAATGGAGGATGGTGGAGGAAGATGATAAGAATGTTTTCATCTGCCATTCCACTAAATTTAATATATATACCTTGATTAGATCTAGTTTATTTTAATTAATCATGTTCAATTAGTTAATTAATGCATTATTATACATATTTTAATTATAAATTAAACTAAGTGGAAACAACAATCATCATCCATTATTTCATGCTAAAAAATGGTTAAATAACCATTTTGGCCTTTTGGATAATTGCTATCTAGGTCCTCAAGCATTTTCTAAATTAAAACTCAATAGCAATTGGACTTTTACAATTAGTCCTTGAGCTTTAATTAACAATTTTCTCGATTAAATTACTTAACCAATCTTCATTTTATTTTCATATTAACTTCCTTAATCTTTATATTTCATCTTTACGGACTTAGTTTATGAAAATGGGATTCTGAAACCATATTTTTCGACACCATTTAAAATCGGGTCGTTAAATGTCTCATTTAGCTTCTAGCATATTCAGTTCAAAGGTTCTAAGGGAGTCATTTAGCTCATCCAACTTGAGCGTAGTAATGTTTTTAGCTTCTTAAGTTATTGTCACCTTGATAGCAAACTGCTTCAACAACGATTGTAAAACTTTTCACACTAATTTGGTCTCATAGAATCATTCGTTAAGGAAAAAAGCCTTATTAGAGATATCACAAAGACGAGTATAAAACTCAAAAATGGTTTCTTCCTCATTCATCTTTAAATTCTCAAACTTGGTAGTCAAAATTTGTGGTTTTAACATCCTTACGACAACATTTCCTTCATGTTGGTTTTGAAGAATTGTCCAAGCTTTCTTGGCAGTCTTGCAGATTGAAATAACCTTGAATTGCTCCATATCCACACCGTTGAAAATAACATTCAACGCCTTTGAATTTTTAGTAGCTAATCTGCTTTCTCTAGTAGTGTATTATGCCTTTTCTTTTGGGCGACTAGTTTCATCTGTTCGAGTAACTGTTGGCCAAGTCCCGCCTTCTTCAATTGTCTCCTAAGTTGCAGTATTAATAGACATAATGAACGTTTTCATACGGATTTTTCAATAGGCGTAATTTGATGAGCCTACTAGAAGCGGAGCTCAAGATATTGAACTTCCTTCTCTCATAGGTTCCATACCTGCAAAGTTATCACCAGATCATCTTCAAATACCTTATAGAGCTACATTCTAATACCAATTGAAAAATATTAGTTTACAGTAATGAAAAATTTTACTGAACACAAAGTTTGTTACAATGATAAATAGAACGAAAACAAAATGTGGGAGGAAGTAAGGTATGGAAAGAAGAAATGGCAAAACCAATATTTGTTTACGCAGTTCAGACACAGTTGTCCTACATCTGCAAAGCCTCACTTAGGATATCCTTTCATTCAATTACCAAATTAAATAATTGTAAAAATTCATCTCTATCGGCAAAAGCCCATAACCTTTACAAGGCAAGTTCATGCAGCCCCAATAAAGAACAACAATTCACTCAACATACATCAAGAATAACTCTTAACTCCACTCAAGAGTTTTCACCAGCAATCAACAAAACAAACTATAAACTCAACATACCAACAAGACAATCTCCTTTAAGCAACAGATAAATACTTTAAAAATCCCTTGAGAAAATATGATAATTATCTTTTAATTAATTCTTCATTCAACTAAGTGAAAAGGGTAAGAATTCAATCTTTATCCAATAATTCCGTAGTGTCAACAATAGGGACGATTGGGGAATTAGAGTTCTAGCCGAACATCAACTGGTGCTTTGTCAAATATGTCATAAATTTGTAGGCCATACACATAAAATATCTAAGAGGCTGAAAAACATCTATGGCTCAAATAAAAATCTATTCTCGTTCTAACATAACATGAACGGGCAAGTCAAAAACCCAACAAAAATATTACTAATTAAAATAACCATATAAATAAACTAAAAAAAGAAAAGTCAACTTTTGCGATATTCATTCCTATAAAACCCTTAGAAATTGAAAATATACATTATATAGATATTAGATATAGATTAATGTATTATAATGTAAAACATTTAAAATATTTTTAATTAGTGTGAATTTTTTAAATAAAATTATGCGAATGTAAGTAGAGAACACAAAAAAAAAATGAAATTGAGAAAAATAAATACTATGAAAAATTAAAAATGGAAAAGAATGAAATGTAAAAAGAAAATATTAACTAAATACATTTAATGATTAATAATTATATTAATTCGATTTTAATATAATATTAAAAACTATATAGAGTGCGAAGATTATCTAATCAATTATTTCACAAACCAAGATTATCGTTATTAGTTCTTTTATATATAAATGTGAATAGTCTAAATTGATCTTCATAACTATTAGAGGAAAGGTTAAGTGAAAAGTAAAATGGAATGAATTGAATGATAGATTTTTATACATTTAGATGGAAAATGATTATACTTTAAATTTCTTTCTTTCTTTTTTTCATTTTTTCATTCTCTTCTCGTCCCTTCAATTTTCTATTTAATCAAAAACACACTCTAAATGTATTATTAATATTTTTACTATTTAATAATCAAAGAAATCAAGGGACACTAGATCATAGTTCTATTGATATATATCATGACAATGTAACAACTATTGATAATTATAGTTTTTCTTTAAATTACATTAAAAATTTATGAAATAATGAAAGTATAAAAACATTAAAAGTTTTCCTTTTAATCTTTAATAAAAGTGATTTTAATTTTTTATTTAAATTTTTCATCTCTTTTAGCCATTAAATTTACATTGTTTATCAAATCACAAAAAATAGATAGAAACGTTAACATTTGTTAAAATTGTGACATACACATGACAGTCTAATTAATTTTAAAAAATAGTTTTAAGTAACTTTTGAATTTTTTAAAATTTAAAAATTAGTTGTTGATGTGATCCACATGGCAACCCAAACCCAAACCCAAACGAATGACATGTCAACAAAATTAACTTTTATTCACTTTTCCATCCATTTTGGTGTAGTGTAATTTGACAAACAATATAAATTTAACATCTAATAAGAGATGAAAAATTAAATTAAAATTAAAATGAATTTTTTATATAAAATTAGAGGACTAAATATAACATTATTCCTAATAGAAATCATTAATAACACGACTCACATACACAAAATATAAAGTGTATGATAAATTGGGAGAAATTACAGGGGAATGAATGGAATAAGGCTACGTGGCTGAATCCCGAACCGAGGATAACTTGTGAAGCCAGTTGCTCAATCTATGTCCTTATCAATAACACGTGGCCTAACCAAACTCCAACCAGAGTTAGATGATCAGAGGTTAAATTCTGATGTGAATCATACTTTTTGTATGGATTCAAACCCCAAATCAAATGAATGAATGAATGAAAAAATTTTCTACCTACTGAAATGAATACCAGAACAAAACCAGCAAATGTTTGGAAATCTAACGTTTTGATGTCTTCTTAATTACAATGATCTATTTTCCTAACCCTACAAATTCAAACAACAAAACTCCATAGTTGCTACTTCATTTACTTCCTCCTTGGGCCGCACCTGCCTGCGTTTGTCGCCAAACCAACTCTTCTAAGGCTTCTATCATCCACAAATGCGGGCATTCTTCTCTAGCTTTCGACACTGTCACCTACATACATAACAATAACAACACATGTTCAGTTCTTTCATACTCAGTTCATTATTAACATTTACATACATATATATGGCAGCCAAATACATACCCATTCCCGTTTTCGGATGTTTTTCTCAGGCCATCCATCTAACTCTTGCTTCACAAGCAGACCAAACATGTGGCCTTCATGGTATATACTTTGCCTTTTGCTCTTATAACACCATTTACCTAATTTACACTGCAAACATACATATACATCCATCCAGTTAAAATCAGGAAGAAATGGAATCAAGAGTTTGAAATGAAAAAGCCTATGGTAGATTACTAACTTCGATGACGCCAACTACACCGGCTTCCTCAACCGTCTCTCTAATGGCTGCTTCTTCCATGGATTCATCTTTCTCCCAACCCCCTTTGGGGAATAATATCCCTTTCCCATTTTGTGCATTTATTACAAGAACTTCAATCGCTTCCTCAATTGACTTGCCATCTTCGCTTTCCCTGTACCTGTAGGGAATGCACCTGCTCAAACCAAATATTGATAATTAGAATCCTTCTATTCAACCAAGCCAATCAAAAGAGGAGAAGGAAAGAAAAAGATTACCCAACAACTAAGCGGAAGCCTCTGTTATTATAGCGCTGCAAGTGCCTGCCGGTGCGAGGATATGAAACACGAGAAACCAATTTCTCAATTGGCATAGGCAATCTCGCAGGGATTTTCTCCAGGAGAGACAACAAAAAGTGGATCAATGAGGGAAACTTCATAAGAAACCCCGATATCCCTCCCATGGTTTCAGTTTCAGACAAAACAAAAAGCAGAAAATTTTGCAATAGAAAAAAAATTTGAAAATGGGTTTCTTTCGTTGTGGTTTTGCAGAGTTTTAGATTTATTCCTCATATAGAGATTGCAATTTGTAGATAGATATTTGATGAAGAGCGTGGATAACAACCAAGAGAGAGCCGCGTTTGGCACTGAGACAAAGGAAAGAGATAGGAAACCTCTTTAAAACCGACGCGCCTGCACCATACGACATGTTTTTTATTTCAGACAGTCACTAAATTGTTTTTTTAATTAAAAAAATCATCCTTCACACGTTAAGCATGTAATTTTCTTATTTATTTTATTTCTCATTATAATTATTACAAGATAAATCAATCAGTAGAAGATGACAAAAAAACCTTGAAAAGCTCTCGAATCTTAACTGCTTAATAATAATCCAACCAATCCTATGTCGATTGCTCGGCTCCTAGTTATAAAATTAAAATGAATTTTCATAATTTTATTTTTATTTTAAGTAATTATTCTATAAATGATTAAAGGTGTGACAAGTGTTATATTTATTTATATAATTAATTTTTTAATACATCTTATAATATATTTGCCAAATTTTAAATCTAATTGTGAAACTTAAAAACTTAAGTAATCGTGAGATAATTTTTTGAATATTTAAAAGAATAAAATAAGTAACATTAAAAGTTTAGTTTTACTCTTTTTAAGTGGGTAAAATCTAAAAACGATTAAAACATCAAAATGATTCTAATTATTGAATTTCTAAAAATTATAAAAATAGATATCTTACTTCAAAATGGTAAAACTAGCTCCAAGATACAGTTTCATTCATTTTAGGAATCACAATGGAAAATCTAAAAATTAATTAAAACATCAACAAAAATAGAGTCATCCTTTCGAAAACAAACAAATTATATTTGTATTACTTCAACATACTAACTCCTTCTAGTGTATCAAAATGGAAACTATGTTTTTATAAGATAAAAGAAGAATTATAAATTCTAAATTCTACCACGCTTATTTTTACTCATAATCCCTTTTAAACTTTTAAATCGAAAAAAAATCGCTTAAACAAGTTCAAGTCCATGTTTTTCAAGATGGTGTCAATTAAGCTAAGCTCAATAGATTAATTTTTTTCTTAAATTAAGGCCATGTTAGATAAACCATTGAAAAAAAATCTAACTGAAAATTAATATTATCATTAATTTATTTTTCTTAAACACATTTGATAACCTATCATGAAAATTATTTGATAAACTTTTTTCGTAAAAAAAAGTGTAGAAATTTATAAGTAAATACGGACCTACTTATCACGTAATATCAATATTGTTTGGGTCCAATTGAACCGGATTAGGGTATCGATCCGGAGCGAGGCTTTGAATTGGTTAACCCAAGAATAGGTTTGGACAAGTTGAACCGGATTTTTTAATTTTTAATTTTTTTCAATCGAACCGATTAAACCGGTGAATCAGTTACACAACTAGTTCGACCACATGTCCAATTTAAAAAACATTATGTAATATAGAATATGTTCAATTATTTTTATTTTATTTTTAATATTATATTATTATTTATCAAGTATTCTAGCTCCACTCAATATTTAATTTTAGATAATATTTCAAACATATTTTATAACTTAAATTCAAGATTTGATTTTTCAAACTTTTTTAACTTTTTCAATTTTATCAAAGCCTAAGTCAATGTTGATTTAATTATTTCATAAATAAAAGCAAGGATTAAAATGAATTAATCAACATAAATATATAAAAATAGAGGTCACTATCAATAAATTGTAAATAGAGTTCAAATATGGTCATATATTTTCTCTTATATTTTTTTTCTATACCTTTAATGAAGTACCAAATAACTTTTCAAACTACAAACAAATTTTAAATTTAAATGTATTGTTATAAGATATCAAAATCTATTTTAATATGATAAATAATACAAATATAACAAATAAAAAAATTACATCCCATTATCAAGTCATTAATTAATATTTTTTCAGTAGAGAAAGAAAAACTAAAACAAAGCTATGTAATAGCTCTTGACTCTTGAGCTACTAGACAGAGTCATTAATTAATATTTGATAAATCTTAAATAATTGAAAAATGAAAAAAATAAAAATAAAAGTCTAAAATACCCTTTAATTGATTCTACTTACAAAATTAACTTCCAAATTTTAAAATTTTATACTATTATTTAAAATTTTAATTGTGTTCCCTATAAATTCAATTGTAAAATTATCAATAAATATAAATTTGAGGTTATGTTTTTGGCCTTTTTACATAAATATATATTTTTAAAAATCATATGCGAGATTTGGGCAATTTACCAATAAAAGTCATTTTTTCAAAAATTACCGAAATTGGCCTATTTTTTAATTATTTACCGGAATGGTCCTTTTTCCGAGAAATCGCGTCCACGTCAACGCGATGTCAGGGTACACGTCAGGAAATCGCGTCCACGTCAGCGCGAGGATGCGATTTCCTTCCACGTCAGCATCTCGCGCTGACGTGGACGCGATTTCGGCCCGCGCGTGAACAGTACCCAACAGTCAAAAAAATAAAATACCGTGCCCATTTTGATAAATTTTAAAAATATAGAGCTTTTTTGGTATTTTGAAAAAATAAATTTTGAATCTTTTTGTTCTTATATTTATTTTTTTTAATCAATTAACTCTTCAATATTACATCAATAGCAACAAGTACAAAAAAGATTTAAAATTATTACTGACAAGATTTGAACCAAGGTACTAAGGGAAAAGAGCAAGCATCTTAACCAACTAAACTAAACTAATTAATTGACATATTATAGAAATACTGTTATTATCTTAATTATATTACTTACGTTCTAACGATTTATCGAACCTATTCCATACACGTGTCAAATCAGAAAAAATAATACAACAATTCTGTAAAAAAAATCCGGTGTTTACTTTAAATAAGTAAGGAAAATAATGATTTGAAAGTTTCAAAATTCAATTTTAAACCGAAAAAATCGAAATTTAGGGGCAAAAAATGATTTTTTTTGACGAAAACTGCAGCAAACCGCTTCGGCGGTTTGTCAGCGCGTAGATCTCAAAAAGTTATTCGAAATAAAAAAAATCGTCTCAATCGGACAACCGAGCCAAAAGTTATGGCCTTTCAAAGTTTTCTAAGTTAAAAAACATAAACTGTTCATTCACGTCAGCAAATCGCGTCCTAGAGGGAGTGATTTGCTTCCACGTCAGCTACTCGCGCTGATGTAGACGCGATTTCCTGGCGCGTACCCTGACATCGCGCTGACGTGGACGCGATTTCGCGAAAAATGGACCATTCTAGTAAATAATAAAATACCGGACCTATTTCGATAATTTTTTAAAAAATAAGACTTTTTTTAGTAATTTACCCGCGAGATTTGAACTCAATTTTTCAAAATTTTTCTTCTCCCAAATTTATCATTTCAATCAAAATCAAGAATTATTTTTATATCAAATTTTTATTATTGACATATTTAAAATACTGTCAAATGTCACAATAGTCTATCCAGAAAAGACATTTTCATAATTTTTATAAGGCCTACCACCTTTTCTATTCACTAATTTTGTCTTTACAGTTTTATAGTTATCCTTAATTAAAATATAACTGAATTATATTATCTACATTAGCTCATGTATATATATATTTCAATTAATTATAAAAAAGTTGTCATATTTTATTTATAAAAATTAGTTTATGAAATTAATATAAACATTTTAATCTCTATCATTTTACAACTTAACATATAACTTCAATTAATTAATTATTAAATCTTATAATATTTAAATGTTTAATTAATAAATATTTGAAATTAATTTTAACTGAATATTAAAAAATTACATTTATTTTTAGATATTACATGTAAATTAAATTAAACGTTAAAAGATGATATTTGAATTCTGTATTCTAGCAGACAAGAAGAAAGAAAAAGGTAAGGAGGTAGGAAAGACGCGCATGAGAGAGCGTTAGTTTGCATTGAGTTGCCTCCGTGTGTGGTCAGAAACACGTGGCAGTGTTGCATAGCAACTTGAGGAAGACTCAGTCTGAGAGTGGAGGAAGCAGTACCCGTACACGGTTTTAGGTGCCGCAATGCAATTGTGAAAGACAATTAATGCCCCATTTCCCCTCAATTCCAACTTCTCATATATTTATTGAATAATCAACCCCAGCAACTTCTTTTTACCTTTTACACCTTACAAAAATATTTTCATATCCTTATGTAATTAATTCCTACCCTAAAATCCTCGATTTTTTTAAATCAACTATTAATAAAAAAAATATCAATTCACCATGTCAAATTAAGGTCTATATTGAGAAATTTAAGTTACTTTTAATCAATTAAGATAGTATCATACCTATAGATGCATCATTTATTTGCTAGAATTGATGTGTACCAATATCAATATATTTTGACATATTATTTCAAATTTATTGATATTTTATTAAAAATTATTTAATATATGTTTATAAAATTATTTACAAATAGCAAATAAATAATATTAAATAAATTTTAAAATATAACATATTCATGCACTGGTTGATACACAATGATCCAGTAAAAGTTTTTATTATTTATTACCATAATGATAAAAAGTTAAAAATTTTATATTTTCTACTATTATTCATACACCAACCGATGCACAATGTTTTAACTAGTGTGACCAAAATGGACTATAATTTTAATTAGTGCAAAAAAGAGAGTTGATTGCATTGGTTTATTACTAGAACAGTGCACATCGGCTGAAACTAGTGTGGAAACAACTACATTGGTTTCAACACTAAAAGAGAAAAATTGATTTCCAAAGAAAATCTATGTATTCGATAATCAATTTAATGGTTTGAAGTATTATTTAGACTCCCAATTGACTACAATATTTTTATTTTTATCTTTTAACCACAACCGTTAATTTAAAAAAATCTATAATATTTCACCATAATAAAATTTCACTTTAGAACTTACCTTAATATAATCATATTTTAGTTTTTTTATTCAATTTAATACCTCAGCTTTAAAATCCTTATTTAATCTAAAATCTTATCTCCAATTATTTTTTTAATGTGTCAAGCATTTAATTTCATAAACATTTTTCAAGGCGAATTTTAAACATAATTAATACGAAATATGTTTAGCATTAGTTTCAAAATCCCTTTTCAACGTAAACTATCTTTTTAAACTTCCTTTTAAAAAAACTTTTAAGATAGAAGGATACTGAAAATATATCTTTTCAAGTAAAGAAAAAAAAATCGAAAGTTTTAATTTTTGAGTCTTCAGATTTTAGTTTGAGATTTAAATATAAAATTTTGGGTAAATTTGAAGAAAATATCGTTTTTAAAAAAATTAAGGTTTTAGATAAATTTTTTCAATATTCAACGATATAGGTAGATTTTGGAGAGAGAAGCAGAAAATGCGTCTTACAAGAAATATTTTTTGTTGAGATGTCAGCCAAAGGGCTGAAAGCATGCCCTGTAGGATGCGTTTTCAAGCTCCCTACTGCTACCTTAACAGAAAACGCTTCTTGCAGGATGCAATTTTTGTTTGTAATTCTTTTTTGTGTTGAGTGCTAAAAATTTGGGGAGAAAAAATTATTTGTGTTTGTGTTTGAGGTACATTGCAATTGTTTTAAGGTATGTTTGAGTCCACAGTAATGTGATACCACTCGGTGACCCCCACATTTCATCTACCGTGTGGGGATGGAACCATCACCTTAGAAGCCGATCGCATTGCAACTCAGGCTCCGAGTTCATGGTGGTTATACGGTTACGGGTTGAAGTATGACTAAAGATCCTGGTTGATGGTGGTTATGCGATCATGGGTTAAAGTATAGCTTGGGCCCCCAGTTGGCGGTGGTTTTGCGATCACGGGTTCAAGTTTCATGCTGACCGTCACCCAAACGTGTGAATGTCTAGACTAAAAATACTGTAACAAAAGATATAAAATAATAATGGTGTCCACAAGTATACGAGTCTAGTTGTAATATAGTTAAGTTTACAACGAAACACTTGGGAAGTGTTCCGAGGATTGTACCCAAAGGAGGTTGAATTAAACTAAAGGCTAATTTTTATAGTAACAGGTCTAAACGATAATGATCTAAAATTATAGTACGATAAACCAAAATAAAATTAAGAAGCAAAATATCATAAATTTAAGAAAATTAAACAAACAATCGAATTCACTCAATTAAGTAGATAAAAGGTTAACTCACATCAGTGTTCATAACTAGCTTCAAATTTAGGGTTTTGATGAATTAGCTAAGAATTAACCTAGTTATTACCTTTCGGCCTCTAACTAAATCAACTAATCAATAGAAACTACTTATCTTTTGACCTCGAAGTTTAAATCGGGCTAAATTAAGAAATACTTAGTAAATTATTCTTTCGACCTCATCTATCTAAATAACTTCCTAGGGTCATTAATCCTAGGGTTTAGTTGTACTTAATTTAATCCAACTACTTCTAAAGTAAACCCTAATTCCTTAGTTAATTAATTCCACATAAACCTTAATTCCTTAGTTAATTAATTCCACATCCGATTGTTAGTTTCCCTAAGGTTTTAGTTCCTCATGAATCTAAATGCAATTTTCCTTAAGTTAAATTTAGACATTCAAACAAATATCAAATTAAAGGGAAGAGAAATGAGAACTTTGATTCGTTGTGGTGTCAATTGAGTGTTGAAACTAAAAATCTAGTTAACAGTCATTAAGGGGACAACAATTGGAAGACGTATAATTGGAAAACTAAAGATTAATTGAATAAGATAAAGTTCGAATTGAAATCAAATCCAAGTTGAAAGCAACAACCAAAAATCCCTAAAATCCAAAACCTACACTAAAAACTATGAATTAAACTAAGGAAAAAGCTCCCCAAAATTAACCTTAAACATAACTATATACATTAAAACCTCGATAAATAAATATTTGATAAATTAATAATCTCGGTTAAATAATAATTTTTTTCGATCCCGATTTGGGCCAATGGGATAAAATAATAACCTCACTAAATGCATAAGATAATAATTTTTAGAAAAATCCTTAAGGGCCCAATGAAAATATAAAATAATAAATCATTAAATATACTGAAAATTTTATATACAATACATAAAACTAAAGTTCTTTCTAGACAACTCTTATTTTTTTTTCAATTTTATTCTTTGCTAAAATATGCATTTTTAGTTATTTGCTTCTTCTTTGCATGTGAATCAAATATAATTTCATCTTTTAACTTTTAGAAGGGCATAAACCAAATTTGGTATATTCTTCTCGTGTTGTATTAAATAATTCTTCAAGGTATCCACAATTAGAAAAGCCTCTTTTGGAGAAACATGTGGTAAAACACTATTTTCATCTGGATCTTGCTCGTCATTAGCTGACACATCCATTACTCCTTGAATAATTTCTTCATCCATAGGTGACTCCATCAAAGATTCATTTTCACTTGGATAATTTAAAATTTGCTCAACATCCATGGCATTTCTATAGTGTAAATAAAAAATTGCTTCTTTTAATTTATGAATGCCTTCAACATCACCAATTTCTTGTTCGAGAGGCATATCCTCCTCGGATTGAATTTTGCAATGTCGAAAACAATTTGCAATAGTTGTAGGCTTCAGATCAATATTCCAAGCAAAATTAATAAAATGGATTGCATCCAATACATTAATATTTTCAGGATTTATTTCTCCTTTCTCGTAACCTTCCAAGATGTTAGAATAAAAGCAATGCAGATAATAAATCTTAACTGCTCTAATAATTCCAGCATCACATGGTTGAATTTTTTATGTTGAATTTGGAGGCAAAAAGAATAATTCAACATTTCTCAAGCCTTCAA